>NW_006921601.1:12813538-12841752 GCF_000298275.1 Orycteropus afer afer | reverse complement strand
CAGGATCTCCTACATAGATCCTCTTCCAAGTAGTTGACAGTAGTAGCCGGGCACCATCTAGTTCTTCTGGTCTCATAGTTGCATAGGCTGCAGATCGGATGGTATACCAGTCACTAGGACTAAGTGTTTCCATGAATTTTTGGTTTTCTTCATTCTTCTTGGCTCTGGATGAGGAGAGACCCATCGTTGCTTGCAAGCTTTTAAGATCCCAATCACTACTTGCCACAGTAGGAGGTGGAACAATGTTTTGTATAGTATGTTATGCCAATTGAGCTTGGTGTCCTCTGCGACTCTGGTCCCGAGCCCACAGGTTCAACTACTTGGTCCTGCTGGGTAACTGGCTGTAACCAAGCAGTGACTACAACTAAAAGGATGTTCTTGATTTTCCTGAAAAACCTTCTTCCTTTGCTAGTCTTTCTCATTTCAGTTACTATGACATATTCCTTTTTAAATTCCTTTTAGTACTTGTAAGGAATTTTGGTGGCATAGTGCCTATAATGATTATGTTTGTATGTCAACTTGGCTAGGCCTGGTTAGTGACTGGGCAGCTGGATGTAGTATTCCCCATGATGAGACTGGTAATCAATTCCATGGCGGAATCTACTGGGAGCAGCTGAGTAGCTGCCTTTGGGTATGTGGTCTGCTTCCTGTATATAAGCAGAAGCCTTTGGGAATGGTCTCTAGCCTTTGGCACTTTTGGACCCTGCATGTAGCCGTGTCGTTGCTCAGCAGCCTGCTATGCTCTGCCAACCTTGGGACTTACAATGGACTTAAGTTAATGGCCTGCCATGTGGATTGGTAACATTGGGACTGTGCCTTTTTACTTGTCAACCTTGGGGCTTCTCAGCTCAGGAGCCAGCAGTTGTTTGAGTGAAGAAATGCCTCTAGCTCCAGTGGGCGGGGAACAGGAGGCAGAGCTGGACCCCAAGGTTGAGGGGCTTTTTCACTCATCCTCTAGAGCTTGGCACTTTGAACTTGGACTTAAAGCCTCCAAATTGTAAGAATAAACTCCTGTTTGTTAAGGTCATCCCATTTGTGGTATATTTCTTGTCAGAGTAGCACTAGGTAACCAGAACAGTGCCTAAGGTATTTGATTGCTAACCAGAAGGCTGGAGGCTAAAACCTACCTTAGAGTTCTTTACCTTTGCTTTCTCGAGTTTTTCACCTATCTTTCACTCTTCTACATGCTCCAATTTGGTTTCCATACCAACCATTCCAACGAAATGACTTTTATGAATATCACAAAACAACCTTCATCTTAACCAAATTCAATGATGAACCAGCCAATTTCGGTGAACCAAACCAACCCACCAGCCACTCCATGGAAGGAAGACTGAGGAATCTACTTCCATAAAGAAGTATGTCCACCTCAGAAACCCAAAGTGGGTTGCTATAAGTAGGAATCAACTCAATGGCAGTGAGTTTGGTTTTTCTATTTGTTTTTAGTACTTGTTGCTACCTGAATTATTTGGTTTGTTTATTTACATATTGGGGAGCTCTGGTAGCATAGTGCCTAAGGCACTTGACTGCTAACCAGAAGTCTGGAGGTTCAAACCCACCAGCCACTCCTTGGAAGGAAGATGGGCAATCTACTTCCGTAGTGATACTGCCTCAGCAACCCAATGAGGGGTCGCTATGAGTCGGGTCCGACTCCACGGCACATAACAACAATAACAACATTTACATATTGCCACTACAGTGTAGGCTCAATAAAAGCCCACTGCCATAGAGTTGATCCCAACTCACAGTGATCCCCATTGGGTTTCTAAGGCTGTAAATCTTCACAGAAGTAGATTGCCTCATTCCTCCCAAGGAGCAGCTGGTAGGTTTGAACTGCCAACCTCTGGTTAGCAACCAAATGCCTTATTCACTATACCACCAGAACTCCTTATAAGAGAAGGCCTTAAAAGTGTTATCTACAGCTTTATTTCTATATCCTATAATAGTATCTGGTATAGTAGGCATTCAATGAATATTTGTTGGATGAATAAATAAATAAGCAAAATAATTCTCCTACTGTCTCTTTGCCGGTTACTATCTTTGGGCTGCCAGTTATTATTTGAATACTCCAAGTGCTAGGCCCTATTTCTTTCTCTCTTGCTCTTACTAGACATTCTTACCCATCACTTCAATAACCACGTATTTGCCCACGTTTTGAAAAATCTTATCTCCATCTCAGACTTCTCTGAAAGCCAATCTAATATATCCAACTCCTTCTAAACATTCCAACTTGAATGTCTCAAAGATATTGCAAATCCAACAAGATCTGACTAGTTATCTCTACCACCAACATTTAACCTCTTCCAGTGTTCTGTATCTTAATATACAGCACCACCACTTGTCTGGTTGGGCAAGTCAGCAATCTTTTAGTCATCCTCGACACTTCATTCTCCCTAACTCCCTAGTAATCAATCTACCAAGGAGTCCTGTTGATTTTATCTTGTAACCATCTTTGAAATTCATCCATTTCTCATTTCTGCAAAGAATTCTACCATCACCCTTATCCATCTTTTACTTGAATTATTGCAATAGCTTCCCAGCAGTCTCCCTATAACCACTCTAATAGCTCTATAATATATTGTCCATATTTCAGCAACAATGATCTTTTCAAAAAGAATACCTTGACATCTCATCTATTATATAAAAAATTTAACAGTTCCCCATACTTCTTAGGAAGAACAACAGAGTGTCACCATCCAAGGTCTTTCCAGTCTAGCCCATGCATATCTTTCCAGTCTAATCTCACACTACTCTTGCTTTTGTTCACTGTGCTATAATCATATTGGCTTTCATTTAGTTCTTCAAACATAACATCACTGCCCAGAAACAGGGCCTTGTCTTGCTTAAAAATTTTTACACAACATTCCTTCATAGAACTTATTTCAGTTTGTAAATACACTTACCTTATTGATGTCTATCTCCTTCACAACGTTATGAATGTCATGAGAAAAGAGATTATGTCTAATTCTGCTCACCACATTATCTCCAGCATGCATTAAATTTAAGAATTCTTCATAAGCATGTTACATAGAATTCTACTGGTGCAGAAAATTAAACTGAACCAGAAAATAGTCCCAATTTAAAATAAGCTGAATAGTTTAGGAAGACGAGGTTTTAAAAGTTAGATAGTGTGGTGAAATAAGTTCCTTTATGTTGCATTTTACGTTAGGGTCAGGGAAAGATGAGCTTGAGATATTTTTCCTCTAAACTCTGAGAAGCTGTTTCAGTGGCCCTTGTTATAGTTGTCCTAATTCTCTGGAGAAGCTTGTTACTTTTGCCCAAGGAAAAAGTCCCAGAAAATGTCAGTTATTATGCAAATAGTGGAGCCACTTGTGGTCAGGACTGGTCAGTTTAGGGAGTGAGGGGATTGGTCAGTTATTATGCAAATAGTGGCTTGAAAACCCACCCACTGGATTGAGTCACTTGTCTATATAAGGATCTAACACTACAGAGATATAGAGATGGTCGGAAGCAAGGAAAGAAGAGAAAGAGAGCTGAATCTCCAGATGGAAGGCTTGCCAGTAGAGTTAAAAGTGCTGTAACCGGTCAAGTGCTATAGCACTGAAGACAGTCAGAGGCCCGAGAAAGAGCCCAATGGTGTACACAACACAGAAGAGGCCTGTCTTAAGAGGGCCAAGGGGAAGCCTTACCTGAGGAGACATGCACAGCTGGCCAACAGTGGGTGTACATGGCTGAGAGAGCTATCCTACAGGAAAGAAAGGAGGGATGTGCTCTGCACTTTGGGAGAGTCTTCTAGACCTTGCCTGTGTATTTCCTGATGCTAATCCTAAGTTGTAGCCCATTACTTTCAAGGTGATTTCGTTCTTCTTACTCCCAAGTTGATACTGATCCCATATTATAGCTTTTTACTTCCCTAACAAGCCATATAACTATAAGTACAGTTGGTGAGTTCTGTGAGACATTATAGTAAACTACTGAACCCAAAAGGGAGAGAAGAGAGTTGAGGGGAGGAAGAGTAGTCAATGTCAGAGATGACAGAGTGATACAGTAGATTGAGAAATTAGAAATCTGGGACATATTTAACCTCTACCTCATAGGAATCAGCTTCGTGCTGATTTTTATTCATGAAATTAAATTTTTAGACAGAAAAATTTATTGAGATGTGAATAAATAAAAAATAAACGCTGTATTGGTCAACTATTTATGTAGATTATTAGAGCTGCATAAGAATGTAATTCACATAAACAGAAATCTTTAAGATGTTTATGTATCAGTCATATTAAAAACTAAGTAAATATTCTTAAAAACCTAAATAAAATTGTCAGGCTCTAGAAATTATGCTATCATGTGAAGATAGCTATTACTCTTATTAAGCATGATATATTAAATTGACTTAACAGACTTCTCTAACCATATTTTACAAGTTTTTTTCTCATTGAACATATGACAATACACTTCAAGACTTCAGATATGTATTTAGCATAATCAAAAGAGGAGAAAGAAGAAATTAAAGTCTATCACAGTCCTGCTTTTCAGAGGAGGAGATAAAGGGACTGTCCTGTAAAGCACTATAGCTTAATGTTACTTATGTTGAACAAATATAGAAAATATTTTGAAATTAAGGAGGGCAAATAAAGATAACTGGAAAATGGCTTGATAGAACTACTAGTAAATTGCATGGCTAGCCTTTGATGATTGTGTATTTTAGCTACTGTGCAAGCAATAGCTCACCACCTGAGCAAGTTATACCGGGTATATCCTTTTACCTTCATTAAAAATGTCTTCTCTTTGTAGGCGTAAGTATACACACATTTGGGTGTGCTACGTATATATTCACATGTATAATGAAGCACATAGGGGACACAGTTATGGAGACTTCCTAGACATACCCAAACATCTCATGAGATTAGTTTACTGGATTAAAGGGTTTAGGACCACAGTCTTGTGGGAGAACTTAGTCAACTGACATAACAAAGTTCATAAAGATAATGTTTTATATTCTAGTTTGATGAGTAGCATCCGAAGTCACAAAAATTTGTTAGAGGCCATCTAAGATACAACTACTGGTCTTTTCTCAACTAGAGCAAAAGAAAATGAAGACACAAGAATAACTAGTCTACAGGACTAATAGCCCACAGGAACCATGGCCTCTTCTAGCCTGAGAACATATGACAATATACTTCTAGACTTCAGAAGTCAGAAGAACGGCAAGGTGCCCAGCTACCACTACCTTCTGTGACTAGGGATACAACAAAAGATTCCAGATCAAATGGGAGAAAATGGTAGAACAAAACTCAAATTCCTAAAAAGACCAGCCTTTCTGGACTGACAGAGAATATAAGAACCCTTGAGACTTTTCTAAATTACCTTTTTAATTGGAACTGAAACCACTCCCAAAAGTCTCCTTTCAACCAAATAAGATTACCTTATGAAGTAAAAAATATCACCTGTAAGGAATATGCACCCTTAATCAATCAGCTTTATGAGACCAAACAGTCAATATTTACTCAAAAGCAAAAATGAGAAGGCAAGGAGGGACAAGGACACTAGATAAATGGAAAAAGAACAAAAAGAATAGAAATAATGAGAATGCTAACACATTACAAAAATTGTAACCAATGCCACAGAATGATTTATACAAAAATTGTTATATGGGAACCTAATTTGCTGTGTAGATTTTCACCAAAAAAAAAAAAAAAACCAATAAAATATCTTTTTAAAAAGGTCATCTCTGCCACCTGCAGGGTTGGTGCATGAACAAAAAAGATCTCTTTTCAATGTTCACTCAATAACTTAAAGTAGTTTCACCTCAGAAGCTAACATTCTTTAGATATGTTAATATTAAACTGTCCATTTCAAAAGCCTAGTTTAGTATATCGGTATACAAAAGGGATGTTCTAAAATAGTGCTAACAAAACAAAACAAAACAAACAAAAAGAGCTCTAGTGGCCTAGTGCCTAAGGCATTTGACTGCTAACCAGAAGGCTGGTGGTTCAAACCCACCAGCCACTCCTCAGGAGGAAGGGTGGGGAATCTACTTCCAACAGTGATACTGCCTCAAAAACCCAAGGAGGGGTCGCTATGAGTCGGGGGCTACTCGACGGCAGTGAATTTGGTCTTTTTTGGTAAAATAGTGCTTGTCAAATATTAATGTGCATCAAATCATCTAGTGATCAAGTTAGATTCAGATTCTGATTTACGGATTTGATGTGGTGCCTGGATTTCCGCATTTCTAACAAGTTCCCAGGTGATGTCAATGCTGCAAGTTCAAAATTAAACTTTAAATTAGAAAAGTCTAAAAGGACACATTAATCAATCATTTCTTTAAATTCCCTATACCTACTCCTGGCACCAAGTTAAATCACCAGAAATCACTCACTAGCCACATGTGACCTAAAATTCCATTTCTGTTATACTAGCCTATTTCAAAGGCTCAATAGCCACATGTTGTTACTATCTACCTTATGGGACAGAGAAGAATTACAGAATATTTCTATCATTGCAGGAAGTTTCATTGGACAGTGATGCTCTGAGTCACTCTACATCTTTCTAAAGCCATTACCTTAGGCCATCAATCATTCCAGGAAATGGATGATCAAATTTTCACAATAAGCAATTAAATCTTTGAGTAACAAAACATGAATTTCAACGCTATATAAACCAGTGATACTCTATAGCTTAGATCCACAAATACAAATACAAACTTAAAATGGGGCCAAAGAAATAGTGGTGATGGTGGCACAAATTAGTGAACATAATTAATGTCACTGAATTAATAATTTATGCCTTATATTTTCAGATGCTTGTTGTTGTTGTTGTTATGTGCCGTCGAGTCAGCCCTGACTCATAGCGACCCCTCCTTGGGTTTCCGAGGCAGTATCACTACGGAAGTAGGATTGCCCAACCTTCCTTCCGAGGAGTGGCTGATGGGTTTGAACCGCCAGCCATCTGGTGAGCAGTCAAGTGCCTTAGCCACTATGGTTAAAATGGCATTTTTTGTTATTTATATTTTACCACAAATTAAAAAAAAAAAAAATGGAACCAAGGGAAGAATGTCATTATATTCACTTAAGTTTGCAGCCTACTAGGACCAATACAAACAAGAAGTCACACACACACACACACACACACACACCTCAATACATAGATTTATACAGGTTCTTTTTCCGAACCTAACTCTGCCTTTTCCCTCAACTAGAGCATAGTAAAATATTGAAAACTTATCACAGATTAGCTAGTATGCTGAGAAAGTAGGCTTCCTCTTTCATCAACCGTCAATCCATCTGCTATAGTCATTACCAAAAAAAAAAAAAAAAATTCACATTCATTCCTTACCACCATCACTACCCATTAGTAACAGTCAGGTTGTGGTAAAACTGTTCTTCTCCCACAGCTCCTCTGAAATGCAGTACAGCCACAGAAGCACCGTGAACTCCAGCCAAATAATATTATTTGAGATTCCTTATATCTCATATGCTATTTCCTCTGCTTGTAAAAATACAATCTTTACCTACTTAAATCCTGCTTATATAACAGTTTAGCCCCCTGGTTTCAATTTCACCTCCTCCATGATGCCTTTTGCTGTCATCTCACTTGGAGTCCAATAATAACTTTCTCTCAGACCTTCAAACACTTAGATTACACTCAGCACAACACACTTAATATACAATTCTTTGAGTTACAGACACTTGCATAAATATTTTAACTTTCTATGGGAATATGGGAGCTCTGGTGGCGTAGTGCCTAAGGCACTTGATTGCTAACCAGAAGGCTGGCAGTTCAAACCCACCAGCCACTTCTCGGAAGGAAGCTTGGGCAATCTACTTCTGTAGTGATAATGCTTCGGAAATGCAAGGAGAGGTCGCTATGAGTTGGATCCGACTCAAAAGCAGTGCACTGCGTTGTTTTTGTTATGAGAATATGGGAGCTCTGGTGGTGTAATGCCTGAGGCATTTGACTGCTAACCAGAAAGCTGGCGGTTCCAACCCACCAACCACTCCTCGGAAGGAAGACTGGGCAATCTACTTCCATAGAGATACCAAAGCCAAACCAAACTCACTGCCATCGAGTCGGGTCCAACTCATAGCAACCCCTGCTTTGGGTTTCCGAGGCAGTATCTCCATGGAAGGAGATTGCCCAATCTTGCTTCCGAGGAGTGGCTGGTGGGTTTAAACTGCCAGACATCTGGTTAGCAATCAAATGCCTTAGGCACTACGCCACCAGAACAGCCTCAGAAACCCAAGGAGGGGTCGGTATGACTCGATTCCACTCCGCAGCAGTGAGTTTTAGTTTATGAGAATATAATCTGCCTGAGGCAAAGACTACTTCTTGTATCCTTTATGCTTTATATATAATTGGTATTCCAATTTTTAATTGTAAATGCTAAATGGAAGAAATCTATGTGCCTGACAGTAAAAGATCTCAATCACATTCTTGTGCACAACTTTATGAAGCATATTAAGGGAATCATGGGACAGCCTGTACCCACAGTTCATTATTTAAGACATTATTTAAGTCTGACAACAGTAGGAGAACTTGTATTTAATTCTCCAATCAAACCACATACAAAGAAAATTAGTTATATCAATCCACAAGATTATCATGTACTTTAAAAACTCATGTCTTAAGGGTTGGAGTAGCTTCTCAGAGACAACCAAACACCTTGAGAGAGAGAATCACCCAGCCTGTGGGCTCAGGACTATAGTCTCAAGGGACATGATGCTCCATTGGCACAACATAGTACATAAAAATCGTGTTCCACATCCTAGTTTGGTGAGTAGCGACCGGGGCCTTAAAAGCCTTCAAGAGGCCATTTAAGATGCAACTATTGGTCTCCTCTCATCTGGAACAAAGAAGAAAATCAAAGTCATCTGGAAACAATTAGTCCAAAGATAAGACGGACAATGAGGACCCGAGCCTTCATCACACTGAGACCAGAAGAACTAGATGATGCCTGGCTACCAATGCCAACTGCTCGGAAAGGGATCGAAACTGGAGATCCTGAATTGAGTGGGAGGAAAAATGTGGAACAAAATTCAAAAACACAAAAATGACTAGAATTACTGGTCGGACAGAGATTGTGGAACCCCCAAGACTATGGCCTCGGGTTACCCTTCAGGTCTAGAAATGGACTCACCTCCATGGATTGGCTCTCAGCCGAACAACAGAAACACCTACATGCAGAACACCTACTCCAGGGCTATACACCCACCTTCTCTAGGGAGATGCACCCCTTAGATCAATCAGCCATGAGCCATCAAAGGGGCAGCATTCACATAGAGGGAAAGCTGCACAGACAGGAATGCACAGATATAAAGAGCATAGGGAGGGAGTGGGGGAGGAGGGGGAGGAGAATTTTTTACAGTTGGGGAAGGTAATCAGGGCCATGATATCAAATATGCATGAACTGCTGAACATAAAACAAATCTGCTTTGTAAATTTATACCCCAAGCACAATAAAAATGAAATAAAATAAACATATGTCTTAAAAGACTGGGTGATCTCCTCCTGTAATGATTACAACGTAGGAAACTCTATGGGGGCAGTTTTATCCTGTCATTTAGGGTTGCTATGAGTTGGAATCAACTAAACTGCAAACAACAACAACATATCCAGATAAGCTATTTTCCCAATCTTGGGTAAAATTTAAATACTAGTGCACTTTAAAAAGAAAGAAGTGCAAATGGTAGGAGTTCTTGCACTGCCCTCTAAATATAGCAATTCCTGGCCTTAAAAGAGTCACCAAACTTTTTCTTGGCTTCTCAGTGTACAGAAATCATTCTGATCACATGGGGCATTCAGTGTGCAGGATGATTTTAGTGGATATCTTCTCTTCCCTAACACGTTCCAGAAGGAGCTCTGGTGGCATAGTGTTCACGACATTTGACTGCTAACCAGAAAGTTGCTGGTTCAAACCCACCAGCCACTCCACAGAAAGAAGAGTGGGCAATCTACTTCCATAAAGATATACCACCTCGAAAACTCAAAGGGGGGTCACTATGAATTGAAATTGACTCAATGGCAGTGAGGTGGTTTTTTTTTTTCCTCTCTCAAGCCACTGTGTTTTTAATCACTTCATATGCATCATGATCTAGACAATGAATAAGGAAGACCAGAGAAGAGTTGATGCCTTTGAATTGTAGTGCTGGCGAAGAATACTGAACACATCATGGACTGCCAGAAGAATGAACAAATCTATCCTGGAAGAATTGCAACCAGAATGCTCCTTTAAAGTGAGAATGGCCAGACTTCATCTCATGTGCTTTGGTCATGTTGTCAGAAGAGACCAATGCCTAGAGAAGGATGTCATGCTGGATAAAGTAGAGGTTCAGTGAAAAAGGGGAAGACCCTCAATAAGATGGAGTGACACAGTGGCTGTAACGATGAGCTCAAGCATAGCAAGGATTGTGAGGATGGTGCAGACCTGGGCACTATTTCGTTCTGTTGTACAAGGGTTGTTGAAAGTTGGAGCCAATTCGACAGCACCTAACAACAACATGTTCTCAAATCCTAATCAAATAGAAAACTTCCATGTGAATGCGGGTATACTGTGAGCCTTGGCCCCTAGCCAGACTAAGTATCCCAACTGAGAACACAAATAACATTTTCGCCATCTGTGAATGCTGACAGTGATCCATTAGCCCTCTAAACCTCTCAATTGCATTCTGGGTCATCACTTATGCTTCAGATAATGTTACCCTACCTGAAATTCATAAGAAGCAGAGGTAGTAAAGGTTGAATCTACTAATACCTACAAATGTTTCATTCAGCTAATAATTTATCCCTTGCCCACTATAAGTTTAATTAGAGATAATAAAAATGGCTAAAATTTAGTTTCTAACTAAAATTATATTGCAATTTTTCTTTGCACATCTAAATAAATTTACTCTTGATATAGTATACCCTGTAACATCACCCTGGCATGAGAAAAACCTTAACTCCAGGATGTTCCTAAAAATATCGTAATTTTATTTCTTTTCAGGCAGTTATTCTCCATTTAGTGGCATACTATACACTTGTGTTTTGACTATTTAGCGCAGAAGCATAAAGGCAGTTCTTTGGGCAAGAAATGATCAATATGCAGATACCATCCTTATATTAGCTCTCTTCATTGCAAGTGACAGAAGCCAACTTAAACCACATTAAGAAGGAAAAAAAGGGGTCATATATTGGCTCATAAAGCTAGGCAAGAAATTGGCATAGTTCTGAAAGAGGAGATACAGGAAGGAAGCCTCAAAAGAGGGAACTGAGTCTTTTCTCTCTCTCTCCCATTCTCCCTCTCTTTTCCTCCCTTTACCTCTTTTCCCTTACATTGTGCCTTATCTTATCCCTGATAGTTTATTCTTAGCTTTATCATATAAACAGATCTTCTTCATACAGAATTGGGAGATAGTTGCCAACAGCTTCAAGAGTCTAAATCTCATTTTCAAGATCCCAGTGGAGAGTTTTTCCAATTTCTCTGTATCAATCCTTTCCTGGTAAAGACTCTTACAGACTTAGTTCCCTGACCACTCAGATCTCAGTCTACCATTGTATGTAAGACACTGACTTAATTGGCCAGGATTAGTAATGTGTCTACCTCTTTGGTCATTGGGAGAAGGGGTACAGGTAACATATATTTGCAAAAGGGGAAGGATTGTGTTGAAGGCGATGTCCTGGGAAGCTAAAAACAACTAGCTACCATAATCCACCAAAAAAAAAAAAAAATCATCTATTTAGCACCACATCTGTGCCACATGGCACAACAGTACTTTATATACACTATCTCATTGAAACCCCATGTAAACATTATAAGACCTTTAAAAAGGTCTTTTACAGTAGATTGTGCAAATACATTGCATCATTTGATTTCTTGACTGCTCCTTCCATGGATGTTAATTTTTGATCCAAGTAGAATGAAATCATTGAGAACTTAAATTTTTTCTCCATTTATATGATTTTGCTTACTGGTACAGCTGTGAGATTTTTTTTTTCTTCATATTCAGTCGTAATCCATATTGAAGTGCTTCAAGTCATCTTCATTTTCAGCAAACAAGGTCTTTTCAATTGTCTCGTATGCATATGAAAGCTGGCCAATGATATGTTATGTGTTAGTTAAAGTTATGTGTCAATTTGGATGGGCCTGGCTTTGAGTAGCTAGGCAGCTGGATGTAGTGTTCCCTATGATGAGATAGGTAATCAACTCCATGGTGGAATCTACTGTAGTAGCTAAATAGCTGCTTTAGAGATGTGGTCTGCTTCTGGAATATAAGGAGAATTTTTGGGAATGGTCTTGAGTTTTTGGCATGCTTGAATCCTGCATGTAGCCAGGTCATTGTTCAGCTGCCTGTCATGTTGTCTGCCAATCTTGGGACTGTTAATGGACTTGAATTAGTGGCCTGCTGTGTAGTTTGATAATTTTGGGACTGTGCCATTATACTTGTCAACTTTGGGCCTGTCAGCCTCAGCAGTTAGCAGGTGCCTGTGTAGAGATGCCTCCACCTTCAGTGGCCCAGGAGCAAGAGGCAGAGCTGAACCTAAGGTGGAGGGGCTTTCACCCAGCCCTTAGAGCTTGGCACTCTGAACTCTGACCTCTAGCCTCCAAAACTGTAAGAGCATAAATCCCTGTTTGTTCAAGCCATACATTTGTGATATTTGCTGTTAAAGCAACACTAGGTAACAAAACAAATGAAAAAAGAAGACTGAAGGAGAACTGATGATTTTGATGTGCTGTGTTGGTGAAGAATATTGAATCTTTTGTTAACAGTCAGAAGAATTACTTAGAAGAACAGTCTTAGAAGAAATACAACCACAACATTCCTTAAAGAGCAAAGATAGGAAGACTTTGACTCACTTAATTTGGACATGTCATTGGAAAGCTCAAATGCTAGAAAGGACATCATGTTTGGTAAAGTCAAAGGCCAATTAAATGACAGAATATCCACAACAATGGACTTAAACATGCCTACAGTCATGAAGATGGTGCAGGACCGGGCAACATTTCCATCTGCTATAAATAAAGTCTCAGTGAGGTACAGTTGGGTCTATGGTAGTTCACACAACACCTCCAACATTATCAAATCCATTCTCTAGATGAGAAAACAAATGTTCAGAAAGGTCAAGTAACCTGCAGAGGTAAGCTGCAGAGAATTCAAACCAAGATTAACTCCAGAGCATCTATATGGTCATTCATCCATTTTACAATATTATCCCAAATGTCCTGCAAACCAAAAACTGACTGTGACTTTGCACAGCAACCTCTCCCCAAGATAAATGGTTTTAGGGTCTTGAACTATGAAAGCAGAAAATTATTTTACCTTCAGAAGGATTCCTCTAAATCAAACAAAGTTAAAGATATTGTGAGACTATAAACAGGATTTTATAAATAAATAATAATTTTATAAATAAAATTAAGAACACATACCCAAACAACAAAATGTGAATGCTGTTGTTGTTGTTAGGTGCCCAGGAGAGTTGACTCCAACTCACAGCAACCCTACGTAGAACAGAACAAAACACTGCCTGGGACTGTGTTAGCCTCACAACCCTTCCTATACTTGAGTCCATCACTGAAGCCACTTCCATCTCATTGAGAGTCTTCCCCTTTTTCGCTGATGCTCCACTTTACCAAGCATGATATCTTTCTCCAGGGAATGGTCCCTTCTGACAACATGACCAAAGTAGGTGAGAGGAAGTCTGGCCATTCATTCTTGCTTCCAAGGAGCATTCCGGCTGCACTTCTTCCAGGACAGATTTGTACTTTCTTCTGGCAGTCCATGGTACTTCTTAGCCAAGACCACAACTCAAAAGCATCAATTCTTCTTTGGTCTGTCTTATTCTTTGTCCAGTTTTCAGACGCATATGAGGTGACTGAAAATAAAATGGCTTGGGTTAGGCATACCTTAGTTTTCAACTTCAGCACTTTAAAGAGGTCTTTTGCAGGAGATTTGCCCATTGCAATACAATGTCTTTGAATGCTAGCAAGGGGAAAAGTGTACTTTATCACCAGTGTGTTTATATACATAAACTCCAAAAGATGCCCAACATGAGGGATCTAATAGGAAGCACCAGAATAAAATTGTGACAGAAAAGGTATAAATGGAAAAGAGAAATAAACCTATAACATGGAAAGGAACAGCACAGAAATTTGCCTTCTCAACCTTGCACTAGGTTGAGGAAGAAGGGAAACTCTCCCCTCTGAATCTGAACCACCAACTAGAACTCACACAGATTTGTAATCTGAATTCACACTACCACTGTGGTCAAAACACTCAACCAGGTAGTACCCAAGTTACAATGGGGTTCTATTCTGACAAATAGAATGTAAGTAGGTTCTGATGTGAGTCAAATTTCTCTCTCTCTCTCTCTCTCTCTTTTTTTTTTTTCCTAGTCTCAGAAGCCTGCTGTATGGCAGGCAGTGTTTTGAACAGCAAATTATAACACTGAGTATCTGTGAGTGAACATCTGAGAATGATATCAGCAAATTATGAACCACCATATTCTATACAGTACATTATTACTATCAATAAGATGTAAAAAATAAAAATTTTCATAGTTGTGAGGCTCATCGGAACTTGAATACATTGTAAGTCAGGATAGCCTATAATTTAATTTAAAGTGATCTCAAGTTGATAGTGTCCCCAGGTTACCTGCTGAAGCAAATGCAAATCTTCTATAGAAGAAATGACTTCAATCCACATCAACACTGATTGCAAGATGGCACTAATTTTAAGGCGTATTCTGATTTGAGAGATTTTAAAATGTGAAAAATAATGTGTATGTTAAAATCAATGAGATATGGTAAGTGCCCAGGAAAGAAAAGATAGGAAACCACTGTTTACAGTGGGAGAATTTATATGACTGACTTCCAAATTCTCTTTCACCGGTTTTAATTCTCATCTAGCCCATGGTTTCCAATTTCTCTATTCCTCCCTTCATCATTGTTGTTGTGCACCACTGACTCAATTCTGACTCACAGTGGCCCCAAATGACAGAGTAGACTACCCCCAAGTGTTTTCTAGAGTGTCTCTATAGGAGTAGATTGCTAAATCTTTTCTTCCACTGAGTAGCTGGTGGATTTCAATCACTGACCTTTTGGTTAGCAGTCAAGTACTTAACCATTGTGCTTCCATCACTATCACCACATTAATATTTGCACTTTATTCATGATCCTAACATCTAGACCACACCAATCTTTCCAAATTCTAAATTCTCAAAGTACTTAGTTTTTATCCAGTATTTGACACTTACTAATTATACTACCCATTATTGTGTGTGAGAAACTCTTCTCAATGTAGAATTAGTAATATTTCTGATTTTATGATATATATATATAGTTAGATTTTGAAATCATTTCCCCCTATTTAATAAATCTACTATTTGTCTGTCAGTTTGCTGTACTGTGGTGGCTTGAACATTGCTGTGACACTGGAAACTACACCATTAGTATTTCAAATACCAGCAGGGACACCCATGGTGGACACATTTCAGTGGAGCTTCCAGACTATCTAGTTCTACCTCTAAAAACATTGGCCACTGAAACCTTCATGAATAGCAGTGGAATGTTGTCTGTAATTCTTTAAAGTGTTAAAAAGCAAAGATGTCACTTTGAGGATTAAGAGGCTCCTGACCCAAGCCATGGTATTTTCAGTCATCCCATAGCATGCGAAAGATGGACAATGAATAAGGAAGAATGAAGACAAACTAATGCATTTGAATGATGGTGTTGGCAAAGAATAATGTATATACTATAGATTACCAGAAGAATGAACAAACCTGTCTTGGAAGAAATACAGCCAGAATGCTCCTTAAAAAGGAGAATGGTGACACTTTGTCTCACTTACTTTGGATATGTTATCAGCAGGAACCAGTCCCTGGAGAAAGATATCATGCTTGGTTAAGTACAGGGTGAGTGAAAAAAAGAAGGACTCTCAACAAAATGGATTGAAACAGTGGCTGCAACAATGGGCTCAAACACAGCAATGATTGTGAGGATGGCACAGGATGTGGCAGTGTTTCGTTCTGTTGTACACAGGGTCGCTATGAGTTGAAATCAACTCAACAGCACTTAACCACAGCAACAACATTTAATAAGTGATAAAATAAGTAATATTGCTGATTAAAAATTTTTGATTTTATAAAAGTTTCTTCAAAATTCACCTTTGTAAATGAAAAATACCTTTAGTCCTTTTTTAAATTTTTATTGTGATTTGGGCAAAATTTTACAAAGCATATTCATGTTACATTCCATAGTTCATACACATTTTATTTTGTGATGTTGGTTACATTCCCCACAGTTCCTACCTACAGCTACCCTTTCCTTGTACCTCTCTTGACTGCCTTCCTGCCTCCCTACCTTTTCGTTGTGAAAATTCTACCCTTCTGATTTCCCATGATTGACTGTTCTAAGAAGTGCATCTCCCTGGTGTAGGTGTTCAGCTTGTAGGCCTATCTGTTGTTTAGCTGAAAGTTAAGCCAAGGGAGTGAATTCAATTCCAGGCCCAAAGAGTGACTCGAGGTCATAGTCTTGGGGGTTTCACCAGTCTCTACTAGACCAGTAAGACTGGTCTTTTAAATGATTTTCAGTTTTGTCCTACATTTTTCTCCCACTCCACACAGTATCTCCAATTTTGATTCCTTTCCCAGTGCCTGGCATTGATAGCTGGGCACCATCTAGTTCTTCTAGTCTCAGGGTCATACAGTTGAGGTTCTCGTGGTCCATTAGTCCTTTGGACTAAATGTTTCTATGAGTCTTTGATCCTCTTCACTCTTCTTTGCTCTGGATAAAGAGACCAATAGCTGCCACTTAGATGGCTGCTCACAAGCTTTTAAGAACACCAGTTGCTACTCATTGAAGTAAGATATACTATATTCTGCCAATTAAGCTTGATGCTAATCCCTTTTTTAACATTTCATTTGAACATAATTTCCAATTTACAGAAAAGTTGCAAAAATAAGATTAATGCATAGAAATCTTGTATGTCCTTTAACCAGATCACCTATTGTTAATATTCTGCCCCATATGCTTTGTCATTTGTGTCCTCCCACTCTCTCACTCTGTGTATGTTTGTGTATATGTGTGTATGTACACAAGCACATGTAACTTTGTCCTGAACTATTTGAGAGTAAGTTCCTTACATAGTAGACCTTTGTCCCTAAATTCTTCAGTGTAAATTTCCTAATAAGGATATTCTCTTACATAACCACATTGCAGTTATCAACTTCAGAAAAATCAACATTGTAAATACTTTTAACAAATCTACAGTTCTGTTCCAATTTTCTCAACTAACTTAAAAATATCTTTTATATCATTATGTATAGGATCTACTGTAGAATCAAGTATTGTATTTAAGTCTTTTTAGTCTCCTTTAATGTGAAATATTTCTAAAGTCTTTTTTTGTTTTGTTTTTTTATGACACTGATATTTTTTAAGAACACAATCTCTTATTTTTAATAATATTTTGGGTTTGTCTGATGTTTTATCATAATTATACTAGGGTTATTCATTTAGTTGGAATACTAACACTTTTCAGAGTATCACATCTGGAGACACACAATGTACATCTGCCCCTCAACTGTTGATATTAATATTGATCATTTAATCAAGTTGTCTGATTTCTCCTCTGTAGAGTTACTATTTTTTTCCTTTGTAACTAACAAATGAGACATCTGTGAAAAGACACTTTGTAGTTGTTATGTGCCATCAAGTCAATTTTCAACTCACAGAGACCAAGTGACAGACAACTGTCCTCATGGGGTTTACTAGATTGTAATTGTTAAGGCAGCAGATTGCCAGGTTTTTCCTGCCACAGAGCCACTGGGTGGGTTCAAACCACCAATCTTTCACTTGGCAACTGAGCACTTAACCCTTGAGCACCAAAACCATGCAAACATTCTATTCCTCATTAAAAGTTCCCCATAGCTTTAGTATCCATTGACAATTCTTGTCTAATCCAATCTGTACTATGACTGATGCAAAATTTCAATCCATTTTATTTATTCATTTATAATTTATGTTAACTATTGTTTAATGACAGTCTACACAGAGTTACATATTGCTATTTGAATTATACAATGTGGTATAGTAAATTACTTAGTGTGGCTTTTCTACCCATAAGTCTTTGTAAACTCCAAGGTGGGATTTTCTATGAGCTACTGAGGAGCTCCTGATTGCTGAAGCTATCCACCTGGGTTATTTCTGTTGGGCGTGGCACAGTACAATGTGCTGTGGGGAGGTTCCCACTCTCTCTCACATGCTTAGAGTTCTGATGCTGTGATTGGCTAGTTTGACCACCCTTCCGGGCTCAAAAGGAGGATTCCTAGAGGCAGAACTCTCTCTCTGACTGCTGGTTGAGGAAGATGTGCTGCCAAAAGAGACACACACCCCTGAAAGAGACATGCAATGCTGAGTGAGACACCAAGGGACCAGTGCTGCTGGGAAAGAGACTGTGAGAGACTGTTGGCCGAGGGACGGTGGGCTGGGAGAGAGACTGAGCATTTTTCTTGAACTTGAGTTGTAGCCTGCTTCCCTAATAAACCCCGTAATCTGTGAGCTCTGTGGGGCCACTGCAGTGAATTATCGAACCCAGGAGGGAGGTGGTGGGTGCTTTGGGAGGAACAGTTGGAGCAAGGGCTGGAGGGAGGCAGCATGTCTGGCCTTGCAGTAATAGGCCTTGGTTTACTGCTGGTAATCCTGCCTTCCCCTTGTAGGGTTAGAGGAGGTCAGAACATGTGGCCTCCTCACCGTTTTTGCATACAAGCTTTAGTTTGCAAATAATAGCTAAATATTAAAATAAGTATCATTGCTCTTAATCACTTTAGCTCATACATGTTCTGTATGAATTAAGTTTTCTAACAACCACACTGAGCCCAGTGCTGCCATCTTTAGGATAACATGTAAAATTCTATTTTTTCCAGGTAAATATGTAAATAGATTTCATAAGCTCCTAAAAGAAAATAATGAAAATAATTGGCACTTTCATCACAACCAAAAATATTTTCTGTTCATCAGTAGAATTTACCTATATATTACAAACTGTTTTTGTATTTGTACATTGCCAGAATAAAAAGAAATATTTACTCTTCAACACAGTTGTGAGGCATGTAAACAGTCATGACTATTTCAAAAGACACTTTGAAAACCATATTAAAAATGTTAAAGGCATATACCTATGGCTAAGCTTACTAAAGATGCATGTATATAATTACAAGGAAACTGAAAGCAACTAAACTACCATATCCATCAAAATAAATGAGGTCAATAAATTGTCTTTCATTCAAATAATGGACTACTAAACAGAGTTCTGGAGCTCTGGTGATGTAGTGCCTAAAGCATTTGACTGCTAACCAGAAGGCTGGAGGTTCAAACCCACCAGCCGTTCCTCGGAAGGAAGACTGGGCAATCTACTTCCATAGTGATACCACCTTGGAACCCAAGGAGGGGTCACTATGAGTCGGATCTGACTCAACGACAATGAGTTTAGTTTTTGGTTTTGGTAAACAAAGTTCGGGTGGTATAGTGCCTAAGGCATTTGACTGCTAACCAGAAGGCTAGTGGTTCAAACCCACCAGCCACTCCTCAGAAGGAAGACTGGCAATCTACTTCTGTAGAGATACCTCCTGGGAAACCCAAGAAGGAGTTACTATGAGTCAAAATTGGCTCAAGGGCAGTGAATTTGGTTTTGGTAATCAGAGTTATAAAGAACAAGATGGATCTATGAAAGATACATAATATTCATTAAGTGAAAAAATATGCTGCAGAACAGTATTGTAGAATAAAGGGGGAGGATATACTCTATATGTAAATTTATAGCACAAACATACCCTTATGTAAGCTTGCATAGACAGTGAAATTTTGTAGAGGGAACACAAAAAACTACTAACAGTGTAATGTTGATCTCACATGAGTAAAAATACAAGGGGTCAGGAACTTTTACTTTCCATTTTACATCTTAGTCTATTTGAATTGATAACAACAAACAGAAATTGTTGGTAATTCTTTAAATCTGTGACAATTTTTTAAATACCAAAGCTGACTGAGCAGCTATCACAACTGAAAGTGAAATATAAAGAATTACCATTTGTTAGAAATAGCATATAATCATTTTTTATCTTATTCTAATTTTGATTAGAGTAATGGTTGACTAGAGTAAAGAGTACTTATGGCTTGTGCCCCAAAGCAGAAAAATAAAAGTTAAATTCATAATCAAGAATTTAAAAAATAAGTGTTTTGGCCTAACCCATCCAAAATCCATGATATTCAAGTACATTATTAAACAAGGAATCAATAATTATTATTCCAGTGACTAAAGGATTAAAGTAACTCTTCCAAAGTGAATTAATCCAAAATAGAAAATTATTAGCAAGCTCTGCAGAGTTTGCATATTTTTACACAAACATAACGGTTTCATATCTTGTAATAGTATTCACAAAACATGAACCATGCACATATGCGTATACAAATGTCTCTCCATACACACCCACTCACACAAATTAATTGTACAACAAATGACATCCTGGTTTCCAAACACTTTGGTCAATCCTAGAAGAACAGACCATAACTCTCCTTTGAATTCTTTGACTTTTTAATTAAACATAATGTATGTTCATTGCAGAAAAATATTAAAACAGATTTTTGAAAAGAGATGTAAAAGCTCAAAGCACCATTCAATACCTACCTGACAAAAACACTCACCATTCATATTTTGGTGTACAGTCATGTGTTACATAATATTCATTCAGGAAAAGTCCACTCACATATACATCCGTAGTCCCATAAGTCCCTTTGGGACTCAAAATAGAGTGAAGAAATCCCAATCAGAGAACAGAACACAGTGAACACAACAGCCTCCCACACACAACACATGTAGCTCATGTCTATTATATACAAAACAGTTGCACAACCAGGCTTATGATGGTACAGTATGTATATCATCTATAATATACATCTTAATAGTCATGGAACCCTGGTGGCAATGTGGTTAAAATACTGAACTTAACTGAAAGGTCAGCTGTTAGAACCCATCAGCTGCTCCATGACACAAAGATGTGGCAGTCTGCTTCTGTAAAGATTTACAGCCTTGGAAACACTATAGAGGCAGTTCTATTCTGTCCTATAGGGTCACTATGAGTCAGAATCAACTTGGTGGCAAGTTGCTGTTTTGGTCCCCTAGTGCTGCTCTAACAGAAAATACCACAAGTGGATGGCCTTAACAAACAGGAGTTTATTCTTTTACAGTTTTGGAGGTTACAAGTCTGAGTTCAAAATACCAACTCTAGGGGCTAGGTAAAGGCCCCTTGACCTTGGGCTTCAGCTCTGCTTCTTGCTCCAGGCCTACTGGAGCTGGAGGCTTCTCTTAACTCAGGCAACTGCTGGCTGCTGAGGCTGACAAACCCAAGGTTGATAAATAAAATGGCACAGACCAAAGATTATCAGGCAACATGACAGCCCGCTGGTTCAAGTCCAGAAACACGATCTGTAGACAACATGGCAGGCCACTGAGATGAAGACTTGGTCAAATACAAGATCCAGATGTGCCAAAAAGCTCAGAGACCTTTCTCAAAGCTTCTTGTTATATACTGGAAGCAGACCACCTTCCTAAGGTAGCTATTTAGCTGCTCACAGCAGATTCCATCATGGAGCTTATTACCAGTCTCATCATGGGGAATCACTACAGCCAGCTGCCCAGCCACTCAAAACCAGGCCCAGCCAAGTTGACACATAACTTTAACTATCACAGTTGGGTTGTGGGTTGAGCTGACAGTCATAATAAACATTTATGTTAGTGGCTTATATATGTACTGTATATTGTACTCTCTATCCTTATTTTAATGTGAACTCTACTCTAAATTAAAAGTTTCTGTATAACAATGTATGCTTTGATTCCTAAGCAGCAGCATCCAATCTTGTATATTGCACATATCTTGAGTGTTGCAGCATTAACTCTTTAATTTTCTTTTAAAAATATTACTATGAAGAGCATCATAGCTCCTAAACACAACCAAACTAGTACTAGTGATAGCAGCAGCAAAGGCAAAGGAGAAATATTGATTTGGAAGTGAAACAAAAAGTTATTAAGCAAAACAAAGGTCAGTGATTGCCATTGCTTACAATTTAGGCATGTTGCACTCAACAATCACGATGATCCTCAAAAACAAAGAAAACATTATCCAAGTTGGTAAAGGATTAGCTCCCCCTGAGAGCTACAAGGCTAAAAAGAATGTGAGAGGAACTTATATAAGATAGGGAGAAATTACTAATGACATGGATTGATGACTGTGGTGGTTACGTTTGTGTGTCAACTTGGCTGGGCCTGGTTGAGTGGCTGGGCAGCTGGTGGTAGTTATTCTCCATGATGAGACTGGCAATCAACTCCATGGTGGGATCGACCATAAGCAGCTGAGTAGCTGCCTTTGGAATGTGGTCTGCTTCTTGTGTATAAGGAGAAGCCTTGGGGATAGTCTCTAGCTTTTGGCACACTTGGACCCTGCAGGTAGCCATGTCATTGTTCAGCAGCCTGCCTTGCTCTGCTGACTTTGGGACTCAAAATGGATTTGAATTAATGACCTGCCAAGTGGTTTAGTAACATCAGGAGTGTGCCATTTTATTTGTTGATCTTGGGCTTGTTAGCCTCACCAGCCATCTGAGTGAAGAGATGCCTCTAGCTTCAGTGGGCCGGGAGCAAGAGGCAGAGCTGAAGCCCAAGGTCGAGGGGCTTTCACATAGCCCCTAGAGCCTGGCACTTGAACTCAGACTTAAACCCTCCAAATTGTAAGAATATACTCCTGTTTGTTAAGGCCATCCTATTTGTGGTATATTCTTGTCAGACCAGTAACCAGAACAAGGACCAAGTACAAACGTAAGAGTATGTTAGCCATCACTGTTAAGGCACTAAGCTTACTCAAGATGGTTAAAGAAAAAGCAGGACCAGACTATGATATAATGTTTGTGCAACATCCAAATCATATCATGTCCTATTGCATAGAATTAATCATGGACATTGTGTTAGACTGGGTTCTCTAGAGAAACAAAACCAGTAAAGCTCATGTAGAGAGAGAAAGAGAAATTTATCTTAGGAAAATGGCTCACACACTTTTAGAAGCTGGCAAGTCCCAAGTTCTCAGATCAAACATCAAGCTGGAGACTTCTCCCAACTTACACAGCTGCAGGGGCTGAAGAGCTCAAGGCAGGCAGGCAGTATACTGGCTGTTGACTCCAAAGAATGACGAATCCAAGATCTCTAGGCTGAATGGACAGTTGTAGGCAGAATCCTGATCTACAGAAGAGTGTCTCTTTTCCCAGGATGCCCATAAATATACTGGAAACAGGCCATAGCCCTAGGGAAACTCCCTTTCAACGGATTGGCTGCTCAAAACATATACATCTGATCCCATCTTTGGAACAACCCACATCACAATTGCTTAAACCACACAGAATTGTAGTCCAGCCAAGTTGACACACAGCTCCAACCATCACAGTCCACCCCTTGTCAACTTGGAAGTTGTACACATCTTAACCATATATAATCTCTAAATAAGGACAATTATAAAGTCATATTTGTGCCTAACATGATATGCTAACACACGTACAACCAAAACGCATTAACCTTATTTACATTTCACAGTTCACAACAGAAGGAAACAAAACTATTTGATGCACATGTACAATGAAGAAATATAACAATCACAGTCCTTGTTTCTGCAACTGGTCATGTGGTCACAGCTGATGTTCAGAATTTACCTTCTTCACTACCTTCTTCCACCACCCATTCTGTATTTCTCTTGCCTTCAGCAAGCACCTCAGTTGGTCATGGTTCTTTGCCTGGTGGGGGACCAAACCTTCATTCCTGAAGGGTCTGGACCATTAGCAGTCATATCAGAATTGGGTTGCTATAAGTTTCTATTGACTTTAATCACAGAGCATGGTAGTACTAAGAGACGTCCTAAAGAATCTCCTGTATTCCAGACATATTCTTCTTTACCTCCATTATGTAATGTCAATCCAATTTCCCCTTGGTAATCAGGATCTATCACACCAGATAGTACAGTAATGCCCTTCTTTGTCTAGTGATCCAGAGGCATGAGGAAGTCAAAATGGCCAGGTAGATTCTTAATGTCCAGTTCAATGCAATCAGTATTAGTCTCTAGGTGGGAGCATTCCTCCCTTTGGGACTAAGATCTCCAGACCCGCAGAGCATACGGTAGCAGGGACAGAATTAAGCAACACATGACTGTATATGTAAATATTAATATATACACATACACATTTTAAGCAAAAATGATACTATACTGTATACACAATTTTATAATCTTTTTTTACTTCATATGCCATTAACATCTTTTCATGTATAAATACAAAATACACACACCTATTTCCTTATTTTAATAAAAATATTCTGACATTCCTTCCCAGAAGACAAAGTTATTTTTTATCCCTCAGTTCAAAATGTAGCTAATAATTTAGCTAATCTTTCATCCTCAGAAGGAAGATGGGGCAATCTACTTCTGTGGTGATACTGTCTCGGAAACCCAAGGAGGGGTCGCTATGAGTCGGGTCTGACTCAACAGCATATAACAACAACAAACAACAATCTTTCATCCTGTGGGGTAAAGCACCTAGTTTCACCCTCAGTAAGGTGGCCTTTGTCCTTAGCTCTGGAGAAAAAAAAATCCTTGGAGTCTGGCAAGTGGGGGCTGGCTAGACTAGAAAAGACTCACCTGGGAAGTTGACATTAATTAGCCTTTTGGAAGAGGCATGATATACTTGTTCTACAACCTACTTTGGTCAGTAGTGACTGGGGTCTTAGAAAGATCTACATGCAGAACACCTACCCTAGGGTGATGCACGCAATTACTCTAGGGAGATACACCCCTTAGAGCAATCAGCCATGAGACACCAGAGGGGCAGTATTCACATAGAGGGAAAGTGGGACAGACACAGCATAGTTAAGAAGGGCACAGGGAGTGGGTAGTCGCAGGGATGGGAGTGGAGGAGAGTTTGTTATGGTCGGGGATGGTAATTGGGGCGTGAAATCAAATGTACACGAACTGTTGAATGTAAAACAAATTTGCTCTGTAAATTTGTACCCAAAGCACAATAAAATTGAAAAAAAAAAAAAAAGAGGCATGATTTAGTTTATCATGCAGGATTGGCTTATAAAAGCCCTGAACACTCTGTTTCAGAGAACATCCTGGTTGACTAGAACTTCTGCTTTTAGGAGGGGAGCATGTCCCTTTGGAAACCCCCCAGATCTCACTCTATGCATGTCTTCACTGGTATTGTTTTTGGCTATAACAAATCTGTAGCTGTAAGAACAGTATTATCTCTGAATTCTGTGAGTCACTCCAGAGAATTACTGAATCCAAAGGGTTAATAGGAGCTCTGGTGGCATAGTGCCTAAGACTGCTAACCAGAAGGCTGGTGGTTCAAACTCACCAGCCACTCCTCGGAAGGAAGACTGGGCAATCTACTTTTGTAGAGATACTGCCTTGGAAACCCAAGGAGTGGTCACCATGAGTTGTAATCCACTCGACAGCAGTGAGCTTGGTTTTTGGAAAGGGTTAATAGGAGCCACCAAGTCAGGACACAAGTGTCCTATAGACTCCAAAGCTTGTGAATTACATCCTGAAAGGATAAGGTAGTGGGAAATCAGCTCAAAATTATGGCCAGCCAGTAAAAAAGATTGGAGTGTCATGTCTACTCCTCAAACTTGCAGCTGGTATCTGCCTAGTTGGCAGTTGGAAAGTCAATGTCCTTTTAACTTGTGAGCTCTGACCTTTCTCTGGATAGCTAGAGTCAGAGAGGAGAGAGTGCTGCTGCAAGGGCAGTTGGCAATGAAGACTGAGAAATAGGGAATGTGAGGACTGGATGGCTTTCCACATTTGGGGGTTTGGATTCATACTGATCCTTACCATGCACATCCCAAAATAGACTTTAATTCTTTATAATAATTTTTTTAGTAATCACTCTTATCATCTTGAGATTTACTATTTTCCCAAAGTCAACAGGATTAAAAGCACCAAATTATTATTTGCACTTAATAACTTTATACTGGTATAACTAGGAGCTCTGGTATCATAGTGCCTAAGGCACTTGACTGCTAACCAGAAGGCTGGCGGTTCAAACCCACCAGCCACTCCTCGGAAGGAAGGTTGGGCAATCCTACTTCCGTAGTGATACTGCCTCGGAAACCCAAGGAGGGGTCGCTATGAGTCGGGGCTGACTCAACGGCATACGAACAACAACAACAACTGGTATAACTTTCCAGAGTTAAATATTCTCATTCAAAAATATTAAGCTCTTTCGGAGAATTTCTTGATAAAAGAAAACAACTTGCAGCAGAGCTTTTAACGCTGTCACATACTAGATATCTGGAACCTATTATATCCATGTATAACAACTTAGTTCCATATTAACCAAAATATCTAACTAATCAAAACAGCATAGCTCTCTCATAAGACTAGAGGAGTAATGAGTTTTCAAGAACACATAAAATTTAAAATCATGATTAGGAAAGGGTTAAAAATCATAATAATAACACCTAATATTCACAAACACTGTGCTAATGGCTTTAAATGTCTTAGCACACATAACCTTTACAACAACCTCCTAAGGTAGGTGCTATTTTTATCAAATTTCACATGAAGAAACAAAGCTTAAGTGACACGCCCATTTCACAAGCTAGTAAGTGGAGCCAGAACTTCAATACGATCTGGCAATCTGGCTCCATGCTGCAGCACCTTAAATTAAGGAGGTCATGAATAATATGAAAATTTTGTTTTTACTGGTACCAGAAATATGGTTTAAAGAAATGTGAGAGAACCAGTTCCTTGAGATCCTCCCAGTCATCTCTATTCCTCACCCTCACCCATCCCTAGCCCCATTCCAGCACCTAAAGTAGTGGGAGATATTATATGAAAGACATTAAGATAACGCATGTTAAAGCAATTAACATAGAGTCTGGCATGAAGTACTCAATACAGTCTCATAATACTCATCGTAGAGATTATTATTAATGAATCAAGGTAAAACAGAAAGATTGAACTACAAGAAAGATTAAACTAGCAAATTTCACTAGATTAAGCTACCAGGGTAGAGTGGGAAAGCATAGTTTTAAAGGAAATTCATGTACAGGCATTTTAAGATATTATGAGTTAGCAAGATATTATGAATTAGCAAAGAGTGTCTATATTTAATTTAGAGTTAAATGTTAATTAACCCCTATTTACAGAAGGTGTACAATTTGAGATTCTGTGTTTTAGAAATGATTAGAAAAATAATAATAAACAAAAACATGTTTCTAAATATCTTTCCTCCAAAGAGTTTTATTGTTTGTATCTAAATGCTATGGTAAATACATCTCAACATTCAAATTAGAATGGAGATTTCTGCTTCTGGATATGCTGTATTCATATCACACAATTCACACAACAATGTTCCTGCTAATTACATTTAGAAGAGCTGGGTTATACAGAGAAATCATATTTTCAAAGGAATCAGAGAACTTTAGAAGCAATGAGAATAAGATGGACTAAAATTCCAGAAAGGAGTACAGAGGTGAAAATCAGCAGCCATTTTTCCATTTTTCCAGGGCATTTGCCAACTGAAAGATATTTCACTTTAACAGCGTATGTTTCAAAATATAGAAAGTAAATATTGGCTAAATAAATAAATAAATAATCATAGTGGAAAACTCTGACACCCTCTTCTCAACAGCTGGGAAAAAAAAAAAAAAACCCTAAGCAACACAATTAACAAACTTCTATTTGCTTGTCACATCAAGCTTCACAGAGTCCATAAGAAATAATTCCTAAGGCTACATGTGATGACATATCAACTGGTTCCTATCTATCTTTTCATCCTCATCTCCTTTATTACTTTTTCATTCAATCACTACCCTTTATCAGTACTAATCTTTTTTAGTATTCAAACATACCAAATTCATCAGGCTTAAATGTGGTTGCACTTCTGTTCCCACTTACTGGAAAATCCATCCCAGATCTTCATAAGACTGACTTATGAAGACAAGAGCTTCATCACTAAGGTCTCATTTCAAATGTCCTCTCCTCACAGAGGCCTCCTATTGTCACAGAATCTAAAGTAGTTCATATAGTCGTTCTGGTCCATCAGTTTGTTTTATTGTCTTCTCAATACGTATTGCTATCTTATCTTGTTATTTCATTTGTTATCTTGTGCAATCTCTCCTCTTCATTACTCCCCCCTCCCAGCTCCTGCAATGGAATCTAAGTTCCATCAGCAGGAGTCTTGTTCACTGCAA
>NW_006921601.1:12810206-12812978 GCF_000298275.1 Orycteropus afer afer | reverse complement strand
GAGCTCCCATAATATTGCTTAGCAATATGTATATTAAAATAGACACAGTGAAGCATAGTTCAGTATGACCAGAACAATCATACACAGATATTTATTGAGTAGTTACTATATGCCAGCATTTCAAATGCATTACTTCGTATAATCCTTACAACAACACTAGGAGTTTGGTACTATTATTATGCCTTTTTACAAATGAGAAAACTGAGGCATAGATTGCTTGTAATATACACAGTAAACTGCAAATTTAAGTCTGCTTTTTTTTTTTAATTGTTATTGTGATCTGGGTGAAAGTTTACACAGCAAAGTCACTTTTACCATACAGCAGTTCACATAAACTTTGTCTCATAACATTGACTGCAATTTCCCACAATACAACAGCTCCTCTCCCACTCCCTCCCCCCACAATTACCCCTTTTTTTATCCTGTGATCCTGTGTCCTTCACTGCCATGCCCTCCTGCCCCTAGAACTGTCTCCCTGTGCATACACAACCCTTCTATTCTCCCATGAGTGTTCTCTCCAAGGAGGGTATCTACCTAATGTAAATGTTTACCTCATACGCCGCCTGTCTTTTGTTTGGCTGGAAGCCATAAGAGTGGGTTCAATTCCAGGGCTGAAAGGCAGCTAGGGGCCATGGTCTCAAGGGTTCCACCTTGGCTTTATCAGACCAGCAAATCTCGTCACTTTTTTTTTTAAATGATTTTGAGTTTTGTTCCACATTATTCCCCCAACTCTATCCAGGACATCCTACATAGATCCCCCTCCAAGTGGTTGACAGTGGTAGCCGGGAACCATCTAGTTCTTCTGGTCTCATACTCGTATAGGCTGAGGATTGCATGGTGGACTAATTGTTTCCATGCATCTTTGGTTTTCTTTATCCTTCTTTGCTCTGGAAGAGGAGAGACCCATCATTGTATCTAGATGGCCACTTGCAAGCTTTTAACATTCCAGTCACTACTCGCCAAGTAGGATGGGGAACAATGTTTTTGTGCAGTATGTTATGCCAATTGAGCTTACTGTCCCAAGACTAAGGTCCTGAGTGCACAGGTCCAACTATTCGCTCTCTCTGGGTAGCTGGCTGTGGCCAAGAAATGACTACAACATTGTCCCTTGTCAGCTCTACTATATACCTGGGAATTCTTACACAATATACAAATACACTTGTAGAAACACTGTCTGCCAACCCTACACATGGTCATGGTCACACTCCCCCCTGCACAGACAAACTTAATCACTCAGCCTGTCCACCCATCTATCCATCTGTAGATCAATGCTTCCCTTCACTGACAACGCAGTAATGCATGTGCAAAAGGGCTCATCTTTGTCGTCTGTACCTCCCATGAACCTATGTCTTCCTCTTCCTCACTGCCACTATGTTGATCACTAACATTTGGTACATTGCCCTTCTCTTCACCCAAATCAATACTTGTTTCTACCTATCTAACAGTGTTCCCTCACCTCCCACCACAGAAAATTTCCTTCCCTGAGTAAACCTTTCCTTGAGTTTTTACAATAATGGACTAATACATTATTTGACCTTCTGTGATTGACTTATCTCACTCAGCATAATGTCCTCCAAGTTTATCCACGTTATGTAGTGTTTTTCAGATTCTGTTATTCTTTAGGGTTGCATAGTATTCCATTGCGAGTATGTACCATAGTTTGGATATCCATTCTTCTGTTGATGGGCACCTAGGTTGTTTCCATCTTTTGGCTATTATAAACAGTGATGGAATGAACATGGGTGTGCATGTATCTGTTCTTGTCCTGGCACTCACTTCTTGAGGATATATACCTAGTAATGGATTTGCAAGTCAAATGGTATTTCTAATTCCAGCTTTTTAAGGAATCACCATACTGCTTTCCACAGTGGTTGTATCATTAGACAGTCTCACCAATAGTGTATGAGAGTCCCAATCTCTCCACATCCTCACCAGCATTTGTTATTTTCTGTCTTGTTGAACTCTGCTACTAGTGCTAGGGCAAGATGGTATCTCATTGTTGTTCTGATTTGCATCTCTCTAATGGCTAATGATCATGAGCATCTCTTCAAATGTTTATTGGCCACCGGAATATACTCTTTGGTGAAGTGTCTATTCATGACTTCTGCCCATTATGAATTTTATTATTTGTCTTTTTGTTGTTGAAGTGTTGAGTTTTCTTTAAATTCTGGAGATAAGTCCCTTGTCGTATATGTCATTGCCAAATATTTTTCCCCATCTGTAGGTTCTCTTTTGACTCTTTTGAAGAAGTCTTTGGAAGCACATAAAAATTTAATCATTAGAAGGTCCCATTCAACTAGTTTTTCTTCTGCTGTCTGTGCCTTTTGGGTTACGTGTGATAGTTTATTTATGCCATATATTTCAAACCAAAACCAAACTCACTGCCGTTGAGTCAACTGTGACTCATAGTGACCTCTCCTTGGGTTCAGGGCAATATCACCCAACCTACCTCCCAAGGAGTGGCTGGTGGATTTGAACTGCCAGCCTTCTGGTTAGCAGTCAAGTGCCTTAGGCACCATGCCACCAGAGCTCCCATGCCATATATTAGGGCCCCTAAATTAGCCCCTGGTTTTTCCTTGAGAAACTTTTTAGTTTTAGGTTTCATATTTAAGTCTTTGATCCATCTGGAGTTCGTTGTTGTGTATGGTGTGAGGTACAGATCTTGTTTCCTTTTTCTGCAAATGGATATCCAGTTTTGCCAGCACCATTTGTTAAACAAACATTCTCTTCCCCATTTAATGGATTTTGGCCCTTTGTCAAAGATCAGCTGAC
>NW_006921601.1:12807279-12808833 GCF_000298275.1 Orycteropus afer afer | reverse complement strand
TCATATTACTTGTATTCTCTCTCTTTTTTCCTTTGTCACATTTGCTAGTGGTTTGTCACTTTTATTAATCTTTTTAAAAAATCAACTTCTAGTCTTCTTGATTTTTTCTATTGCCTTTTTATTTTCTGTTTCATTGATTTTTGCTCAAATCTTTATTATTTCCTTTCTTCTGCTGACTGTAGGCTTTTCTTGCTGTTTTTTTCCTAATTGTTGGAGATGTTGATATAAAGTGTTGATTTTGGCTCTTTCTTCTTTTTTGACGTGTGCATTGATTGCCATAAATTGGCCTCTGATCACTGCTTTTGCTGTGTTCCAAAGATTTTGCTATGTTGTGTTTTCATTCTCATTTGATTCAAGAATTTTTTTTTTATTTCATTTTTTATTTCTTCTATTACCCAGTTGTTCTTAAGGAGGGTGTTGTTCAGTTTTCATGTGTCTGCTCTTTTTCTGTTGATCTTCCTATTGTTCATTTCTAATTTGATAGCACTGTGATCTGAGAAGATGCTTTGCAATATTTCAATGTTTTAAAATTTATTAAAGCTTGCTTTACAGCCTAGCATACAGTCTATCATAGAAAATGTTCCATGTGCACTGGAAAAGAATGTATATTGTGATGTTGTTGGGTGAAGTGCTCTGTAGATGTCTGTAAGGTCAAGTTGGTGAAGTTTATTGTTTAGTTCTTCTGCATCTTTATTGAGTTTCCAGTTGTTCTATCTTTCATTGAAAGTGGTGTATTAAAGTCTCCTATTAAAGTCTCCTACTATGACTGTGGGCACTCTGGTGGCATAGTGCCTAAGGCATTTGACTACTAACCTGAAGGCTAGCAGTTCAAAGCCACCAGCTACTCCTTGGAAGGAAGACTGGGCAATCTACTTCCGTAAAGATACCACCTCAGAAGTCCAAGGAGGGGTCACTATGGATCAAATCAACTCGACGCCAGTGAGTTTAGTTTTTTGGTTTTACTATGATTGTGGAGTCATCTATTTGTCTTTTCAGATCTGTTAAAGTCTGATTTATATATTTTGGGGCCCTTTCATTGGGTTCATAGATATTTATTATGGTTATATCTTCTTGTTCAATTAATGCCCTTCCTTGTCTCGTAGGTGGTTTTTGTCTTAAAGTCAATTTGATCATAAATTAATGTTGCCACTCCTGCTCTTTTTTGGTTGCCATATGCTTCATATATCTTTTTCCAACCCCTGATTTTTAGTCTGTTTTTGTCTTTGTCTCTAAGGTGTGTCTCTTGTAGACAGCATATTGATGAGTTATGTTTTCTTATCCAGTCTGCAACTCTCTGTCTCTTGAGTGATGCATTTAATCTATTGATTTTCAGTGTAATTATCAACAAGTTTGAATTGGTTGCTGTCATTTTGTTATGCGTTTTTTCATGGTGTTTCTGGTTTGTTTGTTTCATATAATTTTCTGTGTTGAGCTCATTATGTTTATGAATCGTGTTATTATTTCTTTTGTTGCTGTTGTTTTAGTATTTTCTAAATATTTGCACTTGTTCTCTTTTTATTGCGATGTGAAGGTTTATCATTTTTCTTTAAGGTT
>NW_006921601.1:12770418-12806158 GCF_000298275.1 Orycteropus afer afer | reverse complement strand
TATTATCTATTTCTGATTTAGTATTAATTTTCTGGATTTATGTGTGTAGATTTTTCTATCATTTCTAATTTTTCATTTATTTTGTCATTTTGTTCTTGTATTTTCTTCTGAAATTGTTCTAGCATTTTGTCTGTGTTTTCCTTAATTTTGTCAGTGTTTTCCTTGATCTGTCTCTCAATCCTTTGAAGATACCTAAGTATAATTGTTCTGAATTCCTTATCAGGGAGTTCTAATGCTTCCTTCTCAGGGATGTGTTCTGAGTCTGTATCCTGTTCCCTTTTTTCTAATGCTTTATCTTGCTTCTTTGTGTGGACTGTGATGGTCTGTTGTCTCCAAGACACTGTGATGTTGTTGTATTTATATTTAATTGGTGATTGCATGTTGGAGTGATTCACCCAAGATTTTTGTTTTCTTTTCTTTTTTCTTTTTTTTCGGATGTAAGTAAGCAGGGTACTGTGAGTAAGCAGGGTACTGTGTTCCTCTATTTGCTAGTTGGCAGCACTTATGCACTCACCCCTTGTCTCCTGGTAGTTGTGATAGAGAATGAGAGTGCCTGCACAGATCTCTGTTAACTGTTGGTGAAGAGTAGTTAAGGGCAAGTCAGGCTCGTATAGGTGGTTGTGTATCCTTGGCCAGCTGGTGCAGAAGGAAGTGTTGGCTCTCACCCAGTAATTGCAGCTGCAGGAGGTGTGCGTGTGGTTGTGTCATATGGGCATGATTGCTGTTTCCCATTCAGACAAAAACAAAAATTGAAAAACCATCAAAACAATTAAAGCAAGTGGACAGAAAATATACCACATAAACACACAAGAACAATCACCAAAAAAAAAAAAAAAAGGAAAGGAAATAAATGAAAATACTTAAAGAATTACTTTTAAAAGCCAAAAGAAATATGCATAGAAAAAGGGGGAAAAAGAAAAGAAAAACCCCACAATATCTCGGGAGGGGACAATAAGAGAAAAGAGGTACAGTAGGAGAATTATGAAGAGAAAAATGGGAAAAATGCAAAAAGAAAAACAAAGAATGAGGAGAACCACAAGAAAGAAAAAAATGGGAACCAGGAATAGGGAAAAGAGAAAAAGCTGAAAACTAGAATCTGGGAAGGGAAGAATAAAGAATAACAATAAAAAGGACAGAAAAAAATAATGGTAATAATAATTTTGAAACACACAAACTTAAGGAAAAAAAATCTGGACAGGGCAGGGCAGGGCACCCAGGCTCCATCAGAGCATACAGACTGGGACGGAATTCCTGCCAGCCCAGAAGGTAGATGGGACTGAGGGATGGCCACACCTCCATTCACCAAGAGGGTGTGGTGTGTAAGAGTAACAAGGGGAATATCGCATCTTTACAGTCATTTGTGTCCGGAATGTTCTTGAAGTCCCCGGCAAGTGGAGCCTATTCGTAGGTCCCAGGAATCTGAGAGAACGCTGTTGCTTTAAATATCCAAAATTGTCCAATGGCCTGTAAACATTAAAAATGGCTGCACCCTCCAGACAGCCAAAAGTCCACAGCTCAGCCCATCTCCCACTTTGCTGCTTCCTCTTTTATTCGCCAGCCACCAGTATGGTCCTCTGTGCAGCCCCTGGCTAGCAAGGCCTATTTTTAGGTTAATTCTTAGGTCCTAACACCACTTGGCAATATCCAAGCCGTCTGTGCCATCAGGATCGCTGTCACACTGCAGCTCCGTATGTCTCCTTTCTTGGTGTTTTCATGCAAGTTCTTCTACTAGGTGGAGTTTAGTCCACTTCTGTCTCCTTCTTTTCAAAGCTCAGGGCTCCAGGATTATCTTCTGTATCCGTGTTAACTGGTTTCTCTTTTTTTTTGTTGAAGAGGGTCTGTGCAGTTTGTTGGCCTATTCCACCAAGTTACCACTCTCAGTCTCCTTTCTTAACTGAATTACAGGTGATAAAAAATGTAATACTTCCAGGTACTTTATAATACAGTGTCATTAAACCTATAGTATTTTCTACCTTCTTCATTCAACTCATTTTTTAATTTATTTACACAAGTCTGACTCTAGATCATGTACAAATTCAACATGCAAGGAGAGAAGGAGCAAGGGAGGGAAGGAAAGAAGGGAAGAAGGAAAGGATGTGTTTGTTGTTTTTTGTTAGCAAGTAAGCTACAAAATGTTTCCAAGGCAACAGCCAAAGTACCAGAGTGCCTGATTCAGCACTTCCTCATCTGTTTATACTCACTCCAACAGTCTCACAGCATAGTCATTGCATTCTACTTTGTTCAACACCTAATTTAACATATACAAAACAATGTTTAACTTTCTGTTGGCTCTCATGAGCTCACAACAGATTTGAAGTAGCTATTACCCACAATGGTTTAAAAAGACAATACACCAAGGCATAGCATCATAAAATTTGTGAATACCAGGGATAAAGGAGATCTTAAAAGCTTTAAGATAAATAATGATTTCATTGGACTTTTCAGTAGAAACACTGGATGCTAAAAAAAAGAAAAGTGGACTTAGTTCAACAGAAAACAATATTTCCAAAATCAAAGAATTTAAATACCAATATGGGTTTAAAAATTGTGGTATAGCCATAGGAAGAGAATGGAAGAAAAGTGGGAGGGAGGGATTCTAAGAGACCTAGATCATCAATTACCATAAAGAAATTGCTTAAGCCAAGAAATTAGGAGGAGAGGCATATATATTATTTTAAACTGTGTAGGTAAGAAGCAGTGAATAGAATTAGAAGTGATTGCCACTAAAGAGCTTGACTGAACAGTGGGGAAGAACTGAAAAGGGAATGGATATTTTTCATTTCAAGCCTTTCAGTACTATTTGATTTTGACTATGTGCATGCATTATTTCAAAAGAAATAAAAGTATACAGAGATTTTACATTAAAAGTTTTAAAGCTTTTGAACAACTTTTGATTATCAGTTATAAAGAGATGATGTAACTGAAATCCAAAGATAATTACAATATACTTACTACACTGTTCATTAAATAAAATAATTAATTATTAAATTGATCTCAATAAAAGTGCAAAAATGCTAACATGAAATGAAGTTAAATCTAATCGTGTAAATGGAAAGGAGTCACAATATGAATAAATCCATTTATTTTCAACATTAAAATACAAAACTTGTGAAGATTCACTTCTATATGCTTAACAAAATTACCAGTAACATTAAAATTGATCACAGTCACTTTAACACAATGAATGAACAGAACAGTCACAGAAATTTATATATAAAATAGGGACTCAGATCTGTTAACTAAATGACCAAAGGATTGACTCCAAGAACCAGAATCCTTCCTAGAACACAAAGAAAAGCCAGTGCAAGTTTAAATTTACCATAGATAATATGCAAGTAGTAAACTAGTGCATACTTAACAACTTTTAGTTCCAGTTTCATCTATTTCTCTTCCAGCTGACCTTTTATCCTTTCACTCTCTGTCAGATTCCCACAAAATAAATGAACCATGATAAAATACAGGAAAGGAAAGCAATGACAACAGAACATCTACCATCAGAGAATAAACTAATTTGCACTTACTAGAAGATTTTGCCAGCAACAGCTTCCCACATCTACTGTCACTTGAACATTAGAAGTGAGAACACAGAAAGGAAAGGAGGATAAACCTTATTTAGAGGGGAAACTTCATTTCACATTTTAGTAATCTGGTTTTTATTCAGCAAATAATTTGAAAAATAATATCCTATAAAAGGCAGGAAACTGGCAAGGCTTTACCATAGTTTTTAAAGCATTTACTGTGATTTTAGTCTTCAGCAAAGAATTATAGTTGTCAGTTCATAAGTAATTCAACATTCAAATACTCTTAATACTTTTCTGACAGCCCACTTTGATGGTTTTTTGTTTTTCCTGTCACATAGCTTTACTCTAATAAAATGAATCAACTTCCTCTTTTTTCTGTCTCAGAATTTTAATATAACTTCTGGAACAAGTCTTTTCTATTCCATTGGTGCACTGAAATCTCCAGATATTATACTTTTATTACTCAACACAATAATTTAAGTACCAAGTCCATTCTTACTTAGCTTTATATATACCTTTAATTCTCATACTAATAATTAACTGTACTACATATTAGAGTCCACATAATAACTGAATAAGCCTACAGAGCAGCAAGAGAATAATCACCTATTACTAGCACAACTAAATAGAAGGAAAAAAAAACATGAGGCCAATATTTAACTCTAATTTTTAAGGTGACCATGACTAAAAATATTACTTATGGTTATTTAAATTAAATTTGTGTCTCCAATTTTTGGAGACATTCATAATCACCAAGGGACAAAAAAAAAACATAAATACTATAGTTGTCAAGAAAAAAAAATCCCCTAAGGCAGCAGTATCACAAGCATACAAGGATTAAATGATCTCTTCCTAAGTTTCAAGCTCTAAAAAATTTTAAGATTTTTAATTAACATAGAACATTTTTCAGCTAGGAAGTACTATCATGTCTAATATTATTCTTTCATATATTATTTTAATATTATATAATATAAGCCTTAATATAAATAAGGCTTTAAGATTTAAAAATGAGAAGCTGTTTCAAAGGGTTCCAGATTTACTAAAAAAGTTAACTGAGATTGAGACAAATTTGTTGAGGTGTTCATATGAAGAAAATAATGTCATTGGCGCAATATAAATTTTAATGACTAAACAGCATTATATTTGCTAAAAACACATTAAGAAGTATTTTCAATACCATGCTCAAAAACAATTATAAATAGTTACACGAGAACCCCACAACCAAACCCACGGCCACAGAGTCGATTCCGACTCATAACAACCCTATAGGACAGAGTAGAACTGCCCCAAAGGTTTTCCAAGGATAGAAATCCTGATGGAAGCAGACTGCCTCATCTTTCTCCTACAAAGCAGCTGGCGGTTGGACATGGCATATGAAACTAAATGTACGCGTTATGTTGAATGTAAAACAAGCTCTCTAAATAAATAAATAAATGGATAAATAAATAAATAAATAAATAAGCAGCTGGTGGGATCAAACTGCTGACCATTTGGTTAACAGCCAAATGATTTAACCACTGCACTACCAGAGTGCCTTACAGAATGAGAGGTCATTAATAAATAATTGTTTGAAACTTAAACTCTCTAGTAATCAACAAAAGAGGCAGAGCTTTTCTTGTATTTATTCTGCAGTATTATTTAACAGAAGGAAAACATGCTTCCTACATGAAATCAAAGTTAAACTTTCTTCTTATAAGAAAGGTTCTCAGATGAAAATCATTGAACTTCTATAAAAACAAGGTACTAGATGAATTTAAAAAATCACCTTATTATTTCCCTTGTGTGAGGGTTCTTCCCATATCCTTGGGCCTATCAACATAGGGTAAACTGAGTCTCCTAGACCGTCATATACTGGAAAGAGTCATGGTTGGAAATATCTTCTACAAAGCCAAGGTATTTTTGCCAGGATTATGTGGATTTGGAAAATGAGGAATCCCGGTAAATTCTAAGTAGCCATTTGTTCCCACAGAGAAATAAAACTGATTTGTTTAGTTTGGGAATGGACAGACTTCCCAACAGAGCCAACAGAGAATTATAAAGTCTAGCTACCTTAAGGTGCAACAGCCCTCACAAACAGCTATGAAGCATTCATCCAGAGTGTGCTTCTAAACCGGCAGAAAGTACCAGCCTCAAAATTCTCAAAAGATAAACTTCTAGTATTTCTTCAGACCTCCATATAACCACTCAGTCTATCATTTTCCTCCATGTGTACTATGAAGCATGGGCTTGGAAATAATACAGACCTGGTTTTTAATACCACATCAGTAACCACCAGCTGCTTAATCATGCTTAATTTCCCTAAGCTTCAGTTTCCTCAGCTGTAAAAAAAAGACAACCATACTCTATTCGGATGATGACTGCACAAGTTTTGAAAGAGAGAAAAATAATCATACAGATTAATAGAAATAGCAGAAACCAATCTTAAACAATTTTTTCAGCATAGAGCGGATGAGGGAACACTTCCAAACTCATTGCACAAGGCCAGCACCTGGCATGGGCATTACAAGAAAAGAAAATGAGATACTAATGTCTGTCATGAAAAAGGTTAAAACAAAAATTCTAATAATAATAATAACTTAACAAATCAAATCCAGCAATATATAAAAGGTCAATAAACATGAATGTGGTAGTTATGTTTGTGTGTCAACTTGTCTGGGCCTGGTTGAGTGGCTGGGCAGCTGGTGGTAGTTATTCCCCATAATGAGACTGGCAATCAACTCCATGGTGGGGTCTACCACAAGCAGCTGAGTATATAAGGAAAAGCCTTGGAAATGGTCTCTAGCTTATGGCACACTTTGACCCTGCATGTACCTATGTCATTGTTCAGCAGCCTACTATGTTCTGCCAACCTTAAGACTTACAATGGACTTAAGTTAATGGCCTGCCGTGTGGTTTGGTAACATCGGGACTGTGCCTTTTTACTTGTCAACCTTGGGGTTTGATCTCAGCCTCAGCAGCCAGCAGCTGTCTGAGTGAAGAAATGCCTCTAGCTCCAGTGGACAGGGAGCAGGAGGCAGAGCTGGACCCCAAGGTTGAGGGGCTTTCACCCAGCCCCTAGAGCCTGGCACTTTGAATTTAAACTTAAAGCCTCCAAATTGTAAGAATAAACTCCTGTTTGTTAAGGCCATCCTATTTGTGGTGTATTCCTGTCAGAGCGGCACTAGGTAACCAGAACAATGGCCAAGTAGAGTTTATTCTAAAACTACAACATTGGTTCAACATCAATATAAACCACAGTAATTAAAGGGATAAAGGAGAGAAATCTTAGAACCATTTCAGTATATGCAAAAAAACTATTTGATAAAATTTGTGATGGTTAATTTTAGTTGTCAACTTGACTAGCCTATGATTCTCAATGGTTTTACCAAACACCAGACGCTTCTTGCATCATTCAATATTTTGCCCATATTATCCAATATTGCAACTTGAGGATTGAATCTTTTCTTCAGTTCTTTCACCTTGAGAAATACCAAGCATGTTCTTCCCTTTTGATTTGCTTTGCACATTTCATTTTAATACTATGTCTTCCCCAGCTGCCCTTCAAAATATTCTGTTCAGCTCTTGTGGTGGTTATGTTGTATGTCAACTTGGCTGGGCCTGGTTGAGTGGCTGGGCAGCTGGTGGTAGTTATTCCCTATGCTGAAACTGGCAATCAACTTCTGGTAGAATCTACCATGATGTGGTCTGCTTCTGGTATATAAGGAGAAGCCTTGGGAATGGTTTCTAGCTTATGGCACACTTGGACCCTGCATGTAGCCATATCGTTGTTCAGCAATTCTGCCGACCTCGGGACTTAAATAAATGGCCTGCCATATGGTTTGGTAATGTCGGGACTGTGCCTTTTTTACTTGTCAACCTTGGGCTTCTCAGCCTCAGCAGCCAATAGCCATCTGAGTGAAGAAACGCCTCTAGCTTCAGTGGGCCAGGAGCTGGAGGCAGAGCTGAAGCCCAAGGCTGAGGGGCTTTCACCCAGCCCCTAGAGCCTGGCACTTTGAACTCAGACTTCTAGCCTCCTGAACTGTAAGAGAATAAACTTCTGTTTGTTAAGGCCATCCCATTTGTGGTATATTTCCTGTCAGAGTGGCACTAGGTAACCAGAACAGCTCTTTTACTTCATCATTTCTTCCATTGAAGAGCAAGCTTCAGAGTCTCTTCTGATATCCATTTTGGTCTTCTCTTCCTGTCCTGTCTTTTTAATAACTTTTCGCTTCCTCCATGTATGATGTCATAGTGTTTACCAAACACTAGACCAAGATTTCATTTTACTTGGATCTACAATCAACACCCATGGAAGCAGCACTCCAGAAATCAAACAACATATTACATTGGGCAAATCTGCTGCAAAAGACATCTTTAAAGTGTTAAAGAGCAAAGGCAACACTTTGAAGACTAAGGTGTGCCGTGGTGTTTTTAATATGCATGTGAGAGCTGGAAGACTGCAGAAGAAATGATGCATTTGAATTGTGGTGTTGGTGAAGAATATTGAGTGTACAGCTAGAACAAACAAATCTATCTTGGAGAAAGTACATCCAGAATGCTTCTTAGAAGTGAGAATGACCAGACTTCACCTCTTGTACTTTGGTCATGTTGTCAAGAGACTAGTCTCTGGAGAGGAATATCATGCTTGGTAAGTAGAGGGTCAGTGAAAAAGGGGAAGACCCTCAATGAGATGGACTGACACAGTGTCTAGGATGATAGGCTCAAGCATGGCAATGATTGTGAGGATGGTGCAGGACTAGGCAGTGTTTCATTCTGTTGCATAGAGTCACTATGAGTCAGAACCTACTCAGTGGTACCTAACAGCAAGAAGACTAGTTGCTGTTCCATAATATAATCTAATGCAATGTAATGTAACCATCTTCTATAATGTAATGTGATATAATCAGTCAGTTGTTAGGGGAGTTCCTTAGAGTATGGGCTGCCTTCACACTAAGCAGATATTTTGGCAGAACTTTCTCACTTCCTCACTTTCTCTCTCTCTCTCTCTCTGTGTACTTACCAACACCTGACTTATCAATATTGGTATGGAAGCCAGCAGATGTCTCCAGCCTGCTACCTGACCTACAATTTTGGACCTTCCTGTCCCCACAGCATGAGTCAATCCCTTGAAGTAGATCAATCACTCAATATCTCTCCCTTCCGTCTCTCTTTTCCCCCCCCCCTATATATATACATATATGTATATGTGTGTGCATATATATATACACATATATACAGAAAGATAACATATGTATAGATACATAGATAACATATATGTGTGTGTGTGTGCATATATTTTTTTCTTTATAACACACTTTACTGTCTGAAAACATATTATATACTCATTTGCTTATTTTCCATCTCCCCTACTAGTGTGAATGATCCATGAAGGCAGAGAGTTTGTCTATGTTATTTGTTGCTCTATCCCCAGCACCCAGACCTGTGACTGGCATATATATTGACCTTCAATAAATATTGGTTGAATGAAAAGAGTAAATAACCCATCAAATACTCAATTCTGTATCCTTTTCCATATCAGCTACAAAAACAGAAAGAATAACCTCCTTTCATGACTTTTGTAACAATCAGTCTATACAACTTTATCAACAAAAGACTTGATATATATCTTTAAACTTATTTTGAGCAACCATTCCATATAGTCAAAGAAAAATTTGAAAGACTAAGTTAAACATGTTGAACTACAGCAGATAAGATAATCTTTCATTTATATGATAAAACAAAAACTTCATTTTAACAATCCAAATGCAAATATTTTTAATTTGTATTATTTTGAAGCCAAGTGAACACAGAATATGTCATGGTTTTAGGAAGAACAGCTTGTGGTTACCATTATGAAAACCAATTACTGTAGTGAGCATTATTAACACAGAACTACTAAAGCGCACATAACAACAACAACTAAAGTGTGTAGGAACAGATGTTCACCCCTTCACTAAATTCCAGCTTAGTGCACTCCTATGTCTTGATGGCATTTCCTTTAACTTCCCTACTCTAGTTACTATTTCCACTCTGCTTTAATCGCTCTTGCTATTATCTTTAATTTTTCCATGTGTGCTATATGTAACCTTTCCCTGTCTTTAATATATTCAGATGTCCACCTATCCTTAAAACACTCATACACAAAACTTCTCTGGCCCTTGTTTTCTCCAAAAACACTGCTCTTTTACTCCACTGCCAGATTCTTTAGAGTATAAAATCTCTACTTGCTCACTTCTTACTTATCCCTTTATACTTCGCTCCAAAATATTCCCCCCTGAAGGTCATCAATAATCTCTTAAAGCAACTGCCTTCCTTACCTACTTCAATGCATCTTTCAAACTGAGTATCTTTAAACTGTCTCCTCTCTTGGCTTCCATGATTCTGTGCTTCCAAGTATTCCTTCTATGCAGGTTTTGTTGGGCTTAACGTTTATGCAATTTGGGGGCCCTCTCTAAGAAGAAAATACAAAATTGCAAATACAAAATTAGGTACATAGATGAGTATCTAGAATGAGAAAAAAAAAATCATAGTACAAACATCACAAAATTTCAGAAAAAGAACAATAATTTTATTAATAAACTCCCTGATAACACTTCTAGGACATTTTTCTACATTTTTATTGCGTGTTCTTTGATCACTTCTTTGCATGACAATGCTTTACACAAATTTTTATGAAGATATGGGTTTAAAAATGCAAAAGATAAAATTTTGATTCATATTTCAGAAAATTTTCTTCTAGATTCACAACTTGTTACTGATAATTTCATGTAAAATTGTAGTGTTATCAAATGTGGCAAAAGATCTTTTTTTTTTTTTTCATTTATGAGCTACCAGATTTGGAAGAGTTTTCCCCAGACTAGCTTCTGGTTCTGTATATTTTAATTTTGTTTCGTTTCTCTGACCCTTCCTTACCCACATATAAGCAGTGTCAAAGCAAGGTAGGGCATGTTCATGTTATCATATAAGCTCCAAGTAAATGAAACTAATTACAAATAAAAAATAACTAAATAACAACAAATAAGCCTATACATATGACTTAAAGTTTGTACACAGACCGTAGTCAGACAATACAGAGTACATATTCAGTCAGGTAGCCCCAGTCCACTGAAAGACCTTATTGTAAACACACTACTAAAACAAAAGTGTTCACAAGAAAACAGGACAAACTGCTGACATCAGTGTGGCACTGACGTATCTATTTGCCTTCAGTTGCTAGGATTCAGTGTGCCCATTTTTCTCTAAGCCTGAAAACAAGTAACTCTGATGGTCTGAAAATTCCATAGTTAAACAAAATGTTGAAGGACTGTTAAAGATACAGATTTTAAAATTTGAAAGACCAAATTGTTATTTTTATTTTAGAAAATGTCCCTTTAGGTTCAAAACCTGTTACTGGTTATGTCATGTAAATTTTTAGTGTTGTCATATTTTGGGAAATACATCATTTTTTCATTTATGAGCTACCAGATTCGGAAGAATGTTCCCCAGATTACCTTCTGGCTCTCTATATTTCCAATTTTGCTTCTCTTACCTTTACCTACAAATATGCAGTGTCAAGCAAGGAAGGGCATATTCATATATGATCTCTGACTAAATCTACTAGGATATAGAAAACCTGAATTGTTCTGTCAAAGCAGTGAAGCTCAATTGGAGGCAAATGCCCCCCAAGGCACATGTGGCAATGTCTAGAGACATTTTTGGTTGTCATATTAAGCAGGAGTGCTACTGGCACCTAGTGGGTAGAGGCCAGGAATGCTGCCAAACATTCTACAATGTATAGGACAGCCCTCCACAACAAAGTATTATCTGGCCCAAAACGTGAATGGTGCCACTGCTGAGAAACTCTGCATAAAAGCAATAGAAAGTACTGTTATAAATCTTCTGAAAGAAATTCTAAAATCTCTAAAATTATTCTACAAGCAAATTCTTCCAAATATTCAGGGAACAGAGATTATTCCAATCTTACATAAGCTCTTTTGGGGTACAGATAAAAAAGAAAATACTCATCAAGTCATTCTGTGAGGCCAATACAATTTTTATAGCAAAGCTATTCAAGGACATAACAACAAATGGAAATTCAGGTAAATCTTATAAGATAGATTCAAAAATCTTAAATATTTGCAAACTGAATTAAGCAGAATTTAAAATTATATCATTTTCTATCAAGTTGGGTTTATCCTAAGGATTCAAGACTAGTTAAAGATGAAATTTTAAAAAATAATAATACAATTATTAATCTATTAAAAAAATAAAAATCATATGATAATCTCAAAAAATGAGGAAAAAAACTGATAAAACTCAACACCCACTCATGACTTTTTAAAAGTCTTCCTAACTATAAAAGATAGAAATGGCATCTAGCAAAATCTGTATGAATAATAGTCTTAATGTTAAAGTGTTATAAGCATTTTCTTTGAAAAACAGCCAAAAACATTCTTGAAAGAATAAAATAGGAGGATTCACACTTCCCTATTTCAAAGCATACTACAAAGCCACAGTAATCAAGATGTGGCTGGTAGGTTTGAACCACCAACTCTCTGGTTAGCAGTCAGATTGCCTTAGGCACTGTGCTACCAGAGCTCCAGTATGAGGATACACATATGTTGTTGTTGTTGTTGTTATGTGCCGTTGAGTCAGGCCTGACTCATAGCGACCCCTTCTTGGGTTTCCAAGGCAGTATCACTACAGCAGTAGATTGCCCCATCTTCCTTCTGAGGAGTGGCGGGTGGGTTTGAACCGCCAGCCTTCTGGTTAGCAGTCAAGTGCCTTAGGCCCTATGCTACCAGAGCTCCCAGTGACATATAAAGCAATGGAATAAATTGGGAGCCCAGAATTAAACTCATACATATGTGGTGAATTGATTTTCAACATGGACACCAAGAACATTCAATGGGTAGAGAACAATCTCCTCAATAAACAGTGCTAGAACTAGATTTCCACATGCAGAAGAATGAAATTGAACCCCTACCTCAAAGCATATATAAAAATTAACTCAAAAAGGATTAATGACCTATGCATGAGAGCTAAAACCATAAAACTTAGAAGAAAACACACGGGTAAATATTTGGCAATGGATTCCTAGATAAGACACTAAAACAATAAGCAATAAAAGATAAAATAAATTTCATCAAAATTAAAAACTTTGTGCATCAAAAGATGTTATCAAGAAAATGAAAAGCATAGGAAAAAATATCTAGAAATCATATATCTGATAAGAGTTTAATATCCATAATACATCGAGAACTCTCACAATTTAAAAACAAAAACACAAAAAACTCAAAACATGGGCAAAGGACTTGAATAGACATTTCTCCAAAGATGATATACAAACAGTCAACAAGCACATGAAAAAATATTCAACAACATTATTCATTAGGGAAATGCAAATTAAAACTATAATGAGATTCCAATTCATACCTACCAGGTTATTATTTAAAAAACAGAAAATTACAAGGATTGGTAAGGATATGGAGAAATTAGGATCCCAGTTCATTGCTGGTGACAATGTAAAATGGTACAGCTTCTGTGGAAAAACAGTCTGTTATTTCCTCAAAAAATTAAATATAGATTTACATTATAATTATATGACCCAGCGATTCCATGCCTGGGTACATATACCCAAGAGAAAGAAAAACAGGGACTCAAACAGATACTTGTACATCAGTGTTCACTGTAGTACTATTCACAAGCCAAAAAATGGAAACAACCCAAGCATCCATTGACAGATGAATGGATAAACAAAATGTGGTATGTCCATGCAATGGAATATTAGTCAATCATAAAAAGGAATAAAGTTGTAATATATGCTACAACATGGATAAACCTTAAAAATATCATGCTAAGTGAAACAAGCCAGATACAAAAGGACAAATATGGTAGGATCCCATTCATATGAAATATCTAGCATAGGCAAATGCATAGAGAGAAACTAGATTAGTTGTTATTGTGAGGTGCAAAAGGAGGAAGAAATAGGGAGTTATTACTTAATGGGTACAGAGTTTCTGTTTGGGGTGATAAAAAAAGTTTTGGACATAAATAATGGTGATGCTTGCACAACACTGTGAGTGTGATTGCTGTATTTTTATGCAAATAACACCTACCTTCTATGTTTGTTTGCAATCTCACCCTCCCTCCCCACCACATATTTATTTTTGTAAGTGTACTATACTAATTTTTTTACAGCCACATATAAAAAATATTAGCATAGCACTTATAAAAATACTTCTCAGGAGGAGAATGCAGTTAGTTGGCAAACAAATATATAAGAGGAGTTTGTGTTATTTGCATGAAAGTATGGCAATGTCACTGGATTGTACACTTGAAAACTGATTTTTTTAGTTAGTTAAAATGGCAAATTTTATTTACATTGTATATATTTTACCAAAATCTTAAACACACACACACACACACACAAAGCAGAAACAAGATAAGAATGCTCTTTACTACCACCACTTATATTCTATCACATCCATGACATCCTAGTTGGCATAATAAGAGAGGAAGAAATAAAAGGTAAAAGTTTAGAAAGGAAGAAACAAAACATGATTATCAACATTGAACACATAAGAATCAACATACAATAATTAGAAATGATATGAGTTTAGCAAGTTGGCTAGATATAAGATCAATATAAGATAAAAATGTATTTCGTTCCTATGTAGCATAGTGCGTAAGACACTTGACCGCTAACTAGAAGGCTGGTGGTTCAAATCCACCAGCCACTCCTTGGAAGGAATGTTGGGCAATCTACTTCTGTAGCGATACTGCCTCAGAAACCCAAGGAGGGGTCCATATGGGTCTGGTCGACTCAATGGCAAACAACAACAACAACATATACCAGCAATGAATCGCTAACATCACAAATCAAATATAATGTCAAACAAAATTTCAACAGGTTACTTTTGGGAAATTTAATAAAAGCAAAGAGCAAAGAATATCCAAGATACCGATGAAGAATTGTGAGGTGAGGTCATGTGCACTGCCAGATATCAAGACATATAAACCAGGTCAGTGGAACAGAATTCAGAACCAAGAAATATAGGGAAGTTGGATATGCAATGACGGTTAGAATGAAGATTATTAAACAAAAGAGGAATGATCCAATAAATGTTCCTGTGATAACTGGTTATATGGAGAAATAAAAATTAATTCTTACTTTTCAATATAAATAAAAACCAATTCTTAATGCACCAGAGACAAACATAAAAAGCAAACTTTAAAATTTTTGAGAAAAATATATCTTTATGACCTTGAGAAGAGAAAGGACTTCTTAACTAAAATAAAGAACACTAATGTTAAAGCATAAGATCAACAAATTTAACTTTATTAAAATTAAGATCTCTGTTAATCAAAACATCATAAAGTGGACAAACAAGTAAAAAAAAACTGGGAAAAGGTATTTGAAATACATATAACCAAAAAAAAAAAAAAAAAACAGTGTTCTAGAGATATAAAAAAGTTCCTATTAACCAACAAGAAAATGAAAAAATCACAGAAAAGGAACTACTACTGGCAAATAATAAAGATGAATAAAAATGATGCTAAAATTCAAGAGTAACCAGAGAAAAACAAATAAAGAGCTTAATGAGACAATTTTATACCAAGAGATTAAACAGAAGGAAAAATTAAACAGAAGGAAAAGGACAAAGCACAAAAGACAGCTGGAAAGCAGTCAAATGATCTAACATATAAATGGACTGACAGAAGAGGATAGAGAAAATGGAGCAGAAGTAATATTTGAAGAGATAATGACCAAGATTTTTCAAAACTGATGAAAGACAAAAATCCACAGATTAAAGAAGTGCAAAAAATTCCAAACTGGACAAATAAAAAAAAACACATGAGAAACATCATAGTAAAATGCTGAAAACCAAAGACAAAGTCTTAAAAGCAGCCAGGAATATTTAAAGGAAGTGAGGACAGAACACATTACCTTCAAAGAACCAACAGAAACTATGGGAGCCAAAAGACAATGGCATAACTTATTTAAAGTGATAAAAGATTTAAAAAAAAAAAAAAAAGCCTACTGAAGATTCTATTCCTACTGAAAATATGCTTCAAAAATGAGTGTAAAAAAGTAAGTTATTTCTTTTTTTATTGTGCTTTAGGTGCAAATTTACAGAGCAGAGTTTGTTTTACATTCAACATTTTGTGTACATTTGGTTTCACTCCCCATTACCATCCCCAACCCTAACCCACTCTCCTCCCCTCCCTTCCCAGTAAACCCCTCTACCCCCTGCCCTTCTTAGTTATGCACTCCTGTGTGTCCTGCTTTTCCTCTGTGCGAATGTTGCCCCTCTGGTGTCCCGTGGCCAATTGCTCCAAGGGATTATCTCCATACAGTATATGTGTGCATCAACCTAGGTTGAGTGGTCTGCATGTATGTCTTACTTATTATTGGGCTGAGAGCCAGCCCTTGGGAGTGAGTTTTTAAATAAGTTATTTCAATCAAAAGCTGAAATTAATTTTTGCCATCTGAACTGCACTACAGGAAATAAAATAATCCCAGGTATAACTGTATGGAGGAGCTCTGGTAGCATAGTGCCTAAGGCACTTGACTGCTAACCAGGAGGCTGGCGGTTCAAACCCACCAGCCACTCCTCGGAAGGAAGGTTGGGCAATCCTACTTCCGCAGTGATAACTGCCTCGGAAACCCAAGGAGGGGTCGCTAGGAGTCGGGGCCGACTCGATGGCAAATAACAACAACAACAACAATAAATGTATGGAGAAATAAAAAAGCAACAATTGTTGAAATTCATAAGGTGATATTAAAATGTATAAAGTAATGCAAAGGACTTAGACTATCCAAGACAATATTGAAAAACAAAGCTATAAATATACACTATCAGACATTAAGTCTTAAAATAAAGCTACAGTAATAAATTCAGTGTAATATTAGAGTAAAAATAAATCAATAGAACACAAAGAGCCCAGAATTAGATATAAACAGTTACCTAATTTGTGACAGAGGCACAACAGAATTCAAAACTGAGAAAGAGTGGTTTTTGCATAAATAGTACAAGAGAAGTGAGTACTCATCTGGAGGGAAAATGCACTTTGCTCACCGTACCTCACACCATACACAAGTAGTTCAAGATGGATAACCAATTACATGTGAAAGTAAAAATAATAAAGGTTTTAGAAGTAAAGATAAGAGAATACCTTGGTGTAAGATAAACATTTCTTAATTCGATTACAGAAGCACTAAGAATATTAATATATGGAACTTCATTAAATTAAGAATTCTGTTCATCAAAGATATTAAGTGAGTTAAAAGCAAGCCATAGAATGGGAGAAGATATTCGCAATAAATGTTTTTTAAAGGGCTCATATCCAAAATATTCAAAGAGCTCCTAAAATCAAATCCTGGATAGAGTGGGAATAAAAATGTGGAATATAATTCAGAAACACAAAAATGACCAGAATTACTGGTCAGACAGAGACTGGAGGAACCCCTGAGACTATGGCCCCAGGTTATTCTTTGGGCCTGGAACTGGTCTCACTTCTGTGTATTAGCTCTCCACCAAATAGCAGAAAGACCTACAGGCAGAACACCTACCCCAGGGAGATGCATCCCCTAGATCAATCAACCATGAGGCATCAGAAGGGCAGCATTTGCATAAAGGGAAATCTGGACAGACAGGAATCCATAGATAAGAAATGCACAGGGAGGAGATGGGAGGAGAGCTTTCTATGGCTGGGGACTGTAATCGGGGCATGAAACCAAGTGTACATGAACTCTTGTGTGTAAAATCAATCTGCTTTGTAAATTCACACCCACATCACATTAATTTTATATATATATATATGAAAAATAAGTTTAAAAAAAAAAAAAAGAGCTCCTAAAATCAAAAATAAAAAGATAGCCCAATATTTAAAAAGGAGCTCTGGTGGCGTAGTGCTAGCAGTTCAAACCCACCAGTCACTCCTCGGAAGGAAGGTTGAACAATCTACTTCTGTAGTGATACTGCCTCGGAAACCCAAGGAGGGCTCCCTATGAGTCAGAATATTTTTTTACAAAAAAGGAAAGGGGGAGGGAAGGGCAAATTATTTAAATGGGCACTTTACAAAAGAGGATATTTAAATGGATAAGAAGCACACAGAAAGGTGGTCAACATATTAGTTATCAGGGAAATGCAAATTAAAATCATAATGAAATAAATACTAGAATGGTTAAAATTAAAAGGACTAACAAATCTAAGTGTTGATAAGAATGTAGTGCAGTTAGAAGTCTCATACACTATTGGTGGGTGTGCATATCAGTACAATCACTTTATTTTTTTATCTTATTTATTTATTTATTTTATTGTGCTTTGGATGCAACTTTACAAAGTACAATTTGTTTTACATTCAACAGTTCATGTACATTTGGTTTCACTCCCAAATTACCATCCCCGACCCTAACTCACTCTCCTACTCTCCCTTCCTAGTGACGGCTCCCCTCATCCCTGTGTCCTTCTTAGTTATATACTCCTATCTGTCCAGCTTTTCCTCTTTATGAATGTTGTCCCTCTGGTGCCCCATGGCCAATTGCTCTAAGTGGTGTATCTCTATAGAGTAAGTGGGTGCATCACCCTCGGTTGGGTGTTCTGCATGTAACTGTTACTACTGTTGGACTGAGACCCAGCCCTTGGCAGTAAGTTTTCTCCCAGGCTCAAAGTGTATCCCAGAGCTATTGTCTTGGGGGTCCCATCAGACTCCATCCAACCAGTAACTCTGGTCGTTATTATGTTTTTGAATTGTGTTCTGTGTTTTTCCTCCCATTCTATTCAGGATCTCCAGTTTTGTTCCCTCTCTGAGTGGTTGGCGTTGGTAGCTGGGCACCATCTGGTTCTTCTGGTCTCAAGGTCCATCATATCCTAGGGCTGATTGTTTCCAAATGCCCTTGGTTTTCTTCACTCTTCTTTGCTTCAGACAAGAGGAGACCATTAGCTGCACCTTAGATGGCTGCTCAAAAGCTTTTAAGACCCCAGTTGCTACTCACTAAAGTAGGTTGTGGAACAAGATTTTTATGTATTATGTTGATTATACATTATGAACTGATTAAGCCTGGTGTCCCCCAATACTATGGTCCTGAATCAGCAGATCTGGTGGTTCTCCCTCCCAAGATGTCTAGCTCTCTCTGAGGGATTGCTCCAAGTCCGTCTTCTATTGCTTCTATAATGATTGTGGTTATTTTGTATTACTAATATCTGTGTAAGATTATCCTCAGCTGAATCTCTCATTGGTCTAGAGTATATTCCTGTTCACGACCCCCATCTGATCTTCTCCGTTGTCTATGTAATTATCTGTAGCCTGGCGTGTGGTGTTAGTGGTAATGCAGTATTATGCATATACTGGTATTAGCCTCCATCGTCTATATCTTATGTGCACAACTGAGTATCCTCCCTTTCCCCAATGTTATCATGCTGGTCACAGATTCTTTCCATACCATCCTTCCCCTTACCCAACTCAGCGTGTGGCCCCCAACTAGTCCAAAATTTCCCCCTCCTTTTCCCTCCCATCCCTGGTAACCTATAAACTGAGTTTCCTTCCCTAAGCAAACCCTTCATTGACTTTTCACAGTAATGGGCTCATACAATATTTGTCCTTCGCAACTGACTTATTTCACTCAGCATAATGTCCTCTGGGTTCATCCACATTGTGAGATAGTTCACATATTCTTCATTGTTTTTTAGTGTAGCATAGTATTCCATTGTGTGAGTGTACCATAATTTGGTTATCCATTCATCTGTTGATGGACATTTAGGTTGTTTCCATCTCTTTGCTATAGTGAATTGTGCTGCAATGAACATGGGTGTGCATATGTCTGTTTCTGTCCTGTCTCTCACCTCTTTAGGATATACTCCTAGTAATGGAATTGCTGGTTCAAATGGTATTTCTATTTTCAGCTTTTTAAGGAAATGTCATACCTTTTTCCACAATGGTTCAGGACAATCACTTTAGAAAATTGCTGGGCAGATTCTTCTAAAGCAATACATATGTATACCCTCTAGTGCAACAAATTTATTCCTGATAACATATCAAAATCTTTATGGAAGGAGTGCCCAGTCTTCCTTCCATGGAGTGCCTGGTGGATTTGAACTGCCAACCTTCTGGTTAGCAGCCAAATGCCTTAAGCACTGCACCACCAAAGCTCCTTAGTTTTTGGAACACATCAAAAAGTACTGAGCTTTCCCATATCAGCTGTGAGAATGAAGACCATTCTCATCAATAGACTGCAGACATTCCAGAAAATGTCAACATCATTCTGAAGGGACACACAGTTATTGTGAAGAGCCACAGAGGAACCCTGAAGCACAATTTCAAGCACATCAATGTAGAACACAGCCTCCATGGAAAGGAAAACAAGAGGCTTCAGTTGGCAAATGGTAGGAAACAGAAAGGAACTGGCTGCAGTTCATACTATATCTGTAGCCATGTATAAAACATGATCAAGGGTATTTACACCGGGCTTTCATTACAAGATAAAGTCTGTGTATGCTTACTTCCCCATCAATGTCGTTATTTAGGAGAGTGGGTCTCTTATTGAAATCTGAAACTTTAGGGGTGAAAAATATATCCGTAGGATTCAAATGAGGCAAGGTGTTGCTTGTTCAGTACCTCAAGTGCAGAAAGATGAATTAATTATTGAAGAAAATGACAGTGGATTTGTATCAAGTTGAGTTCCTTTGATTCAGCAAGCCCCAACAGTTAAAAAGATGGGTATTAGAAAAATTAGGGATGGTATTTATGTTTCTGAAAAAGAAACAGTTCAGCAGATTGATGAATAAAATCTAAGAGTTGTCCAGCTACAGAAACAAGAAGATGACAGATGATTGCTAAGATCCATTTGTGATATTTTTAAAATGCAATGAAATACACCTCTAATATGAGACTTTATTTTTACTTACTGAAAAAGCAGTTAAGTGCTTATGCCCACTAAAAGACATATAAAACAATTGCATAGAAGTTTTAATCTTAACAGCCACGAATTGGAAACAACATGAATGTTCAATATTGAAAAAATGGTTTAAAAATATCATATTAAAGATTACTATGCAGTGATGGAAAAGAATAAACTACTGTTATACATAACAGAAGGAGCTCTGGTGGTGTAGTGGTTAAGGCAATTGGCTGCTAACCAAAAGGTCAGTGGTTCAAACCCACTAGCCACTCCACAGAAGAAAGATGGGGCAGTCTGCTTCTGTAAAGATTTACAGAGTTGGAAACCCCATAAGGGTTGCTGAGTTGGAATCGACTCAGTGGCAGTGAGTTTGGTTTTTCTGGTTTATGCATAACAGAGGCAGCAGGATTCTCATTTTCCATGTGGGATAATTAGTTCAGTCCAAGTAAATATACCTCGAGCACAGGCACTATCTGTCTGTCAGTGGAGGCTTCCATGTTGCTTTGATGCTGAACAGGTTTCAGTGAAGCTACCAGACAACGACAGACTGGAAAGAAAGGCCTAGTGATCTACTTCCAAAATTCAGCCAGTGAAAACCCTATGGATCACAATAGTTCAATCTCATGTTACCATGAACCAGGGTCCTACTCAGTGGCAGATAACAACAACAACAACATAAAGGAATCTCACAGACATAATGTTGAATAAAAGAAGTGAGACAGAAAGGGAATGTACTGTGTGCATGCACACTGCAAAAAAGGCAGGGAGGCCACATGTTCTGACCTCCTCTAACCCCACAAGAGGAAGACAGAATCACCATCAGTAGCCCAAGGCCTATTACTGCAAGGCCAGACATGCTGCCTCCCTCTAGCCCTCTCACCAACCGTTGCTCCCAAAGCACCCACCACCTCTCTCCTGGGTTCGATAATTCACTGCAGTGGCCACACAGAACTCACAGATTACAGGGTTTATTAGGGAAGCACCAGGCTACAATTCAAGTTCAGGAAAAACGCTCAGTCTCTCTCCCAGCCCACTATATCTCAGCCAACAGTCTCTCACAGTCTGTCTCCCAGCAGTGCATGTCCCTTGGTGTCTCTCTCAGCAATGCATGTCTCTTGCATCTCTTTCCCAGCAGCACGTGTCTCTCAGGAGCACGTCCTTCCTCAGCCAGCAGTCAGAGAGTTCTGCCTCCAGGAGGCCTCCTTTTGAGCCCAGCAGAGTGGCCAAACCAACCAAACATAATATCAGAATTCTAAATACCTGAGAGAGAGCGGGAACCTCCCAGAACATTGTTTTGTGCCACTCCCAACAGAAATACCCCAGGTGGACAACTTTAGCAATCAGAAACTTCTCAGTTGCTCATGGCATATTCCACCTCGGAATTTACAAAGACTTATGGGTAGAAAAGCCACACTAAGTAATTTACCACACCGCACGCACACACATACATACACATACATATGAAGTTCAACAATAAACAAAACTAATCTATTAAGATGATTAAAGGCAGAATTATGGATATCTTAGACGGTGGGCTATCAACAAAGAGAAAACATGTGGAAGCTAACTACAGTGCTGGAGATGTTCTATATATTGATCTTTGTGGTAATTACACGGATGTATACATATGTACCACCACTCATCTGTCAGTTTGTGGCAAGTCATCTGTGGTGACTTGCATGTTGCTGTGACACTGGAAGCTACGTCACCAGTATTTCAAATACCAACAGGATCACTCACAGTAGACAGGTTTCAGCAGAGCTTCCAGGCTAAGACAGAATAAAAAGGATATGGCAGTCTACTTCTGAAAAAATGACCACTAGAAAACCTTATGATTAGCAGCAAAACACCATCTGATACAGTGCCCCTCAGGTTGGAAGGCACTCAAAATACAACTGTGGAAGAGCTACCTCCTCAAAGTAGAGTTGACCTTCATGACATAGATGGTGTAAATCTTTCAGGACCTTCATTTGCTGATGTGGCACAACTCCAAATGAAAAGAAACATCTGTAGACATCCAGAGAATGAGATGCACAAAGTATGGAGCTAGGAAAACTGTCAAAAATGAAATGGAATGCAAAAAAATCAATATCCTAGGCATTAGTCAGCTGAAATGGACTGGTATGGGCCATTTGGAAATAGACAATCTTATCATGCCAGGAATGACAAACTGAAGGGGAATGGCATCACACTTATCATCAAAAAGAACATTTAAAGTTCTACACTGAAGTACAATACTGTCAGTGATAGGATAATATCCATATGCCTATAAAGAAGCCAATTAATACAACTATTAATCAAATTTATGCACCAGTAACCAAAGCAAAAGATGAGGAAATTAAAGATTTTTACCAACTTCTGGAGTCTGAAATTAATCAAACAAGCAATCAAGAGGCACTGATAATTACTGGCAATTGAATGTGAAATTCAAAATAAAGAAGTAGCACCAGTACTTGGAAAATATGGGCTTGGTGGTAGAAATGACACCAAAGATTGCATGATAGATTTTTGCAAGACCAATGACTTATTCATTGCAAATACTTTTCTCAACAACATAAATGGCAACTACACATGTGACTCTCACCAGATGGAATACACAGAAATCAATCGACTATATCTGTGGAAAGAGAAGATGTAGAAGCTCAATATCATCAATCAGAACAAGGCCAGGAGCTGACTGTGGAACAGTGAATTGCTCCTATGCAAGTTTAAGTTGAAGCTGAAGAAAATTAAAACAAGTCCATGAGAGCCAAAACAGGACCTTCAGTATTTCCCACCTGGATTTAGAGACCATCTGGAACACAGATTTCATAAATTGAACACCAACAACCAAAGACCAGACAAGCTGTGGGATGACATCAAGTCCATCATTTATGTAGAAAGTAAAAAGTTGATAAAAATACAAGAAGGAAAGAAAAGACCAAAATGGATGTCAGAAGAGACTCTGAAACTTGCTCTTGCATAGAGAGTGGCAAAAGCAGATAGAAGAAATGATGACATAAAAGAGCTAAAAAGAAGATTTCTAAGAGCAGCTCAAGAAGACAAAATAAAGAATTATGATAAAATGTACAAAGATTTAGATTTGGAAATTCAAAAAGTAAGAACATGTTCAGCATTTCTCAAGCTGAAAGAACTGAAGAAAAAAATTCAAACCTCTAAATGCAATGCTGAAGGATTCTATGGCAAAATATTGAAAGATGCAAGAAGTATCAAAAGAAGATGGAAGGAATATACAGAGTCACTGTACCAAAAAGAACTGGTCGACAATCAACCATTTCAAGAGGTAACATATGATCAAGAACTGATGGTACTGAAGGAAGAAGTCGAAGCTGCCCAGAAGGCACTGGTAAAAAAACAAAGCTCCAGGAATTCATAGAATATCCACTGAGATGTTTTAACAAACAGATACCCTGGTAGCCCTTACTTCTTTACACCAGGAAATTTGGAAGACAGCTACATGGCCAACCAACTAGAAGAGATCCATATTTGTGCCCATTCCAAAGAAAGGTGGTCAAACACAATACAAAAATCATCAAACAGTATCGTTAATATCACATGCAAGAAAAATTATGCTGAAAGTAATTTTAAAATGTTTGCAGCAGGACATCAACAGCCAGAAATTCAGGCCAGATTCAGAAGAGAATGTGGAACAAAGGATATCACTGCTGATGTCAGATGGATCTTGCCTGAATGCAAAGAATATCAGAAAGATGTTTAACTGTGTTGTACTGACTATGGAAAAGTTTTATTGACTGTGTGGATCATCAAAAATTATGCAAAGAATGGGAATTCCAGAACACTTAATTGTGCTCATGGGGAACCTGTACATAGATCAAGAGGCAATCATTCAAACAGAATAAGGGGATACTGCATGATTTAAAAACAGGAATAGTGTGTGTCAGAGTTGTATCTTTCCACCATACTTATTCAATCTGTATGCTGAAGAAATAATCTGAGAAGGTGGACTATCTGAAGAAGAACGCAACATCAGGACTGTACAGAGATTCATTAACTACCTACAATATGCATATGACACAACCTTGCTTGCCGAAAGTGAAGAACACTTGAAGCACTTACTGATGAAGATCAAAGACTACAGCCTGCAGTATGCATTACACCTCAAAGTAAAGAAAACAAAAATCCTCACAACTGGACTAATAAGCACATCATGATAAACAGAGAAAAGATAAGTTGTCAGGGATTTCATTTTACTTGGATCCACAATCAATACCCAAGGAAGCAGCAGTCAAGAAATCAAATGACCTATTGCACTGGGCTAATCTACTGCAAAAGACCACTTTAAAGTGTTAAAGAGCAAAGATGTCACTTTAAAGACTAAGGTGCACATGACCCAAGCCATGGTATTTTCAATCACCTCATATGCATGTGAAAGCTGTACAATGAATAAGGAAGACCAAAGAAGAATGGATCCCTTTGAATTGTGGTGTTGGGGGAAAATACTGACACCATGGACTGCCAGAAGAATGTGCAAATCTGTCCTGGAGGAAGTGTACCCGGAATGCTTCTTAAAAGCAAGAATGGCCAGACTTCGTCTCTCATCCTTTGGTCATGTTGTTAGAAGAGACCAGTCCCTGGTGAAGGATATGATGTTTGGAAAAGTAGAGGGTCAGCGAAGATGGGGAACACCCTCAATGAGATGGTCTGATACGGTGCAACAACGGGCTCGAGCATAGCTACAACTGTGAGGACAGTGTTGTACATAGGATCTCTGTAAGTTGAAACCGACTTGATGGCACCTAACAACAAACTTTATGGGATGTACCTCACTAATATAGTAGAAAAGAATAAATGTCTATCAGGTTGCTAATGTTGAAACAATATAGCTAACACCTCACTTATTCAGTGGTTCTTTATCAAAACAAGCAAAATAGATTTCTGAAGAGTCAAAAGAGATGTTCCAAAGTCCATACAGTTCATACATAAAAAAGACTTTCAGTCCTTTTCATCCTTATTTTTACGGGCAATTATACTTAGCTAGGTTAACTAGTTTCCTGAACCATTGTTGATAATCAGTAACAACTTAGAAAAGTGAAGGTCTGTTAAAGATTGATAACGGTAAGAAATAACAGCTAAGACCAAGGAGCAAGAAAAATAACTATTAAAGAACAGGTAAAAATGCAAAATGCAGAGACACCTAAGAGCATTTCACACTAGACAAAGACACCATTTTTAAGTCACTTAGGGCATTATTACATCATAGCACAATAAGACAAAACGTGTTAAAAATGAAAACCCTTACTTATCAGAAAAATAATTATTTTCATCAAGTTCTGTTTAGCAAGCAGAAACAGGAGAAACATGGTAAGAAATCATGTTATGTTGTTATGTGCCGTCGAGTCGGCCCCGACTCATAGCGACCCCTCCTTGGGTTTCCGAGGCAGTATCACTACGGAAGTAGGATTGCCCAACCTTCCGTCCGAGGAGTGGCTGGTGGGTTTGAACCACCAGCCTTCTGGTTAGCAGTCAAGTGCTTTAGCCACTATGCTACCAGAGCTCCCAAGAAATCATAGTCACAGTAAAAAAAAATGTATTTAAAGTAAAAGGTATTACTTGGATAGTTATCTGGAAAAAAAGGCACTTAATTTAAAATATCACATTTCTGGAGTTTGCTACATAATTGTGACTAATAATTTACTACTATCTTCTACTATGACAAACTATAAAATTAGTAAATTTGCATTATGGATAGAGTTCTCCCTAGAAATAAAAAAGTGATATTGAAGCATTAAAAGGTGTTTTATAAATAGCTGTTACTTGAGAACCAAACACCTAAGAATTTTTAACCAATTCTTAAGTATATTTTTTGTAAGCCATACCTGAGAAAAAATGATAAAATTGTTTATAATATTACTGCAAGCTCTGGTGGCATAATGCCTAAGGCACCTGACTGTTAACCAGAAGGCTGGCAGTTCAAACCCACCAGGCACTCCTCAGAAGGAAGTTTGGGCAATCTACTTCCATAGTGATATCGCCTCAGAAACCCAAGGAAGCATCGCTGAGTCGGATCTTACTCCACAGCAGTGAATTTGGTTTGTTTTGGTTTTATATTACTGCATCACTGTGATCTCACCACAAATCACCATTATATGCCCCTCTTTTTTTAAAAAGAAGCAACTCCCACCCACAATTTCCTGGATTAGTCTTCTCAACTTTCAACATCCTTCAAAGTTTTGCCTTAAGTAAGCTTTCTATGCTGGAGAAGATTACTGGGTTCTGTGATCTTCAGAACTTATTCCTTAGCCATCCTTTTTATCATGTTATTTTCAAAAATGGAATTATGAGAACTATATAGCAACTAGGAGCTCTGGTGGCATAGTAACTAAGGCATTTTGACTGCTAACCAGAAGGCTGGCAGTTCAAACCCACCAGCCACTCCTCGGAAAGAAGGTTGGGCATTCTACTTCCATAATGATACCTCCTCAGAAACCCAAGGAGGGGTCGCTATGAGTCAGATCTGACTCGATGGCAAAACACAACAGCAACATATAGCAACTAGGAAAAAATGTCGTGTTAACTGATAAATTAACACTTAATACAGTAATTTAAGTCAATTAATATTTGGTATATGACAACCACTAGGGATACAGAGATGAACCTGATACTGTCCTTGTATTTAAAGAGCATGAAATATAGAGATAAGAAAGATCTTTCAACAGAAATATAATACAGTGTTAAGTACAGTAATAGATGCACAATGAGAAGGAAGTGATTCAAAATAAAGAATAATTCTAATCCTTGCTTTTTGCTCTTGGAAGCCTACCTGCTGCTAGCCAAAAGTTCCAGTGTTCCTCTAGGAACACCCTGGTCCTGCACCTATAATCAGATAAGTCTACTTAACTCTGGGGGGTTTGGTATCAAAAAAGCAAAATATCCTGCATCTATAAGCCATTTTCTCCAAACTAGCTTTATCAGAAATAAAGATGGTTTTCAGATTTCCAATCTGTTAACTCCTTTCTCAGTTTGTGCAGAATCTGGGCAGGGAATAATTATTGTTGTTGGATGTCATTGATTCACATCCAACTAATAGCGACCCTATGTACAACAGAACGAAACACTGCCCTGTCCTGCACCATCCTCACAATGCTTGCAATACTTCAGCTCATTGTTGCAGCCACTGTGTCAATTCATATCTTTAAGGGTCTTCTCCTTTTTCTCCAAACTTACACTTTACCATGCATGATATCCTTCTCCAGGGACTGGTCCCTTCTGACCACATGACCAAAGTAGGTGAACTGAAATCTGGCCATTCTCATTCCCAAGAAGAATTCCTGGTGCAATTCTTCCAGGACAGATTTATTCATTCTTCTGGCAGTCCATGATGTTTTCAGTATTTTTCACCAACATCACAATTCAAAGGTATCTCTTCCTTATTCACTGTCCAGCTTTTATACGCATTATGAGGCAAGTATAAAATACTATGGCTTGGGTTAAGCATACCCTACTCTTCAAAGTAACATCTTTGCTCTTTAACTCTTTAAAGAGGTCTTTTGAAGCAGATTTGCCAGGTATAATACAACATCTGATTTCTTGACTGCTGCTTCCATGGGTATTGATTGTGAATCCAAGTAAAATGAAATCTTTGACAACTTCAAAGACTTATTAATAATGCAAAAAAAATAAAATAAAATTACTAAAAGTCCAAAGAATTATGACTGGTATTTATTAAGTATCTTAAACACTATAATATCATGTTGTATTTTATTCTAATTTAAAATAAAATCTTCACTCTTTCTTTCTAAATTACATTATATTAAACTCTTGAGAATAGTATTCTTATATGATTCTTCTTAATAGACTTCATAGATCCTAGCAGAATGCTTTATACAGAATAAAACAAAAACATTAAACTCACTGCCATCAAGTCAGATCTGACTCACAGCGACCCCTCTTCTGTTTAGCAGTCAGATGCCTTAGGCGCTATGCCACCAGAGCTCCCTTATACAGAATAGACACAATAAAAGTTTGCTGAAGGAATGAATTTTCAGATATTACAGCTACTTTGATATGATATTATTCTTAAAAAAAAGAATTATAAAATATATTTACTAATGTGCATAAAAGGATTTTTCCCTTAAAGAAAAATATTTCTGCATATATCTGTGAAAATTCATACCCCTAATTATTTTTGTCTGCTTTAAACCATTACCATGTAAGTAAAATTCATATCCCTAATTATTTTTGTCTGCTTTGAACCATTACCATGTAAGTAGCAGAAGTTCTTCCAGAAACTCATCTGAAAAGTGGAGCAAAGCACTAAACTCAACAAGCAGTCAAACAAGACGCCTAATACTGACTAGAGTGATTAAGAGGGTTAGAGGAATTACTTTTTACAGTTTCTCTTCAAACTGTCCCCATACTTTATCTCCCTCTTACCATCCCTAAGGTGGAACTACATAGCTGTCAACAAGCTTAGCAGACAGTTAACTATGAAGCAAGATGTATGAGTAAGGGCTGAAGTTCTAGTGCATCTCCAACACCAAAGTGACAAACTGGAACAATTAAGTGTACAGAACAGTAAGTTACAGCTGTAGCACTGATAAATATTTCTTCTGGTAGAACAAAGGTTCTTAACTTTTAATTCTGAAATTCCAAAAGATAAAAAATACAAATTACCTCTTCCATTCACATTTGAAACCATCACATCTCTCCTCTTTATTATCCTAGTGCAGAAAACTACTGAAGGATTGTTGTTGTTGTTATTTGCCATAGAGTCGGCCCCGACTCCTAGCGACCCCTCCTTGGGTTTCCGAGGCAGTTATCACTACCGGAGGAGGGATTGCCCAACCTTCCTTCCGAGGAGTGGCTGGTGGGTTTGAACCGCCAGCTCCTGGTTAGCAGTCAAGTGCCTTAGGCACTATGCTACCAGAGCTCCTACTGAAGGATATTGCCACCATATTATTCCTTGTGCAAAGCATTTTTACTTAATACTTGTTGACAGAAAAATATCAGCATAATGAAAATGAGTTGCTTGGAGGACTTACATTTCAATGAACTGTATCACTGACTTTAGAATAATTTGGTATGAGCTACCAGTAAAAGTAATCAACTTTTAATAATTGCAGCAACAAAATCAATAATGACAGCTTACCAGTGACAATGCTCTAAGAACTTTCAGGCATATAACTTTCACTTTTCTGGTGGCTCATTTAATCCACCCAACAATTCAATAAGTAGATACAGGTTTGGTCCAAATTTACACATAGGGAAACTGAGGCATAGAAAAATTAAACAACATATCCACTATCTTACAGCTTATAAATGGCAGAGATGTCATTTAAACTCAGGCAGTCTGGCTTCACCATTATGCAACACTGCTTTATCATTAATGAGATACTAAAGATGACAGGAAATTGGGACTCATCTCTATTTATAGTTCTTTCCTTCACTCAAGCTTAACGTGGCACTATTACGGGAAATGACAATAAGAGTAAATATAATAATAGATATCCATCGTGAAGTCTAAAATACACTATGAGAAATATAAAATACAAAATAAAAATGTTTGATCAAGGAGTTTGTTTAAAGATACCAAACACATACATTTGAAAACAACATGTATTAATCAACAGAATCAAGCTCTTCGTCATTTTTCCCAAGCCAGCTCTTTTGCTCATGTTCCCTCCCTATCAGCTTAGCTAATGCTGTCATTAACCTCTCAGACACCCAAACTTGGAATATCTTCAAGTACCTTTCTCCAGTCACCACTACCTTTTCACTTCCAATGTTCTTATAGTCTCTCAAGTGAATGATTACAATAGCTTCCCTGCTCCCAGTAATTTGATTCTCTGGTCTACCCTTCAGTAATCTCCCTAAAATAAATAAAGAACAATCTTCCAATGGTTTTCTACTGTCTGCAAAATACATTTAAAATTGGGGATTGCTCCTCATCCAGAGCAAAGAATGAAGAAAATGAAAGACACAAGAAAACAATTAATCCAAGGGACTAGTGGACCACTGGAACCTCACCCTCCATGACGTTGAGACCAGAAGAACTAGATGGTGCCTGGCTACCACTGTCAACCACTTGGAAAGGGATCAATATAGGAGACCCTGGATAGAGTAGGAAAAAAAATGTGGAATAAAACTCAAAATCATAAAAAAAAAAAAAGGCCAGGCTTACTGGTCTGATATGGACTGGTGAAACCCCTACTCATCTTTCATGCCTAGAATTGAGCTCACTCCTGTGGCTTCCAGCCAAACAATAAACAGGTGTATATTATGAACATTTACAGCAGCTAGATAAAATCCTTAGAACAACCAAACATGGGAGATCAGAAAAGTAGTATTTGCACACGGAGACATCTCAGAGGGCAGGAATGCATGGGAAAGAAGGACACAGGGAAAAGGTAAGCCTAGGGAGGAAGTGTGAAGAGAACTATTACATTATGGGAATTGCAATCAATGTCATGAAACAAAATGTGTATGAACTGTTGTATAGGAAATGAATTTGCTCTGTAAACTTTCACCCAGTTTATAAAAAAAAAAAAAAATGGGGATGGCATTCAAGATCCTCCACATATTACTCTTAACCAATCTCCTAGTCTCCTTTCCTATAGCATTCCTATATAAATTTTATACTCCGTACTGACTACCTCTCCATTCTGGTTTCCACAACAAAGCCATGAACAATCTTCAGATTGTTTATCAGTCACAATGCATGTCTCTACTTAATCAAGACCTGTATATCCTTCAAATGTCACCTCTATGAAGACTTCCAATACACCCTCATTAACAACTGATCACTTATTTCCCTTCCCACAATAAAGTACTAAGTCTGGAAATATAGTATTTAATTCTCTCTCATAGTAAGCAAGTTCATATATTTTTCTCTACTAGATAAAAAAACTCCCTAAGGACAGATACTATGTTTTCTTCATCCTCATGTTTCCCTCACAGCACCTAGCATATTGCATGATTGAAAAAAAAAAAAAAAAACCTTAGTAACCCTGACAGTAATTAAGGCAGTATAGGCAAAGCATAATTTATGTGATGGGAACAAATTAATGATATACACAAAATAGTATAAGCAAGGAATGCTTCCCACTGTAGGTGAATTTGGAAACAGTTATTGACCATGTGTCGGTATGTGTGCATGTACAGCTCGAGAAGACATGGTAAAGTATTGTGATTAAATGTGGGAAAAGTTGGAATTAGAAAAACAAAAGAGAAGAACACGATAGGTATTTCTCAAGCTGAAAGGACTGAACAGAAAATTCAAGCCTCAAGTCATTACTGACTAATTCTAAGGGCAAAAAATTGAATGATGCAGGAAGTGTCAAAAAAAGAACAAAAAAAAGATGGAAGGAATACATAGAGTCACTGTACCTGCACCCTCCCCCCAAAAAAAAAAAATCAACCATTTCAGCAGACAGCAAATGATCAAGACCCTCTGGTACTTAAGTAAGAAGTTCAAGTTACACTGAAGGCACTGGCAAAAAACAAGGCTCTAGGAATTGAGATACTTCAACCAAGATACTGAGATACTTCAACCAAGAGATACAACACTGCACATGTTTACATATCTACGTCAAGAAATTTGGAAGACAGCTACCTGGCCAACTGACTGGTAGAGACCCATATTAGTGCCTATTGCAAAGAAATGCAATCAAACAGAATCTGGAAAGTATTGGATTATTTTGTTAATATCACATTCTAGCAAAATTTTACTGAAGATAATTCAAAAATAACTGCAACTGTGCATTGACAGGAAATTATCAGGAGGTCAAGCCTATTTAAGAAGAGGACATGAAATAAGGGATATCCTTGCTATTGTCAGATGGATCTTGGACAAAAGCAGAGAATATCAGAAAGATTCTTGTACTTGTGTTTTCTGAACTACACAAAGGTATTCAACTGTGAAGATCATAAATTATGGACTTTATTATGAACAATAAAAAAAACCTCACTGCCGTCAAGTCGGATCCAACTCATAGCAACCCCTCCCTGGGTTTCTGAGGCAGTATCACTGCGGAAGTAGATTGCCCCATCTTTCTGCTAAGGAGTGGCCGGTGGGTTTGAACCACCAGCCTTCTGGATAGTAGTCAAATGTCTTAGGCACTATGCCACCAGAGCTCCCATTATGAACAATAGGAATTCCAAAACACTTAATTATGCTCAAGCAGAACCTGTGCATGGATCAAGAGACAGCTGTACAAGTAGAATCAAGGGATATTGTATAGTTCAAAATTAGAAAAGGTGTGCAGCACTGTTGTATCATTTCACTCTACTTGTTCACTCTGTATGCCAAGCAAATAATCTGAGAAACTGGACTACATGAACAAGAAAATAGCATCAGGATTACAGGAAGACTCATTAACAACCTGTGATATGCAAATGACACAACCTTGCTTGCCAAAAATGGTAATTTAAAGCATTTAGTCTTCATTATGGATTACACCTGAATGTGAAGAAAACAAAAATCCTAACAACTCGGCTAATAAACAGTCTCATGACAAATGAAGAAACTGAAATTGTCAGTGATTTTATTCTACTTGGTCAACAATCAATGTCCATGGAAGCAGCAGTCAAGAAATCAAACGACAATCTGCTGCAACGACTTCTTTAAAGTTTTAACAAACAAACATATAATTTTGATGACTTTTTTTTGATGGCTTAAGTGCATGTGAAAGCTGGAAAATAAAAAAAGGAGACAGAGAATTGACACATCTTAATAGTCGTATGGGTGAAGAGCACTGAACATACATACCATGGACTAACAGAAGAACAAACAAATCAATCTAAGAAAATATACAACCAGATCCCTCCTTAGAAGAGAGGATGGAGAGACCTCAGTTCATTTACTTTGGACACATCAGGAAAGACTAATCACCAGGAAAGGACATCATGTTTGGTTAAGTATAGGACCAGCAAAAATGAGGGAAACCCAGCAATTCCATTACTAGGTATAGATCCTAAAGAAGTGAGAGCCAAGACAAGAACAGGTATATGCACACCGGACTAGCACTGTCAACCACTCGGAGGGGGATCTATGTAGGAGATCCTGGATAGAGAGGGAGAACAATGTGGAACAAAACTCAAAAGCATTTAAAAAAGGGGGGGAAGGGGGATCAGGTTTGCTGGTCTGTTAATGCCTGGTGGAACCCCTCAGGCTATGGCCCCTAGCTGCCCCTCAGGTCTGGAATTGAACCCACTCCTGTGGCTTCCAGACAAACAAAAGACAGGCATATGAGCTGAACATTTACATTAGGTAGATACACTCCTTGGAGAGAACAATCATGGGAGAACAGAAGGGCTGGGGAACAGCTGGGGTGGGGGGCAGTAGTACATGGGAGGACACAGGGAAGAGGTAATTATGGGGAGGAAATGGGAGGGGAGCTGTTGCATTGTCAGAAACTGTGGTCAATGTCATGAGACAAAATGTATATGAGCTGCTGTACAGAAAATGAATTTGCTCTGTAAACTTTCACCCAAATCACAATAAAAAATTTTTAAAACAGAGAGGGATTGACTCAATAGCCACAGTAATGGACTCAATCAACATACCAATGATCATAAGGCTAGCACAGGACCAGGTAGTTTTCATCTGTTATATATAAAGTCACCATGAGTGGAAGCCAATTTGACAGCAACTAACTAATATGTAAGTAAGTATATATATTTATATAACCAACCAGTTGCCAAAGAGTCAATTCCGACTCATGACAACCCATGTGCATCCAAACAGACCTGTACTCGATAGGGTTTTTAATAGTCAAGCTTTCAGAAGTAGATTGTACCAGGACTTTCTTTCCTGGCACCTCTTGATGGACTAAGGAGCTCTGGTAGTGTAGTGGTTAAAGCATTTGGCTGTTAACCAAAAGGTCAGCAGTTTGAACCTACCAACTGCTGCTCTATGGGAGAAAGATAAGGTAATCTGCTTCCATAAAGATTTACAGTCTTGGAAACCCTGCGGGGCAGTTCTACTGTTACACAGCAGCAATATGAGTCAGAATCAGCTTGGTGGCAGTGGGTCTGGGTTTTGTTTGGCTTGATGGACTCAAACCTCAAAACTTTCAGTCTGTAGTCAAGGGCATTAACTGCGTGCACTACCCAGGGGTTATCCTGGGTGCAAAGTTTGAGGTTCGAGTGTATGCATACACACATACAAACACAAACACATACATATATATGTTACTAGGTTCCTACAAATTTATAATGGTTTTTTTTCACTTTTAGTGAATTAAATATTTAATAATTATGTCATCTTTTTTCTCTAGTAATGCTTTTACCTAGTTTGTCCATTATTAACATTTTAATAACTTTTTACATATAGTATTTGTTTTATGTATCTTTTTCACTCTTTTATTTTCAACCTTTATATATCCTTATATTTGTAAAGAGCATATAGTAAGATTTCTTTTCAAATCCAAGAGGGTAATTCTTATCCTTTTTAACCACAGCTTTTGCTTCTAGGTTTATTATTGATAAACAGTATTTTGAGTTTATTTCTACATCTTTTCCTGGGCTCTATTTATCCTGCTTGCTCTGTTTCTTTTCTTTTTCTTCTTTTCCTCTATTGTATTGATTTTTTTTTCTTCCTTTTTCCCTTAATTCCTTCTCCTTGTATGGAAGTTTTAGACTCAACATATATTATTTTAGCTAGAATATATATTATTCTAGCTATTTTAATATGTATACTTAACAAAATCCAAAATAAGAATCTTTACCCCCCTCTTGAAAAATATAAGAACTTTTTATTTAGCACAATATTCTAATTTTTCCTTTCAAAATAATTGCTATTGATCCTAGCATTTTAGTTCTAGCCTGCACTCTCCTCACAAATTAGGCATAGTTAGTAATGTTTTATAACATTATGTTTGCTTACCTACGTATTTACTTACTTATACTTTTATCATCAGCATTCCTTCTTGATCTCAGTTCTTTCCTCTACTTAAAGTATGTACATGAAGGAAGATCTTTTGGTAGACCAGCTAATAGTGAGCACTTGATAATTATTCCACTTTAATTATTATTAAATTATTACATAATAAATATTTATATCCTAAATATTACCTTAGCCCTAACCCTAATAATCCCTCTTTTCTGATTCTAGGTTATATTTCTTTATTGCTTATATTATTTTTATCACTGATACTAACATTCTTGGTAAGGATCTAAAGCATCTTTTTTGGTTTTTAGTATTGATTGGTGGCTGAATGGTAAACAGTTTGCCTGGATTAGCTCAGTATGTCTTACATTAATTTCTCAGTCTTTTAGATGATAAGAAGTAATTTACTTCCGTATAGCATAGTGGCTAAGACACTTGCCTGCTAACCAGACGGCTGGCGGTTCATACCCACCAGCCACTCCTCAGAAGGAAGGTTGGGCAATCCTACTT
>NW_006921601.1:12769224-12770205 GCF_000298275.1 Orycteropus afer afer | reverse complement strand
ATATATATATATAATTTACACATATATACATATTATTAATATACTAATAGAATTTATATAATATGTAAGACTTGTGTGTGTGTGTGTTTGTATTTTTCACTCTCCTCCTGGATAGGGTTAGTTATTCCTTCCATAGGACTCTCCATGATACCTGGTTCATACTGCTACCATATCACTTACCAAAATGAATTAAAATTATTTTGTTTGTATTTTCTCTCTCCACTGGAGTGTGATCTCTTTAAAATAGAGATAGTGTGCCAGAACCTGGCAGATAAAAGGCAGTTTTTAAGTATATATTAAATCTGACCAAAATAATTTTTCATTACTTTCCTATACTGATTTTTTTAGATGTTGAATTGTGCTATCTCTCATGTATGTTTCTTGTTGTAATTTTTTTTTTTTATAAGGCATTCTATCCAATTTGAAAAGTTATTCTATTCTACACATACAGGACAAGTAAATTCTGAACTAGGAGAGAGGAGTGTCGACAAATCTATGAAAGAGAGATCTTCAATACCTTCTCCAGTTATTGATGGACTGAGAAAAAGAAAAAAAAAAGTCTTAAAGACATAGAAAATATGAAAGAAAATGTAACAACTTTTACCTAACAATCAACATTGTACATAACAATTCAAGAATGCATATTAAACACATAAACATAAACACATAAAACATTCTTGAAAACTGACCCAGCAGTTCAAAGGCTTTGCCCAAAATGCAATTAAGTCAGAAACAATAAAGTAACTAGAAAATATACATGATTAGAATCTTAGAAATCCTAAAAAATTCATTAGTCAAAATGTAAATCAGAAAATGTTTAGGACTAAACAATAGCAACAATATACTATATATCAAAACTTGTAAGATTCAACTAAAGCAGTATTTCAAGAGAAAATGTAGAGAGGCGGGGCAAGATGGCGGACTAGGCAGAAGGATTGCACAGACCCTCTTCAACAAAGAAAAGGGAAACCAATTAACACA
>NW_006921601.1:12754197-12755399 GCF_000298275.1 Orycteropus afer afer | reverse complement strand
GAATTAGTAAAAGGTTAGCAGGGTTTCTGAATATAAAATTAATATGCAAAATCAATTCTCTGTCTCCATACCAGCTACAAATTACCACAAATTTAGTGGCATAAAACAACACAAATCCATTAACTTACAATTCTATAGGTTAGAAGTCTAACACAGGTATCACTGGATTAAAATCAGGGTGTCAAAAGGAATTCATTTCTTTCTGGAGCTCTAGTGAAGAATGTATTTCCTAGTCTTTTCCAGCTTCCAGAAGTTATCTGTAATTCTTGGCTCGTGGCCCTTTTCTTCCCTCATCAAAGCCAGCAATGGTCATTTGAGTGACTCTTTTTCAAATCACAAAACTCTGACTGACTGTTGTCATAGTTCCGACTCTGACCTCTTCTGTCTTTCTCTTCCACTTTCAAAGACCCTTATAACTACGTTAGTCCACTCATAATCTTCAATAATCTCCCCATCTCAAGGTCCTTAACCTAATCACATCTCCAAAATCCCTCGTCATGATACAGTTGTTGTTATATGCCGTCAAGCCTGACCCGACTCATAGCAACCCTTCCTTGGGTTTCCAAGGCGGTATCACTACGGAAGTAGATTGCCCAACCATCCTTCCGAGGAGTGGCTGGTGGGTTTGAACCGCCAGCCTTCTGAGTAGCAGTCAAATGCCTTAGGCACTACACCACACATAGTAAGGTTGAGTATCAGTATTCCTTGCAATCCAACAATTCTACTTCTAGACACACACATGTACCCAGAAGACATTTACAAGAATCTTTACAGCAGCATTGTTTATAACAGTAAAAATCTGGAAATGCCAAGGGGTCCATAAACTGTGGAATGAATAAATAAATTTTGCTATGCTCATACTATGAAATACTATACCTAAGATACAACTACTGGTCTCTTATCTAAAACAAAGAAAAGTGAAGAAAACCTAAGACTCAAGGGAACAATTCAGTCCAAAGACTAACAGAACACACAAAACACAATATCCACTAGCCTGAGACCAGAAGAACTAGATGGTCCCTGGCTACAACTACCAGCAGTTCTGACTGGGATCACAATAGAAGGTCCCAGACAGAGTAAGAGAAAAATGTAGAAGAAAATTCAAATTCACAAAAAATACCAGACTTACTCATCTGTTGTAGACTGGTGGAACCCTGAGACTATGGCCCTTAGACATCCTTCAAACTTAGAACTGAATCTAC
>NW_006921601.1:12709463-12752852 GCF_000298275.1 Orycteropus afer afer | reverse complement strand
ATCTGGAATTGAACACACACCTGTGGCTTCCAGCCAAACAACAGACAGTCATATCAGTTGAGCATTTACCTGAGGTAGATACACTCCTTGGAGAGAACAAGCATGAGAGAAAGAAGGGCTGCTCAGGCACAGGGAGACAGCTCAGGGGGTAGGAGTGCATGGAGGGATGGACACAGGGAAGAACTAACGATCTGAAGGAAGTGGGAGGGGAGATGTTGCTTTGTGCTAAATTGTAGTCAATGTCATGAGACAAAGTGCATGTGAACTGCTGTATGGAAAGTGTATTTGCTCTGAAAATTTTCACCCAAATCACAATTAAAAAAAGAGAGAGAGAGAGAGAGAAGACCCTAGATCTTAAAACAAAAAGACAGTGGGCTATATACTCTTCTGCCCCCAAATTCTAAGAACAGGCTCCTAACAACCACTTAAATAAACATGGATCAATTTGCAAATGACAAAGTGGACACACCAAACCAATGATGAATTATCAGGAACTACCCATAGGTAGCGTTAGTGCCTAAGGCACTTGAATGCTAACCAGAAGGCTGGCGGTTCAAACCCACCAGCCACTCCTCAGAAGGAAGGTTGGGCAATCTAATTCCGTAGTGATACTGCCTCAGAAACCCAAGCAGGGGTCGCTATGAGTCAGGTCTGACTTGACAGCACATAACAATAACAACAACAACAACGACAACACATAGGCAGGGAACTCTGGTGGCATAGTGCCTAAGGCATTGGACTACTAACCAGGAGGCTGGCGGTTCAAACCCACCAGCCAGTGCTCAGGAGGAAAGGGTCGCTATGAGTCCAATCGACTCCACAGCAGTGAGTTTACCCATAGGCAGAAGCTAGCTCCCTTAAAGTTTTGCTTAAAGTTTTGGTTAGCTAACAGTTATTCATTTGTTTTATTTGAATTGAATGCCTTTAGGCAAAGCAGGAAGTAGTCAGTTCACTTCCATTCTTCTCACCCTTAGTTAAACCCTTCCCTCCTTCCTCAACATACTTTTGCTATATGCCTGGCCCCTGCAGGCACTACATTTTGAGACCAAGAGCATCATGACAACTAACCCTAAAATAACTATATCTAGTATCAAGTTTATCTTCAAGGGTATTAATATCAAAATTAGTATTTCAAGAGTCCATCTGCTTCTGTCCCATCCCTATCTTCCACCTCCTTTAACCAGAGACATGGCCTTTTATCATAGTTGGCGATAGCTGGCAAAATTAAGTACGGGCTTGGAAAACTTTGACTGCAGGTACAAACGTTCTCTATGGAAAATATGGGTGGACTAGGAATGAAGACCTAGATTCTAGTCCTTGTCTTCCAAATATCTCACTGCATAACCCTGAACCAGTATTTTTATCTCACAGGGGTTTAATTTATTTTCTTTCTATAAAATGAGCAGGTTTTAATTATGAAAACTCTGGATCTCGTCTATATCCATACAAATATATTTATATTAAAATAAGCATTTTAAGAAAGAATAGATTCTTCCTGCTTTTGATGCGGGATAGTTGGGCAGGACCAGGTACTAGGGAACAGGCAGACGTGTAACTGAAAGGGAAAAAGGAAAGAGAATGAGAGAAGGGCAAAGAGTCTGAGGATGGCCAGAATGGAAAGAATGAAATGACGACACATTGTGAAAAACATAACCAATATCATGGAATAATTTGGATAGAAATTGTTAAATGAGAACCTAAATTGATGTGTAAAGTTTCACCTTAAGACAATAAAATGTTATTAAAATTAAAAACAGTCTGAGGATGAATGAAAACAAATGTTATAGTTTTATTTATGGTTGGCCCTATTTACCATCCACTCTGTGGGAAAACATAAGCTATGAAAATGTTTCTACCTCATGCAATATAACGGAAATATTCTATCACACATCATCACTGTTTCAAATGATTTACCGACTTTTAAAAAAATATATGGCCAAGTTTGCTATAATAGAGTTTTATACTCAACTTACACGTCAATTTGAGTAACACTGTAATGTATAAAGACTTCTTAATCATATATGTTCCCTAAAGGAAATTTCAACCAATGGGAATGGTAAAAGCAAAACAAAAAAATCCACAAGCTTGTTAACAGCACCCACCCTCAAACAGCTACAGCCAATGATGGATGTAGGGAGTGGGGAAAATACGAAAATAAGTCTTAGACCACGTTTGTAAAAACAACAAAACAAAAAATGGTTAAAAGCAGGTTATGAAGGATTTTCCAAGCCAGGATCAAAAGAATGAATTTTATCCTGTGGACAATGAAAAACTGTAAGAGACTTAAAAAAACGGGTGATTTCATCAAATCTGTTTTTCGAAAGATAACTCTGATGGCAGAGCACATGTAATATTTACAAAGCAGAACATAAGATTATTACATAAACTGACATTTTGCTACAAAAATACTAACATGATATTAGAGTAAAACATAATGAAGCCATAAAATAAATTTCACAAACACTATAGTCCTCTTAAAGAAATCCATAGTGAGGTATGCAATGTCTTGCAAATTCCTTGAGGGGGAGGAATAATCCCTTAAACTTTAAAATCTCTTTTTTATATGCCTTCACACTACATATGTATACCTTTTTCAAATAAAATTAACACTTTAAATATTATTTATAGGCTTTGAGGCCACAGAATTTTTAAATATTTACTTAACCATTTAGAAAGCACTTAGCATTTTAGGTATAGAAAAATACTTCACACACTAACTTATGTCTTTCAAAACCTCATATTTACCTAATACATCACACACAAAATGATCTGGTTGAAAGCTAGAAATTAAGTTGTAGAATGTACAATTAAAACGGCATAAAAATGTAATTTAAAATTCTGGTCAAAACTTTTTTTTTAACTTCCTATTCCTCTCAGCTGACTCCTAGCAAATATACAAACTTAAAGCTTCTTTCCACAGAGATTTTATTAAGCCATCACAGCAGAACATAGTCAGCAATAATTAGATTTAAACTTTGAATTGCTAAATGCTTTACTTTTAAAAAATTTAAGGTAAGAATTAAACATAAACAGCTTTTATAGCATACATTATAAATTTAATTATGGAAATCTAATGTTTTACAAATGTGTCATTATTTTTCAACACGGTACCTAATATAACATCCTATAATTCAAAAATTACTTTAAATCTATTCTCACACAATTAAAAATATTTATATTTACACTGCAGGAAATACAACCAATGTCACAAATCAAATTGTGTATAAACCGTTAAATGTAAAACGAATCTGCTTTGTAAAATTTCACCCAAATCACAATAAAAAGCTTTTTTAAAAATTTATTTATGAGTTTCCAAGTGGTTATCTAAAATGTTAATAAAAATGTTTAAATTCTTAAACAAATAAAAGAGCAATAATTTTGTAATCACCGCAAAAATGAATTCACACATATTTTTTAAAGGGATCCGAGGTGGGACCATAGTTAAGCTCTCGACGACTAGCACAGCCTTGAAAACTTTACACATGCAGTTCTGCTCTACACACATGGGCTGCCATAAATTGGAATCAACTCAACAGCAACTAAAAACATTATTTTTAAAAGAAAAGTTTTATCCAATAAATAAAGAATATTTGTTCATATTTTCCAGTTACTACACTTTGGAAATATAGGTTAGTGATATGAGTATTCAACATTTAAGTAAAATTTGAAGAACTACCAATTTTTGAAGTTTAATTTATAATTTTATTTACACTTTGCAGAAAGTATAAATGAAGCAAGATGAATGAATTTTAGAGTTGAAAGGTATTTTAGAATTCATCTAGTAGGATCCTCTGATTTGATAAGATATTGAGGCTCAGAAAGGTAACTTAGTAGAGCCAGGACGTGACCACTAATCATTTATGCCTATGAATCCAGGACAATCTCCTACATCAGGTTCTACCCCAAATCTTTTAGTCTTCCTTCACTTTTTGAAACAAGACAATGTTTTTAAAATTGTTATATACAAAGCTTAGCACTTTGAAAATTAGAAATTCTCTTGATCTTCTACTTCCATAAATGTACTGATTTCCTCTTAATTTCCTTACATAATATCCCATGCAAACAAAACCACAGATCCACTGTTAAACTGCATAAGGAACAAACATAAATAAAAATTATAATTATAATCTCTGCTAAGTTAAAAACATTCTTTTCTTTTAATGCCAAAATAGTATTATTTTTGTGACACTAAATATTAAGCAGCCATGAGTAAACACCTAACCTATTATCACGTATTTTAAGACCCCAAAAATGTTCCCATTCGGAGTATAGTATGAATAAGATTTTTCTGCACTAAGAAAATATGCATTTCAGAAGTACAAATTGTATTCTGTTGTGACACAAGTAACAGATGAAGCTACCTAGCAAAGCAACACTGCACTCCAGTTTAAAGGCTGACAAGGCTGCTGGCTTGGAAAGAGCACCACACTAGCATTATGAAGACTAGAAATTTCAGTTTGTAAGAAAACAGACATAATTTGTCTCCACCAACGAATTACAATATGGTAAACTGTAATGTTGTTCAATTCAGGGAAACTGCCTTCATATGTGAAGAAGCTGTGCTAAAACAATTTTCCAGCATTAAAAAAAAAATGCAGTCTATTCACATACAGCCAAACACCAAATGCTATTCCATGCTATAAAAACAGCTGGAACTACTATGCTATACAGTGAATCCACTCACAACTTTTCTTCTGATGCACATTTTTCTAATCAATGTCAGTTATCATTGGTAGTAAACTGAGAAAACAAAAGGCATAACAACATTTTTCAAGCATTTGGCCAAATAACTGTGGCCTGCAAAAGAGGCCTCTAAAGCCATTTCAAGAGGGGAACTGTCATCTCATAAGAACATTACAAATCAATGTTTAACACGGAGGGTTTTTATTAACCCACCATGTCATAAAAATTAAATGTAGTAGCCTGTAGATTATTTTGAAGGGGAAGGGAGGGATGTAGTAAAGACAAGAAACTTGTTTCAAGTATACTGTGTCCCAGTGTAAAAATATATTAATCAAAAAGTATGAAAGCTAATGGTATTACAAAACCTCTTTGTCGCAGAGAACACAGCATTAAGAACTGAAAATATTTAGGTTCAAACTGCCACTAGATCTGTGAAGCTGGGTAATCTCTATAAATTTCAATTTTCTCATCTCTAAATGTCACCTATCATACAAGGTTTGTGTGAGGATTTCAGATAATATATGCAAACTGTTTTGCACTTAGTAAACAGTCAGTGAGTATTAGTTATACTTATTGAGTTCCTTGGTGTAAAAATGATGTGGCAGAGACAGCTGACCTCCTCGAACTACATGAGAGGAAAAAAGAATCACCATCAGCATCAGCCCAAGGCTGATTTCTATGAAATAGAGGTCAGAGATACCTCCTCTCTCCAAACTTTTACCAATTCTGACACCAGCCATCCCTCCCATGACACTCTATTTCTCTGCTAGATTCCATAATTCGTTGCAAAGTCCACACAGAACTCACAGACAATACTCAGAATTATGGAGTTCATTAGGGAAATCTAACAGGTTATGGTTCAGGATCAGGAACAACTCAGGATACAGTTCTCTCATTGGGACAGATTCTCTGTTGTGCCTACAGGCAGGCCTGTCCCTGGCCCTCAGCCTGTTGGCTCCCTGGCCTTCTTGGGCCAACCTGGCCTCTGCCCTATTAAAGAACTCCACTGATAAGTGCCCAGAGGCACCCCACTCTGCTAGTAAGCCTCAGCCATGAGCTCTGTAAATCAGCAAGCCTAGTTTCATCAAGTATCTGGAGGCACCCCACTCTGCCAAGAAGTCTCCTGGCAGAAGGCATTCATATATCTCATTCTGTGGGCCAGTGTGCCTAGCTCTGCCAAGTGCCCTCAGGCATCCCACCCCACCAGCAAGCCTCCTGCCCAATGGCACTTAGTTTTCTCACTCTGTGGGCCCAGAAGCCCACCATTAGTCTCCTGCTGGTCTGATTCTGCTGCCTCTGCCACTGCTTCTGAACTATCTCCGGTGTTATTGCTCTCTTTCTGTCTCCTGGGTCCAGGAGGTTCTCAGCACAAGGATGTCATGTCCAATGGCAGGCTCCACTTTTAGCACTTCTTTCTCAGTGGTAGCCTCTGGTATGGCTCATTTTAAGTGTTGCACAGTGGCACAACTGATCAATCCCTTCATTCAGGTTCCATACATCTTATCTGCAAGGTCTCACATATACAAGGGTGCCATGCACCTTATCTGTGTTGTTAGCAAGCTATTCAATCCCTTGGTGGGCCTCAAGCACTTCATTTGCATAGTTCCACCTAGTCATTTGTTAGGAGTTACAAAACTATGGGGGGGAGGGGGAAGCCATATAAAAGTGATATATGCACAGTAGTTGGTAATACAAAACAGTCAGATTTCCCAAGGCTATATAAATTTATAAACTCTGTACCTGACGAAGATTTCAGTTCCTTAAAAAAAAAAAATCTAAACCTATGACAAAAATTAGAAATGCTTTTGACATCTTTCCAGACATTACTAAGTTTAAAAGTTAAATTGTTAAAACATTCTCCTAATTATGCAACAAACACACAGGGTCATGAGTTAGTTTGTAAAAGACTACACTGCTGAAATTAATTTGAAAAAAAACTCTAAAAATTTATTTCCAGGTCTTTTCATCTAAATTAACAAATCTCTGTCCAAAAGCTCATTAATGTTCTTCTAAACGTAAGATCTCCAACCCCCTCGATTATTAATAACCAAAACCATATTGATTAAAATTCACACACACGTGTGTGTGCGTGCGCAAGCGTACACACATCTATAGATACACAGTTACATAGATTCACTCTAATGGCTGTATGTTATCACTGGGGAGACATCAATCATCACAGTAACAGCAACAGATCAATGGTACCAAAAAGGTGTACATTTGCACATGCCAAAAGTAAGAGGAGGCAATCTATTAACTAAACCACAAATAATTCCCCTCATTCTTCTGAGAACTCATCTGTTGCATAAACAAAGTCTTTAAAAAGTGCAATATGATTAGTCTACTGTTTCATTTCTACCCCAAGATAAACGGTACTTGTTTCTGCGTTTTTATGAAGCTTTGTGTGTTTTAGGAATTCTTCCCAGAATAAAACTTATTATTTTCCTTTCTACTATGAAAACTGACATGTTTTCAAAAACTTTCATTCAATTCGGGAATTCAAGCGATAACATAGCACTCCCCTCCTTACCAAACCTTCCTTTCTGGTAACATACCTGTTCTCTGGAAATACAAGGCAACGAAGGTCTCCTGAACATTTTGCAACTGCCATAGTAACTGGCTGAAGTCTCTCCTAGTGACACGCAGCTGGACCTTCTGCGGGGTCTGATCACAGGCACTTTTTCTTCCGCGGTACTGGAGAACCCAAGATGACGAGGAGCTTCCTTGATCTGAAAGAAGTGATCCAACCCCAAGGCCAGCAGGCAGCCAGCGCTCCCCACCAGACAGGACAGCAGCGGCCTGAGGACTGCAGGCAGCGAGCCGAGGCTGGTGAAGGAGACCCACCAGACGAAGCTGGAGAAGAGCAGCACCAGGATGCTGTGCTGGAGCCTCACCGGGTGCACGAGCGTCAGCAAACCGACACAGCTCAGCACCAAGAACAACCTGCCCAAAGCGGCCGGGGGCGTGTGCGGGGCCGAAGGCGGCGGGGGCTCGGGGGCCTGTGAGTCTCCGTCCCCCGACGGCGATGACCACCACTGCCACACCAAGAAGTCTCCCAGGTAACAGCAGGCGGGCAGCGCCACCAGCCACCAGGAGCTGCCGCCGCCGACGACGATCCGGCCCGGCCCGGGACCCCTCTTGGTCCGGGTCAGGAAGCAGGTGAGGAAGAAGAAGGCACAGGCGATGCTGAAGAGGGGGCTGAGGCTGTGCGAGCAGACGCTCAGCAAGGTCCGCAGCAGGGCGGCCCCCGCAGCCCAGCTCCCGGGCCTGGAGCCGAGCAGCAGGGCGAGGACAAAGGCGGCCAGGGCGCCCAGCGAGAGGCGCGCCCGGGAGAAGTGGGAGCCTCGCCGCGGCTGCTGGGGGGAGGCCGGCGGTGGCAGCAGCAGCTCCACGTTGCAGAAGCGGCAGAGGTGGAAGAAGAACCCGCGGGGAGGGTCCTGCCGCAAGGGGCTCACGCAGCTCTTCACGTAGCCGTTCCTCAGACTCTCAGAGAGCGAGCCGGCCCCGTCCAGGGGCTGCGGGTACCGCATGGCTTTGGGGTCGCGTTCGTCCCTCCTCATGGCCAGGATCGGGGGTGGCCGCTGGGCTCAGCACGCCCTGCTCGATCTGAGCGGCCGCTCGCGTCCCGGACCCTTCGGCCCTTGCCTTCTGGGCGCCCCAGGGCTCCACAGCGCGTCAGGGCTGCGCCCCCAGCCGCGGCCCGGGGTCCCCGCCGCGCGGGCAGTGAAGCGGCGGAGTCCGCGACATGCTGGCTGAGGAGAGGCACGGAAAGGGGCTTCTCTCCCGGACAGCTTCAGCCGCCCCCTCCTTTTCCCTTGAGCAGCTCTCGGGACTGGAGACTTGGCGTCGCCTCCCAGCTCCTGCTGGCTGCAACAGTTACCTCACGGCCCCAGCCTGGTCCGTTGGGCGCGCGAGCGCCGGGCGGGCGGGCAGCGTGCGCTCCTCCCCCGCGGCTCCCCGGGCCGGGCGCGCGCCCCGCCCGCCGCCCGCGCGCGCCCGCGTCTGGTCCCGACTCCACCGCTGCAGCCGCTCTCCCCGCCGCCTGCCGGGGACGTGAACCCGACACCCCGCCGCCTGAGCTGAGAGAGACGGGTGGGGTCATCTTCGGATGGAAGGGGGCAAGGCCTCCATCCTGGGACCCAGGCGTGCAGGTTCCCCTTGGGGGTAAGTCACTGACGCCTTACCAGACTCCCACAGTTCATGGGGAAAGGGAGCGTTCGTGGTCTTCAAGGGGAATGCCTAGCAGGGATACTGAGCTGAGGAAGTGCCACCCCCCAGACGACAGTCCCGTTTAGGGTGGGTGCTCAGACTGGCCAAGCCTAATTGGGTGACCTGATGAGGGCCAGACACCACTAGGAGCATGGCGAAGAAACATTGTGGTTAGGTCAGTCCTCAACAGCAACGTGGATTCATGGGCCACGCAGCAGGCCCAGGATCCTTACAGTGGCTCTTACTGGAGAAGAGAGCACGTGGACTGCTCTCTGGGACCATTCAAATTATTTGTGAGCTTGTCTTCAATAACGGTCTTTGCAGGTGAGGAACTAACATTCCATCCTTTGCACCCTTGCTATAATCACTGGTACATTTCTGTGTGCCCCTCCAACACAGCATAGAAAATTTGTTGTCAGATGTTCTTTCCAGGTTGAAGGCTTTTTCACTGTTAGAGTTCTAGGGAAGGTGGGAGGCAAGGGCCAGGACTCCTCTTCAAAACCATTCCTCAGCTTGGATCAGTTGTCTTTAAAAGTAGCCAAATAAGATGCTATCTGTGAAGTACTGGTTAACTAGCAAAATGTTGGAAAATCTGACTTGAAAGCAGTAAGAAAAGAACGTTGCTGTACCAAAGGGACTGTCCTGGAATCTAACCAATCATAACTGCCTTAGAGAGTGAACTGTATTTCCCTCCACCAAAACTCTCCCTTCAACCTCATGACAGACCTGCATTTCTCAAAGAGCTAATTTCACATTTTTCCAGGGAGATGAGAAACCTTACTGTGTGGTAAATCCCACAAACAGGCCCATTTTTCACCAATTAATCTCTGCCCACAGCATGACTTAAAACAGATCATTTTCATGCATGTGCATAATTCACATATAAGTAGAAATCATTGAAAACTAGCACAAGAATTTGACCAAAACTTAACATATATATATTAAATTCTTTTTTTAAATGTATATATATTAGAATTCCTTTTCTGTGCATTGGATAAAGAAAAAAAAAATTTCAGTAGTTTTCAAACTGATTACTCAAATTTTTGTTCTAAAAGTCCATTGTGTCTTTTTTTCCCATATGACAATTGAAAGCCAAAAAAAAAAAAACTCAGCAAAGCTTATGAGTACATTTTTAAAACAATATGCACAAAACTCATAACCATCAGTTAAAGATTAAAGGTAGGAAATTTAATGGATACATTTTGAGCTTGTACAGGAGGACGTGACAAAAATTAGCACCAGCATTTTTGAAATACTCATTATAAATTCTCATGTTGTTGTTGTTGTTATGTGTCGTCCAGTCGGCCCCGACTCATAGCGACCCCTCCTTGGGTTTCCAAGGCGGTATCACTAAGGAAGTAAATTGTCCAGTCTTCCATCGCAGGAGTTGTTGTTGTTATGTGTCGTCCAGTCGGCCCCGACTCATAGCGACCCCTCCTTGGGTTTCCAAGGCGGTATCACTAAGGAAGTAAATTGTCCAGTCTTCCATCGCAGGAGTGGCTGGTGGGTTTGAACCGCCAACCTTCTGGTTAGCAGTCAAGTGCCTTAGGCACTATGCTAATTGACTTGAAAATTATAACAAATTCAAGTTAATTATTTTTAATTTGGGCTTATCATCTGAGGTGGTAGTAATAGAAACAATAGTGGCCTTGAAATCTAGTTTCATGAGTTCTAGTTCTGGTGTTGCCATTCATACCCTGGCCTTAATTAAGCAAGACACATAATTTTTTTTATAGACTTCAGTCTTCTCAGTCATAAAATAAAGCAATTTAATTTAGATGACCTCTAAAATCCCCTCTAGTCTATAATGTCTGTTGTTATGTGCCAGCGAGTCGGATCCGACTCATAGCGACCCCTCCTTGGGTTTCTGAGGCAGTATCACTATGGAAGTAGATTGCCCAACCTTCCTTCCGAGGAGTGGCTGGTGGGTTTGAACCACCAGCCTTCTGGTTAGCAGTCAAGTACCTTGGGCACTACACTACCAGAGCTCCAGTCTATAATGTCTATACATCAAAAATATATAGGCATCCTTAGGATTCACCTTTCAAATTGCCAAGAGCAATCTTTGAAGTATTTGCACCAAACTCTCAATGTTGACAAATAAAAAAGTAAGGGTATTTGTATCAATGGAAGATAAAGCTTCAAAGCCCTCTTCATAAAATTATTTTACTTCAGCCTTCTGTCATGCCCGGTCTTTATGTGGTTAAAAGCCAACTCTTGCAATAATCCATAGTTGAAGTGCATCTCTCTGAACACTAACCCAGCACCTGAAAGGACTCTAAAATAAAACTTAAGGACGTGACCAAAGACCATCAGAAGTTTACTTAACTAAAAATATGCACAAAATGAATGAGCTAGCTATGTTTATAGCAACTCCCTTCTCTGTTTACAGTCTTTGTCAAAGATTATTACTAGGCCACATTTCGTAAATGTCAAATTATTTAATTATTTTTCTGCCAGACTCCTCAGCCAATGGAATTACATAGCTCTTGTCTTTAGGTTCATGTTTTTATGGCCATTATCTGCTGGGGCGGGGGGAACTAAAGTCTAAGTATATCCATAGTGATACTGCCTCAGAAACCCAAGGAGGGGTCTCTGTGAGTCGGACATGATTTGAGGGCACATAACAACAGGTATACTTTTGAATTCTTTTAGCACCCTTGGCCCCAGCCTCATTTTATTAGACTTTGCCTTCCTTTCCTATGCTCTCTCCACTCAGAAACCCCCTTCCAATTTGATGATCTGTGCAACATGGGATCCTGCTGTTTAATACCTACCTACATCCTGAGTTGTTGTGGTGCAAACCAAATCCTGTGTATTCCTCTTTTCTGTTAATAGGGTCTTTGCATTCAAGCTCCAAACACCAAGTCTTCCCATGTGCCCAGTTTGTAGGGCGAGAATTTTGTTTTGTTCTCAGTTTTAAGTATTCACACCAAATAGCTGTCAATGACCAAATTAACTGAGGAAAAACTAAAAGCCTCCCTAAATCTTGTCAATCCCAGAGCCTAAACTTCTGTCCCTAAACACTAGTGACTAAGCACCCTGTTATCCTTGACAGACCGTCTAAATGCCACCTACCTGCCCACCTGTTTGAGCTTACAAACACTAGTTGGGATGTCCCATCACTGGACTCACCCAACTGCTAGCACACTCACGTTTTCATCCAAGACTTATGGTGCTAACCATTGCTGGATTGGAAATCGCCCTCCCTATGAATTCCTTGCCCTCTCCTTGAACCCTCATTCTCAAAGAAGCCAAAGTAAAGAGTGAGTGTCATAGTAGGTCTCAGCCCCTCCTCCCTATATCCCCTGTCTTCTGGAAAGTATACCCCCTTCTCATGCCTTATGCTTTCAACCTTATTTTAAGAAGACAGGATTATTTCCTTACCCTAAAATCCAGATATAAAGAAAATCAGTGTTTTTAGTAATATTCCCATAAATCTTTTTCCAAAATTAAACATTTTTAAATGAATCTTAGCAGCTGCACTTATTGGTGACTCTATTATAGTTATTATAATGGAATATAAGTAGGAAGGGGTGGGACAGGAGGTTGGATGAGGGATAGGACTCTGTCCAGCCATTGTCACTTGTCAGACAAAACACTCATTATCAGGGGGCTTTTCAGGATCTGACTGCTCAGGATGATTTATGGAGAAGCCTCTAAAGATTTACAAAGAGCAGTTGAAAAGCAGTGAGTAATGGTTACCAATCCTTAAAGGACTTTTTATTACTGTTCCCAGTCTACATTGTCACCTTTCAACCATGGTTTTAACATTTTTTAAAAGAAATGCTATGCTAATAAAAGTACACTGCTCTGGTTGAGGAGGGGTCCAAGGCCAGAGCCTGATAACTCAGCAAGTCTCCGACAGCTCCTGCTCTGGAGCCCCACTTTAGAACCCCTGGGCTCTAAGAGAAGAAAAAGAAAGCGAAGGAAAATAAAACCTGTGGAATAGACCATTACAATGGATTTTAATTGCATTTGGGAGAATGCTTAGAAGAAATGAAGACGTTCCTAAGTGTACGCTTCCAGAATTCAGGAAAAAAAAAAAAAAAAACCACACTGCTGTCTAGTCGACTCCAACTCATAAGCAACCCCCTTTGGGTTCCGAGGCGGTGAATCTTTATGGAAGTAGATTGCCCAATCTTCCTTCTGAGGAGTGGCTGGTGGGTTTGAACCACCAGCCTTCTGGTTAGCAGTCAAATGGCTTAGGCACTATGCCACCAGAGCTCTCAAGGACAAAGATATAAAGAAGTCTAACAAACTTTAAATATCAAAGAAACTTTCAGGAATAGTAAATTATTAACTTGTGGTTGTGTCATTGAGACTCTAGATTTCTAAAACTAGAATCAGTCCATAAAATACAAGAAAACCTTATAACAATTCATGAAAGAATTAAATTTGCATACTTATATTTGAAAATGTTTGTCTCCAATATAGAAAGGATCATAGTATTTTCAATGTACCAATGGCAAATTTGTTACATATGTTATAATACCTATTTCCCTTCCAAATAATACCTCCAAATCTGAGTCTCACTTTGACTTTCTCCTTAGTTCATCTCAAAAATATTTATTCAGTGCCCACAATATGCAGAGCACTGAGCTAAATGTTGTTTAGAACATAGAAGAACTATAAAGTTCCTTTGAAGCACAAAAGGATATATGATTTTTTTAAAAAAAGGTGTTGAGAACACTGCTTCAGGATTATTACAGAAGAATCATTCTCTTCCAAAGTCTCCCCACTGTGTGGTTGTCTCAGTTTCTTCTCACAGTTTGTTTCTCTTCTACCAGTTCCAGTTCTCTCTTCCTTATGTCTCTCTTCTTTCTCTCCATATTATCTATCTTTCTATCTCTCTTCCTTCTCCCTCTCCCCTTCTCTTTCATCTCTATGTTTAATTCCTCCACTCCCATTGCTTCCTCACTTCTATGCATCACCCTTCTTCAGAAGCAATTAATCTCTCTCCCTAAGAATGCATTCACACATTCACCATTTTTAAAGTGCCTACCATTGTACTGGATGCTATACTAGATGACCAGTATACACTGATGAAAGGCATGTTTCCTGTCCTTAAGAGTTCATAGTCTAGTGGAAGCTAGAAGAGTAAAAAGATTACTAGAACCTGGTGTAATAGGAACTGTGATACAGAAGTAAGTATAGTAGTCCCCTCTTATCCATAGGTGATATGTTCCAAGACCCTCATTGGATGCCTGAAACCACAGATAGTATAAATCCTATATATGTACTATGTTTTGTCCTATACATACTTACCTACAATAAAGTTTAATTTATATATTGGGCACTATGTATATAAAATTGCAAAGAATAGGAATTCCAGAGCACTTTATTGTGCTCACGAGGAACCTGTACATAGACTAGAGGCAGTAGTTCAAACAGAACAAGGGGATATTGCATGGTTTAAAATCAGGAAAGGTGTGTGTCAGGGTTGTATCCTTTCGCCATACTTATTCAATCTGTATGCTGAGCAAATAATCCTAGAAGCTGGATTACATGAAGAAGAACATATCATCAGGACTGGTGGAAGACTCATTAACAACCTGAGATATGCAGATGACACAATCTGGCTTGCTGAAAGTGAGGAGAACTTGAAGATTTTACTGATGATGATCAAAGTCTACAGCCTACAGTATGGATTACACTTCAACATAAAGAAAATTAAAATCCTCACAACTGGACCAATAAGCAACATCATGATAAACGGAGATAAGATTGTTAGGATTTCATTTTACTTGGATCCACAATAACACCCATGGAAGCAACAGTCAAGATATCAAATGACATATTGCATTGGGCAAATCTGCTGCAAACAACCTCTTTAAAGTGTTAAAGAGCAAAGATGTCATTTTGAAGACTGAAGTGTGCCTGACCCAAGCCATTGTCTTTTCATTCACCTCATATCATGCAAAAGCTGGACAATGAATAATGAAGACCAAAGAAGAATTGATGCCTTTGAATTATGGAACTGTTGAAGAATATTGAATATACCATGGATTGTCAGAAGAACGAACAAATCTGTCTTGGAAGAAGTACAGCCAGAATGATCCTGAGAAGCAAGAATGGCCAGACTTCATCACTCATACTTTGGTCATGTTATCAGGAGGTACCATTCTCTGGAGAAGGATATCATGCTTGGTAAAGTAGAGGGTCAGTGAAAAGGGGGAAGACCCTCAATGAGACAGATTGACACAGTGGCTGCAACAAAGGGCTCAAGCATAATAGTGATTGAGAGGATGGCACAGGACCATGCAATGTTTTGTTCTGTTGTACACAGGATTGCTATGACCCTAAATAACAAGCTTAACAATAACACAGGATTGACAATAACTAACGGGCAGGTAGTGTATACAGTGTGGTTACACTGAACAGAGGGATGATTCACGACCCAGGCAGGATGGAGTGGAACACTGCAAGATTTCATCACGCTACTCATTTAACATTTTTGGACCATGGTTGACCACGGGTAACTGAAACCACAGAAAGTGAAACTGTGGATAAAGGGGGACTATTGTAAACTCACTGTACACTGGAAGCAAGGAGACCTAGTCCAGATTGGGTTGGGAGTAGCAGGAAAGTAGTCATGCTCTAGGGGAGTCAAAGAAGTTGATTTCTGGGCTTGGTTTTGAAAATGAGTTGAAGGAAGGAAGCAAGCGCAAAGATCTGGAGCAGTGCAACTATTGTGCATTTGAAATGCAATATTAGGGAACAAAGAACAGAAGTGAGGCTAGAGAGGATGGCTCTAATATGGAACTGGAGTTTGTAGTTATTATTTGTTACATAAAGGTTTGTGTTCCTTTTCCATATTTGTTTATTTATATGGCTATCTCTGCAATATATCCTTCAAACACAGGAATTCTGCCTTATTCAATCTTATATCAATCTCCATGGTTACCACAGTGCTCAGTCCACAGTGTGTTAAAAAAAAATTTATTGAAGTGTATATTTCTCAGAAAGACCCCTGATGGCTCAGTGGTTAAACGTTAATAAATCAAAATGTTTTAGTTGTATGTCCTTTGATTTTTTTTTCCTTATTGATCAGTGAATTTTAATAGAAAACCCTTAACAATATAATTGAATAGAGAAAAGTTCAATATTATTGAAGTATATTTCTTAACACCCATTGCTACAAAAATCAGTAAAATAACCTTTTCTCTAAGATTTACAGAACACGTTATACATTGGTCTATGTTTGATTTAATTTCCAACATAAATGGTTAAGAGATGTGTGGGGTTTTTGGTTGAGATTTTTTTTTTTTTTTTATTCAAGTGGCACCTGGGTTTCCTTTGCTATGAAAGAGTATATTCTGGTTGCTTTAAGAATTTTCCTTCTCATGTTTCTAGTTTTCAGTACAACAATTGTATCTAGACACAAACTCATCATATTTCTAAAATATAACAACTGGTAAAAGGATTAAATCTATAACTGTTAATCTGAAACTGTTAATTTCCTGGTTTTTTTGTATTAAACCTAAAACCTGAACCTTGAACAATAAACAGCAATGCAAACTCTTTCCAAGTTTTCCTGTTCCCTCCTTAGACAAGCAGCAGTTTCTTTAGCTCTGGCTATCCCAGCAGATCTGAAGGATCACAGCCACGACGGTGGCAGCCTACCGTTGACACTGAACTTGTGGTTAATTGTGGAGTTCTGCCACAAAACCACCTCACTACCACAAGCTGGATACTTGCCCAGGAGAGTGACAAACTGCCAGACCAAGCAATCTACAGGAGGCAGTAAGAGCAAACTGCCTTTTACCCCAAACAGCAGTTTCTGGATTCCAAATGGAGCCAGCAGCAGGGCACACCAAAGAAAAATTTACTTTGGTATACTTTCTCCACTCCCATTCCTTTGCCTTTGAGTGGATTTTGACTTATAACAACCCTGTATGACAGAGTAGAACTGCCCCGTAGGGTTTCCAAGGCTTTAAATCTTTACAGAAACAGACTGCCTCATCTTTCTCCTGCAGAGCATAGCTGGTAGGTTAGAATCGCCAACCTTTCAGTTAGCATCTTAGCATTGAGCTACCAATGTATTCATGTCATTTAGCAAAATAAACTCAAAAGGATTCATCCATTTCATTATGTAGTATCAACAATAAATATGACATTATTCTTTTTATTAGTATCTTTTTCAAAATAGGTATCGCGATTGGAAATACAGTTATATTATTGTATACTGCTAAGTGAACCCCCTACATAGGATCATTGCAAGTAAAAGTAGATAGTGTGTCTTTGTATGTGGTTCTAAGCTGCACACATCAACACAGCCATTCTGGAAACTTTATTTGAAAGCAGGGCAGCATGATGTGAAGGAAAGAAACTTTAGCATCAGTCAGATATAGTACCACTTTGACACTATGTGACTGGAGGTTATTATTATTATTATTTGCATATAAGACCCATAGAGTGCATAGGAAACTAACAAATAAGAGGTTTGCAAAAACGTATAATATGTACTTTATTAGCATAAAAATACAGTACTTAATGTCTCAGTCCTCATTTCTTCCTATGTGAAGTGAGGATATAATGTCCACCTCATAAGGTTGTTGTTATGGATTAAACTACATCTATAACGTGACAAACAGTGAGTAGATGATCAGTAAATGTAAGTTTATTTATCTTATTAGCTTCCATCCTTTCAGAACTTCCCAGGATTCTATGAATTCTAAGTTTTTCCTAAGGAGAATTCCAAATTGTATTATCTGTTCAACTCTTTTTCGAGGCTTATTTTCAGTGTTATTTCATTCAACTAAGTCTTTGTCTTACTGACTATGCAATGAAATATATTAGCAGCTCTCTTTTATTGCAAGGCAAGTGCTACCTAGATTTTAATTCCTCTGTTCTAATTGTATAGTAAGGAGGTCTGGTGGTGTAGTGGGTAAAACATTTGACTGCTAACCAGAGGGTCAGCAGTTCAAACTCACCAGCTACTCCATGAGAGGAAGATAAGACAATCTACTTCTGTAAAGGTTTGCAGCCTTGGAAATCCAGTGGGAGTCACTATGTGTTGGAATCAACTCAATGGCAGTGGAAATTGTATAGTATAAATACGGAAAATTTTAATAAAGTGTTTAGTAATAATTACATATTACTATCATAATTTTGACAGCTCTGGTGGTATAGTGGATAAGGTACTTGACTGCTAAACAGAAGGTCAGTGGTTTAAGCCCACTAGCTGCTCCACTGAAGGAAGATGGGGCAATCTACTTCCATAAAGATTTATAGCTTCATAAACCCAATGGGGGTCGCTATGAGTTGGAAACAACTTGATGGCAGTGAGTTTGGTCCTTTGGTTTATCATAATTTTGGGGGCCTACATATCTTAGATCTCATTCTACTGAGAGGATGTTGATTTATTGATTTAGAGGACTATGAGTCCCCTAAATGGAGAAACAGAAAATAACGACTAATTCCATCCACTATAGCATTAAAGGGAGCTCTGGTAGCATAGTGCCTATGGCATTTGACTGCTAACCAGAAGGCTGGCAGTTCAAACCCACCAGCCACTCCTCGGAAGGAAGGTTGGGCAATCCTACTTCCGTAGTGATACTGCCTCGGAAACCCAAGGAGGGGTCACTATGAGTCGGGAGTCGACTCGATGGCACATAACAACATAACATAGCATTAAAAATAGTGAAAGCAAGAAAACATTTATGGTTACAAAAGTTTATTCATTCATGCAACATGTGCCAGGTCCTGCCCTTGACACACAAATATGAATAAGATACAGTCCCTGCCCTCAGTTTGCTAGAGGAGAAAATATGTAAACAAGAGCAGTACAGTACGAAATGCTATAATAGAGCTCATACCAAGTATAGGGTGGGACAAAGAAGAGCTCTTAGCCTAGGCACTAAAGAAAAAGTAGAGGACTGTTAAAAGAACTAACAGATCTGTCCTGGAGGAAGTACACCCAAAATGCTCCTTGGAAGCAAGAATGGCCAGACTTCGCCTCACCTATTTTGGTCATGTTGTCAGAAAGGACCATTCCTTGGAGAAGGATGTCATGCTTGGTAGGGTGGAGGGTCGATGAAAGAGGGGGAGGCCTTCAACAAGATGGATTGACATGGTGCCTGCATTGATGGGCTCAAGTATAGCAGGGATCGTGGAGCTGGCGTGGATCGGGCATTGTTTCGTTCTGCTGTGCATGGGGTCACTATGAGTCGGAAACGACTCAACGGCACCTAACAACAACAACAACAACAACTAGGTTGATGTGATTTGGAGTAGGAAGAGAATGGACAAAGAGAAATGAGACTGGATAGATGAGTATAATACAAATCATGGGAAGTCCTATAGGCCATTCTGGGGAGCCTGCACTTTATTCTGTGGGTTGTTGTTGTTATGTGCCATGGAGTCAGACCCGACTCATAGCAACCCCTCCTTGGGTTTCTGAGGCAGTATCACTATGGAAGTAGATTGCCCCATCTTCCTTCTGAGGAGTGGCTGGTGGGTTTGAACCACCGTCCTTCTGGTTAGCAGTCAAGTGCCTTAGCCACTATGTTACCAGAGGTGGTAAGGGACTATTAGAGGTTTTAAAGCAAAAGAACAGTATGGTCATGAGAGGGAGGGACAGTATGATCAATTTTAATTGTCCATTTGAAAATTCAGTACTGGTTCTGCATGAAGAGTAGTTTGGAAGAATGTAAGACTAAGAGAGAACATTTAAGAAACAATTATAATAGACCAAATGAAAGATAAAGTTCTAAACTCAGGCAGCAACAGAACTTTCTGTTCAATTCTGTAGAATTGGGATTAAGGAAAGGGGCCATGAGAAGACTGTGATCCTCAGGTCTAGCTTAGGTGATTAGTTGACCATGAAGCTATTAACTAAGATAACAAGCAGGGGAGGAATAATTGAGAGTAGGACTGTAGTTCCACTTTGAACATGCTGAATGAATCCAAGGACAGATGTTTCTTAGTGGTTAGATATATGAGGGCAACCAGGGCTAGAGAAATAGATTGGAAACTTACAGTATGTGGATAGAAAAGGAACACTAGAGAAAAATGAGAACTCTCCCAGTAAATAATGTGTGAAGGGAAGAGGATCAACATCTGAACTCTGGGGAACACCAGCATATAAGGGACAAGGAGTAAAAGAATTACTCTAATGACTAGAAAGGAAGTGTCAGAGTTAGAAAGAACCAGGCAAGCATAATGTCGCAAACCAAAATGAGGAAGTGTCAAGAAGAAGGACGAGAAACATAAAATGCCAGATTCTCGAAAGAAGGTCATTAGTGACCTTCTATGGAACAGTGTCATAGTGACTGTTTTTAGCCAGGAAAAATCTTTACCTTGAATTTCATTGTTACCTTCATTCATTTTAGCTTAAAAACATAATTTAAATGACTTGTTGATGTAATATAAATATAGTTCATACGATATAAAAACCACACACACATTTCTATATTAAAAAAGGGAAGTTTAACATGTTTTCCCTTAGCTGTGTACCTAAGTCTTCCCTACATTTTTACAAAAGAGGTATTAGAAACTAGCTTTTTTTTTTTTAAGTCATAGTGGTGTCCTACAAATAAAGAAACAAAAAATACGACAGTGAAGTTACAAGATTCCATATAATATAGAAACAAACAGAAATGTCTAACATACCTCTAAGATTTTTTTCTAAAAATGTTATTATCCACCTTCAATAATTTGTGCAGTCTTACTCTTGATTATTTTTTCTTGTAACCTTTTGAAATCAGTAAGAAATCTGTTTTTGAAGAAACTCAGATGATAAGATTACTTAATGGTCTTATTCAACATCCTTTGTTTAAAATCAATATATTCATCATCTCTGGGAAATGTAAATAAGTAAAAAGTAAATAAGCAACTAGATCAACTCATGCAAAACAAATTATATATTTGTACATTTAGGGGAATTAGGGAATCAGAAATTGCCTGATAGCTCAGACAAAAGCAAGGATATTTTATGTGCATTTCCTGCTAAATAACCAGGATTAACAGCAGTACTCCAGTTCTGTACCTGACCTCACCCTTCACTAGAATTATGCTTGGACTGTTGCCAGTGACATCTCTCTAGTATAGTTTGTTGCTTTGATAGCTATATGTAAGTGCAAACTGAAAAATAACAAGAACCCTTATATAACATAAAGGTTTTAATACTGTCTCTTGGGGGTGGGTAATAGTGTTTGAAAGGATGACTAACACTCACTCTAATACCAACAGCACTTTTTTTAAAAAAATCTAAAATATGGCTTTTCACCAACAAATATCATGGGTATGGCTGATTTTATGCCTTAGTTACCCCTCCTTTTTACAGATGAAAAGGTTTACATCAGATTTCCTTTCATTATAACTTCTTAATGTTGTCTGGACCAGCAAACCACCCTCTTTATTTTTTTACATTAATTAATTTATTTTAAGAGTTTGCTTTACATTCAATGTTACATGTACATTTAGTTTCATTCCCCATTTACCATGCCCAACCCTAACCCAGTCTCCTCCTCTCCCTGCCAAGTAACTCCCCGCCTCCGCCCCGTGCCCCTCATAGTTATGCACTCCTGATTGTCCTGCATTATCTCCACGTGAATGTTGCCCCTCTGGTGTCCTGTGGTCTATTGTTCCAAGGGATGTAATTTCCATAGAGTATGTGGGTGTGTCACCCTGGGTTGAGTGGTCTGCATGTACATTTTGTTAACTATTGGGCTGAGAGCCAGACCCTGGGAATGAGCCTTATTCCAGGTACAGAATGTATTCCAGGGCTATAGTTTTGGGGGTCTCACCAGCCTCAATCTGACCAATAATTCTGGTCATTATTGAGTTTTTGGATTTTGCTCCACATTTTTCCTCCCACTCTATCCAAGATCTCCAGATTTGATCCTTTCCTCAGTGGTTGGTATTGGTAGGTAGGCACCATCTAGTTCTTCTGGTCTTGAGGGCCACCATGTCCTAGGGCTGATTGCTTCTAAATGCCCTTGTGTTTTTTTGTTTGTTTGTCTTTTGGTTTTTTTTTTTTTTCACTCTTCTTTGCTTCCAATGCTAGGAGACCATTAGGTGCATCTTAGATGGTCAGTGAACAGGAGTATACTCTAGACCAAGGATAGATTTAGCACAGGCTAATCTTGCATACATACCAGTGATACAAAATACCTGCAATCTTTACAGAAACAATAGAAGACAGACACAGAGCAATCCCTCACAGACACCCAGACACTATGGGAGAGAGATCCAATGGATCTAACAGTCTCAGGACCATAGTACTGGGGGACACCGGACTCAATTGGCACAATAAAATACATAAAAGCCTTATTCCTCATCCAACATTGGTGAGTAGTGACTGGGGTCCTAAAAGCAAGCCACCCTCTTTAAATAAATATCAGCCAACTAGGAAATGATGAGGTTTTATTGTGCTATGAAATGTTGTTGGGGCCGTCAAGTCAGTTCTGACTCATAGTGACCCCATGTACAGCCCAGACCTGTGTCATCCTCACAATTATTGCTGTGTTTGAACCCATTGTTGCAGCTACTGTGTCAGCCCACCTTGTGGAAGGTCTTCCTCTTTTTCACTGACCCTCTATGTGAGCAAGAATCATGCCCTCCTCCATGGACTGGCCCATTGATAACATGTCCAAAGTACGTAAGACAAAATCTCAGTATCCCCACTTCTAAGGAGCATTCTGGAAGTACTTCCAGGATAGATTTGTTTATTCTTCTGGCAGCTCATGCTATATTCGGTATACTTCCCCAGTACCATAATTCAAAAGTATAAATTCTTCTTCAGTCTTCCTTATTCATTGTCCAGCTTTCATATCATTTAAGGCAATTGTAAATACCATGGCTCAGGTCAGGCTTACTTTAGTCTTCAAGGTAACATATTTGCTTTTTAACACTTTAAAGAGTCTTCTGTAACAAATTTGCCCAATGCAACACATCATTTGATTTCTTGACTGCTGCTTCCATGGGCATTGATTATGGATACGAGCAAAATGAAATCCTTGAGACCTTCAATCTTTCTTCCATTTATCCTGATGTTGCTTATTGGTCCAGTTGTGAGGATTTTTGTCTTCTTTATGTTGAGGTGTAATCCATTCTGAAAGCTATACTCTTTGATCTTCATCAGTAAGTTTTTCAAGTCCTCTTCACTTTCAGTAAGCAAGATTGTGTTATCTCAAAGGCCAAAACTCATTAAAAGGGAAGAGATAGTCTTTTAATGAATGTTGCTGGCAAAACTAGATGTCCATTTGCAGAAAAATGAAATAGGGCCCATATCCCACACCATAAACAAAAACAAACTTAACTTGGATCAAAGACCTAAATGTAAAACCTAAAACCATAAAAACCATCAAAGAAAAAATAGTGACAAACTTAGGGGCCCTAATTCAGTGCATAAATACACTATCAAGTATAACTAAAAATGCACAAACTCCAGAAGACAAAAGACATGACTGGGACCTCCTAAAAATCAGATACTTATATGTATCAAAAGACTTCACCAAAAGAGTGAAAAGAGAACTGACAGACTGGGGAAAAAATATTAGAACAATATATTGGACAAGGCGCTAATTTTTAAAATTTATAGAAAAGTTCAACAACTTAACAACAGATAAATAATACAATTAAAAAATGTGCACAGGACACGAACAGACACTTCACCAAAGAAGACATTGAGGCAGCTAACACACATACAAAAAATGTTTGCTCCCATTAACCATTAGAGCAATGAAAATCAAAACAACAATGAGATATCATCTCACCCCAGCACTAATAGCAAAGTTCAAAAAAACAGAAAACAATAAATGCTGGCAAGGGTGTATAGAGACTGGAATCCTCCTACACTGCTGATGGTACTATAAAATGGTGCAATCCCAGTGGAAAACAGTATGGCGCTTCCTTAAAAAGCTGAAAATAGAAATACTATATGATCTAGCAATCCCACTACTAGGTATAGATCCAAGAGAAATTAGAGCTGTGATACAAACAGATATATGCACACCTATGTACATCACAGCATTAGTCACAATAAAAAAAAGATGGAAACAGCCTAAATGCCCACCAACAGATAAATGGATTAACAAACTATGGTACATACACACAACAGAATACTGTTGTTGTTGTTGTTGTTGTTATGTGCCGTCGAGTCAAACCCGACTCATAGCGACCCCTCCTTGGGTTTCCAAGGCAGTATCACTACGGAAGTAGGATTGCCCAACCTTCCTTCCGAGGAGTGGCTGGTGGGTTTGAACCACCAGCCGTCTGGTTAGCAGGCAAGTGTCTTAGCCACTATGCTACCAGAGCTCCCTACTAGAATACTACATAGTGTTAAAGTCAAGAAAAGGATTTCACAAATTTTTTGATGGTTACAAGGGGTGGGTGAGCAAGGGAAGGTAAACCACTAACTGGAGGTTAGACACATATTAATTTGAGTGAAGGGAAAGGAAAAAATAAAATGAAATAAATATAATGTCCAGCATTCAAACAAATGAAGACTATGTCATCTACATATCACTCACTCATCTATTCTATGAAGTTTGGAAGACTACTTGGCCAACTAACTAGAAGAGATGCATATTCTTGCCTATTCCAAAGAAAAGTGATTCAGTAGAATGCAGAAATTATCAAACAATATCAATACCACACTCAAATAAAATTTTGCTGGAAATAATTTAAAAACAGTTACCGCAAAACATCAACAGGGAACTGCCATAAATTCAAGCTGGATTGAAAAAAGGACATGGAAAGAGGGATATCATTGTTAATGTCAGTCAGATGCATCTTGACTGAAAGCAGAGAATACCAGAAAGATAGCTACCTGTATTTTATTGACTATGCAAATGTATTTGACTGTGTGAACCAAAACACATTGTGGATAACATTGCGAAGACTGGGAATTCCAGAACACTTAATTGTGCTCATTAAGAGGAACCTGTAGGTAGATCAACAGGCAGTAGTTCAAACAGAACAAGGGGTACTGCATGGTTTAAAGTCACAAAGGGTGTGTGTCAGGGTTGTATCTTTCACCATACTTATTCAATCTGTATACTGAGCAAATAATACTAGAAACTGGACCATATGGAGAAGAACATGGCATCGGGATTGGAGGAAGATTCATTAACAATCTGAGATAGGCAGATGATACAACCTTGCTTGCTGAAAGAGAAGAGGATTTGAAGCACTTACTGATGAAGACCAAAGACTACAGCCTTCAGTATGGATTACATTTCAACATAAAACAAAACTCCTCACAACTGGACCAATAAGCAACATCATGATAAATGGAGAAAAGATTGAAGTTGTCAAGGATTTCATTTACCAGGATCCACAATCAATGCCCATGGAAGCAGCAGTTGAGAAATCAAATTATGTATTGCACTGGACAAATCTGCTACAAAAGACCTTTTTAAAGTGTTAACCGAAAAAACAAAAACAAAACTCACTGCCGTCAAGTCAGATCCAACTCATCGCGACCCCTCCTTGGGTTTCTGAGGCGATATCACTACGGAAGTAGATTGTCCAGTCTTCCTTCCGAGGAGTGGCTGGTGGGTTTGACCATCAACCTTCTGGTTAGCAGTCAAATGCCTTAGGCACTATGCCATCAGAGCTCCCTTTAAAGTGTTAAAAAGCAAATATATAACTTTGAAGACTGAAGTGCATATGACCCAAGCCATGGTATTTTCAATTGTGTCATATGCATGCAAAAGCTGGGTAGTGAATAAGGAAGACTGATGAAGAATTGATACATTTGAATTATGGTGTTGGTGAAGAATATTGAATATACCATAGACTTCCAGAGGAACAAACAAATCTGTCTTGAACAAAATCCAGCCAGAATGCTCCTTGGAAGTGAGGATGGTGAGGCTTAGCCTCTTGTACTTTGGTCATGTTGTCAGGAGAGACCAATCTATGCAGAAGGATATCATGCTTGGTAAAGTGAATGGTCAGCGAAAAAGAGGAAGCTCCTCGACTAAATGGATTGACACAGTGGCTAAAATGATGGGCTCACGCATAGTAGCAATTGTGAGGATGGTGCAGGACAAGGCAGTGTTTCATTCTATTTTACATAGGGTCACTCTGAGTCATGACCTGTTAACAACAGCCAACCCCTAAATCATGAACAACTTCTTTTTTTAATTAATTTTTTTTAGTTGTAATTTGTGTGAAAGTTTGCAGAGCAAATTGGTTTTCCTTTCAACAATCCATAAACATTCTGTGGGCTACTTCTTATATTATTGGCATATAGTTGTTGTTTGTAGTTGCTATTTAGTCAGCTCTGACTCATGGCAACCTTGTATATAACAGAACAAAATGCTGTCTGGTCCTACACCTTCTTCATCACTGTTGATATGTCTGAGTTTATTGTTACGGCTGTTGTGTCAATCCACCTCATTGAGGGTTTCCCTATTTTTTCATTGGATCTGTGCTTTACCAAACATGATGTCTTTTTCTAATGATTTCCTAAGACATTCCAAAGTAAGCAAATCAAAGTCTAACTATCCTCACTTCTTCTTTTTTTAAAAAATGTATTATAAAATATTTCAAACAGAAACAAAAGACAGCATGTGTCCATAATCTAGCCTCAAAAACTATCAACTAATTGCTAATCTTATTTCTTTTATTTATTTATTTATTTACTTTTTTCAAAAGTCTGTTCACCTATATCTAATCTGTCTCTTCATTATCCATCTGTTTTCCCTCCTTTCCACTTCCCTCCCATCCCTGGTAACCAACAAAGAAAATTTCCTTCCCTATCTAAACCTTTCCTTGACTTTTTACAATAATGGGATCACACAATATTTGTCCTGTGATTGGTTTCTGGATTCACTCAGCATAATGTCATTCAACTTTATCCACATTATAAGGTGATTTGCTGATTTTTCATCATTCTTTAGTGTTACATAGTATTCCATTGTGTGTATGTACCATGGTTTAGTTATCCATGCATCTGTTGTTAAGCACTTAGGTTTTTTCCATCTCTTTACTATCATAAATAGTGCTGCAATGAACATGGGTGTGCATGTATCTATTTATGTTCTGGGTCTTACCTCTTTAGGATATATTCTTAGTAATGAGATTCCAGAATCAAATGATATTTCTAGTTCCACCTTTTTAACGGTGCACCATACCATTTTCCACAGTGGTTGTACCATTTTACATTCCCACCAGCAGTGTATGAGAGTTCCAATTTCTCCACACTTTCACCAGCATTTGTTGTTTTCTGTTCTGTTGAACTTTGCTATTATTGCTAGAGTGAGATGATATCTCATTGTTGTTTTGATTATCCTCGTTTCTAAGGAACATTCTGATTGCATTTCTTCTCAGAAATACAAGGCATGGTTTTTTCAGTCACCTCATATGCATGCAAACATTAGATGATGAAAAAGAAAGAAGAGATGATGTATTCAAACTGTGGTGTTGGCAAAGAATATTAACTATACCATCAAAAAGGGCACGGTGGCAGGGTCTTCTGACTACCTGTAATTTCACGAGAGGGAGAGAGAATCACCATCAGCAGCATAAGCTCAAAGCAGATGTCTAGTCACAGAAGTCAGACTTGCCATCACCCTCTGACTTTTCTTACCAATTCTGACATCGACCATCCCTCCCACAGCACTCTCTGCTTCTCTGCTGGGTTTGGCAATCTGTTACAATGGCCACACAGAACTCACAGACAATACTCACAATTATGCAATTTATTAGGTAAGCAACAAGTTATGACTCAGGTTCAGGAACATTCAGGATTCAGTTCTTTGATCAGGACAGCTTCCATTCTGCTCACAAGTATGCCTCTCTTTGGCCGTTGGCCTCTTGGGCCTAGCCTCTGCCCCACTCTGACAAGTATTACAAAGTTCTTTTTAATACCGCCCATAGTGCTCCCCTCTGCCAGCAAACCTCCTGCTCAAAGGCACTCAGCTTTCTCATTCATAGGCGAGCAACCCTGCTGCTCTGTCTCATGCAGGTTTCTTGGTTCTGCTGCCTTTACTGCTGCCATATTTCTGCCATCTCTGTACTGTCTCAGTGCAGGTATCTCATGCATTGATCTCAACTCATTCCACTCCTGGCTTTTTCTTCTTGATGGTCATGAGATCCCCCACCCCTTTGATGGCTCATTTTAAGCCTAGAAGAATGGAAAAACTGGCCAATCCCCACATTAGGGTTCCAAAACCCTTATTTCCATGGTCCTACTCCCATAACGGTGCCATGTACCTTATTTACATTACTAACAAGCTATCTAGTCCCCTGGGTGGGCCTTGAGCACCTCATAGTTGCATCATCCCACCCAGTCATCTAGTGGGAGTCACAAAGACCATGGCTACAAGAGCCATACTAGGAAATTAATACCGTGGACTGCCAAAAGAATGAACAAGTCAGTCTTCAAAGTTATTATGAGCATGGAGAACCTTAATTTTGTGAAGAATTATGCAGGATATTCAGCTTGAAAAGACGGATTCCCTCACTGATTTCACTCCACTCAGCAAATAGTTGTTAATTGAAGCACTATTCTTAGTTCCCTTCAGGTGTGGGATGTGTGTATGTTGGGTTTGGGTCAGTTGTCAATGGCCAGTGGGTAACAAGACATACATAAATAACTATAATACAAAATGGAATGCCCTAAGAGAAAGCCAGATTTCAACTGAAGATCAGGAAAGGTGACATGAATGAAAAAAACAAAAAATAAACCCACTGCCATCAAGGCGATTGTGACATATAACAACCCCATTGGGTTTCCAAGGCTGTGAATCTTTACAAACATAGATTGTCTCATCTTCCTCCCACAGAGAAGCTGGTGGGTTTGAACTTCTGACCTTCTGGTTAACAGCCAAATGTCTTACCCAATATACCACCAGAGTTCCCTGACATGAAATAGGCAGAATTTTAAATAGGTCTTAAAGGACTAGTAGAATTTAGAGATAATAAAAGGCAGCATTTCAAGGAAGAGAAGGAAAAAAAAGACATAAAAGTGAAGAAGGCCAATGAAGTGTTCATGGATCCACTGTTTTATCAGAACATAAGATAAAGGAATGATGAAAATAAAATATTATAAAGCACCTGCAGCATGTCAGTCCCTCTAATCTTCCATTCCAAATCCTCACAACAATCTTCAGGTGGTAATAATAATCTTCATTTTATATACGTGGAAATTGATGCACAGAGAGATTAAATAACTTGACAAAGATATCTAGTAATTATTGGAGCCAAAATTTGATCCCAGGTAGCATGACTCCAAAGCCCCTATGTGCTTAACCTTTGGTGCACAAGAATAACCCAGATAATTTTTACCCAGATGGTAAAAGTGCAGGTTGCTGAAACCCACCCACAAAGATTTTTATTCAGTGAATACAAGGTGGCATTGACGAGTCTGCATTTCTACCAAGCATCTCATGGGATCCTGATGCAGGAGGTAAAGGAAGCACATGGTGTGAGGTAGAACAGGGCAATATTGAGTAGAACCTATAATGACCTTGAAAATACTTAATTATATGATGAGCTAAATTAATTTCCTGCATCCCTTAAGCCAAGTTCATTTGTCTTATATCAGGAGCTGTCCCAAAGAAGATCCCTGATTATCATCAGCATCATAAAAGGTCACATTTTTATGGCATTTTATAATTTATAAAGCTCATTCATATGCTCTGCTGCACTTGAACTTTGCAATAGTCTTTGAGGTCACTGAGTCTCAGTGAGGCAGTGGAAGTTGCCTAGCTAGGTTTCATACAAGTTGACTCCTAATCATAGGAGTCTTTTGACTCCTAATCCTAAGCTTTTTTTTTTCTGCATCATACACACACACACACACACATAAAAAAAAAAAAAAAAAACCACAATGAAGTATGGTCTTTATATGAAACACCCTTCTGGAGGAGATGTCTTTCTTCAACTCTAGGGAGTAAACATCTTTACCCCTCTTTTCTAATGAGTAAGGCATGGTTTCAGGAATTCAAGAGATGTATCCAAGCATTAATAGCAAAGATGAGAACAAAATATACAAAATTTCTAATGTTCAGTTTTCTTCTCTAACAATTAACTAGGCAGTAATAAAATCTTCCTATTTATATGGATTAAAATTAAGATTTTGGCCCATTAAAATATGCATTTTGAAATGGCTTTCTACTAGTAGAAATAGGTTTACTCAGATTCCAAATGATATGATTTTGTAGAATGCCAGACTGTACGATGGACCACAGCTTGTTGTTGTTATGTGCCGTCGAGTCAGCCCTGACTCATAGCGACCCCTCCTTGGGTTTCCGAGGCAGTATCACTACGGAAGTAGGATTGCCCAACCTTCCTTCCGAGGAGTGGCTGGTGGGTTTGAACCGCCAGCCTTCTGGTTAGCAGTCAAGTGCTTTAGCCACTATGCTACCAGAGCTCCTACAGCTTAAGTAATAATAAAAAAGGTAAATAGAAAAAAAAAAAAAGTGAAAGAGCAGTTAAAAATAGAGGAAGTGATTGTTTTACTTTCATTTTTCTTTTGCTAGTACTTCCTCCTTATTTGGGGTAGCAAAAAATAATAAAGAAATTATGAATTGATATTCTTGAATAATGATCCCATCACTATATGAGCAATTTCCAAAGATTTGGTACAAGAGGGTAGATTATAAATCTGTCTTCTTCATATGCTACCATATTCTTGTTAGCTAAGGTCTCATTTCCTCAGTGGCATTGTGTTAGTTTGTGTCCTTTGAGAAGCAGATGCCAAGACAGGATTAGACATAAGTGAGATTTACTGCAGGAAATGCATGTGAAGGATACACTAGTTGCAAAAGGAGAGAATGTGTGGAGAGCCTTCAGATAGTGATGCAGATCTGACACTAGTGAAAGAGAAAGGAAAGGAAGGAAAATTTGGTAGAAATAAGCTGTAGACTACAGCATGGGTCTGAGTCAGTTTCAACCAGGACAATGGGGAGTACAAAAGCCAAAGATACCCTTAAAAGGAGTCCCTTGTCTTGCAGGAATAGGCCTGCATTAGTATCCCTATAATATGTTATACTGAATGATGCAGGAAGTATCAAAGATGGAAGGAATATACAGAATCACTGTATTAAAAAGAATAGATAAACATTCAGCCATTTCAGGAGGTAGCACAGGATCAAAAATCAATGACATTGAAGGAAAAAGCCCAACCTACACTGAAGGCATTGGTGAAAAACAAGGCTCCAGGAATTGGCAATACTAATTGAGATGTTTAAACAAACAGACGCAAGGCTAAAAGTGCTCACTCATTTATGCCAAGAAATTTGGAAGACAGCTACCTGGCCAACCGACTGGAAGAGATCCATATTTGTACCCATTCCAAAGAAAGGTGATCCAACAGAATGTGGAAAATGATCAAACACCATCATTAATATCACATGCAAGTAAAGCTTTCCTGAAAATACTTCAAAAACAGTTACAGCAGTACATAGATGGATCCAGAAGAGGATGTGGAACATGGGATATCATTGCTGATGTCAGATAGATCTTGGCTGAAAGTGGAAAACACAAGAAATGTTTAACTGTGTTTTATTGACTGTGGGAAAGTATTCCACTGTGTGGATCATAATAAAATATGGATAACATTGTGAAGAATGAGAATTCCAGAACACTTCTTCATGCTCTTGTGGAAACTGTATATAGAACAAGAGGCAGTTGTTCAAACAGAACAAGAGGATACTGTGTGGTTTAAATCAGGAAAAGTGTGTGTCCAGGTTGTAACCTTTTACCATACTTATTTAATCTGTATGCTGAGCAAAGAATCCAGAAGCTGGACTATAAGAAGAAGAATATGCCATCAGAATCAGAGGAAGACTCATTAGCAACCTGCAATATGCAGATGACACAACCTTGCTGGCTGAAAGTGAAGAGGACTTGATGCATGATGAAGATCAAAGACTACAGTCTTCAGTGTGGATTATACTTCAACATAAAAAAAGCAAAAGTCCTCATAACTGGACCAATAAAGCAATATCATGATAAATGGAGAAAAGATTGAAGTTGTCAGGATTTCATTTTACTTGGATGCACAATCAATGTCCACGGAAGGATCAGTCAAGGAATCAAACAACATATTGCATTGGAAAAATCTGCAGCAAAAGACCTATTTAAAGTGTTAAAAAGCAAAGGCGTCACTTTGAAGACTAAGGTGCACATGACCCAAGCCATGGTATTTTCAATCACCTCGTATGCAGTGAAAGCTGGACAGTGAATAAGGAAGACTGAAGAATGATCTGTTTGAAATATGCTGTTGGTGAAGAATATTGAGTATACCATGGACTGCCAGAAGAATGAACAAATCTGTCTTGGAAGAAATGCAGCCAGAATACTCCTTAGAGGCGAGGATTGCAAGATTTCATCTCTTGCACTTTAGTCATGCTATCAGGAGGAAACAGTCTTGATACCAGCATGAGAAGGATATCATGCTTGGTGAAATAGAGGGTCAGTGAAAAAGAGGAAGATCCTAAACAAGATGGATTGACACAGTAACTGCAGCAATGGGTCCAAGCATAGTAACAATTAAGAGGATGGTACAGGACTGAGCAGAGTTTCCTTCTGTTGCATGTCACTGTTAGTTGGAACCAGCTTGACTGCACCTAACAACAACAGTACCTGTACTATGGTGCTGTTGCCTGTGAAAAGCCCAAGGGAAGTGTTGTCTCCGCACAAAAACAATGGATCCAAAAGTGTAAGAACTGAGTCCAACAGTCAATTACGTTCCCCACAGCAGAGACTTGAGCAGCACATTTTCTCATTTGTCACAGTCCACCCCTAATCAGATCTACCTCTCACACAGATTTAGGAAACAACTCTTCCATGATTCCTGTGGGCCTCCCTCCTGAGGAGAAACTTAGAAGAAGGTTAGTGAAATGAACTAGTGCCCCCATTACTGCAGTTGGTTTGGGGGTTCAACTAAGATCATCCTCTCCTTCCTGCATTTATCTACTCTAAATTCCCCTTACCCTCAGCTGTCATTGGTAGGTCTTGGTGGCTTACCTGATGGTATGAGTCAAATCTTCATTTATGAGGGGTCTAAACATTCGACAATCATACACTTTTCAAGCCAGGATCATTGCACATGTTCATTCATAGTGGCCAAAGGAATGCCAGGAATTATTTCTCAAAAGGCATATAATTCTGTTATTACAGGTAGCATGGACTTGCTCTAGAATCCCAAGAGCTTGCATAGGTATTCTCCCAATGAGGTTTGCCATAAGCTTCACACTGCATTTTTTCCCATTACTGACACTGCCAACATCATATAGTCTGATGGATTTTATGGCCCAAGCAACAGGGTTGTTTGCCCTACAGCCTGGACCTCCCCATTCAGAGCTGTCAGCTTTCCAAGTCACTCAGTATATGGAACAGTATGCCTAGATGTGGAATATGTTGCCTCTAGAACCCAAACAGGCCTGTCAGGCACTGTTCTTATTTTTTTGTGATAGTAGGTAAAAGATGCAGAAATAGGTCTTTTACTTTTCAGAGGATATCCTGTCACATTTCTGACCACTGGAACCTAAAAACATCATTGAAGTATCACGTCCCTGAATCTTCATAGGGTTTATCTCCAACCATCTGGAACACTGTATCATACCAAGGTCTTCAACATGTTAGTCACCTCTTGCTCATGCTAAACAATCAATATGATGTCATCAATGTAATATATGAGTGTGACATTCTGTGGGATTTACAGGTAGTCCAGATTTCTTCAGAGTGTATTATGACAGAGGGCAAGAGAATTAATATACTCCTGAAGCAAAAGTATAAGTGAATATTATTGTTCATAACACAGGAATGTGAACTGTTTCTAATCCTCTCTTCTAATTAGAATAGAGAAGAATGCATTCACCATATCAATAGCCACATATCATACCTGAAGCCTCATTAACCTCCCCTAGCAATTTGAAATGTCCAGTAAAGCAGCTGCAATTGGGGCTATTAATTACTTGTCCCTGACCTACAAAAAGACATAGTGGGTATCCAGTCATATATTTTTGTATCTAGAGCACCTAGGTTGGTACCTATCACTTAGTAGACATTCTGTAAGTATTTTGTAAATGAATTAATAAATTGGGTATGAAATTCAAGAAGATGCCTATTAATTTAGGCTGGCTTAGATGATGTGACCATAGGTTAGATAGGACTACTATAAGGATTAAATGAGTTACTAAATGTAAAGTGTTAGGCAGTGCCTGACACTCAGTAAATCTTACGAATATTATTTTTTCAGGTTACAGGGAACCATCAGATATGATAAAGAGATGTCACATAATGCTAAGTCCACGAACAGAGTTTTAAATAAAATGTGAAAGATGTCAGTTGCCCTTTAAAGTGAAAGAGCCTGGAATATTTTTCCTGAGGATATGATGCTTCCAAGGAAAACTCAAAAGAAAAATGATTGTAAATCTGGAAAGAATTAATTACTTATAGAAACTGACATTTAACCTAATTGGGGGGGGGGGAGTGGTTACCATGTGCCAATTCATTACTAGTGTTGCTAAATTTAAGATAATTCATGAAATTTTGAAGTTGACATTCTTGATAAATACTTCTCACTAATAATAAAGTTAAAACATGATATTGAAATAAAGTGAGTGAATGCATTTGTGTCCATTGCAGCCGTTTCACAGAAATTACTTTTTCTATTACCTAAATGTCTTCTTCTGTTCTAAAAAAAAAAAAAGAAAGAAAGAAGTACATTCACATGTTTCATCTCTGTCTGAAATAGGTCAATGTAAGAGCCAGAGCCAGTATGGGAAAACAAAAAGGTATAAAACATTAGGACACACATACACACACATACTTGCAGTTTTCATTAGGACAAATGTCATTTTTCTTGTGTAATGCTAAGATTGAGAAGATTCAAAGTTATCTTCTGGCGTTAGCTTGGTAGTCAAATTTAAAATGATCTTGGTGACTCTCAGGGAACTTCCAAGTCTTGTAAATCTTTCCCAGCAATTGTCGCAGTGACAGACATAGACACAGTTGTCCCAGGGTCTCTAAGAAGGAATCCACACTTGCTACTTTTAAGAGAGTTAAGAAGGGGACTGTCAGACAAGGTCTATACAGAGCCACATCCACCTCTATGAAAAACTGAGCCACTGTGATTGAGCCACTGTGACAAGGCTCAGTTATCAATATGCCACCTTACAACCAGGCTTAGACAACATTAAAACTTAGGAAACTGCTTTGTAGCTTTCTTTCCTGTCTGTCTGTCATTATAGAGCTTTCCAGAACAGAATCACAGACTGAATTTATTCTACCAGTGAGTTAGTTGCTTATTAGCACTTCTGACATCCAGATAGTTTGAAACAAAGCCTAAACCAGGGGTATCTCCTAAGTGTAACCAGTGAAAACTCAATTTTGCTGAGGGACTCTAGTCTGCTAGGCTATGAGCCAGGGCAAGGGTTTCTTTCGCAACCTCCCAGCACTGCCTTGGCCTTTTCTGCAGCCCTTCTAAGTCGCGTCACCTGAAAGACCAAGAGTTAAATTGGCTGTACAGTCTGAACTATGAAGGTTAGAAGTAAATCCAAGTGGACCAATAGCCTGGATCTGTTTCATGGATAAACAGAGGAGTTCAGGCTTGGGACCCTATAAAGTTAAGTCAATATTAGTTATAGAGGAAATCCTGTTTGTTCTTTCTTCTGTTGTATTTGATTTTTTAAAAAGAACTCTAGTAGATTTTGGTGTTTTATAATGCTTAAAACACACACACACACACACACACACACACACACACTGGTTGTTTGTAATCAAGTAGAAGGGAAATCACTGTTGTTGTTATTACTAGGTATGTGAAAATTAAAAGTGTTTACCCGATATCCTTCGATTATAAAACTAAAAATATCTCTATTTATGAAATGGGAAATACTCATTTGATTCTGATGCCATATAGTCACCTCTATCATGATTATTAAGTGACTGCTATTAAAACCCTTTAGTTCTACTTATTTGGCACAAATTTCTCCCATTGCTTTTTGCTAGAAATTATATATGACAAGGTCTGAGAAATCCAATGTTTAACTTCTAAGGTACTAAGGCAATGATTTCCAACCTCTTTGAAGTTGTGACACCATGTCTTGTTTGTTAAATTTCACAACTGTCCTGCTGTCATCCCGTCCTCATACCTCCAATGGAAAAAATTAATCTATTATAAAATTTTTAAAAATGAATCAAAATTAATATTACTTTGCTTCACAGTTTTGTGTTGTTTTTTTATAATTTCCTCTTCTTTGAAGTCTGTGGCATCCTAAAGTTGGGCCAGAATTAACTTCTACTCCTACTGTATTCATTTGTCCCTTTGTATAAATATGCATTACAGCATTTTAATATCATATTATTGTTGGTTAATTTAATATATTTTTGTTGGCTTAAATGCAAGGACTATGTCATATGCATTTTTTCCAGTGTTCCTAGCACAGTGTTTGATATAGAGAGGGATTAATAAATGTTAGTTGAAATAATTAATGAATAATGGACAATGACCATAGAGGTAAAAACACACCTAGGATATAAAAAATACCAAATAGATAATCATTATTGTAGTTATTTAACAATGAACCAATATAAAATTCCTTGTTCTAGAATTCAAGTCCACTGAGAGGGTGGATGTGAAAACACTTTATAAATGGTGAAATCCTACATAAATGTGAGTAAATATCATGCTTGCTTATTATTTTGCAGCCTTCAGGGAATCGCTTCTGGATTTGTGAATCAACAGTCTGTGAAAACAAGAATAAACTTGGCTCATTGGAATAGAAAGGCCATGGAAAGATTAGTAAATGGAAGCAAGTTGACAAAAGTTGTCCTGTAAGACAGTGAGAGTCTTTCTAGACTTTTCTGAGGTCTTTCTCAAATACTTTTTTTTGAGCATAGTGCCTAAGGCACTTGACTGCTAACCAGAAGGCTGGCGGTTCAAACCCACCAGCCACTCCTTGGAAGGAAGGTTGGGCATTCCTACTTCCGTAGTGATACTGCCTCAGAAACCCAAGGAGGGGTCGCTATGAGTCGGGGCCGACTCGATGGCAAACAACAACAACAATGAGTTTATAAATGATCTGATCTTTAGATGCTGAGGATTTGAATAATTTCATATAGCATTACCAATATTATGTATTACCAGATACAAAACATACAGGCATGATTAGCCAAGGAAGCATGTGTCACATTTGGATAACTCTACTGAAAGGCTAAAATAACTGATGCATTTTGAAGTGACCATTGGTAGTAAGCTTCAGTGGTTCTGGAAGAGGCAATAAAAATATCAGGGCAATTTGACAAGCTACTGTGGTTCAAATAGATGTTAGTGGTATCCAAAGTTCAGAAATTATGTCAATGAAGCTGGATTCCATTAAGTCAATAAGTAACTAAGGAAATAGTTAATTGAGATACAATCACAAACTAGAAAAACAGGATAAATTACAGAAATAAAAAGAATAATCACATTTCTCGATAGTCACATGCTATCAGGCAGCAGAATCTGATATCTAGAAGATAAAGCAGGCAAATTTCAAAAATGGAAAAGGAGTCCATGGTCTAGGGCATGAGCAATTCCATAAAAGCAGTCAAGTGTGAATCTTTCTGAAAAGCAGATGACGTCCTCACATAAGAGAATTGCCTAAAAGCTGCTAGAACATAGCTCTTATGCCACAAGTGTAATCTGCTGAAGGTCACACAGCTAGTAAATTACAAATGGGTTTTCAAAATCAGGTTGAATGACACCCAAGCCCAAGTCCTCTATACTGTACTTCATTCTGCTTGATAAGGGGTAACTAAGATATGTGCCAAGATGCCACGCTATGTTGCTCTTTACCATCTATTCTGATTCCAGTATCAAGGAAGCTATGAATTGCAGCAGTAAGAGAAGGAAGCTTTCAGCTTGTTGAGCTCGCTTGTTAAGCACTTACATTAAATTTTTTAAAAGGGGGGGGGTGGCCAGGAAATAAAGAGGTTAATGTTGGACTAAAACCAAGAAGCTGAAATTCTGAAGCAGGTAATCTAGTTTTGAGCTGATAACTTATCCTAGTGTGTATTAGATCCTCAATTCTGTATTTTCTGTGAATTAGAATTGTACAGGCACTCATTCCTTCACTTAACAAGCTGTTATTGAGTGCAGTTACTGGACATACAGAGATTATTAGAAAAATATTTCTTCTCTTAAGATACTCATAGCTAAGGAAGGAAAGGAGAGGCCAAGACAGACAAGTAAATAATACAGTAAAATGTGGCATTGATACTGGGAACTAACAAGTAATAAAAAGTCATAAACATAGAAAAGTTACATTAGGGGAAAATACCTTTTCCCAATTCCTGGTATTTCATTCCATGTGGCTCCATTGGTGTGACACTCCTAACCTTCCTTTCTCTACCCCTCAACTCCTTCCTCTCTAAGAGAGAAAAAATCACTTAATTTGATTGGTAAGTTTGAAAAAATAAAGTGGATATGCATAAACTCCTTCTCTTATCTCTCCCTCCCCCCAACAGAACAAAACATTGCCCTGTCCCGCACCATCGGATGTTTAGAGCTGTTTCTGCTCATTTTCCAGCACTATATCAGACAGTATTCTGCTACTATCCATGAGGTTTTCATGGCCAGTTTTTTTCAGAAGTAGATCACCAGGTCCTTCTTCCCAATCTTTCTTAGTCTGGAAGCTCTGCTGAAACCTGTCCACCATTGGTAACCCTGCTGGTGTTTGAAATACCAGTGGCATAGCTTCCAGCCTCACAGCAACATGCAGGCACCACAGTACAACCAACTGACAGCTGAGTTCACTATTAGGACTCCTTTTTGTTCATAGATACCAAACACGTTCTCCAGCATCAGTTTTATTAGTAAACAGTATGTTATTTCTCCAGTATAGTGTAGTGGTTAGGTGCACAGCCTCTAAAGTCAAACTGGTCCATACCCTGGAACTGCCTGTTAATAATAGCCATGTAACTTTGGGTGAGTTACTTACCATCTCTATGATTCATTCAATTTGTGTACCTACAAAATGGGACTACTTGTATCTACTTGTAATGTTATACGTTATTAAAGAGCTCTGGTGGCACAGCGATTAAATCATTCAGCTGCTAAAAAAAGGTCAGTGGCTCGAACCCACTAGCCATTCTGCAGCAGAAAGATGAGGCAGTCTGCTTCTGTAGAGATTCACAGCCCTGGAAACCCAATGGGGCAGTTCCACTCTGTCTGATAGGGTTGCTATGAGTCAGAATTGACTCAATGGCAGTGGATTTTAATTTGGAATAATGTTATTGTCGACATTCAATATGTTAATGAGTAAGTGCTTAGAATGGTGCCTAGTACAAAATAAGTGTTGTAGAAGTGTGTGATATCATTACTGTTACTATTATTTTGGTCTCCAACTATCTTAATCTGACAGTTGAAAACCTGGGCAGAAAGGAGAAGTGCTGTTTATTGGAATCTTGCAACTCTCCCTCCAATGGTTATGGAAGTTTAAGAAATCTTACACAGTTCTTAGAGTCATTGCCCTTTTGTTTATAATTCTTGCTCCCTTGCTGTACGGAATCTGGAAGCCTCTATCAGTGAACGCTGAATGTCAGGCAAAGGATATCAGACTTTATCCCAAGTTAGATTGACCCAAGCTAATTAGTTGGGTCATATTCTTCAGTCCCTCACAGTACCTGTGTTCTGACTTTCATTTTAAGTATAAACTCCATTGCTGGCCAGATTGACTCCTCTGATCTCAGTGGGTAAGGCAAGTAGCTCCCTACCAGATTCTCAAAGATTACTTCCATTCTACACACACCAGAGGTCCCCCTCTGTTCTGGCCTCTCTGCACGTCCTACCCTGGTCTTTGCAAAACCCTCCCAGGAAGGCTCTTTCTTATCTATCCACATGATTCTTTTCCTGGGTTCTGGTCTGCACTTAAAGAGTTCACAGTTCAATAAAACAGACAGGTAGGGAAAATAATTGGAATACAGTGTGTTCATCTGAATTAAAGAGATATCTGAATGGTGCCACAGGAATATACCAGTCAGAACAGGAAACAGATACTTTTATTCAAAAGATACTCAAAATGAATGATCAAAGGATATTTAATAAAAGATCTACTTATAAAGGTGTGGTCAGAGTTAGGGATAATGAAGCATCAACGCTGAGAAATTGCTCCTACCCTCAGCCTGAAGAAACAAAGGAAAGGAAATAATACCCAACAGGAATCCCATTTCAGCATATTAATGAAGCTTCTGCCAATACAAGGTCTGGGAGGGAGGGAGCTAGGGAAATATTACTACAACCTCCCTGTCTTCTCCCTCAGACCTTCTTCCAGGGCCTCCCACTGTTCAAATCGATCAGAAAGACAAAAGGCAAGAAAACCTATGTAATGTTGCTAAAAGATGTCAGCCTTTTGGGGTACAAGGCAGGGTGGAAAAGGGATATAGAGGGGAAGCAAACAAAATAACACAGGAGCAAAGGGTCTAGTTCTTCCTGAGGACTTTAAGGAAGATCTTTCAGAGGATAAAATATTTGAGCTAGAAATAGTATTTAAGTAGGGGTTTAGAAAATGGAGAAGTAAGTAAGGACATTCCACACAAAGACATAGCAGATTCAGTACCCCATGGTTATAAAAAGAGCATGCATGCTCTGATGGCGTAGTGCTTAATGCATTTGACTGCTAACCAGAAGACTGGCAGTTCAAACCCACCAGCCACTCTGCAGAAGGAAGACAGTGCAATCTACTTCCGTAAAAATTTACTGTCTCAGAAACCCAAAGGGGGTCACAATGAGTCAGAATCAACCCGATGGCAGTGAGTTTGGTTGGTTTGGTTTGTATCCTTAGACAATCAATTCTATTTGGCAGAAGCACATAATACTAGTGGAGAGATGGGCCTGAAAAGGAAAATTAGGATCAGATTATTATTTTTTCTGTTTGTTTGTTTATGTTGAAACAGACCCAGACTTTATTGATAGACAAATGCATTTCTCGGCGAGGTAGGAAGGGGTTTAAAAGCACAGCTTCCTGGGGCAACTGTTTCCCATGTACTTCTGACAGGAAGAAGGGAAGTAGGGTGAGAGGCTGGGTCACAGCATCAAGAAATAGAAAATTCACCAGTGAGGAGAAGCAAAATGGGGAGAAGACACAGGAAGAGTGGCACTGGAGAAGGAAGATGAGAAAGGGAAAAGGGAGGGGTCCCTGAGGGAGAAGGAGGAAGAAAGGGCAGGCCTTGGTGGAAGAGAAGGCAGATTGGGAGCTTAGAAGAAGGGAGCTGGTCCCAGATGTTATACAGGGCTGACCATAACAGATATCCCCCTAGGCCTGGATTGGTTCACCTGGGCCTGCTCCAGAGGAAGAAGTTATGTTGAGAGGAGGGATCAGTGGGAGGACCTCGGGATAAAGGTTAAAGGTTCTTAAATACCATGCTAAGATAATTGAATTTACTCCTGTAGTTAATGAGGATGCATTCAAAGACTTTCAAGGAGAGAGTAAACTGAGAATATGTAAGTTAGAAAAAGATGATTCTAATAGCCTCACAACTGGACCAATAAGCAACATCACGACAAATAGAGGAAAGATTGAAGTTGTCAAAGTTTTCATTTTACTTGGATCCACAATCAATGGCCATGGAAGCAGCAGTCAAGAAATCAAATGATGTATTGTATTGGATAAATCTGCTGCAAAAGACCTCTTTAAAGTGTTAAAGAGCAAAGATGTCACTGTACCTGACCAAAGCCATGGTATTTTCAGTCACTTCATATGTATGTGAAAGCTGGACAATATATAAGGAAGACCAAAGAAGAGTTGATGCATTTGAATTGTGGTGTTGTCAAAGAATATTGAATGTACCATGGAAGAATGAACAAATTTGTCATGGAGGAAGTATAACCAGAAGGCTCTTTAGAAGTGGGAATGGCCAAATTTTGCCTACCATACTTTGGTCATGTTGTCAGAAGAGACCAATCCCTAAAGAAAGGTAACATGCTTGGTAAAATAGAGAGGGTCAGCAAAAAAGGGGAAAACTCTTAATGAGATGGACTAACACAGTGGCTGCAACAATGGGCTCAAGCTTACAATGATTATGAGTATGATGCAGGACTGGGTAGTGTTCCATTCTGTTGTACATGGGGTTGCTATGAGTTGGAACTGACTCACCAACACCTAACAACAGTGGCCATATAGAGGATTGGCTAGAGTAATGAGAGACTAGAGGCAGGACGATAATTTTTGAAGTCTTTGTGATTTGTATTCAGGCAAGATAAAGATAAATGGCACTAAAGTAGTGGCAGTGGTGACAAACTAGATTCTAGATATATTCTGAAGATAGAATTTACCCAACTCGATCTAAAAACTATGAGGAATACCAGAAAAGACAGAATTCAGATGAGAAACTATCTTCTAGCTTGAAAAGTGAGGTAGATGGGGGTACTATTAATTAGAAGAAAGAATTCAAGAAAACTAGGTTTGTGGGATACTGCGTGGAGTCCAACTTTATACCTTCTTTGTGCCTGTGGAGCACTGAAAGGGAAATGTCTAGTTGGCAGTTGATAATATAGGGCCAGAACTCTGGAGAGAGATTTAGATACATGGTTTGGGAAGAAAACTTGACTTTTTGTAACCTATATAAAACATCCATGAGATTTTACTCACTGTCTATGTATGGTTAATTTTATGTGCCACCTTGTAAGACTACAGTGCCCAGGTGTTCAGTAAAACACTAGTCTTATTGATATTATAAAGTAGTTGAATATGATTAAATTTGTTGGCCTTAGATAAAGCAAATTGTTGTTGTTGTTGTTAGGCACTGTTGAGTAGGCTCCAATTCATAGCGACCCAACATACAACGGAGTGAAACTCTGCCCCATTCCGCGCCATCCTCACAGCTGTTGCTATGCCTGAGTCCATTGTGGTAGCCAATTTGTCAGTACCTCTTGTTGAGGATTTTCCTCTTTTTTTCTGACCCACTACTTTAGCAAGCATCATGTCCTTCTCAGGGACTGGTCCCTCCTAATAATGTGTCCAAAGTATGTGAGACAAGTCTTGCCATCCTCACTTTTAAGAAACTTTCTGGCTGTACTTCTTCCAAGACAGATTTGTTCATTCTTCTGGCAGTGCATGGTATATTCAATATTCTTCACCTACACCATAATTCAAATTTATCAGTTCTTCATCTTCCTTATTCATTTCATGCTTTCACATGTATATGAGGCAATTTAAAATATCATGGCTTGGGTCAGGTGCATCTTAATCCTCAAAGTGACATCTCTCCTTTTTAACACTTTAAAAAGGTCTTTCGCAGCAGATTTGCCCAAAAAGACCATTATGGAAGCAGACTACCTTCCATAATGTGGGTAGGCCTCAGTCACTTGAAGGCCTTAAGAGCAAAAATGGAGTTTCTTTAGGGTGTCTTCTACCTCCTACTATAAGCAAACATTTTGCAAGAGCACTCTTATTCTTCATTTTTCTCATCATCTAACCTAATTTGGGACACAAGCCTGCGGAAGTTCCAGCATGTCACCTGACCTACGGTTTTTGGACTTGCCAGCACTGCCCCCAACATGTAAGCAAATTCCTCTAAGTAAATCCCAATCTCTCTCTCTCTCTCTCT
>NW_006921601.1:12703344-12709288 GCF_000298275.1 Orycteropus afer afer | reverse complement strand
TATGTGCCGTCGAGTCAAACCCGACTCATAGCGACCCCTCCTTGGGTTTCTGAGGCAGTATCACTATGGAAGTAGGATTGCCCAACCTTCCATCCGAGGAGTGGCTGGTGGGTTTGAACCACCAGCCATCTGGTTAGCAGGCAAGTGTCTTAGCCACTATGCTACCAGAGCTAATAGAAACTCATAACTCAGAATCACATAGTAGCCTAGTAATGTTCTTTAAAAAACAGTTCTCATTTTTGAAAACTGAATGTTGTTTATTCTTTAAATTTAAACTCGTTTATTTTGTAAATGAAATCCAGCTATCCCATAGCAGCTTCATTTTATTATATAAGCCCATACTCCAGTGACATCCAATTGCACTTCAACTGAGGCATTTGATAATACTGTGTCCAGCAAAGTGCTTTTCCTCATAGTAGATACATAATAAATATTTACTATATAAATGGATGAATGGGTAAACAGATAGACAAATAAAAGCAATAGATTGTGTTAAAGTAATGTCGTTTTTCTTAAGAGTTTGATATGCATATGTAAGTGTGTAAAAACCATAATCAAGGGAGACCTGGGAACTGTTTGGTTTTGCTTTATCAGTGAAAGAGAGCCAGAATTATTTTGACATTTGCCAATTTCTCCTTTGTTTCCAGCTGCCACAAAAATCTCACTTAAGAAGAACTGAAATACTTTTCTTCTAGCTCCTTGCTGTGTTAAATAATCAAAGGTATAGGATCTCACAATTATAGTTCCTTTGTGTAGTTTCCAGGATAACTATTTTGAAGTTTTGGAAACATAGTTCTAATTATCAGAAACCAACAGAAGTCTACCACTTAATGAAGCACCAGTAAAATGAATTCATTTTTAACTCCTAACTGATTTTTGACACTTAATTGATTTTTGACCAATATGTGATTTAATATGCCTCTAAAAATTGCAGAATTATTGACTAGACTAATTTATTAAAATTTCTTTTCAAGATTTTCAAAACAACTTTAGAAAAAAGATTTTGCTTTGGTGGTTGCTCTTCTTGTTGTAAAATTGTAAATGAGTTTTTAAAATACCTTGATCTTAATGTAGTCCTCTATGTGGGACCCCATGAACACTACACCTTTTGTCATTCATATACCCAGCCCTCCCAGCCCATGTAACAAATGGAAAGATTTCTTCCTAACTCCTGACTTTCTAAAGCAGGAAGTGCAGATATAAGTGGTCTACAGAGAACTGAACCTCAAGTTAAATCATGATATGGCCCAGGAATTCACAAATCTTGTGATCTAGGTAAACAGCACTTGCCTCTAAGTGGCTGTGTTAAAGGTAATAGGAACATACAGTAGTACTGAGGATGCTTGACAAACTTTAACCTTTGTTGAGTATTTAAAATGCATGTGTCATTTATTTCACTCCCCTAGAGAGTGTTAAGGGAGCTCTGGTAGCATAGTGCCTAAGGCACTTGACTGCTAACCAGAAGGCTGGCGGTTCAAACCCACCAGCCACTCCTGGGAAGGAAGGTTGGGCAATCTCCTTCCATAGGGATACTGCCTCGGAAACCCAAGGAGGGGTCGCTATGAGTCGGGCCGACTCGATGGCACATAACATTGTTATACAACAACAACAGAGAGTGTTATGAGTGGGATTTGACTCGATGGGCAGTGAGTTTGATTTTTTTTTTTTTTTGAGAGGGTGCTGACTAGAAAGAAGGTCAATGGTTTAAAGCTACCAGCTGCTGCTCTGAGAAAGGAAGATGGGGAAATCTACTTCCATAAAGATTTACAGCCTCAGAAACCCAATGGAGGTCTCTATGAGTTGGAATCTACTCAGTGGTGGCAGTGAGTTCGGTTTGGTTTTGGTTTTAGAGGATACAGTGTATGTCCTAGTCATCTGTATATTTTCCTCAGCACTGAGCACACAGTAGCAGTTGCTTTAATAGAATAATTAAGAAATTGCCCCATACGTGATGTTTCTTTCTTTCTAATTTTTTGTGTTATCTAATTTTTCTTTAATTAATATATACTGATTTTATAATAAAATAATTAAAAGTCCCAATCTTTGATTTGTGTTTTTAATGCATTTATTTTATATAGATATATGGCATTGTACATAGTTATAGATGATCATACTTATAACCGAGGGAAAGTTAGGAAATAGTTTAAAGAGGATTTGTGAATCAGTACATAATACAACACCATGCTGTAATTTGTTACTTACAATACAGAATATTTAAATACTGAGTATATTTTTAAATATTAAACAGATGATTAGCACAAGATTGAAATGAATGTTTTGGTTGTTTTCTTATGACACTACTGGGTGAAAAGCAGAACTACACAAAAGTTTCATAATAAAACTGGAACCACATCAGACTTGCCTATTGTCAGGTTTTGTTACATTCTCCCTAACTCAACCCAGACTCCCTGAGGTTGGCAAACAGGGCAAAGTTTGAGGCAAAACCACACCCTCCCTTTGAGCTAAAGGGATACACTTAGAATTCCAGGGGAAACCAAAAGAAATTCAGTTATTTTCCTCCAGATGTGGCAAATCTGTCACTTTCCTTGTTTATTCAAAATTCTAAACTCAGCACGACAAACAAAAACAATTGCAGGGGAGGGGAAGGGAGGTGAGGATAAGAGAATTCCAAAGTTCTATCCCACTTTGAATAAGGCTTTGATGTTGTAAGACTTTCTAGAAGAGCGAACAAATTATGAAGCAGGCAGGGCAGGAAGGGAAGGAGGCAACAAGGAAAGAGAGAGTGGGGACTAAGGAGGGGGAGAGACCCAATGAGGAGATTGTACATAGCCAAGTATGATGATTAAATCAATTCTGTGGTTCTGAGATCCAAGAAACAAATCATCACTGACCTAATCATGTTCATTTGTCCAGAAGCTGGCTCAATCTCTGAAGCAGGTTGTATTCATAAGCGATCATTAGGACAATTTAAGGCCTAGCATTTAACTCTAAACACCTTTGAGGGAAAAAAAAAAAAATCCAATACTGTAGAATTTTCTTGGTTGCCCTACCTCCATTGTTTAGACTTTCCCCTTTAACTATGCCTATAAATAATAAATTGGAAATTAATTTTTCTCTCAATTTTTTCTTATAATAGTTAACATTTATTGAGTCCCTAACTTCATTTCAGGCACTATGTTAAGTATTTTCCATACTTTAATGGGGAAATACATATTCCCCACTCCTGGTATTTCCTACTATATGGGGAAACATCGTTTAGAGTAACCCTTCTGGTCTATATCCACTACCACACTTACCCCTCCTCAGAAGAGGAGAATTGACTGATGAGTTTGGGAGGATTAGGGCACATGAGGAAGATCATATGTAACTGATCTTCCATTTCTCTTTCTCCATTCTCTTTCAGATTTCTAGGCTGCAGAAACCATGTCTAGTCTGCTCTCAGTGAGGCCAGTAGAAGAGTGGTCAAAGTCCTCGTTTGCACGGCTGGCAGTTGTCCTGAACTATCTGTGGCTGCATGCATTAAAAAAAAAAAAAAAAAAAAAAAGGACAGAATGTAATACTTGAAGCCTATCCCATGACTGCAGAAAAAGATGTCGCTAGAAGAAATACTGCTCAAATCTGGTGACACTCTAAGTGGAAGGACACGGTCAAAGCAGCTTTAATTCAGGTCTCTGCTGAGAATGGTGAAGGAGCCCTGACAATGCAGTGGTAAAGCACTCACTCACTAACCAAAATCTCAGCGGTTTGAACCCACCAGCCACTCTGCAGAAGAAAGTGGCAGTCTGCTACCGTAAAGATTACAGCCTTGGAAACCCTATGGGGCAGTTCTACTCTGTCCTGTAGCATCACTATGAGTCGCAATAGACTCAAAGGCAATGGGTTTAATAGGGCTGAGGGTGATTACCCTGTTGAAAAAGTTGTAGGAAGCAGGAGGAAATCATCCATAGCAGGCAGGTATCTTAGGCCATAGCAAGAAAGAGAAGCAACAGTCATTGTGGCACAGATTGAGATGCCTAAAGATGACAAACCCAATCATTTCTCACTCTTCCCACTGCCATCAAGGTCCAAGCCACCATCATCTCTAGCCTGGATCATTGCAGTCTCCTCTTAAATGGTCCTTCTGCTTCTGGACTCAACACAACACCCAGGATGATTTTGTTAGTTAAGTCATTCTTCTGTTCAGAACCCTTCATTGCTTTCCCAGTTTATCAAGTAAAAGCCTACAAGATTGTACATGATCTGATCCCTCTGTGACCCTGTAATCTCATCTCCTGTTAGTCTTTGTCTTGCTTACTGTGCTCTAGCCATTCAGGCCTCCTTACTGTGTCTTAAACACTCTTAGGAACACTCCTGCTTCTTGTCTTTTCATTTCCTATACCCCCTGCCCTAGCAGCCAGCTGCTCCTAGCCAATGACTTAGGGCAGCTCTGTACTAAAGAAGGCCCATTTTGATGAGACATAGAAGTTCTCCAACAGGAAACTTTGGCTCAAGGATTCTCTTAAGTTTTAGCCACCTGGTTAAAACTTTCTGGGAACTGTACTACAATCTGAGAGTCTTCCTACCCAGTCCTCCTCCCTGCCCTGTCTCCTCCACAGGTGCCAGACCTGCATGTGGTTTTAAGGCTCTCTTGCCTTCTTCTGATCCCTCCCCCAGTCTATTCCCTTCTTGGCATCTGCTTCTTAGTGGACCTAAGCTAATGCAATATGTAATTAGATAACTTGGCTAGAGATAGTTTGCGTTGGGAAAAGCAGTGTGCTGAATTGCTTTTGTGTGGCCCTTCTAGCATAGTCTTTGAACTCTCACAGAATGATTGGGTGGCACTATGCAAATAAAGTACTTGTGGCCCACCAAGGGAATTGGATAGTCTGCTAGTGCAAATAAGGTACATAAAACACTTGTGTGGGTGAGACTATGCAAATAAGGTGCATGGAACTCTTATAGGGGATTGGTCAGTTTTGCTTTTCTGCTAGTTTTAAAGGGAACCAATACAAGAGCTTTGGAGCGGGGCAGTTTACCTCCCTACCATCAAGAAAAGCTGCGAGTAGAGTGTGTTCTTTGGACCCAGGAATCCCTACACTGAAAACCTCCTAGACCCAGAAAACAGAGAGAAAGCTGTAACACTGAAGACGACACTAGATAGCAGCAGCAGGGCACTGGCAGACTAAGTTTGCCAACTCACAGAGAGTGAGCTGAGCACCTTCTGGCATGAAGTGTACTGGTGGAGTGGGGTGCCTCTGAGCACTTGTCATAGTTGGTTCTGAAATCCATGTGTTGGAAGTGGAGCTAAAGAGTTTTGTAACAGTTGCCCAAGCAGGGCAGGGGCCAAGGCTGAGAGCAAGGGCCCAGGCCGAGAGCAAGAGCCCAGTTCAAGACCAAGGGCCCAGGCTGAGAGCAAAGAGCCAGGCCAAGAGGGCAGCAGCTGAGAAGAAGCTATCCTGATCAAAACACTGAATCCTGAGTTGTTCCTATTACTTCTAAGTTGATCCTGATCCTAAATTATAACCTGTTACATCCTCAATAAATCCATAATTGTGAGTATGGTCTGTGAGCTCTGTGTGGTCATTGCAATGAATTCGCAAACCCAGCAGAGAAACAGAAAGTGCCATGGGAGGGATGGCTGGTGTCAGAATTGGTAAAAAGGTGGAGAGTAGAGGTTTGTCTGACCTCCCCCTCATAAGAATCAGCTTTGGGCTGATGCTGATGATCTTGACTTGCCTCCTCACATCATGAAGTTAGAGGACCTCTGACACCATGCCATTTTTACAGTGAATAAAATAAGGAATTATTTTTAAGGCATAGGCACATTTTTGCTTTTGATTTAATTTATCTAATATAGTATTTTGAGTCAGCCCCAAGGTTACAGGTGAGGAGAGACGACTCAGGGACACCTGAAGTAGCAAGTGGGAAGAGCAGGAGAAAGGGGATTAAAAGCCAGGAAGCCAGAGAGAAGAGCAGTCAGCCGAAGGGATTAGGTGAGGAGAGG
>NW_006921601.1:12685974-12699689 GCF_000298275.1 Orycteropus afer afer | reverse complement strand
GTGGAGGGTCGATGAAAGAGGGGGAGGCCTTCAACAAGATGGATTGACACAGTGGCTGCAATGATGGGCTCAAGTATAGCAGGGATTGTGGGGCTGGGCAGGATCGGGCAGTGTTTCGTTCTGCTGTGCATGGGGTCGCTATGAGTCGGAAATGACTTGACGGCACTTAACAACAACAACAACAATATAGTATTTTAGCCTATTTTAGAACATCTGGCAACAGAAGCAACATTACCCATCTGGAGGATACCAGGAGGACCACAGAGGAGCCAATCAGAGTTGTAGGGAAAAGCTTTGCCCTGAGAGTCTGCTGACCTCTCCCCGACACAAGGGTGGTCACAGCCTGGTTGGATATAGGCAAAATGGTGAAGCCCAATAAATTAAGGGAACAAAAATGTGGAGAATGTTAGGAGAGTGAAACGTTCCCCAACTCTGACATTTCTTTCCTTGTGGAAGGAATTTCATTAGTGTCATACGTTCTCTGCCAACCCCCCTCACTCCTCCCCAGCCCCAGGTAAAGAAGGGTGAATTTTCTTATTGATGAGTTAGGGCGAGGAGTTTAAAAATGCTTATCTCAGCCTCTTCTTCCCTCATTTTCCCTTGGGATCCACGATAAGCATGCATTCTATTTTGCTCCTCCATGGCACATGTTCTACAGGGGAGGCTCCTTTATGGGGAGACAAGTAAGTTCTGCACCACCGAATGTGGAAGCCAATTATTGTCACACTTCTAAGCCATCCTCAGTTCTAGCCTTTAGCAGTAAAGTTGGTGATATTTTGATTACCATCTATCTTCTCCTTTTCTGTCTCATAGTTGGTTCTGAAATCCATGTGGTGGAAGGTACGATTATTCTCTTTTTACCAGGAGGAAACAGGCATTGAGAGCCAAGTAACTTTCCTAAAGTCATACAGCTAACAAGTGACAGAGGTAGAATTCAAGGAGAAGTCTGACTTTAAACTTGACCTCTTAGCCTGTATTTAACTTTTAATTTTTTTCATTTCTTGATAAAGATTTTTGACTTGCATTAATTAAAAACATTTAACTAGTGAATATATTAATAGTATCAATAAAGTTTAGTCCTATAGTCCTGTATTTGTTCATCTTTGATTGTGTTAAATTGCTATATTTGAAATCCCTCATTGAGTATCTTAACAAATATGTCAGAAAAAGATGATTTAAAGGAAACTCTAATTATCTTATCCTTTCGGGTGACCTCCAGCATATGACAAGGAGTGGACCAAAATTGTAGGTACCAAAATATTTCAATTTCACCTTTGTATTGGGAACCTCAAAAGGCTTACATCTAGAGATTTCAGATGACCTGAGGATAATAGCTAAGGAAATAGAATAATAAAATACTATCTTAAAAGTCAACCATATTTGTCAGACATACAAATCTCTACTCCATACTTCCAAGAAAGGAATTCATTTGTTAAGCAAATGTTTATTAAGTGGCATATTTCTAGGTACCAGTGAGCTGCTGAATGAGACTCTGTCACTTTCTCTTTGACATCTCATAATCCACATTTTCTATGTCTAAACTGAGATTTTCAGATTAACAAACACTTCATGATAGTGTTGTTAGACTTTGGTTCTGTTTTGTCTATTGTTCTATTTATCTGTATTTCTTGTTTATGTAATGATTTGAATATTTTGTTTGAGCTTATTTTATAAAATAAGTAGAAAGCAGAAAAATAAAATTATAATACTTGTGATTATTCAAGACAGATATGGAAACTATTAGGCATGCTAAAAGCAGCAAATACGTAACTTCAACTAAATTCTTCTTGACTAAACTAAATTCTTCTGACTGGCTGCTTAATTACCAATACAAGGAACAAAACTAAAGAATTTGTACAAAATGCAAAAATATAGTGACAGAGAAAATGTATCTATGATAGGATGACTTAGAAATGAAATAAAAAAAACATTCCAGGAACAAATTAAGACCAGAGAACTCTCTGAGACTGTGGCCCTGAGACACTCTACACTTTGAACCAAAACTATCTTCTGAGACCACCTTTTAGTGAAATAGTAGGATACCACTCAAAGAATATTACCTGTGGTAATATTCCACTCCTGTGGTTTCCAGCCAAACAATAGACAGGCATATGGGATGAACATTTACATTAGATAGATATACTCCTTGGAGTGACCAATCATGGGAGAACAGAAAGGCAGTGTTTGCACAGGGAGACAGCTAGGGGAGGAGGCAGGAGTGCAAAAGAGGGAAAGACACAAGGAAGAGGTAAGTATGGAGAAGAAGTGGGACAAGAGCTGTTACACGTGGGGAATTGCAGTCAATGTCATGAAACAAAATGTGTATGAACTGCTGTATGGAAAATGAATTTGCTCTGTAAACTGTCACCCAAATCACAATAAAAATTAAAGAAAAAAAAAAAGAATTATGCTCTACTAACAAAACTATCTGTATAAGACCAAAGGTGAATATTTATTCTACAGCAAAGATGAAAAGATAAGCAGGCAGGGAAACTGTTGTTGTCATGTGAGTTCTAACTCACAGTGTCCCTATGTACAACAGAATGAAACTGTGCCTTGTCCTGAGCCATCCTCACAATTGTCGCCATACTTGGGCCCATCGTCTCAGCCACTTGTCAATCTACCTCATTAAGGGTCTTCTCCTTTCTCACTGACCCGCTGCTTTAGCAAGTATAATATTTTTCTCCAGGAACTGGTCACTTCTTACAACATGACCAAAGTAAGAGAGACAAAGTTTGGCCATTCTCACTTCTAAGGAGCATTACAGCTGTACTTCTTCCAAGACAGATTTGTTTGTTTGTTTAGCAGTCCACGGTCCATTCAATATTCATTGTCAACAATACAATTCAGATGCGTCAATTCTTCTGCAATCTTCCTTATTCATTGTCCAGCTTTCACATGCATATGAGGCTATTGAAAATACTATGGCTTGGGTCAGGTGCACCTTAGTCTTCAAAGTGACATCTTTGCTCTTTAACACTTTAAAGAGGTCTTTTGCAGCATGTTTGCCCAATGCAATACATTGATTTCTTGACTGCTGCTTCCATGAGCATTGATTGTGGAACCAAGTGAAATGAAATCCTTGATAACTTCCATCTTGTCTCCTTTTATCATTATGTTGCTCATTAGTCCAGTTGTGAGGATTTTTATTTCTTTATGTTGAGGTTTAATTCATACTGAAGACTGTAGTCTTTGATCTTCATCAGTAACTGCTTCAAGTCTTCATTTTTCAACAAGCAAGGTTGTGTCATCTGCATATCACAGGTTGTTAATGAGTCTTTCTCTAAACCTGATGTTTCATTCTTCCACATATAGTACAACTTCTTGGATTATTTGCTCAGCATACAGATTGAATAAGGAGTTCTGGTAGTGTAGTGCCTAAGGCACTTGACTGCTAACCAGAAGGCTGGTGGTTCAAACCCACCAGCCACTCCTTGGAAGGAAGGTTGGGCAATCTCCTTCCATATTGATACTGCCTCGGAAACCCAAGGAGGGGTCACTGTGAGTCGCACATAGCAACAACAACAACAACAACAGATTGAATAAGTTTGGGGAAAGGATACAACCCTGACATACACCTTTCCTGATTTGAAATCATGCAGTATCCCTTTATTCTGTTAAATGACTGCCTCTTAATCTTTGTACAGTGCCTCATGAGCACAATTAAATTTTCTGAAATTCCCATTCTTCAAAATGTTATCCATAATTTGTTAAGGGCCTTTGCATAGTCAATAAAACGCAGATAAATATCTTTCAGGTTTTGTCAGCTTTCATCCAAGATCCATCTGACATTAGCAATGAATCCGGCTTGAATTTCTGGCAGTCTCCCGTCAAAACACTGCTGCAACCATTCTTTAATTATCTCCATCAAAAGTTTACTTGCATGTCATATTAATGATATGTGGAAGCATTTCCACATTCTGTTGGATCACCTTTCTTTGGAATGGGCACAATATAGATCTCTTCCAGTCATCTGGCCAGTCAGTCTTCCAAATTGCTTGCCATAAATTAGTGAGCACCTCCAGTATTGCATTCATTTGTTGAAACATCAGTGGGTATTCCATCAATTTCTGAAGACTTGTTTTTGCCAATTCCTTCAGGGCAGCTTGAAGTTCTTCCTCCAGTACTTTCAGTTCTTTGTCCCATGCTACTTGCTGAAAAGGTTTTGAACTTCAACCAACTCTTTTGGTACAGTGACTGTGTATTCCATCCATCTTCTTTTTTGGTTGTTTTATTTACTTATTTATTTTTGTATTATTCAATATTTTGCCCATAGAATGCTTCAATATTGCAACTTTAGGCTTGAATTTTTCTTCAGTTTCTTCAGCTTAAGAAATACCAAACATATTCTTTGGCTTTGATTTCTAAATCCAGATCCTCACATGTTTCATTATAATCTTTATTTTGTCTTCTTAAGTTGCCCTTTGAAATTTTCTGTTCAGCTTTTACTTAATCATTTCTTCCATTTGCTTTAGCTATTCTCTTTTCAAGAGCAAGTTTCAGAGTCCCTTCTGACATCCATTTTCGTCTTCTCTTTCTTTCCTGTCTTTTTTAATGACCTTTTGCTTTCTTTATATATGATATCCCTGATGTTATCCCACAACTCATCTGGTCTTTGGTCATTAGTGTTCAATGCATCAAATCTGTTCTTCAGATGGTCTCTAAATTCAGGCGGGATGTACTCAGGGTTGTAATTTAGCTCTTGTTGACTTGTTTTAATTTTCTTCAACTTCAATTTGAACTTGTATATGGGTATTGATGGTCTGTTTCGCAGTTGCCTCTGGCCTTGTTCTGACTGATGATATTGAGCTTCTCCATCGTTTTTTTCCACAGATATAGTCAATTTGATACCTATGTATTCCATTTGGCAACATCCACGTATATAGTCACTGCTTATGTTGTTGAAAAAAAGTATTTGCAATGAATCAGTCATTGGTCTTGCAAAATTCTATCATGCAATATCCAGCGTCATTTCTATCACCAAAGCCATATTTTCCATCTACTGATGTTTCTTCTTGCATTTCAGACTTTCACATTCCAATCACCAGTAATTATCAATACATCTTCACTGCATGTGTGGTCAATTTCAAACTGCAGAAGTTGGTTTGGAAAAAAAAAAGTCTTCAATTTCTTCATCATTGGCTTTAGTGGTTGGTGCATGAATTTGAATAATAATAGTATTAGCTGTTCTTCCTTGTAGATATGTGGATATTATCCTGTCACTGACTGCATTATACTTTAGGGTAGATCTTGATATGTTCTTTCTGACAATGAATGTAATGCTATTCCTCTTCAATTTGTCATTTCCAGCATAGTACACCATATGATTGTCTGATTCCAAATGGCCAATACCAGTACATTTCAGCTCACTAATGCCTAGGATATCAATTCTTATGCTTTCCATTTCATTTTTTACAACTTCTAATACTCCTAGATTCATATTTCATACATTCCATGTTCCGGTTATTAATGGATATTTGCAGCTGTTTCTTCTCATTTTGATTCATGCCACATCAGCAATTGAAGACCTTCAAAGCTTTACTCTACCTACATAATTAAAGTCATTTCTACTCTGGTGGTGTAGTGCCTAAGCCATTTGACTGCTAACCAGAAGGTTAGCAGTTCAAACCCACTAGCCACTCCTCGGAAGGAAGGTTGGGCAATGTACTTCTGTAGTGATACTGCCTCACAAACCCAAGGTGGGGTCGCTATGAGTCAGATCTGACTCTACGGCAGTGCGTTTTTTTTTTTTTTTTTTTTTTTTTTTGGTCTACTTTTAGGAAGCAGGTCTTCCTCAGTTGTATTTTGAGTGTCTTCCAACCTAAGGGACTCATCTTCCATCACTATATCAGACAATGTTTCCCTGCTATTCATAAGGTTTTCAGTGGCCAGTTCTTTCAGAAGTGGACCTGGCCACATTCTTCTTCATAGTCTATATTATTCTGGAAACTCCACCAAAATCTGTGCACCTAGGGTGACCCAGCTGGCTTTTGAAATACCAGTAGCATAGCTTTCAGCATCATAGAAAAATGCAAGCCACCACAGTACAACAAAGTGATAGACAAGTGGTGGCATAGGGAAACTAGAGTACTGGAAATAGAAAAGCCAGTAAACCCAATTAAAGAATACAAAGAGAATGTTGACACATTGTAAAAAATGTAATTAATGTCACCAAACAAGTTGTGTGGAAATTGTCAAGTGGCAACCTAACTTGCTGTGTAAACTTTCACCAAAAATAAAATAAAATATTGTTTAAACAATAAAATAAAGAGTTTTATGTAATTAATGCATGTAATAAATTTTTGTTTAGAATACAAAGAGTTCTACAATTTCAATTAATAGAAAACAAGCTATTCTCACCTATATCAAATAAATATTTACAGAATATTGTGTTAAAGGAATGCTAAAAAAAAAAAAAAAAGAGGGCCATGGACGGACATGTAGTGAGGCATCAAGGAAACTAGAGTGTGGTTTAGGAATAATCCTTAAAATCCTCAGAGCAGTATTTAGATGTATTTGCTCTTGTATTCCACCATTGGTCTGACTCAGCTACGCCCCTCACATCTGCTTCCAACACAAGTCCCTTTCCCACCAATTTAGGCAGCACACTTGAGTTGGCACTGACTCACTTCTGTTGCAACACCTTGTGCAAGTAGCATGTGTAACTGAGGCCTCCTGCCACCCAGTTCTGAGACAGTAAACTGATGTTCATCTGAAATAGATCTAAAATTCTGAAACTGAATAATACATGGCATAAAGCTATTTGTGAGTGATTTATTTCTTTATCTAAAATTTAATCTCTATAATATGTCTCCTAAAATGCCTAGGGAGCAGCTCTGGTGGTCAGTGGTTAAAGTGCTCAGCTGCTAACTGAAAGGTTGATGGTTCAAACCCCTGTGTTTCTCTGTGGGAGAAAGATGTGGCAGTTGTATTCCCCTAAAGATTTATAGCCTTGGGAACCCCCTGTAGGGCAGTTGTAATCTGTCCTATAGGGTCACTATGAGTCAGGATTGACTCAACAGCAGTGGTTTTGTTTGTTTGAAGATTCCTCATTCTAAAATATAAAATAAGAAAATTAAAGAGAAAATAAGAAGTACATTAAAGTGGGAAGAAATGCCAATGTAAAAATCAGAAAAAAAAAAAGATATTTATACAGTTTTAAAACTCATGATAACTACACCTATGTTACCTTTAACCTTAAGAAGTATGAATAAAACGTAAAATCCAGCCTTGCACTGTAGAAAATAACAATTCCAAGTAAGATAAAATGTAGTCAATGCATGTAATAAATTTTTATTTAGAACACAAAGAGTTCTACAATTTCAATTAATAGAAAACAAGCTATTCTCACCTACATCAAATAAATATTTACAGAATATTGTGTTAAAGGAATGCTAAATTATTTTTTGCTTGGGCACCTACATGTCTTGCCCTAGATATGATTGAAATATAAAGCCAAACCACTCCCCTTCCCTGTGCCACCAATTTCCTAAACTTCTAAATATCTTTCACCCAAAGAGAGAGAGAATCTCTTTATTTTGACTTCTCAAGTTCTGCAGAGTTCCTTCCAAATGCTTACACTCTGACTTATGTGAACACATGGAGGAGACATGAAAGATTCTCTTTCCTACCTGCATCACTTGAGATGCTTTGGCTACAAGTAACAGAAAACCTAAAAAAACTTTGATAATCCATGTACATAATAGAGCACACAGGGGGCACAGTCTAGGTCATCTAGGTCAACTGGCATAACAGTCCATAAAGACAGTGTTCAACTCCTACTTTGGTGAGTAGTGACTGGGGTGTTAACAAGCTTATAAGCTGCCACCTAAATTACAAATATTGGTCTCTTTCTATCTGAACAAAGAAGAGTGAAGAAAATCAAAGACTCAAGGAAATAATGACTCCAAAGAACTAACAGGCCATGCAAAGCACCGCCTCCACTAGCCTGAAACCAGAAGGACTATATGGTGCCTGGCTGCTATCACTGACCACTCTGACTGGATCACAACAGAAGGTATCAGAGTGAGAGACAAAGGTAGAACAAAATTCAAATTCATGAAAAAGACCAGATTTACTGATCGGATTGAAACTGGAGGAACCCCGAAAACCGTGGCCTTTAGACACCCTTCTAACTTAGAAGAGAAGCCACTACTGGAGATCACCTGTCAGCCACGTAAAAGACAGGCCTATAAAGTGAAGAAGGCTTATGAAGAATGCAGCATGAGGATTGGAGGAAGACTGATTAACAACCTGCAATATATAAATGACACAACCTTACATTGAGTTGTCAAGGACTCCATTTTACTTGGATCCATAATTAACACTCATGGAAGCAGCATTCAAGAAATCAAATGACACATTGCATTGGGCAAATCTGCTGCAAAAGACCTCTATAAAAGTATTTAAGAGCAAAGATGCCACAGTGAAATATAAGCTGCACCTGACCCAAGCCATTGTCTTTTCAATCGCCTCATATGCATGTGAGGGCTGGTGCTCTGGTTACCTAGTGCCCCTCTGACAAGTTGTTGTTGTTATTATGTGCTGTCTAGTTGGACCCAACTCATAGCGACATCTCCTTGGGTTTCTGCGTTGTTATCACTACGGAAGTAGATTGACCAGCCTTCCTTCCGAGTGGCTGGTGGGTTTGAACAACCAGCCTTCTGGTTAGCAGTCAAGTGCCTTAGGCACTACGCTACCAGAGCTCTGACAAGAATATACCACAAATGGGATGGCTTCAACAAACAGGAGTTTATTCTCTTACAATTTTGGAGGCTTAAGTCCAAGTTCAAAGTGCCAGGCTCTATGGGATGGGTGAAAGCCCCTCAACCTTGGCCCACTGAAGCTGGAGGCTTTTCTTCACTGAGACAGCTAATGGCTGCTGAGACTGACAAGTCCAAGGTTGACAAGTAAAAAGACATAGTCCCAATATTACCAAACCACATGGCAGGCCAATAAGTCAAGTCCATTAAAAGTCCCAAGATTGGCAGAGCATGGCAGGCTGCTGAACAATGAATGACTCGGCTACATGCAGGGTTCAAGCATGCCATAAGCTGGAGACCATTCTCAAAGCTGTTTCTTATATACGGTAAGCAGACCACATACCCAAAGCAGCTACTCAGCTGCTCCAATAGATTCCACCATGGAGTTCATTACCAGTCTCACCATAGGGAATAACTATATTCATTTAGCTGCCCAGCCACTCAACCAGACCCAGCGAAGTTGACACACAAACTTAACTACCACAGCTGGACAATGAATAAGGGAACCTGCAGAATTAATGCATTTGAATTATGGTGCTAGCAAAGAATACTGAATATATCATGGACTGCCAGATAGTTGAACAAATCTGTCTTGGAAGAGTTCAGCCGGAATGCTCCTTAGAAGTGAGAATGGCCATACTTTGTCTCATCTACTTTGGTCATATCAGAAGGGATCAGTCTCTGAGAAGGATATCATGCTTCATAAAGTAGAAGGTTAGCGAAAAAGGGGAAGACCCTCAACCAGGTGGATTGACACAGTGACAGCAACAATGGGCTCAAGTATAGCAACAGTTGTAAGGATGGCACTGGATGGAACAGTGTTTCGTTCTGTTGTACATAGGGCCGCTGTGAGTCAAAACCAACTCAACGGCATCTAAAAAACAACAATATAAAGTGAACAGAAACAGCCAGGAGGAGCATGGCTCCTAAGAGCAATCAACAATACAAGACCAAAAAGGCAGCGTTTGCCCAAAACCAAAGTTAAGAAGGTAGGAAGGGGCAGTAAAACTGGGTGAACAGAATCACAGACCCCAAGGTCAAAATGGTGAGAGTGCTGACTTATTCTGAAGATTGCAATAAATGTCATAGAATAATCTGTGTATAAATTGCTGAATGGGAAACTAATTTGCTATGTAAACTTTCACCTAAACCACAATATTAAAATTTAAACAAACAAAAAAGCTTTGTTAATGAGAAACATTTGTTATCTCACATAACATAAGTTCAGATGAGGATGTGGGTTGGTTGGCTACACAATGTCACCAGGAATCCAGATTCTTTCCATTTTTCTGCTTCACCATTCTCATCCTTCTTAACTCTGTCCAGACCCAGGCATCACATGCAGACACAACAATGCCTCTTCCTATGTATCTCTTTTTTCTGGCAAACCAGAAGTCCCCAAGGAGACTTGCTTTTATGTGTCACTGACCATAATCTATTTCTACACCATTTGCTGGTGAGACAAGTGGATTAGCATGACTGACTGACTTAGGGAAGCACAAGGCTGAGTGAAAAAGGGTGGATTACAAGGGGAAGCACATACGAGGTTCTGTTAGAAAAGGGGAAGAAAGAGAACGGATGTTGAGTAAACAGTCACCAATGTCTACTACCTATGAGGATCTGAAGGCCTCTCTATGTTACAAGCCAGACTTAACCTCCTCAAGACCACATACTGACCAATCACAAATTTTGTTGAAGGAAAGGTGTTCTTTGTGCCTTTCTCTTAGTGGAACCATCCTTTTCTTTTTTCTCTCCCTCTTCCTCTCCTAGACACTTTACCTACTTTTTCTGGTTACCTAGTGCCACTCTGACAAGAATATACCACAAATGGGATGACTTGAACAAACAGGAGTTTATTCTCTTACAGTTCAGGAGGGTGAAGTCTGAGTTCAAAGTGCCGGGGTCTAGGGGCTGTGTGAAAACCCCTCAACCTTAGGCTTCAGCTCTGCTTCTTGCTTCCAGCCCACTGAAGCTAGAGACATCTCTTCACTGAGGCAGCTACTGGCTGCTGAGACTAACAAGCCCAAGGTCGATAAATAAAATGGCACAGTCCTGATGTTACCAACCACAGAGCAGACCATTAATTCAAGTCCATTGAAAGTCCCAAGGTCGGCAGAGCATGACAGGCTGCTGAGCAACGACACAGCTACATGCAGGGTTCAAGTGTGCCATAAGCTAGAAGCCATTCTCAAAGCTGCTTCTTATTTACTGGAAGCAGACCACATACCCAAAGCAGCTACTCAGCTGCTTATGGTAGATCCTACCATGGAGTTGAATGCCAGTCTCATAATGGGGAATAACTATCACCAGCTGCCCAGTCACTCAACCAGGCCCAGCCAAGTTGACAGACAAACTTGACTACCACACTGCTCTATTGCTTTTTTTACAGTTGCAGTATAGTAAATTACATAGTGTGGCTTTTCTAGCCCTAAGCCTTTGTAAATTCCTTGGTGGAATTTGCTGTGAGCAACTGAGTAGATCCTGATTGGTAAGGTTATCCATCTGGGGTATTTCTATTGGGAGTGACTTGAAGCAGTCTTCTGGGAAGTTTGCTCTCTCTCAGGTGTATAGAATTCTGATGTTGGGATTGGTTGGTTTGGTCACTCTGCCAGGTTCAAAAGGAGCCCTTCTAGAGGCAGAAGAAGTCTCTCTGACTGCTGGCTGAGAAAGACATGCTGCTGAGAGAAACACAATCCTGAGAGACACATGTTGAGAGATGTGAGAGACACGCACTGCTAAGAGAGAGATGTGAGAGACACACACTACTGAGAGAGTGATGTGCTACTAAGACTGCCAGCTGCTAAGTGAGACAGCCGGCGTGAGAAATTAAGTGCATTTCTGAACTTGAGTTGTAGTCTGGTGCTTCCCTAATAAACCCCATAATCTGTGCATTCTGTGTGGCCACTGCAGCAAATTATTGAACCCAGCAGAGAGGTGGTGCGTGCTGCAGGAGGAACAGTTGGTGAAAGGGCTGGAGGGAGGCAGCATGCCTGTCTTCGTAGGAATAGGCCTTGGGCTACTTATGGTGATTCTGTCTTCCTCTTGTGGGGTTAGAGAAGGTCAGAAGATGTGGCCTCCCTGCCCCTTTGGCAACAGTAAAAAGTTACTATTGGCCTCCCTAGTCTGCCTCTGCTTTCCCATTTAGCAGACTTTTATTCCCTCATCCCCATACATCCCTTAGGCATGTAAGGACACATGGAGTTATAATGGAATTACATCACTGATCTGCAAAAGAAGCTCTACCAACTTCCTAGTCAATGAGATAGAAACCATAAGACAGCATTTCCAAAAGTTTATTTGTAAAAGTTTAGCAATATTCCATAAAAAGAGAGAACTCTGTGGTCAAGTAAGTTCGGGCACTATTGCATATACTCCTCCCTCTTGTAGACTGTAAATTCAGAAGGCTCTGAGAAGTCCTCCAGTTAAATTAACTCGGAATGAGTTCTGAAATCATATCATCTGTGTTCAAATCTACTTTCTATCATTTTCTAGCTGTATAAGCTCTGTAAACCTCAGTTTCCTTGTTTGAGAAAAGAGAAGTCTAATAATATTATTGAGATTGCTATGAGAAGTAGGTGAGATAATCCATGGGAATCTTTTAGCATAATGCTTTGCACATTCATTCATTTAACAAATATTTTTTTAATACCTGCTATATGTCAAGGTCTCAACTTTTTTGGAAGCTACATTCTAATGGAGAAGGGAGGGGACAGACAATAAACAAGTAAATAAATATAATACTTTCAGAAAATGATGAATACTACAATAAAAATACAAAGAGGGTGGGCATGGCTGTTTTAGACGGGGATCAGAGAAGGTATTTCTGAGGAAAGTACTTTATCTGAAATTTGACATATGAGGAGACTGGAGTAATTATCCATTAATTCAGTCATTCATTCAACAAATGCTTATTGGGCAGTTACTATCTCTAGGAACTGTTTTAGGCACTGGGGGTAGAGCAATAGACAAAATTAAAAAAGAATACATGCTACACATCCAAGTGTGGGAAGATAAATATATAGTATGTTGAATGATAATAAATGCTATGGAGAAAAAGAAAGCAGTAGGAGAAAGGGTATTTAATTTTAAGTTTTCAACAGGATTGCAGGGATGCCTCACTGGAAAAGGTGATACATAAACAAAGACTGGCAAGAGTTAAGGAAGTGAGCCATGCAGAAATCTGGGGGAAGAGAATTCTAAGTAGAAGAAATGGCAAGTGCAAAGGCCCTGGGGCTATAGCATGCCTGGCACACTCAAGGAAGAGCAAGGTGGCTAGGACGTCCAAAGGAAAATAAGCAAAATGGAGGGCTGTAGGAAACCAGGTACCAGATTCTTAAGGAGAAGCAAAAGTCTGGAGTAAAATTCTTCCTTGTAGCTGGAAGAGCAAGTGCAAAGGACCTGATTCAGGATGAAGGTTGGCCTGTTTGTGATCAAGCAACAGAGAAGTAGCTGATAGATCTGGAGCATACTGACCAAGGGGAAGAGTAGGGATGGTATGAAAGGTCTCTTGGGTCAGAAGGCCACATTTAAGTCTTACAGTGTAGTTATAGGCTAATAAGAGAAAAAAAAATTTTCCTAAGTACACTTTTAAAATTAGCTATTACTGCTATTATTATTCATGAGACATTTTTCTACTAGACAGATTCTGAGAAATTATCTCTTAGAGCCATTTTTAACTCATCATCTTGCTCTTCCACCACCCGACCTCAATGCCAATCAATCCTCAAGTGTTGTGAACTATGCCACAGCAGGAATATAGCAGAAACTTCCCAACTCTCTCTCTCTTTTTTTCCCCTCCAATTCAATGATTTCTGCATGTATAATTCAGTGACATTGAATAGATTATGTCAAATACTCTTCTTCTTATTGTTATTTCTTAAGTTACAGGTGGATCAAATCACTTCTTTCCTCAAAAATTTCTATTGAGGAGGCGGAGCAAGATGGCGGACTAGG
>NW_006921601.1:12657616-12678344 GCF_000298275.1 Orycteropus afer afer | reverse complement strand
ATATGTGAACTGCTGTATGAAAAGTGAATTTACTCTGTAAATCTTCACCCAAATCCTAATTAAAAAAAAAAAAAAATAGAAAAAAAAAATTTCTATTGATTTTCACAATTGTAGAACAAGTCTAAACCTAACAGCTGGTAAGCATTTCAATTTCTCCCTGTAAGTGTCCCCTCACATGTTCCTGTCAGAGGCACCAAATGTACAAACTGTGCTCTGAATGTACATGCATAATCATAGCCTACCATTTAGCTCATGCCCTTCCCTCAGCCTGAATTCCCAACCCTGCATTCTTTGCTTGTTGGAAGTATATTATCTTCCTTCAGAGGCTTCAGTGTGCCTTCTCTTCTCTGAAGCTGAGTCTGATATCCCTAGGCAGAGTCAGTCACTCCTTCAATTACGTGACATCAGTTTAGTGTGTTTGTCAGATTGCCTTTCTGTAGACTTAGTTATTGTTATGTTTCTCACTGCCATTAGACTATAAGCACACTGTAGGCAAGGACTGTATTTTGGTCATATTTTCTAGAACTAGTATGTTATACATTTACTAGCACACAGCAGATGCTCCATAAGTGGCTGATGAATTGAATTCAGAAGGTAAACATCTTTAAGTAAACACTGGGATACAAAAAGAAGAGTAATATGGCCATGCAGTCAAAGAGTTTATAAAGCAATTACAGTAGCTACTATTTATTGAATACTGACTATGGTCCAGGTATTTTCCATATAATATATCATTTAATCAGCAATATCAGTTGGGCAATCCTACTTCCGTAGTGATACTGCCTCGGAAACCCAAGGAGGGGTCACTATGAGTTGGGGCCAACTCCACGGCACATAACAACAACAACAACAACAACATACTTTTAAAAGAGTCGATTCCTACTCTGTAACCCTGTGTGTTACTGAGTAGAACAGTTCGATAGGGTTTTCTCAGCTGGAAGTAGATCTTGGGTTTTCTTTCTTGGAAGCAGATTACCAGGCATTTCTTCTGCAGTGATGCTGGGTGAGTTTGAGCTGACAACCTCAGTTTAGCAACCAGCACAAACCATTTGTGCCTCACAGGCAGTGAGAGGCATTAATAGATGGATACACATGTGATTTTTTAAAAAAATTAGTAGATGGATAAAACCAAACCCAAACCTGTTGCCTTTGAATTGATTCCAACTCATAGACACCCTATAGGACAGAGTAGAACTGCTCCCAAAGGTTTTGTAAGGCTGTACTCTTTATGGAAACAGAATGCCACATCTTTTTCCTACAGAGTGGCTGATGGGTTCAAATCACTGACCTTTCAGTTAGCAGCTGAGCACTTAAACACTGTGCCACCACAGTTCCCTTATAGATGAATATACATGTAGAATGAAATGTTAGTAGTAGAATTAGGTGGTGGGTATAAAAGTACCCTGTACATTTTTTTCAACTTTTTTGTATGCTTGAAATATTTTCACGATAAAACTTTGGAAGAAAAATCCCACACTTAAGCCTCATCTGCAAAGATGGTGATTTACTTGGTTGTATTTGGGCCTGAACATCAGAATTCCTTAGAACTCTCTGGATGATTCTATTGCACAGCCAAAGTTGAGGACCACTGCACTATTGCCATGGGTTCACAGATCCAGGGCAGAGCAGAAGAACAGACCACAGGGTAAGCAAGAGGGATGGAGAGAGGCAAGTTTCTGCCTGTGTATCAGAGATGAGGCTGTTTCTCCAGGCTCAGCTTTTATGTGCCTTCCAAGCAGAATAGGAGGATGGGCCAGCTGTAAAGGAACCAAGAGTGGGTTATTGAGAACATGGGACTTGCCAGGGTTCTCTGAAGTTCTTAACATGGAACTGAAAATTTATAATTAATTTAAGCTTTCCATTGTATATGAGTCGACCTTTGCAATGTCTCCTATAGCTTTAAACAAGAGTGTCCATGCTTCCAGTTTTAAGAAAATTGGCTACCCTTACCCCTTGAGATCTGTAATACACTTTTTCTACATGTATATACTTGCATTTTCAAATTTTACTAACTCATCTTTAAACCACTTTTATGGAGATGAACAAATGGGCCTGTAGAGACAGAAAGAAAATACATGATAACTTGGGCACCCTTGGTTCATGGGTCAATAGGGAAAGAACGAAAGAAAGCTAGTCCGGGGTAGAATGTTGTTGTGCGTTGATTTCGACTCATAACGTCCCCATGTGACAGAGCAGAACGGCCACATAGGGTTTTCTAGCTGTAATCCTTATGGGAGCAGTTGCCTGATCTTTCTCCCACAGAGCTGCTGGGTAGGTTTGAAATGCCAGTCCTTTGGTTAGCAGCCAAGAGCTTAACCATTGTGCCACCAGGACTCCTTCTGGATATGATAGGGACCAGCAAGAAGACTAGCTGTGAAGCTTGGAAAGTTGGCAATTCCAAAGAAGCATTTGTAATCTAATTAATCAATGAAAATGCTACATGACCCTCCCCAGAGAACTGATTTCTATACTACTCAATTACACTATGTCCTCTACCTTGGTATTAGTATCTTCTGTAATCTTCCCTCACACCCCTAGCTATTTTAAATCTTACTCTAGGGAATAGTGTGATATGTAAGGCTGTTTTTCCCTGCAGTAAATAATCCCAGGCCATTTAACCATGTGAAAGGAGACAGGAGCACTAACATCTGATCCCTCGTCATAGGACCCCACCCTGGCACAGTACAAGTGCCAGCTGGAGGCATGACAGAACCCAAGGGCAAAGGCAAAATGGCATATGAGGAAGAGGACCAAAGGTCAGTCACAGAGAGGCCGTATTACAGGTGAGATCTAAGGGGAAACTGCTGTACTAAAAGCAGGAAGTAAATAGAAGGTCAGGAGCCAGAGGAATGAAAGAAAACATCAGGAAAGATGGAACATCACACAAGACAGGAAGAGAATGAGCACTTGGGCTGTGAATGGGGCCAAGGTACCTGAAGGTCATTCTTGTTGGAAGTCTATCCTGTGTTTGGGTGAGCAGGCAAGTTCTCCAAGCTTGACATACAGGCTGTGAATGGTCTAAAAATACAAGCCCAAAACTATTGTGATGGTTAATGGTATGTGTCGACTTGGCTATGCTATGATTCTCAGTGGTTTGGCAAACATTGAACTAATTGCTCTTCCATGTGTAATAAATATAATGTAATCATCCTCCATTTTGTGATCTGATGTGAGCAGTCAGTCAGTTGAAAGTCAATTGGGTGAAAGCCAATTAGTTTTCATTGGGATCCATCGAATATACGTGGATATTCTGGCAAAACTTGTCCTCTCTTGTTCTTGCATCCAACTTATCATTCTCTGACCTCCAGTTCCTGGGACATGAAACAGCAGGCAGCCATCTGACCTGCAGATTTTGGGTTGCCAAAGACAGAGTACAATACTTCCATTAGTACATCCACTATTTCTCTGCAAAAGTAGGAGGAAATGCCATGCACTTGACTGTCCTATACTGGATTATTTATATGTCTAAAGCCTGGATATTGTGATACAGCACACATATAGCCCAGTCCATAAAAGATACTGCTAGCCATCAAAACATAAATGGTAAATGACCAAAACTTTCATGGTGAGAACATCCTGTGTACTCAACACTTAAAAAAAAAAAAAAAAAATCTGATTTCAGTGACATTACTGTTGGATCATTTGCATCCATCATCATGCATGCTGCAATTAAATATTCTGCTATGCTTATAATGATGCAAAATTTTAAATGTACAAATATTTTAAAATTACTTTAGAGCAGTTCTTTTGTTTGGATACTCCTGGTGTTTAGGATCTCAGATTGTTTATTTTATATATACCATTATCAGGATGTGGTCAATGCAGGAAGGCTAACCCAGGAACTAAGAAATTACATGGTTCTTGGAGAGTTCAACTTTAAAGTCCCTATGTAATTGATTTGAACAGATATATGCAAAATCATCCTGAAGAGATGTGACTCCTAGGCCAACAGAACTGACCTATTATTTGAAAGGTGGTCAGTTGTGGAAGCATAGAAAAAGGACAGTGTCTAGGGCAAATGATGGTAGTGTTAATCCAAGCACTCTCAAGAGATAGGGAGCTCTGCCTAATGCTTCTGAATATTGCAACTCTACCGGCAAGGTGTTTTTGGTCTCAAAGATTTTCTTCTATGTTTTCATCTATAAGTTTTATAGTATGACATTGTTATATACAATATCATTTATTACAAATACACATTTGTTACAATACAAATGAATGATTAATTTTGAAGTAATTGTTATAGAAGGTGTAGGGTGTATGTTGAGGTTCCTCTTTTTTTTTTTTTTTTTTTTAACTATGGACGTCCAATCGTTCTAGTACCACTTATTGAAAAGACTACATCCCCCCATTGAATTATATTTATACCTTTGTGAAAAATCAGTTGGCCTTACTTGTATGGACCTGTTTCTGGGGTCTCTATTCTGTTCCATTGATTTATGCATACATCCCTCTGCCAATACACACTATTTTGATTACTGTAGTCTTAACATATAAAATCCTTAAAAAAAAAATTTTTTTTCTCTGAATGGACAAGAAAAATGTGGTATATACATACAATGAAATGTTATTGCACCACAAAGAGAAATGAAATTCTGATACATGCTACCACATGGATGAACATTGAAAATGTTATTCTGAGTGAATTAAGTCAGACACAAAAGGACAAATATTGTATGATCCTACTTATATGAAATATCTAAAATAGCAAATGCATAGCAACAAGAATGTTTTCATGGTTTCCAGGTGCTGGAGAGTGAAGGGAATTGGGAGTTATTGCTTAAGGGGTACTGAGTTTCTGTTTGGGGTGATGAAAAACTTTTGGAAATGGATAGTGGTGATGGATGCAAAACATGATGAATATAACTCATGTTAATCATTATACACTTAAAAATGGCTAAAATGACTAGTTTCTTATTACATACATATTATAATTATTTAAAAAATTCTGAATAGTAGCTTTTTTTTTTTTTTTTTTTTTTTTGAGTGTTTACCAACTACCCTCAAGCCGATTTTGCTCACAGCAACTCTATAGGCTTTCCAAGGCTGTTAATCTTTATGGAAGCAGACTGCTTCATTTTTCTCCCACTGAGCAGGTGGTAGGTTCAAACCACCAACCTTTGGGTTAGCAACCAAATGCATTAACCACTACACCACCAGAGCTCACCAAGTGTTCATATATGCCAGGTATTGTTTTTAAGTGCTTCACATGCATAAACTCATCTAATCCTCACAAAATCCTATGAGTAGTAATATTTAGGCCCATTTTATAGATGAGAAAACTAAATGCAGAGTAGTTCATTAACCTGCTCAGTCATTAGTTGACAAACAGCTTCAAACCCAGGTCCATGTGCTAACCACCATGTTTATTGTCTCTCTGAAGTGAACAGATTTTTATTTCCTCATAGAATTGTTTTTACTGGACTCTACTCTGGCATTTTGCCATAGACCTACATTGCAGAACATGACAATAAACATCTCCATGAAACTTATTATTGAATTTAGTGCTGTAGGCAAGTTGATAAGGATGTGGTTCACTATGTCACATGGTGTCCTCTTTTGGAGGACAGATGGGAATAATGCCTCTCAGCTCTCAGTACCAGGAATAGATGCATTTCTCCTGAACAAGTGGTTTGTTTTTATCTCTTAGACATTGTGAAATTGTATAAATGATTACATTTTCCACTTTGTGCTGGCTACTAAAAAGCTCAGAACCAAAATTTCAGCCTGTCTTTAGCAATGATGTGCGCTGGATCTAATATTAATTCTGACTCCATCTTATTTTTCTACCCTAGTTTTCTCTTCTCCCTTACTTCTTTCCTAACCTATTTTTAAAAAATAAATTAAATTAAAATATACAGTCACATACTATAAAAAGTAGGAGCTCTGGTAGCATAGTGGCTAAAGCACTTGACTGCTAACCAGAAGGCTGGCGGTTCAAACCCACCAGCCACTCCTCGGAAGGAAGGTTGGGCAATCCTACTTCCGTAGTGATACTGCCTCGGAAACCCAAGGAGGGGTCGCTATGAGTCGGGGCCGACTCGATGGCACATAACAACAACAACAACAACTATAAAAAGTAAAATACAAAGCTTTTAACAATAAAACAACAAGTGGCAGTCTCTTTGTCTGTTTTTCCCCATTCTGATTTCTGCTCCTCAGAGCCAACCTTATTCACATCTTATAGCCATTTCCTCTAGTGCTTATTCTGTTGCTTTGTTTTATTTTGTTTTTCCCTTGACTCCCCAGTTTTAGATATTGTCTCTTGATTTCTTATTATGGAAGGTGAGGACTTAGTTCTCTGATACTACCCTCTACTACACGTATCCTTCACCTACCTATCCCCATTCTCCTGTCATAATCATATTACCATTTTGGTTAAATCAGTTTTCAGTGTTTATGTTATTATACCCATGGAACTATTGCTCACATATAAGCTACTTGATATACACTTCCTATCTCATACAATGATTTTGTTTTCCCTTAGGTTAATAAGTGTCTTTACTTAATTTCACTTTTTATGAAACAATCACTAATTTCTTCCCAGCCCCTTTGACAGAATTGTAAATCTCTTACTCTATCAATTGTACTTGCTTTCACATGGACATCTCTTCTGGATGTTAGCTGAAGCCTTCGTTCTCCAGATTCTGGTTGCTGATTGCTCTCTAGGCCAACTGCCCAACTGTCATCCTAAGACTTCTCTTTTTCATCATTTGGGAATTCTTTCTCCATCACTCTTTTGTTGGATATCCTGTTTCCTAGACTTCATGTCTTCCTTTTGATTTACTCATTTGTTTTGGTGGAGCTCATCCTGCAATAGTTTCCTTAAAAAAAAAAAAAAAAAATCACAGGAGGTAAATATTTTTAACACCTAGCATGTCTGGAAATGTCTTTATTTTATTGTCACACTTGAATGATAGTCTAGGTGTAGAATTCTACATTGGAAATAATTTGGCCTCAGAATTTTAAAGGCATTGCTCATTTGTCCTCTAGGTTTCCAAAATGTCACTGAGAGATTTGACACTAACACCTCCTAAGGGACATGGGGTTTGTTTGTTTTTGTCTTCTTTGGAAAATTTTGGCATCTTCTTTTCATTACTATTGTTCTGATAGTTCATAAGAACACACCTTGGAATGTGACCTTTTTTTTTTTATTCACTATGTGGAATGAACCTCAGCACCATTAGTCCTTTAAAACTGGAAACACATTTCCTTCCATTTTGAGAAATTATTGTATGTGTATTCTTATATTCCTTCCCATCCATTTTCTCTGCCCTCCTTTTTGAGAACTCCTGATTTGGTTGTTAAGTCACTTTTATTATCTTCTAGCTTTCTTATTTTTCCTTTTTCTTTGTGTCATTTTATTTTTTTAGAAGACTTTCTTAATTTCATCTTCTAACAATTCTATTGAACTTTTATATTTCTGTTCTCATATCTTCCTTTTCCAAAAGTCTTTTCTGATACTCTGAATGTCCCCCTCCATAGTTTTTACTTTGTTTTGTTTTAAAATTTTTAAAATTGTGTACTGCTCTTGTTTCATGAATGCAATATTTTCTCTTGCCTCCCAAAGGACAATACTCATTGTTTGTTTGTTTTTTGAATGCTTCTTTTAGTTCCTACATTTTCATCTCCATCTGAATTCTTGTTGCATTTTTGTATTTCAGATAAGTGACTTTTCATAAATGGCTGTCTCTTCATCTTTAAGTGTGAGGCACTTAAATGCTCTCTGCGAATGGACAGAGCTTGTTGATTATTGGGCTTCATAGTAGGGTCACAGTTCTTTTTGGGGAGGAAACGCCAAATGTCATTATTTGAAGATCTTTTCTTTTGAATTTGTTCAGTTCCCCTCAGAGAAATCCTTTTGCCTTTATAAACCATGTGAAAAGAGATTGGGGGTGGGGGGCAGTCCTCATCATTCAGTATGCAGACTTCCATTTAACTCATATTTTTAACTGTGCCTGGTGTACCAGGCCCAGAGAGTTTGACTTGGCCTTTTAAGACAACAGACCCCCAGGCTTCTTCCAGGGTAGAAAGCTATTTAGGTAGCCTAGTGCCTAAGGCACTTGACTGCTAACCAGAAGGCTGGTGGTTCAACCCCCCCAGCCACTCCTCGGAAGGAAGGTTGGGCAATCTACTTCGGTAGTGATACCGCCTCAGAAACCCAAGGAGGGGTCGCTATGAGTCGGGTCCGACTTGACAGCACATAACAACAACAGCAACAATTGTTTGTTATAAAGACTTTCAAACAATCTTTTGTTTCTATGACTACCACATATCCCCATCTTCAGAGACACCTGAACACCTTCATTTCAGTTTTCCAGGGTTCTGTAGTACAATTTATCTTCCTTCTTTCAATGTTCCCTGATTTGTTCCATCAGTTTGAATTTTTCCCTGCTTTCCAACTTCCAAAATATTAATTGCTATCTCCTGTCTTGCCTTCTCTACTGCTGTCTTTGTTGTTGTGTATTTTGTCAATTTAAACTATTTTCTTGTTATTTTAACACAATTTCAGGAATCAGAGGTAAACATGCATTCAGTGTTTCATCTGAAGTATCCTCACTTACTTTTGAAATCTATGTCCCAAATCTTTTAGAAATGTTATAGGAAGGAATAGAGAAAGGAAGGAAAGGAGAGGAGAAGTTAAGAACAGAAGGTAGAAGGGAGGAAACGGTTGATTGCTGGAGGTGAGTGTGATGCGCTTGAGCGGCTGGAGCCCCAGTAAGTTTACCAGAGGTGACTACAAGCAGAATAATATGAGAATGCCTGAGTCCTGATTCAGAAGAAAAATGAAAGTTTGAAGTGAAAGTCAGAAAAATAGAATCTGTGGTCATATACAGAAGATGAGCAAAATCAAGACAGGCTGTGCAACTGGAGGAGTAATCACATTAATGGTCACACTCTCTGTCTACTTTCTCTATACATTTCTTGATTTAGAAGGGCTTTACATTAAGATAGGAGCTCTGGTGGTGTAATGCCTAAGGCATTTGACTGCTAACCAGAAGGCTGGCAGTTCAAACCTACCAGCCACTCTGCAAAAGGAAGACTGGGCAATCTACTTCAGTAGAGATACCACCTCAGAAACCCAAGGAGGGGTCACTATGAGTCAGAATAGACTCCACGTTAGGGAGTTTGGTTTTTGGGGGTTTTTACATTAAGAGAATTTTGGCCCAAAACTATGCTCTAGACAAGAAGCAAAGCAATAAATGGAGGAATGAACTGTGAGGTCAGAAAACTAGAAACTGAGGAAAGGTAGAAAAGTTTATTCGGGCCTCAAGACTAAAGTCAACGGTAATATGAGGATGAAAAAGGCAATTTTGTGTGGGTTTTTTATTTTGGAGTGCACAAAAGGGCCTGATGTCTTGAGGTAGTCTCTAGGTAGGGGGCTGGGTTGTGGTTTTGAGCCTTTCTGTTAGTTGGCCTTTGAAGATTGGCTGGTAGATAGAAATCTACTAATTAGTGACATTCCAGTATACTATGTTAAATGGTGAGCCTTTACAAAACTTAAAGATTTTCCCACACAAAAACAATGGTGTTAACACACTCTCCAGGAGCATGAAATCTGGATTATTGTCTGAGTGGGACTGCCACAAGATTCAACCAGCCCAGTAATCTGCTGCTAACCTAGGCCACTAGGGAGGTTTTGAGAAGGAATTGTTGTGTCTCTAGTATCATTCTTAAATAGAGGTAGGTACAGTTCAAACCCACCAGCTGCTCCCCAGAAGGAAGATGGGGGCAATCTACTTCAGGTAAGATTTACCACCTCAGAAACCCAATGGGGGTCGTTATGAGTTGAAACAGACTCAATGGCAGTGAGTTTGGGTTTGTTGGAGTTTTTGTTTTGTTTTGTTTTGTTTTTCTTGGTATAGTATAGCTTCACTTAAGGGATGACTGAGAGTGGTAGCTCAAGAAATGTGTGAAAGGAAGGAAGGAAGGAAAGAATTTTGTTGCCATTTAGAGCTTTGTCATTCAGAATTTAGAAAATATAATAAGCCACAAATGCAGGGATTTACTAGAGGAAAAAAAGTGTTGAAATTCTGATGGACAGAAGGACTTGACACAGTGGGGTCAGGAAGTAACTGATTATGAGAGAAAAAGTTATGTCGCAAAAGAAAGAATCAGAGAAACAAGATGACTGTTAGCCAGAGGAATTTAAGTTCCCCTCCTCCTGGTGACACTACAGAGATTCCCACAACCCTCTTAGCATCTGGAACTTATTTGATGGTGGGGGAAGGGAGACAAATGACAGCTAGTGGGACCAGTGGCTTTCTGGAAAAATCAGGAAAAAAACTCAGGGCCTGACACAACCAAGAAACTAAAGGATAAAAGAAATGACCACTAGACAGAAGCAGAACCAAAAAGATTCCTGCATGTTGCTGATATTTAGCACATGCAATGGAGTCCCAGGCAAACCATATCAAAGAGGAGAAGAAATAATGTCAATGTTACTGGTAACATTACTGGTGAATAAAGGAGCTTTCTAGACACGGAACACCAAGGGATGCTTAGTCTCTATGTACAGTCACACACTTAAGTCTTGTGTAAGTGTCAGATAGTATTTTCTGTTAAAAACAAAAACCCTTAATGTAACTATGCCATGTTGAGTTTCTGGAAACAGTTCTGATATGAAGTTTTGCATGCAGGAAGTTTATTGGGTGATGTTCTGGGATTCAACACCTGTAGAATGAAGGAAGTAGGATTGGACAAAAGGAAGTATTGAACATTAATGCAGTCACAACAAAGCTCTCTCACCCAATCCTACTGGAGCTCTGGAATTATCTTGCCTTGGGGCAAAGAGGGTGTACCTTCTTCAAATCTCACTTCTCTGACACCAAATGTGTCAGATACCAAATGTGTTGATCAGTACAAGTCAATATATTATTCTTTTCTCCTTCTGCATGTGCAGCACCTCCTCCTCTGACTCTAACCACTTGGGGCTAGGTCAGAGCTCACAAGTTAAAGGGAATAGTCCTCCAGATTGCCAAGTCTCCCCAAGACCTCACATGCTAGCCACAAGCTTGGGAGTTCCCAGAACACCTCTCTTTTGACCTGCTGATTATAAATTCACAACTTTCCCATTACCTTTCAGGAGGCCAGTTATAAACTAGGGTGTCTCCAGAGCTCCCCTCACTTCTGACCTGGTTTTCATTACTCCTTTGGTTCAATAATTTGCTGGAATGACTCAAAAAACTCACAGGAAGTGCTATAATTGTAATTACTGTTGTATTATAGCAAAAACAATAGAGATGAGGAGACCAATAAGATAAGGTCTAGAGGGTTTCCCAAGGTGGAGCTTCCATGTCCCAAAAGAGGATATACTACGCCCCTATATGTATTGATGTCTTTCACCAGTCAGGAAACCCTTGGAGCTCCCATGCCCAGAGCCTTTATTGGAGCCTCATATGTAGGTCTGATTGATTGGATTAGCCTTCCTTCCATTGTGAGTCTTTCTGGCCTGCCTAGTATCCCACCCCCAAGCAGCACATCATTTGCATAAACGCTCAGGTGTTGTCTGAAGGCCTCATCAAACACACTTCGGTCACTAGGGAGAGATTCTCATTCTGGAACCAAGCACAAAGACCAAATTCTTTGGGTATAGTTAAATTCTTTACCCTATAGCTTAAACTACCCATTGAATGTGGGCTGCCCATGAGCTTGAGTGAGGTGACTCTGCAGCTGAGGACAATATCTGGAGAGAATACTACCATCTCTAAGATGGGAGAACAAAAGTGAAGGGGTAGTATGAACTGCCTCCGGAACTGCCACTGCTTCAGGGACTGGAAATGAGGGGTGAGATATCACTCAACCAGTGCTCAGAACTTGGAGTTTCACAAAATGAAGGGTTCTGAGATATGGAGAAAGTTCTTATTTCCATCTTTAGATGAGGTAAGACAGTTTGTTATATGTTTAAAATAATCCCTTTTTACTTGAGCTACCTTGAAGGAGGTCTCTGTTCCTTGCAAACAAAAGAGCTCTCCAAAGACAACCATTGCCTCTGAATGTCTTCAGCCCAAGTCTTTTCCCCCCCATTTTCCCTCACCATGCTGACTCAGAACAGTCCCTTCATTTGGCAGGTGAACTGTCCTAGAGTTTTGATCATATTTACTTTATAATGTCACAATACTTTTAAACTCAGGAAAAGGAAGTTCTGCAACATTACCTTTTTCCTCCTAGAACACAAACATTCTTGTATGCTTCTTTTCATGTGCATTTTACCATAATTTTGCCAAGTTCTGTTTTATAAAACTCTTAATACCCCCATCATCAACACTGTGTTAAATCTATGAATTAATGTAGGAGTTTCATCATATCATTTGTTAGTCAGTCCAATTATAAGCTAGGATAGCTAGCCATCTAGTCTGATTCCCTTTTACTAGGTCATTAAGGTTTTGTAGTTCTCTTCCAGTTCTGGTTAGGTTGACATTAAAGTATTTAATGGAGGCTTGGAGGGTGTTGATTGTGAAAGAGATTGCTTTTATACTTTATTTTCTGGCTGTTCATTGTCACAACTCTTTTAAAATCTGTTTACGTTTTCTGCTGGTAACACCACATGAGGAAATGAGAAATTGCCCAGTGTGAGAAGGGCTGCTAAGCAGAGATGGAATTGCTATGTATATTCACTCTCACATGTCTCTGTCTCTTGTGTACAATGTTTGATTAATACCTGGCTCTTATGAGCCACGGGGTCAGCCTTTACAGTTTTCCTCTCAGAATAAGCCAAATTAATTGACTTGCACTGCGACTGAACTCATATCCTTCACCCCCTGAAGACACAGGCAATAGAGACCTTTGCTTTCAACAGCTCTCATTTCTAATAATTAGTGCTGCCAGGCTAGAGCCCTCGTAATGCAATGGTTAAGCATTTGCCTGTTAAATGAAAGATCAGCAGTCAAATCCTCACAATGGCTTGTGGGAGAAAGACCTGGCACTCTGTTCCTTAAAGATTATGGCCTAGGAAACCACACAGAGCAGTTTTACTCTGTCCTACAGGTTCACAATGATTTGCAATCAACTTGACAGCCATGAGTTTGGTTTGGAATGCACTGAATTCTATATTAATGGCTAAAATGACTATAATTAGCATGTTCTCAAGCTAAAGATTAAACAATGCCTTTTCAAATATGGTGTGCTTTAAAAGTTACACAAATACTATGTGTTCATTATACAAAAATGAGAAAATTCAGAGAAACTAAAAAAAAAATATTAAATACCTGTAATCCTACCATTTAGAGATGACCATTATTATTATTTTGGTGTATTTTCTTCCAAACGGTTTCCAATGTTTGATATGTATAATTATGCAAATAAACATCTACATTTGCTATTTGTCCTAGTTTCTAAGATAAACATTTTCATATTTTAACCTTCTGAAAATGAGATGAATTTTTACAATCAAGGATTGAATTTAATGAAATTTTTATCTACTCCCTCCAAAATAGTTACAATAAAATTTACTCCATAGTATCTTTAGAGATATGTATTTTTTAACTGGCCTTTTTATTTGCAGATAACGGTACAGTTACATGTAATTGTGAGAAATAACACAGAGAAATCCTTTGTAACCTTGACCCAGTTTCCCTCAACATCTTATAAAACTATAATACAGTACCACAACCAATGTATTGACATTGATACAGAACATCTTTATCACCATAAAGATCCCTCACATTGCCCTTTTATAATCATATCCAGCTCCCTCCTATTTTCTCCACCTCTGTCTGGTCCCTTAACCCTGTTGTTGTTGTTGTTATGTGCCGTCGAGTCAAACCTGACTCATAGAGACCCCTCCTTGGGTTTCCGAGGCAGTATCACTACGGAAGTAGGATTGCCCAACCTTCCTTCCGAGGATTTGCTCTCTAGTTCTATAATAATTTTGTCATTTCAGGAATGCTCTATAAATGGTTCATATAATATACAAGCTCTTGGCTTTTTTTCACTCAGCATAAGTCTCTGGAAGCTGATGCGGGTTTTTGTATGTATCAGTATGTAGAAGTCCATGGTATGGATATACCACAGTTTCTTTAACAACTCATCCATTGAAATACATCTGGGTTGTTTCCAGTTAGGGGCTATTATGAATAAAGCTGTTGTAAACATTTGTGCGCCGATATTTGTCTAAACATAAGTCTTTATTCCTCTGGGATAAATGCCCAGGAGTGCAATTGTTGGGTTGTATGGTGGTTGCACTCCTCAGAAGGAAGCTTGGGCTATCTACTTCTGTAGTGATACCACCTCAGAAACCCAAGGAGGGGTCACTATGAGTCAGATCTGACTTGACAGCACATAACAACTACAACAACATGGTAGTTACATGTTTAATTTTTTAAGAAATTGTCAAAAAGTTTTCTGGAGTGGCATGCCATTTTACATTCCCACTCTAGTAGTGTATGAGTGACATGATTTCTCTGCATTCTTACCAACATTGGGTGTTATTTTAAATTTTCATCATTATAATAGATGTGTAGTGGATTTCCTTAATAGTTGTAGTGCTAGTCACATTATTTATTTCATATTGAGTGAGCTGTGGTAGCTTGTGGTTTTTTTTTTTTTTTAGAAATTCGACCATTTCATCTAAGTTGTTAAATGTATGTGTTTAGTGTTGCTCACATTCTTTTACATCCTTTAGATGTCTGCAGGGCTTGAGGCGATATTCCTGCTCTCATTCCTGATATTAGTAATTTGTGTCTTCTCTGTTGCTTCTTTGTCATTCGTGCTAGAGATTTATCATTCTTATTGCTCTTTTCAAAGAATCAGGTCTTTGTTTCATTAATTTTCTCTATTGTACTTCTGTTTTCAATTTCAAGCCACCCAGTTTGTGGTAACTTGTTATGGCAACCCTAAGAAACTGATATGTTAGAAGATAATATATGTAGGAACAAAATACACTAAAGGTTAAGAAGAAATGTGAGGAATTACAGTATTTAATGCTCCAATATTTACTATACTGCATTTAAACTACAGTGTAATATTAATAGTGTGGCCAGGTAGTAATTTGTGGAGAAGATGAGATTTGAGTAAAGACCTAAAGGAATTAGCCAAGCAATATCTGTAAGAAGTGTGCCCTAGGCATATGGGCCAGCTAGAGCAAAGACCCTAAGAAGGAGCATGCCTGGAATGTCTGAGGAAAAGCAAGGAGGCAGGTGTGGCTGGAGTGGGGTGAGCAAGTGGCAAAGAGATAAAGATGAGGTCAGAGCATAACAGGGAGCAAGGACTTTGGCTTTTACTCTGAATGAAATGGGGAGCTATTACAGTGTATGAAGCAAAGAGATGACATGACCTGACTCAGGTTTTAAAAGACGCACTTTGGCTGCTATGTAGGGAATAGACTTTGGGTAGAAGATGGTGACTTCTTAGCAGGGTAATGCAGTAACTCAGATGAAAGGCAGCATGCTTTGGAGCAGAGTGTAGCAGTGGAGTAGTGAGATATAATTAAATTCTAAATATATTTTGAGGGTAGAGCTCATAGGATCTCCTTGGAAATTGGATATGGGGTGTGAAAAAAGAGAAAGGTCTAGATAACCAACCTGATATAAATCCCTAACCATAGGTGGCCACATTCAGTATCTAACCATACCATTCCTACACCTACAATCCTGGCCACAGCCTATTGGATAATGATAGGCACATATCTAGGGATCTGTAGGCTGGACATTAACTAAGCCATAGATGTCCTAGCATGAAAGTTCTGCTAAAATAAATGACAATTAATTGTGCCAATAAGATTTTTTTTCTCTCAAGAATCAGAATTGGAGATACAAAAATCATCAGTGAGAACAGAAGCTGAAATATACAGAGAAGACATTGCTCAGACCTCATGACTAAGCAGGAGCCATGAATAAACAGGAGGTCTGAGCAAACAAAAGTCATGAGACAGCAAAAAGATATAGAGAGTAATGGCAGACGTGATAGAAGATAGCTAAAAAACATCAAATTCTCTAAGAGACAGTCAATAGGCAGGCCTAGGTCACAGGCCAACCCTGTAGCCAGAGGGTACAGCCATCCCCTCTGACCAGAAGCCAGGGAATGGTGCTAGACAGACAAAAATGACAGACTTACCCCAACCAGGTAAAGTCTGGCTGGAATTAGTACTGTGGAAGTCAGAACTGCATATGAGCCAAACTTAGAGGGTGCAAGGAAGCCAGAGAAAGCAGAGGAAACCTGTCTGCTGAGAGAAGCAGAAAAGTGTAGCAGATGCTCGGAGAGACGCATGGATGGCAGACTTTGCAGCCACACAGGGGATGGGACTGTTTCTAATCTTCCTGTTTCAGTCCCATCCCTGGGTGGCCTGGCTGTGCTGATCCCTGCACTTTCATACCTCAAGACGTTGCTTCTTGTATTCTTTCAAAATACCTTTTCTATTTGAGGTAGTATGAATAGGTTTTTTATTTATGCTATAGGGATAAAGATGATGCATTTGGCTGGATGTTTTCAGTATCTACTTATCTCTCAAGATTGAGTATGGAAGACAAAGTACATAAGGTAAAAAGCAGAAAGACGGCATAAAGTAGAATTAATAGGAATCATGCTGAGCACTTACTGTAATATGAGGAATGTACCATTATCCCCAAGAAGCCCTGGTTTGCACAGTGGTAAGCACTCAAATGCTAACTGAAAGTTCAGTGGTTCGAATCCACCAGCTGTTCCATGGGAGAAAGATGTGCCAGTCCACTTCCATAAAGATTATAGCCTTGGAAGCCCTAGGGTGGTTCTAATCTATCCTATAGAGTAGTTAGGAGTTGGAATTAACTCTATGGCAACAAGTTTGGGATTTTCTTTGTTTGTTTTACTATTACTTCCATTTTATGCATGAAGAAGCTAAGGCTCACAGAGGTAAAGTAACTTGTCCAGAACCAGGCAATCTGTAGAAGAATAGAGTGCTTGGCTCCCGAGCCATGCCTCTGATTCTAGGCACCCTGTATTCATTCCATCGCACCATGGTACCTTTTGGAAGAGAAAAGAAAAGGTCTTCTGCATAGTCTCCAGAGCTCCTTCCACTGTAAAGTGCTGCCTTCCCTAGGATGTGTTGCCTAGTTGAGAAATGAACAGGTTTAAAGCAGTTATGAGAAATGTAAAATAGCCTACATTAGGGCTGAAATAGTAACGTGTGGCTAGTTTACCATCTTTTATGCTTTACATACATGTGGCGGATGCTGCTAACCTGTCACAGCCCCTTTTCCTGCTGAGCTCACATGGAATTTCAGTCTTTCTCAATGTAAGACTCTAGACAGTCACTACCTGTCAATCACAGTGGACACCTAAGATGAAACCTTTATCTTCCTTCCATGATGGCTTGTGTCCTTAAAGGATCAGGCATGGACTTGGAGGATCTAAGTAGCCAGGCTTAAGGAATTTGAAGTATAGGCAAATTTATCTGTTTTCATGAGTTGAAATGTAGTAGTTAATGCAGTGGGAGGCAGTGGTAAAAGACTTTAAAACATGGGCTTTGGAACAAAATTGAGTTGGGTTATTATTTACCAGCTCTGTGATCTTGGACTAAAAGAAAAAAAAACTCAGTGCCATCAAGTCAATTCCATCTCATAGCAACCTCCTTTGGGTCTGAGGCAGTAAATCTTTACAGAAGTAGATTGCCCAGTCTTCCTTCCACAGAGTGGCTGGGGGGTTTGAACTGCCAGCCTTCTGGTTAGCAGTCAAATGCCTTAGGCACTACGCCATCAGAGCTCCTTAGCTCTGTGATCTTGGACAGTTTCCTTAATAGTTAAATAGACTAGTATGGTTGTTCTCAATGTCTGAGCTGACTCTGTTTTGGAAACACTTTTGGGATTCCATTACATAAAACTCTCTTCCTACAAGATTCATTTTGATGAGAACATCCTTCTTGTTCACCAGAACCTAGAATAGTATCTGGCTTAGAGCTGGATGGTTATTGAATGAATGTTGAGGCACCTATCATCTATCTTTCCCAGAGAGAAATAGCTCAGATGTAGACCAATGACAAAATGGAACCCTTAAGGGCATGCAATGGACCCATCATGGCAGGGGTCAGAACTTTTTGGAGGAAGTCATCAAGGGGTTATGAATGAAACTGAACTGGAGCAAGTATTGTATTGAATCTCACTGCTTCTTTTCTTATTTGTCTTAATGCTGTCTCCTATAGCCTACTTCTTTACCTCTGTTGTGATGAATCTGGATATTTCCAGCAGGAACAAGGTCGGGTCATACAGAGAAGAAGAAGCATGAAGTATGCTACTTGAGCTAGGATTTAGTCTTGACTCTGAACCAAAGGACCACAGACTTCAGCTTCTGGACCTGCTGGGCACCAGAAGGGCTAGGCCTCACAAAGGGCTAAGGACTCTTACCCCTTTACTTACCAGGCATTTCCTCTTCCTCCACCACATCTCCTTTCCCCTTCTTCTAGCCTCCATCAGTCACAGCAAGTGGGCTTTGAGAGGAAATAAGAAGAGTGTGAGAAGTCAGACCAGGAAGAAGTGGATATTTTCACTGGAAGACTGTTTTGATTACTTCTTGCCAGTCTAACAGGAAATACCACAAATGGGATGGCTTACAGTTTTGGAGGCTAGAAGTCCAAGTTCAAAGTGTCAGGCTCTAGGGGCTGAGTGAAAGCCCCTCCACTGAACCTACAGGCTCTCTTCATTCTGGCAGCTGCTAGCTGCTGAGGCCAGCAAATCCCAGGTCAACACATAAAAAGGCACAGTCCCTATATTGCCAAACCACACAGCAGGTCACTGATTCAAGTCCAGAGACAGTTGCAAGATTGGCAGGAAACATGGCAGGTTGCTAAATGAAGACTTGGCTGCATCAGAGTCCAACATGCCATAAAGCAAAAGATGGTCCTCAAAGTTGCTTCTTATTTGCTGGAAGCAGACCACTTCCCTAAGGCAGCTACTCAGATGCTCACAGTAGATTCCACCATGGCATTGATTACCAGTCTCATCACAGGGAATACTACATCCAGCTGCCAAGCCACTCAAAACTAGACGCAGCCAAGTTGACACATAACCTTAACTACCACAGAGCCTGAAGAGGGAATATCCCAGTATAGCTCGTCAGATTTCTAAACCATATTTGTTATCTTGTAACCCTGGTTTTTGGAAGTCAAAACCTGTGCCTTTGTTTTGGGTGAACTGTAGAAAGCTGGAGCTTCTCAACCTGCAACTCATTCTGGAGAAGTAGTGTAGTACTTAAGAATCCCTGGGTGGTGCAAACACTCAGTTGCTAGGTGAAAGATTGGAGGTTCAAACCCTCCCAAAGATGCCTCAAAAAACAGGCCTGGCAATCTGCTTTCAAAGAGTCACAGTCTTAAAAACTCTACGGAGCCATTCTCTGCACATGTGGTCATCATGAGTTGGAATGTAGTACTTAAAGCAGTGGGAGGCAGTGGTAAAATACTTAAAAACATGTTGTTGTTGTTGTTGTTGTGCTCAGTCTAGTCCGATCTCACTCATAGTGATCCCTCCTTGGGTTTCTGAGACGGTATCACTGAGGAAGTAGATTGCCCCACTTTCCTTCGGAGGAGTGGCTGGTGGGTTTGAATCACCAGCCTCCTGGTTAGCAGTCAAATGCCTTAGGCACTACACTACCAGAGTTCCTTAAAAACATAGGCTTTAGAATAAGATTGAATTGGGTTATTACTTACAAAGTCTATGATCTTGGACAAGTTCCTTAATCGTTCTGAATTTTAGGTTCTTTCAACCTATTTGACATGAATAATAATAGTATGTACCTTATGAGATTGTGGTGGTCTGTAGAGTTTTTACTTAGGAAAATCAAAAGGTATATTGCTATCATGAATAATACTATCTCATCTGTGGTACTTACTTTCACATAGTAATGTCTTTCCTTTTCTTCTAAACTCTGAGAAAGAAAGCAAAGTAGACTGGATTTCTGAGAATTTACAAGTAGAAGGCAGGAACTCACAGGGGCCTGTGAGTTTGTGTTCAAAAAGCAATCCTGTTGCTGTTAAGTGTCAGGAAGCTTTCAGGAACCTCCAGCAGAGGAGAGCTTTGGAGACCAATCATTTACAAAAGCATAGGGTGACTGACCAGGACAAGCATGAAAAGCTTTGGGAAAGTTTGTCCATTGCCTGCTGCCCTACTTCTGAAACAGGCCTGGAGGGTAAGAAGTAGCCATCGCTAGCTTAACCAAGAAACGTACCCAGCAGCCAGAGAGATGGCTATTAAGCCACTGTAAGCCTTGACACATTTGTCTTAACCTCCTCAGCTTCTGTAACACTCAGATTCACACAGCTGGGCTCACTAATACCTACACCTTCCCTGCCTTCATCCTGTATGATACCCTACTGTTTGCCTATCACACATTGTATTAGTTTTCCGTTGGTGCTGTAACAAATTATCACAAACTTGGTAGCTAAACAACACAAGTATATTATCTTACCGTTCTGAGGGTCAAAAGACCAAAACATCTCACTAGGCTAAAATCAAAGTGTTGGCAGGGCTGTCTTCTTTCATGAAGGCTATAGGGAAGAATCTATGTCCTTGCCTTTTACAGCTTCTAGAGACTATCCTTCCATCTTCAAAGCTAGCAATGGTGGATCAAGTCCTTCTCTCATCAGATCATTCCATCTTCTTCTCTCTCATCACATTTCCTTCTCTGACTCTGACTCTTTTGCCTTATTTTTCCATATTTAAAGACATATATGAACATCTCCAACAATTAGAGAAAGAACAGCAAGAAAAGCCTACAGTCACCAGAAGGAAGGAAATAATCAAGATTCGAGCAGAAATCAATGAAACAG
>NW_006921601.1:12648699-12654461 GCF_000298275.1 Orycteropus afer afer | reverse complement strand
AAAAAAAAAAAAAAGACATATATGATGACATGGGGCCCATCTGGGTAAACTAGGATGATCTCCTGATTTTAAGGTCAGCTTGTTGTGTGCTGTCAAGTAGATTTCAACTCATAGCAACCCTATAGGACAGAGTAGAATAGTCACATAAGGTTTCTGTGGTATTTAAGGTTGTGTGTCAACTTGGCTGGGCCTAGTTGAGTGGCTGGGCAGCTGGTGGTAGTTATTCCCCATGATGAGACCAGCAATCAGCTCCATGGTAGGATCTACCACAAGCAGCTGAGTAGCTGCTTTAGGGATGTGGCCTCCTTACCATATATAAGAAGCAGGTTTGGGAATGGTCTCTAGCTTATGGCACGCTTGAACCCTGCATGTAGTCAAGTCATTATTCAACAGCCTGCCATATTCTGCCAATCTTGGGACTTCTGGACTTGAATTCGTGGCCTGCCATGTGGTTTGGTAACATTGGGACTGTGCCTTTTTACTTGCCAACCTTGGGCTTGGCAGCCTCAGCAGCCAGCAGCTGCCTGAGTGAAGAAAAGCCTCCAGCTTCAGTGGGCCAAGAACAGGAGGCAAAGCTGAAGCCCAAGGTTGAGGGGCTTTCACTCAGCCCCTAGATCCTGGCACTTTGAACTTGGACTTAAAGCCTCCAAAATTGTAAGAGAATAAACTCCTATTTGCTTAAGCCATTCCATTTGTAGTATATTCCTGTCAGAGCAGTACTAGGGAACCAAAACAGTTTCCTTGGCTGTAAACCTTAACAGAAGCACATTGCCAGGTATTTTCTCCTGAAGAGCCCTGGATGCATTTGAATTGTTGATCTTTCAGGTAGCAGCCAAGCCCTTAGCCCTTGTGTCACCAGGGCTCCTATGTCACCTGGTTAGCAATCTCAATTCCATTATCAACCTTAATTCCCCATTGCCATGTAACATATTCATAGATTACAGGGAGTGAGGTCTTTGGGGAGACGTTATTCTGCTAACCTCACCCATTAACTATTACACTTTGCTCTCTGATTCTAGAATTGGGACTGAAACTAGTGAATTCCCTCAAATACTGGTCCTGAGCTGTCCTCTCTGTGATGGTGTCTATGAAGCCCATGCCCAGGATAGCTGGTTTCTGTTTGGCCTGGCTGGCTCCCTCCTCCTCAATTGACCTTTATATAAAATGACCCATGGTACCTTCTCTGGTCATAAGGATACTGTGGTTGCTCTGCCAGAATAGGTGAGTAAGATAAACTTTTCTTTCTTTCTTCAATAGTTTTCAGATTCTTTATTGTGACAGCCAGGCTAATAGAACCAATTTTTCTTTAATGAATATTTTCAAACAAAAGGAGCCTGTCCATTCGTCCACACTTTGTCACAGCCTTATCTGATAGTACTTTCATTAACTCGATTAATGCCGGGGACAGTTTACACTGACTACAATAATCACTGGCTGAAAACAACCCAGAGGTGACCTGTACTTTTTTAGACACAAACATAAAGGCACATTCATGTACACATACAGTGGTTGGTGTGGTGGGAAAAAGATGTTAAGCATCTGTTAATATATGCTAGATGTTGTCTTGCTTTAGGGAAAAGCAAAAAGGAAGGGAACTAAAATTTATTGACAACTTGCCCTGTGCTGGGACTTTACTCATAAACTCACTTTCATTCTCATGACAAGAGAATTATCTCCATTTTATATCGTCTCCATTTTACAAAGAGAAATACTGAGGTCCAAGGATCACACAGCTAGAAAGAGGTAGAGTTCAGTCTTTGTAACCTGGCCTGTCTGATTCCAAAGACTTTTCCTTTCCCCTTTATTTGATCTGCTCCTAAAGGAAGAGAATGGACCAGAATAGGAATGTTCAAACTGAGTTCAGTGAAGCATAGGATCCTATGAAGGTACTTCCTGGGCTCCACACACAACAGTGAGAATAAAGAAAGTGGGCTGAGTGAGGTCTGTGTACTCCACCTCCCTCCTCAAATCAGACATACTCTGGTCAGTTTTACATATTTGGATGCAATGTAAAATTTTAATAGAAAAGAATGTTGGGGTGTAGTCTGCTAAAGTAGCCACTTGAAGACCATTACACACCATTGACCACCACAACACTGTGATTGTAGATAGTCTGTCCTACATGTCCCCAGTTAATTGATCAATTTTTCCAATGCCCTGGTTATTGACTGATGTATATCAGGGGCTTTGGGAGGGATGGTGCTCACTAGAATGAAAGAGATAATGCAATGCATCTCAGTTGGAGAGTGATGCATGAAATATTAAGAGAGAGAAGAAACAAGATTCTGCAGGCCCTTGTCTGTACCACAGTCAGAATGTACACTGATAGCAGAGATGAAGTCAGATTCATATAGATGGTGATTATCTGGTCATAGATAGCAGAAATTGTTACACAAATGGAAATCCTCACTGTGATGGTGAATGGGGTATCAGGAGGTGTGGTAGTTGTGTATCAACTTGGTTTGGCCCGTTTTTGAGTGGCTGGGCAGCTGGATGTAGTTTCTCTCCATGATGAGACTGGTAATCAACTCCATGGTGGAATCTACTGCAACAGCTGAGTAAGCTGCCTTAAGGATGTGGCCTACTTCCAGTATATAGGAAGACAGCTAAGAGAGGTCTCTGAGCTTTTTGGCATGCTTGGACCCTACATGTAGCCGATTCTTCATTCAGCAGCCTGCCATGTTTCCTGCCAATCTTGGGACTATCTCCAGATTTGAACTAGTGATCTGCCATGTTGTTTGGTAATCTTGGGCCTGTGCCATTTTATTTGTCAACCTTGGCTTTTCAGCCACAGCAGCCAGCAGCTGCCTGAGTTAAGAGAAGCCCTTAGTTTCAGTGGGCCAGGAACAAGAAGCAGAGCTAAAGCCCAAGATTGAGGGGCTTTCACCCAGCCCCTAGAGCCTGGAACTTTGAACTTGGACTTCTTACTTCCTAAACTGTAACAGAATAAATCCCTGTTTGTTCAAACCATCCACACTTGTGGTACTTTCTGTTAGAGTAGCACTAAAGAACCAAAACAGGAGGTATACATAGCTTTCATGAATCGCCTCTTTCAGAAACAATCTCTTTGGAATCAGGATGCTCCCATCTAAGAGTATGTCTTGCCATGTTACCAAGGACCACTGATTGATGCATTCTCAAAGCAAGCAAAGCCCCATTAAAGTATCACTAATTTAAATCAATGAAGGAGATAACAACTCAAGTAATGGAGACCATAAAAAAAGCCCACATCCCTGAGCACATGGTGGAGTAAACCCACCATACTGACATGGGACTATACCTCAGGACTTCTTTGTGAGAGGGAAATAAATGATATTGTTTAAACCATTTTCTGTTTCTCAAGTCGATACTAATCAAAATTGAAATATATATATGGATATGTGTGTGCTGTTAATAAGGTTTCATTAGCAACCCACAATATGCAGATGACACAACCTTGCTTGCTGAAAGTGACAATGACTTGAAGCACTTACTGACGAAGATTAAAGACTACAGTCTGCAGTATGGATTACATCTCAACACAAAGATAAACAAAAATCCTTACAACTGGACCACTAAGCAACATCACCATAAATGGAGAAAAGGTTGAAGTTATCAAAGATTTCATATTGCTTGGATCCACAATCAACACTAATGGAAGCAGCAATTAGCAAATCAGACGTCTTACTGCACTGAGCAAATCTGCTGCAAAAGACCTCTTTCAAGTGCTGAAGAACAAAGGTGTCTCTTCAAAGACTAAGGTGCACCTAACCCAAGCCATGGTATTTTCAGTAGCCTCATATGCATGTGAGAGTTGGACAATGAATAAGGAAGTCTGATGAAGAGTTGCTGCTTTTGAGTTGTAGTGTTGGCAAAGAATACTGAAAGTACCATGGACTGCCTGAAGAACTAATAAACCTGTCCTGAAAGAAGTGCAGCCAGAACGCTCCTTGGAAGCAAAAACGGCCAGACTTTGTCTTATTTTGTCATGTTGTCAGAAGGCACCATTCCCTGGAGAAGGATATCATGCTTGGTAAAGTGGAGGGTCAGTGAAAAAGAGGAAGGCCCTCAATGAGATGGACTGACCCAGTGGCTGCAATGATGGGCTCAAGCATAGCAAGGATTATGAGGATGGTGCACTACTGGGTAGCGTTTCATTCTGTTGTACATAGAGTCACTATGAGTCAGAACTTGATGCAACAGCACCTAACAATAAAAACAACGTGTGTGTGTATACATAGATATGTATATACGTGTGTGTGTGTGTGTGTGTGTAGGTTGAAGCTACTGTGTCAATCCATCTCATTGAGGGTGTTCCTCTTTTTCACTCTCTACCAAGCATGATGTCCTTCTCCAGGAACTGGTTCCTCCTGATAACATGTCCAGAGTATGTAGCATGGGCTTAAACAGCAATGATTTGGGGATGGTGCAGGACTTGGCAGTGTTTCATTCTGTTATACAGAGGGTCACTGTGAGACAGAACCGACTTGATGGCACCTAACAAAAACAACATATTTATATGTATGTGCACATGTACACATACTCTGTATGCTAAGAACTATATTATTCCAGCTTTGCTCGTGAGAAAACTGTAGCTTAGCTACATTAAATCATTTGCAAAGATTACCCCTTAAGAGATGGAGTCAGGAGTTTAACTTTGATTTGTGCCAAAGTCCATGTTCTATATTCCTTTTCTAATTTTTGACCTTTTGTGGCTGGCAAGAAGCCTTTCAGCAAAGTTTCCTCCTGGTGTCTGGCCATGAGACTGTAGTCTCCAACTAGCTCTTCTATCATTTAGTTCATAAATAAAATTCATGAGCCACAAGGGTCATGGTGAAACTCAATTGAGAGCTCTGGGATATCACTGCAGTCATGAAGGGTATTATTTGCATGAAGATTCTTAGGTCTTCTAAAGGAAACAGTGAAAAGGACCTTGGGAACTAACGATTGAGACTATGAGAGATAGTTGATATCCTTGAAAAAGAGGGGATGATGAGGCAGAAACTTAGTGCTGGAAAGGAAGACAACTATTTTGAGGGGATGGGATGGATAGTGGAAGGATATGTCCATCTTACTTTGGGGCACAGAGTCAGATAGGTGAGGGAGGCTGAGGTAGGTAGGTGGTATCATACATAGAGTGAGCCCCAGCCCAAACCTTAATTAAAAGAGACTCATAGCCATGTGTTTGAGTTCAAATGAGCTTGTTTAGATGCCAGACCAACTGAGGTTTGCTGAAAGAGTGGTCACTCCTTAGAGGGGCAATTTCATTCCATTTTGGGGCTAGGGACAACTGCAGTGTGATTAAAAGTGGTATCGCTGGCAGTTGTGACCAGGTTGTGGAACAGAAGAGGAGAATTGCAATGCCAGAAGAAACAACCAAAAGGGAGAAAGTGGACCCCCTTCCACTTGACTGTGTCTATCCTTATCAAGGGGAGGGTCATAACCAGTGATGGATGAGGAGCAAGTCATTGGTTTATTTGAAAACCTAATAGAGCATGATTTGGGACACATCTGACAAGATGATACTTAGGAACTTTGAGAGATTAAAAAAGCATGTTTCATTGTGAAGTTTTTTCCCCAAACTTCTTCTTCTCATTGAGAAGAGGGAACCCCAGGTAACCTAGCACCATCTCTAGAAACCCCATACCCTTTGCCTCATTCTTGCCTTTTCTTTGCTCTGTTCCTGCATTTACTTGCTTCTGACCATGTGTTTTTTCTCCTATTTTTGTCCATTTCTTTTCCTTATACTTACCACAGATTTGGCTTCTAGGGGTCAATTGCTG
>NW_006921601.1:12618186-12648479 GCF_000298275.1 Orycteropus afer afer | reverse complement strand
CAAATATATATATATATATATATATATATATAAGCTCTGATAGCATAGTGCCTAAGGCACTTGACTGCTAACCAGAAGGCTGATGGTTCAAAACCACCGGCCACTCCTTGGAAGGAAGGTTGGGCAATCTACTTTGGTAGTGATACCGCCTTGGAAACCCAAGGAGGGTTCGCTAGGAGTCGGATCTGACTTGACAGCACATAACAACAACAACAACAACTATCATACCCCAGCTGTTATGGAGAACTTGAACTCGTTTTCCAAAGCTGTTCCTATCTCCTGGGCCCCACTTTTGCCGGTTACCCTGCCTGGTCTAATCTGGCCTCCCTGATGGGCAAATCAGATACCTAATCACTCATGCCCACATTGACATCTCCCTTCCCTAGCCCCCAAGACTCTAGGACCTAGAGCACTTACCATCTACATACTTCCTTGTGACACCCTTTGGGTGGTGATAAGAGCTGAGATGATAGCCTAGCAGGTCACTCTGGGAATGAGAAGATAGGACACCAGATGGACCAACCCCAGACACAGGACAGATTAGCAGAGAGGCCCATGAGTAGGCAGTGCCTCAAACATCCAGCATAAGGGTCAGAGAGCGCAGGGATCAAGGCTGGGAAGCCATCTTATGTTTTTTCCTGCTGTAACATAGATGAAAGCTGGAACCTACTTGAACAATAAAAGCTAGATGAGATTGCCTCAGCTACTTGAATCCACAATGTCAGGTAGCACAAAATTTTTTGCAGCTTTTTGGGAATTCTCAAAGTTAAAGCTCTCCTGACTTTCTCTGCTTCCAGGCATCTATCTGTAGCAATCACTGTTGCTAACTCTACTCTGCTAAACCCATGGTGAAAAATTAGCCCTTTCACCAGCTCTTAACCACCAGAAAATTGAAACCAAACATTTGTGATTTGATGGAGTTTATCAGAATTTTATGGGAATTTGGGGAGAGAAGAACAGGGCATACTGTCACATTATATGATGCTTAGCCCACTGCCATCTTGCATAATTTCTCTGCCTTCTCCTTTTTCTACACTTACTTCCTCCATCCCAGTTGTTGTTGGTAGGTGGCATCTAGTTGGCTCTGACTCATAGTGACCATATGTATAACAGAACTATTGCAACCATTGTGTCAATCCATCTCACTGATGATTTCCTTCATTTTTGTTGGCCCTCTACCAAACATGATGCCCTGTCCTAACAACTGATCTTTCTTGATGATGTGTCCAAAATAAGCAAGTTGAACTCTCATCATTCTTGCTTCTAAGGAACATGCTGGTTGTATGTCTTCTAAGAGTGATTTGTTCATTCTTCTGACAGTCCATGAGCACCCTTCAAATTTCAAATATTCTCCCTTTTATGTGAAAGTATCCTCCCTGTTTTATACCTTTGAACTCAAGCAGTTATCAAAGTATTTCTTTTCTAGCAGTTAGTTCTCCACCTAACAAGAACACTAGCATGAATTTTAAGGTAATACAATTTTCTCTACAGTTATATTCTTTCATTTTTAATTTTCTTATAGCAATCAAACCTACATTTTCAAAATAGAAAACTATCAATGTGATCCATGTCAGTTGGAATAAAATAATAAGTTTAAACCCTCCCAAATCAGATCTTATATGGTAGCCCTTCCTATATTTAACATACACCTATACTCTTTTCTTCAACCTCTGTAGATGATGCAATGATTTCTAGACTTGGCTGTATATTGTCACCTGGTGATCTCTTGAGATAGTATAGATCTGGGCCAAACTACAGATTCTAATTCATAGATGATGGTAAGACTTAGGATTCTGCATTCTAACAAGTTCTTCAATAATCTACAGACAGATAGTTTTTAAGGAACACTAATTGCACTGGCCACATTTCAAGGGCTCAATAGCCACATGTAGCTAGTGGCTGTCATTAGACAGTGTAGATACAGAACATTTCCAATACCAGTGAAAGTTTTAGTGGATAGTGTTGGTCTAGACATTTACTGTCCAAAATACCTACTTTGATGTTTAGCAAGTGTAGCTTTCACCATCCTTCCTGCACCTTTCAGACTCTTACAGTGCTATCTGTGTTGCCACTCCCTCACCAGAAAACTCCTGGGATGCCTCAGCATCTTCTCTAACTGTTCCTTTTGCCTCTTAACCTTAATTTATTTCCTCAATTCAGGGCCAGGATATAATGGATTGTCTTTGTTCCCAATAGGTGCTTCTACCCTCATGAAAGACTGCCATTTGGAGCTAATGCCATTTGACTATGATAACTCTCCCAATTCTTATTACTTTAATACCAGGCCCTTAAAGGAACTCTCAAGGTACAGTAATTGGGCACTTGGCTGCTAACTAAAAGTCTGCAGTTTGAACCCACCAGTTTCTTCTCAGGGGAAAGATGTGGCAATCTGCTTCTGTAAAGATTTATAGCCTTGAAAATTCTAATGGGCAGTTCTACTCTATCCTACAGGGTTTCTATTAGAATAAACTTGACAGCAGTGGGTCTACCAGCCCCTTGGTCATCTCACTCAGTCATTGAAGACATTTACACTTGGTTCACAGTTTTCCTGTTTACCTCAGACCTTGTCGTCATCTTGTCATCTTGGATAATGTCAATGCCCAATTAACAATTGGCCCCTCAGTTCTTTGACCTTCTCATCTCCAATAAAAATGATTAAAGAACTAACACTTGCTACATGCCAGTCACTATTCTAATGAATCTGCATGTCATGCATTAACTTATTTGATTCCATGACATCCCTGAAAGATGGGTCACTATTACAGGAAGTCTCTGGGTTATGAACTTCCAAGTTATAAACAACTCATACTTGCCCTTTAATGTTATGTAAATTTACCCTCACTTTGAAACAACTAAATCAACCACACAACAAGTTCTTCATCACAATCACCTTCACTTGCTGCATGTGCAGCTTTTAAGTCATGGAAAATGCTTGGAGCTTTTCACACACTAAAACCAAACCAAACCAAACCCACTGCCATCAATTCCAACCCTATAAAGACAGAGTAGAACTGCCTCATAGGGTTTCCAAGGTTGTAATCTTTACAGAAGCAAACTGCCACATCTTTCCCTCCCAGAGTGGCTGTTGAGTTCAAATCATCAAATTTTTGGTAGCAGCCAAGTGCTTTAGCCACTTACTACTACCAGGGCTCAGTTTCTTGCAAGTACGGCTTAATAAGAAATTTATCCACCTGTTCCAACTTATCTCAAATTTGACATAAAGACACACTTAGAAATGGATCTTGTAACTCTTGTAACAGGAACTATCTGTATCAGCATTATCTCCATTTTACAGATGAGGAAACAGTTAAGTAGTTTGCTTGTGGTGATGCACCATAAGGAATGAAGGCAGGATTTAAACTCCACTCCAAAGAGCACATGCTTCACTCCTACTCCAAATTTTCTCCTTCTAATGACGGTCTTTGGTCCTTTCTGGCTCTACTACCCATTCCCGCTGGCATATCATGAACTTTGCCATCACCTCTACCTCTGTCATCTTCAAATCAATAATCCAGTCATCCTGACCTCCGAACAACTTCCTCTCTCCACAGCAGAGGAATTGTAACAATAACAGCAGATACAGTTTAAATACTTTTCACATATTGTCTTAGTTATTCAGTGCTGCTATAACAAAAATACCACAAGTGGGTGGCTTTGACAAACATTAATTTTCTCACAGTTTAGAAAGCTAGAGGCTCTGGGGAAGGTTTTCTCACTCTATTGGCTCTGGAAGAAGGTTCTTGTCTCTCTTGAGCTTCTCCTCCTGGACAATCATGTGGCATCTCTTCCCCCCTCCTCTGCTCTCTTGCACATTTAAACTCTTTTTTTATCTCAAAAGAAATTGACTTAAGACACACCCTACACTAATTCTGCATCATTAACATGAAAAATGCTACCCCTTCCCAAGTGGAATTATAACCATAGGCATTTTGTTGTTGTTGTTGAGTCTAATAGAGGTTGGGATTTACAATTCATATTTTTGGGGAATACAATTCAATCCATACACATATTAACTCATTTATTCCTCACAACAATTCTGTGAGGAAGGTAAGAATTAATGACAGTTTTGCAGAGGAGGAAATTAAGGCACAGAGAGGTTAAAGATACACCCACAGTTACACAGCTCATAGATGACAAAGCCAAAATTTGAACCCACATAGTTAGGTTCCAGAGTCACAAATAATGCACTCACATAAATAACATGCCCACACATATAATGTGGGGCATAGTGTACTTTCGAGAATAGCATGGGAGAGGTCACATGGTTGCAAAATAAGGTGCAGTATGCTCATTATTTGTGTAAAAGTGTGGTATATGTTAGGGACAATAACCTAGAATTGTGGAGAAAATCATTATCACCTGGTACAAAAAGGGTATAGCAGTGGTATCTAACCTCCTGTAACTTCACAAGGGAAGGAGTGAATCAAGATGAACATAAACAGCCTAAGACTGGTTCCTATGAGGCAGATGTCAGACATGCCACCACCCTCCAACCTTTTTACCAATTCTGACACCAACCGTCCCTCCTACAGTGCTCTCTGCTTTTCTGCTGGGTTCGATAATTCATTGCAATGGCCAGATAGAACTCACAGACAATATTCATATATTCATGTTTATGAGGTTTATTAGGGAGGTAACAGGTTACAACTGGGGTTCAGGAACATTCAGGACACTACTTTTCAATCAGGACAGTTCGTCTCAGCCATGCTCATAGGCATGCCTTTCTCTGTCCCTTGGCCCCTTGGCCTTACCTCTGTTCTGATCAGGCAAGTGTTACAAAGCCCTTTAGCATGGAAGATAGGAGCCTAGAGAAGCATCCCACTCCACGAGCTAGCCTCCTGCCCAAAGGGGAATTCTTCCTCCGTGGGCTAGGAAGCCCACCGTTCTGTCTCCTGCCAGTCTCTTGGTCTGTTGCCTCTGCTGCTGCCATCTCCCTGTCACCTCTCCTGGATCAAGGAAGTTCAACGCAGTACTCTTCAGTGCAAGGGATACACTGTACCCCGAGGTCTTCTTTCTTGATGATAGTGAGATTCCCACCTCTCCACCTCTGGGATGACTCATCTAAAGCCTAATGAATGGCAAAACTGACCAATCCCCATGTTAGGGTTCTCTATAACTTATTTCCATGGCCCCACTCCCACAAGTGCAATGGATCTTATTGTACCTTATTTACATTATTAGCAAGTTATCCAAACCCTTGGTGGGCCAATAGCACCTCACATTTGCCTAGGCCACCCAGTCATCTGGTGGGAGTCACAAAGACCATGACTATAAGAGCCATGTTAAGAATTCACTGCACTACATCTGGGAATCTTTTCAAAACATCCATGCCTGCTCTCCAGTGCCTAATGTTTATCTGTCTGCCTGTCTGTTTTGAAAGAGCCTCTTGGAAGATTCAGATATTTGCCTGATATTGAGAACCTTGAGTTAAAAAATTTCAACCATCTCCCAACCTGGTATTTTGGTAGAGTTTAACCTACTGCTCTCTTGCCAGCCTTGGTCAGAACTGCTTCAAACAAACAGTGCAGGGCTGGGCCTGCAGATTGATGGTACCATGACCAGCACCATTGAGAGAAGAAAAGCATCAGTATAAATAAGGTCCCAGCCATTGAGGTCCCTGTGGAGCACAGTTCAAGTCTGACACACACAAGGTTGCCATGAGTCAGAATCAATTAATTGGCAACTTTTTTTTGTTTAGTTAATAGTTTGGAGGCATGGGGCAGGCAAGGATGGACAGATTTCTTGATGCTGGTATGTTTCTTCTCACGTTGCTTCAATCCAATAGCCAGGAAGAGGACCAACTCTTTAGCTGGGAATAGCAGCAGATTGTTCCTCCTTAATGTGATGGCTTCTATGACATGAAGAAAGTAGAATGATAGAAAGAGATTGAATAAGGCATTCTTGGCATGAGTCTAGGGGAAAAGCAGTCTGGCTGAAACTGTTCAGCTCCCTTGGCCAGGAAGCAGCAATTTACGTAAACAGGAAGTAGAAAATGTTGGGGGAGATTGCAGTGGTTAGTTGCTGAGAACCAAGAGCTGACACCACATGAGTTTAAGTGGTTATATGCAAAAGAGATTCTGATACAGGCCCCAACTTTACATGTTAACTATTCCCTCTCTCTCCTGGGAGGCCTTGTTTCAGTGGAGTATGTGTTCAGTCCTATTTACAAATAGATAAATCTTTGAGCCCTGCTTTTTTCAGCTGTATGGATACATTTATCTCGTTTAATTATTACTCTGTGAGGATGATATTACTATTTCCAGTTTTTAGGTGAGAAAATTGGTTCAGAAAATTAAGTTATCTTGCCTACCTCATTTACATTATACACTACTTTGGAAAACTGTCTCCTCTCTGAAAAGTAATTGTTAAATTAAGCATAACCTATTTATTAGAAGGGAGCTCTGGTAGCATAGTGCCTAAGTCACTTGACTGCTAACCAGAAGGCTGGCGGTTCAAACCCACCAGTCACATCTCGGAAGGAAGATGGGGCAATCTACTTCTGTAGTGATACTGCCTCAGAAACCCAAGCGGGGGTCGCTATGAGTTGGGTCCAACTTGATGGCACATAACAACAACATTTATTAGAAAGGGGTGTATTAGTTTCCTAGGGATGCTGTAACAAATCACTACAAATTTGGTGGCTTAAAACAATAGAAACTTATTTTCTCACAGTTCTGGAGGAAAGGAAGTCTGAAATCAAGGTGTCGGCAGGATCAAACTCCCTCTGAAGGCTTTAGAAGATAATCCTTCCTTGCCTATTCCAGCTTCTGGTTGCTCTTGCTGTTCCCTGGCTTGTGACTGCATGACACCAATCTCTACCTCTGCCTTTACATAGCCTTCATCTCTGTGTCTGTGTACTCTTCTCTTCTGTCTTTTCTAAGGATGCTTGTCATTAGATTTAGGGCCCACCTGGATAATCCAGGATGATCTCATCTCAGGATTCCTAATTACATTTGCAGAGACCCTTTTTCCAAATAAGGTAACATTCACAGGGGCTGTGTATTAGGATGTGGGGCATATCTTTTGGGGGGCCACCATTAAACACACTACAAGGGTGTTTGTTATGGATTGAATTGTGTCAGACCCAAAATATGTGTTGTAAATCCTAACACCTATAGCTGTGGTTATAATCTCATTTGACAGTGGGCTTTCTTTGTTATGTTAATGAGGAAGTATTAGCATAGGGGTATTTTAAGTCAATCTATTTTGAGATATAAAGAACCGAGATGGAGGAAGATAGATACTAAGCCATGTGAAGATCTCTAAGGAACAGAAAAGATGAAGAATTTCCTGCAGGGGTGACAGAGAGAGAGCTTCCCCTAAAACCAGCACCCTGAATTTGGACTTCTAGCCTCCTAACCATGAGAAAATAAATTTCTATTAGTTAAAGCCACCCACTTGTAGTATTTCTGTCATAGCAGCACTAGATAACTAGGACAAGGGGTGTCACTACTAAAATATAGATGTGGATTTTGTAATATTTTAATAACAACCATGGAATTTAGAGGGATATTATCTTGATTAGAGTTCCCATGGCCAGATCTTCATTCTTTAAAAGAACAAACTTTTTCAAAATTCTGTTCCCTCTGACTATCCCCACTAATCCTCCCCAACCTTAGGCCTATCAGATTTCAAGGGAAGAGGAAAGTATGCCACAAAGTCATCTATATTGTGAAACTGCTCTCCAAGTGAAAATGATATATGCCTCACATAGTGAATGTATTCACACATGTTTCAAAACTGCCTGTTGAGAAAATGTTATCACCCAGGCTGATGGATGAGGGGGATCTTCAGGGTACATTAATCCTGGGTTGTGAAAAGAGAGATAAAAATTTAACAGTAGTAGTGGATAAGTTGGAGCAATCTAAAAGACCTCAATTCCAAAAATCAGAGCTGGAATAAAGGGCCTAATTACCACAGGGGAATGACATTGTTTTCCATGTGATTTGTCTGGAATACGAGTGTTATCATGTCATTCCTTGCTTGGGATCTTTCATTGGCTCCTTAATGAATACTGGATGAATTTCAGACTCCTTTGCATAGCACACAAGGACTTCTCACGCTGGCTCCTCCCCATTTTTCTGGACTCACCACTCACCACTCCCCCTCAAAGATTGTCTGCTCCTGCCACTCTAAAATTCTTGCTATTTCCCAGGTAACTCATGCCGTTTCTTGCTTTTCCCTCCTCTGCCTGGTAATTGCTACTTACACCTCAAGAAAGAACTCTGCCCCCTCATCTGTGATTATTCATTAACAAGCCCCCCACCCCTTCAGTGAGTGGGCACCGCCCTCTGCTGTGCTTCCGAGACACTCTCTTCATGGGAATTGTTGGTCCTGTGTTCCATCCAACTTCCCCCCAATATTCTGAGAGCTTTCAGAAGACAGAACATGTCATAATCATGCCTAGATCTTCAGAGGCATTCAACTGTGTGGATCATAACAAATTATACATAACATTGAAAAGAATGAGAATTCCAGAACACTTAATTATGCTCATGAGAAACCTGTGCATAGACCAAGAGGCAGTCCTTCAAACAGAACACGGGAATAGTCAATGGTTTAAAATCAGGAAAAGTGTGCATCAGAGCTGCATCCTTTCACCATACTCATTCAATCTGTAGGCTGAACAAATAATCCAAGAAGCTGGACTATATGAAGACTCATTAACAACCTGTACTATGCAGATGACACAACCTTGCTTGCTGAAAGTGAAGAGGATGTGAAACACTTACTGATGAAGTTCAGAGACTACAGCCTCAATATGGATTACTATGGATTACACCTGAACATAAACAAAACAAAAATCCTCACAACTGGACCAATAAGTAACATCACAATAAATGGAGAAAAGATTGAAGCTGTCAAGGATTTTATTTTACTTGGATCCACAATCAATGCCCATGGAAGTAGCAGTCAAGAAATCAAATGATGTATTACATTGAGCAAACCTGCTTCAAAAGACCACTTTAAAGTGTTAGTATCACCTTGAAGACTAAGGTGCACCTTATTCAAGCCATAGTGTTTTCAGTTTTCTTATAAGGAGCTCTGGGGGCATAATGCCTAAGGCATTTGACTGTAACCAGGCTAGCAGTTCAAACCACCAGCCACTCCTCAGAAGGAAGACTGGAAAATCTATTTCCATAGAGATTCCACCTTGGAAACCCAAGGAAGGGTTGTTATGAGTCAGAATTGACTCGATGTCAGTGAGTGTGGTTTTGCTTTGGTATCTGGCGGTGAAAGATGGACAATGAATAAGGAAGTCCAAAAAAGAATTGGAATTATGCCTTTGAATTATGGTGTTGGCAAAGAACATTGAATATATCATGGACTGTCAGAAGAATGAACAAATCTGTCTTGGAAGAAGTACAGCCAGAATGCTCCTTAGAAATGAGGATAGTGGGACTTCGCCTCATGTACCTTGGATGTGTTATCATGAGGGGCCAGTCTCTGGAGAAGAGCATCATGCTTGGTAAAATAGTCCATCATCAAAAAGAGGAAGACCCTCAATGAGAAAGATTGATATTGTAGCTGTAACAATGGGCTCAAACAGTAACAATTATGAGGATAGCACAGGATTGAGCAGTGTTTTGTTCTGTTGTATACTGGGTCAGTATACAACTGACTCAACTGCACCTAACAACAATAACAATACACACACACACATGCATGCACACACATACACACATGAATATATACACTCTAATGGTTTTGCATTCTAGAGAACCCAGCCTAAGCAGCTATTTTCTTAAACTACCTATTAACAACAACAAAAAAAATCAACTACCTATTAGTTGATGCTTATACTGATAACTCAGAGTCAGCCCGAAGAGGTTAAATGTGGTATCTCCCGTGCTAGAAGTAAGGGAAGTGTGTGAACTATTTTAGAAAATTCTGCAAATAATATGGTTAAAAAAGAGGTTCTTGTATACTTAAGGGTATAACCTTCAGCTGCCAGGAAAATTCACATATGTGCAATTCCACATTGCCTAAATAATCTCAGTAGTTGTGGCAGAGATTCAGAGAAGTGAAGGCATGGCTTTTAGACTTTGACTGTTTCCATTGCTCTTACTGTAGTTGCAATTGTTTTCCTTTATACCTCATTCCAGAGTTGTAAGGTATATTAACATTCTTATCTAGCTTTGATTCAATTAGAAACTTCTTAATTTTTTCAAGGAAGGCTACAACAGATTGGCATAAACCATGTGCTTATTTGCTATGTCCAGAGAGCTGATACTATAATTGGGCCCCCTGGGAACTATCACCAGGAGGGAAAGGTGGGGTTGCGTCAGGGGACAGAGCACTGAGGTCATATGGAGTAGGAAAGGAATATCCCAAAGGAAACAACATGCTGTTTCCAGAAGTTGGGGCAGACTTTCACCACAATTCACTGCTTCACACAGGTAGTGAATAAAATACCACAGATCTGAATTTAGGTTTGTCTGTCTTTAAATGTTTTTTTTTCCCCCTTCTACTGATATGTTTCATTTGCTGGGGAAAATATTTGCTGTAGCTGCCAAATTCCCGGTGTTCCTCTCTGTCTGCCCTCTCTCCTACCCCACTTTTACCCCCAGCCTGGAGTTTGCTTGGGTGGAAATGCAGCATGTAATGAGCTCAGAGTTAATCATCTGCAGGTTTCCCCTGATAAGTCACAGTATGTTTGCTGCGCGCCTTCCAAGAGTCAACAGCAGATGCGGGGATGTGCCGAGAATGGCCTATGGCATTCTGAAGGCTGGCCCACATGGGAGGCAGTGCATCGGAGAGCCTATTTGAACACCACGATCTGGAATGCCTCTGTTGCCCTGAAGGCACTTGTCAGTGCCTCCAATGGACATAGCTTAGAGGTGCCAAAAATTGAGCCAAGTTCATTGGATGTACAAGTTGCCTGACGTCAGTGGAATTTGCTCATAATTTAGGCCTCATGTATGATGTACTGTCTGAACTCAATGATCTGGCAAAACAGTTAGGGAGGAAGAAGAGAAGAAAAAACGTGGCAGAAAAGGAGGAGGAAAAGAGAAGTAAAAGGTGAAAGAAAAGGTATGAGAGAAGGAGAAGAAGAGAATCAGAACACAGCCAGGAGCTGTGGCAGGACAGGTTCAGCTTTTGGCTCCCAGGACCAACGGTCCCTGTAAGTTTGTTGAAAGCATCAGAGCCAAATAAAACATGGCCTTTTAAAGCACTGAATTACGTGAGTGCAGAGCTGTTAAAATCAGTGTAGCAAAAATCCAGCTGGGTTTGGCCAGTGCCACAAAGTACAAAATGATGATCACTTGTACTGCCAAGACTTAAGGTTCCCCAGACTTGGTGGCCTGAGCATAGTTACTTGAATATAAGGCCAGATCCTCATTCTTTATAACAAGGAATCTGCTATTAAGAAATGGACATCTGTTGTTTTTGTTTGTCCTGTGTCCAGAGGCAGATTTATTGTGAAGCCAATGAAGCTTAACCTTCAGAATCGTTGACTTGCATGGTCCCTGTAAGTGGTGGGAGATGCTGAGAGTTACGGTGTGTGCTAGCAAGGGAAAGGAAGATAGGTTGCAATCAAGAAGCATTTCTAACATTGACCCATGTCACTTTAGTTTTGTGTATGTCACTGTACATAAATTATATTTCAATAAAATGTATTTTTTTAAAAAACAGCATCTCTGTATAAGTATTTCTAGTAAATTGCCTAAACAGATTTTAGAAAAAAGCCTGAATCTCCAAGTACTTTGTTGTGATTTATTTTCTCATTCTAAATAAAAATTCACTTCCATGCCTATTTTTTAAATGTGTCATTTTACATTATTTGTTTTAAAGAGAGTCCCAAAATTACAGTTTGTCTCCACAAATCCTACCTGTGTCTATTGCCTTTCTTCTGTTAACCACATCTTAATTTGCCTTTGTGGAAACACCCTTCTACTCTCTCAGTGATGGCTGAACAAGGCCTATCCAATCTGAGGTCAGATTCTGGTTCAAGAATAATCATGTGATCTAATTTGGGCCATTGAGAATCTAGACAAGAATTTTTGCTGAATTTTTCTATGAGGGTTGTTAAGTTGTAGGAAAGCAAGGTCTACCATTGCCAATAGCCATCTTGCCCCTCAAAAAGGAATCTGTGTGAAAATAAAGTTAGCATACAAGAAAGCAGAGCTGAGAGATAAAAAGGAGCCAAGTCTCAATAAACTCACTTGAGTATCTGGATCCAACTATACATGAGGTTGGTACCTATCTATCTACTGATTGATCTATCTCTCTCTCTATCTATCCATCCATCTATCTACCTCTAGGCTTTTCAGATAAACAGTCAAAAAAAATCTTCTCTTTCCTTAAGCTAGTTTGACTTGAGTTTCTGTCACCTGAAATTCTGAAATTAGAGTCCTGACTAATACAGGATCTATCATAATTATTGTTATTTATATATAACAACTTTTACTTATATAATAACTGTTATTATGTCAGTTCAGAAGGTGATACTTTAGTTACTTGCCTTTTAATAATTATAATAATAGATAACACTTATTGATCACTTTTACTGAGATTTATTCATATTAAGTCATTGTGTGTGTGTGTGTGTGTGTTTTTGTTTGTTTGTTTTTTACTGTGATTTGGGTGAAAGTTTTTGGAGCAAATTCCCTTTCCATACAGCAGCTCACATACACTCTGTCTCATGAGACTGACTGCAATTTCCCACTATTCAACAGCTCACCTCCCACTTCCTCCCCATAATTACCTCTTCCCTGTGCCCTTCCCTCCCCTGCACTCCTTCCCCCCGAACTGTCTCCCTATGCATATACAGCCCTTCTATTCTCCCATAAATCATTGTATCTTAAAAGCAATTTTATAAGGTAAAAAAAAAATCACTGCCATTGAGTCAATTCCAACACATAGTGACCCCCACTGAGTTTCTGAAGTGGTAAATCTTATGGAAGGAGATTGCCCAGTCTTCCTTCCACAGAGTGGCTGGTGCATTTGAACCACCAACCTTCTGGTTAGCAGTCAAATGCCTTAGGCACTACACCACCAGAGCTCCTTATCTTATGAGGTAGATACTATTATTATCATCTGCATTTTCCTAATGAGGATTTCCCTTCACCACTGTTCTTCAGGGAGGTCGCAGAAAGAGGCTGCAGTGCTGCCGGTGTTTCACTTTCGAGTACCACCTGCATATCACACAGAACCATCTGTAAACCAGGCATAAATTTTCTCCTCCTCCACTACTGATGGTAAGGAACTCCCCATGAGGCCATAGATGCTGACAGGGAGAGGAAAGGTAATGAGCTCATGGACATTTGAGCCATCTCCTCTTGTAACATTCTTGTACATTCAAGTCTTGCTGAAGCCTAATCTCATATATATTACTTCCAATTAATGATGGAATGTTGACATGCACATCCACTTTATGACTATGTGGGTCAGACAACACCCATTTCATGATGGGCAGCTTAGGCTGCATGCTGACTTGGTAGCACATGGTTAATCATTCACTCTCTACTAAGACCCAGTAATAAAACAAAACCTGTTTCTCAAAAGGAGAGTAGTTATTTACAGAGGACGGCAGGGCTCTGCTCCAAAATCCTAAGGGTTTCAGCTGTGATTCACTAATAGGGCCCTGCCAAAGACTCCAAACAGCATCTCTATCTGCCACTGACACTTCAAATACCACTAGATCAGCTGGATCAAATGGCCCAAGTGGCAAAACAGCTTACACAACAGTCTGAACCTGTTGCAGAGACTTCTCTTGTTCTAGGAACTACTCAAAACTAGCAACTTTTTGAGTCAGGTGAGAAATAGATCAGAGTAGCACACCCAAATAAGGAGTATATTGTGTTCAAAATGCAAAGGGGCTCACCAGGTGTTGTGCCTCCTTCTCAGTTGAAGAATAAGCCAGATGTAACTATTTATCCTTCATTTTAGAAGGAATGTCTCGACAAACCCCACACCAGTGGACCCCTAGAAATTTCACTGAGGTGGAAGGTGCTTGACTCTTTGTTGGACTAACTTCCCACCTTCTGTTGTTGTTGTTGTTAGGTGCCATCAAGTTGGCTCCAACTATTAGCAACCCTACATACAAAAGAACGAAACACTGCCTGGTCCTGTGCCAACCTCACAATCCTTGGTATACTTGAGCCCATCATTGCAGCCACTGTGTCAATCCATCTCGTTAAGGGCCTTCCCCTTTTCCGTTGACCTTCCACTTTACGAAGCATAACAGCCTTTGCCAGGGAATGGTCCCTTCTGACAACATGACCAAAGTAGATCAAACGAAGTCTGGCCATTCTCGCTTCCAAGGAGCATTCTGGCTGCACTTCTCCCAAGACAGATTTATTCATTCTTTTGGCAGTCCATGGTACTTTTAGTATTCGTCACCAACACCACAATTCAAAAGCATCAACTCTTCTTTGGTCTTCCTTATTCATTGTCTAGCTCTAATATGCATAGAGGTGATTGAAAATACCATGGCTTGGGTTAGGCCCACCTTAGTCTTCAAGAAGACATCTTGGCTCTTCAGCACTTGAAAGAGGTCTTTGCAGCAGATTTGCTCAGTACAGTGTATCATCTGATGTCTTGACTGCTGCTTCCATTGGTGTTGATTGTAGATCCAAGTAAAATGGAATTTTCGGCAACTTCAATCTTTTCTCCATTTATCATGATGCTGCTTATTGGTTCAGTTGTGAGGATTTTAGTTTGTGTTGTCTGTGACAAAGTTGTGTTGTCTGTGTATTGTAGGTTGTTAATTAGTCTTCCTCCAATCCTGATGCCATGCTCTTCTTCATATAGTCCAGCTTCTCAGATTATTTGTTCAGCATACAGATTGAATAAGTATGGTAAAAGGATGCAACCCTGATGTACTCCCTTCTTGGTTTTAAACCATGCAGTATCCCCTTGTTCTGTTCGAATGACAGCCTTCTGGTCTACATACAGGTTCCTTAAGAGCACAATTAAATGTTCTGGAATTCCCATACTTCTCAATGTAATCCATAATTTGTTATGATCCACAAAATCAAATGCTTTTGCATAGTCAATAAAACACAAGTAAACATCTTTCTGGTATTCTTTGTTTTCAGCCAAGATCCATCTGACATGACCAATGACTTCCCTCAATCCACATCCTGTTCTGAATCCAGCTTGCATTTCTGGAAGTTCTGTATCAATATACTGCTGCAATCTTTTTTGAATTACATTCAGCAAGATTTTACTTGCATGTGATATTAATGATATTGTTCAATAATTTCCACATTCTGTGGGATCACCTTTCTTTGGAATGGGTACAAATATGGATCTTTTCCAATCAGTTGGCCAGGTAGCTGTCTTCAAATTTCTTGGCATTGACAAGTGAGTGCCTCCAGCGCAGCATCTGTTTGTTGAAACATCTCAACGGGTAGTCAATCAATTCCTGGAGCCTTGTTTTTTGCCAATTCCTTCAGTGCAGCTTCAACTTCTTCCTTCAATACCATTGGTTCTTGATCATATCCCACCTCCTGAAATGGATGAACATTGATCAATTCTTTTTGGTACAGTGACTGTGTATTCCTTCCATCTTCTTTTGATGTTTCCTGCATCATTCAATATTTTGCCCATAACTCACTGCCTTCGAGTTAGATCCTACTCATAGCGACCCTTCCTTGGGTTTCCGAGGTAGTATCACTACAAAAGTAGGTTGCCCGACCTTCCTTCTGAGGTGTGGCAGGTGGGTTTGAACCACTAGCCTTCTGGTTAGCAGTCAAATGCCTTAGGCACTATACCACCAGAACTCCTATTTTGTCCATAAGGTCTTTTAATATTGCAACTCAAGGCTTGAATTTTTTCTTCAGTTTTTTCAGCTTGAGAAATGCCAAGTGTGTTCTTCCCTTTTGGTTTTCTAACTCCATATCTTTGCATATGTCATTATAATAATTGACTTTGTCTTCTCGAGCTGCTCTTTGAAATCTTCTGTTCAGCTCCTTTACCTTGTCATTTCTTCCATTTGCTTTAGCTACTCTCTGTTCAAGGGCAAGTTTCAGAGTCTTTTCTGACATCCATTTTGGTCTTTTCTTCCTTTCCTGTCTTTCTAATGATCTTTTGCTTTCTTCATGGAGGATGTTCTTGATGTCATCCCACAATTCCTCTTTTCGGTCATTGGTGTTCAATGTATCAAATCTATTCTTCAGATGGTCTCTGAATTCAGATGGGATATAATCAAGGTATATATTTTGGCTCTAGTGGACTTGTTTTAATTATCTTCAGCTTCAACTTCAACTTGCATATAAGCAGTTGATGGTCTGTTCCAAAGTCAGCTCCTGGTTTTGTTTTGGCTGAAGATATTGAGCTTCTCCATTGCCTCTTTCCACAGATGTAGTCAATTTGATTCCTGTGAACCCCATCTGGTGAAGTCCACCTATATAGCTGTTGTTTATGTTGTTGAAAAAAAGGTATTTGCTATTAATAAGTCATTGGTCTTGAAAAATTCTCTCATATGATCTCCAGCATTATTTCTATCACCAAGGCCATGTTTTCCAGCTATGAGTGATACTTCTTTGTTTCCAACTTTTGCATTCCAATCACCAGTGATAATCAACACATCTTGATTGCATGCTTGGTCAATTTCAGACTGCAGAAGTTGGTAAAAATCTTCAGTTTCCTCATCTTTGGCTTTGGTGGTTGGTGCATAAATTTGAGTAATAGTGGTATTAACTGATCTTCCTTGTAGGTGTATGGATATTATCCTATCACTGACAGCATTTTACTTCAGGATAGATCTTGAAACATTCTTTGTGACAATGAATGCCACACCTTTCCTCTTCAATTTGTCATTCCTGGAATAGTAGATCATATGGGTTTCTGATTCAAAATGGCCAAAACCAGTCCATTTCAGCTCACTAATGCCTAGGATATTTATCTTTATGTGCTCCATTTCATTTTTGACAACTTCCAATTTTCCTAGATCCATACTTCATACATTCCATGTTCTGATTATTAATGCATGTTTGCAGCTGTTTCTTCCCATTTTGAGTCATGCCACATCAGCAAATGGAGATCCTGAAAGCTTTACTCCATCCACATCATTAAGGTCAGGTCTACTCTGAGGAGGCAGCTTTTCCTCAGTCATATTTTTAATGCCTTCTGACCTGTGGGGCTCATCTTCCTGCACTATATCGGGCAATGTTTAATGGCTATTCATAAAGTTTCTCCATAATATATCAGACAGTGTTTCACTGCTATTCATAAGGTTTTCACTGGCCAATTCTTTGAGAAGTAGTTGGCCCCTTCCTTCTTCTGAGTCTGTCTTAGTGGAAGCTCCACTGAAACCTACCTGTCCCACCTTCTAGGATGCAAATATCTTACCAATAATCTAGACTCATTGATAACTCTTCCTTACTAGGTCCAATCAGCATAATGTCATCAATGTAATGGACTAGTGTCACATCTTGTGGAAGGGAAAGGCAATTAAGTTCCTTGTGGACTAAATTATGACATAGGGCTGAAGAACTGATATATCTCTCGGGTAGGGCAATGAAGGTATATTTCTTGCCTTATCAGCTGAAAGCAAACTGCTTCTGATGTTCCTTCAAAATTGAGACAAGGGTATTGGCCAGATCAGTAGTTGCATACCAGGTACCAGAATATGTATTATTTGCTCAAGCAATGAAAACACATCTGCAATAGCAGCTGCAATTGGAGTCATCACCTGGTTAGGTATTCAATAATACACTATCATTCTCCAAGACCTATCTGAGTTTTCTTGCACAGGCCAAATAGGGGAGTTGAATGGGGATGTATGTGGTGGGAATCACCAGTCCTGCATCCTTCAAGTCCTTGATGGTGACATGTATCTCTGCAATTTCTCCAGGAATGTGGTATTGCTTTTGGTTTACTATTTTTGTAGGTGGGGGCAGTTCCAATGGCTCCCATTTAGCTTTTCCTATCATAATAGCCCTTATGCTATATGTCAGGGATCCAATGTGAGCATTCTGCCAGTTGCTGAGTATGTCTATTTCAATTATGCACTCTGGAACTAGGAAATCACCACAGGATGGGCCCAGGGAACCACTGTGAGATGGACCTGAGCTAAGACTTCATAAATAACCTGACTCCATACATCTCTACTCTAGCCACAGTGATGTTTTGAGTCTCCTGGAATTAGTGTCAATTCAGAGCCAGTATCCAGTAATCTCCAAAAAGTCTGATTATTTCCTTTCCCCCAATGATCAGTCATTCTCATAAAAGACCAAAGATCCCTTTGGAGAAGTCTGGGAGAAAGATTAACAGTATGTATTTTTGACAGTGTAGTAGAGTCCTCTCTCAAAGTGACTCAGCCTCCCCTTCATTCAAGGTGTTGTGGCAATGTAAACTGGCTCAATTATGGGAATTGATTGAGGGGCCATGTGTGGTGATTCAAGATAAACTACCATTCACTTGACCTCAAATTCTTACACTTGTACAAACCAAGTAAGTATTTAGTAGATATCCCATCTATTTCACTCCTAGGGCCACCATGCTAAGTAGCCAATGCCACAAGTCCATACAAGTGAGACTATTCTGATTACTGCTTTGACTCTGATGTCCATTATGGTAACCATACTCACCTTATCTTTGTCAATTAAGTGCTGCCAATTGGCCTCTACCACTACACAGTCCAATCAACCCCATTGTAGTTAAATGTCTTAATTCAGTTAGAGCAGTTTCCACTGTCAAATATGACTTATATAAAATAGCAATCACAGTAGTCATCAAGGACACTAGGGCACCCTTCATAAATTTGTTCCTCACCCTTTGGTAAAAGGTGTGTCCTCTGGGCACTGCATGGGTCTGTGGGTTCAACCTGATAAATCCACTCTCTAACATGTCCATTTCCCTAAGCCTTTGGATAACTTCAAGGAGCTCTGGTTGTGTAGTGGTTAAGGCATTTGGCTGCTAACCAGAAGGTCAGTGGTTCAAACCCACTGGCTGTTTTGTGGAAGAAAGATGAGACGCTCTGCATCCGTGAAGATTTACAGCCTTGGAAACCCATTTGGGGTCGCTATGAGTCAGAATTGACTTGGTGACAGTAAGTTTGGTTTGGTTTTGGTTTGGATAACTTCTATGGGATACCAAGGCAGGTCTGGTACTTCAACTTCATTTAGTGTAGGGTACCACATAATCCATGCTTCAGTGAACCAACCAGATAAACTATTAGACCCTTTTCTAACCTCTCAAGCTGAAACACGAAATGAAGAATTTGTGCTTGGTGAATCCATATCAATAAACTCAGACTGATTCAACTTTATATTCCTTGCACTATTATCCCACACCCTTAATAGACATTCCCATACATATTCCCTAGGTTTCTATTTGTACATATTAGAAAAGTTAAACTGTTCATTTGGAGTGTGGTATACCTCCTGGGTCACACTTTGTACTTCATCTCTTGGGGCTTGCTGGGACTTAAGTCTAGTTATAGGTCTAGAAGCAAAAGTAGGTGGTAGAGATAGTTCCTGAAGACACTCAGCAATGTTTTGTACAGCATCTGTCTCAAACATTGCCCCTGGGATATCTCAGCTAAATATTCTTAAGGCACAATTTGGTTAATCTCAGCAGATGGGAGTGTAAGGGATAAAGATTTTACTGGGGAGGTGGCTGAGCAGACAAAGCTAGAATGATCTCTTCAAACGGGAGTACAGGGGCTGGTTCTGTTGACAGGACTGATCAAATGGAATTTAGGGCCTTAACATCCCCGGATTCCTGATTACCTGGCCATATGTTCCCATCCCAAGTTTCAAGATCCCATTTCTTCCAAATCGATGTCTGCATTTTAGCTTCAGACACCATTCAAGTTTAGAAATTGCAATCCAGACACTCTTATGATAAGATTCTAGGTTTGGTTTTTGGCGATATCAGTTCAATAAGCTTTCTTTCAGGGCACAAGTGGCAACTTTCAAGTCTTGTATGCAACGCTTGACTGTGAACCCTTCAGCTCATCCCTTTGTTTCACCACTTCATTACCAAATAGGAACAATCAACTAGCTTTCTTATTCTTCTCATTCTGAGAAAATTGTAGAAAATATCAAACATGCAATCACCCAGAGCCTTGTCTCCCAGAAATGTCTGATCCATTGTTGTTAATATTTTTGCATTTTCCTATTGTCACTTCATGCTATGGATTAGTATTGCCCTCTTTACTACTGAAGGCAGAGTCATTAGCACCTTAAGACTAGCCAGACCTGAGAATGAATTCAGATAACTCATCCTTATAATTTTGTTCCTCTAGAATCCCACTCCTGATAATAAATGTCTTAGGCTGGGTTCTCTAAAGGATCAAAACCAATGAAGTATGGATAGATAGAAATAGAAACAGATATGTTGTTGTTGTTATGTACTGTCGAGTTGGACCCGACTCACAGTGACCCCTCCTTGGGTTTCCAAGACAGTATCACTACAGAAGTAGATTGCCCAACCTTCCTTCCGAGGAGTGGCTGGTGGGTTTGAACCACCAGCCTTCTGGTTAGCACTCAAGTGCTTTAGGCACTACGCTACCAGAGCTCCTACAGATATAGAGAGATTTAATTCAAGGAAATGGCTCATGAAATTGTGGAGGCTGGCAAGTCCCAAATCCATGGATCAGGCATCAGGCTGGAGGCTTCTCCTGACCCACGTGGTTGCAGGGGCTGATGAACCCAAAACTGGCAGATCAAATGGCAGGCTCCTTGCTCACAGGGCTGCAGAAGCTGGCAAAGCCCAAAACCTGCAGGTCAGATGGCAAGCTGCTGGTTCACATCCCAAGAACTGGAGGTCAGAGGATGATGAGTCAGATGCAGGATTGAGAGAGGGCAAGCTTTGCCAGAATAACCATATATATTGGATGCAGGCCACACCCCCAAGGAAACTCCCTTTTCAAGTGATTGGGTGCTCATATTAGATCTCAAAATGGAGAATGTTACATAGCATCTTCTAAACCACTGATAATCATGGCCTAGTCAAATTGACACATATAACCTTAACCATCATATACTCCAAATTTGCGGAGTGCTTAAAAGTAATTTTGATGATAATTCTTTGTACATATATCTGTGTGGAGATCAAATATCATTATCCTACTCTCTATTTTGTACATGGATAATAAATAATAATAATAATAATAATAGGTTTTTCCCATAAAAAGTTTAACATGTAGGAGAAAGAACAAAATTCAAACTGAGAGCCCTCCCTCAAATTCTGTTTAGTTACCCAAATTCTCTAGTTACTTTTTAGGGTGCTCTAGTGGTGCAGTACCTAAGGCATTTGACAGCTAACCAGAAGGTTGGCCATTCAAACCCACCAGCCACTCCATGGAAGGAAGATGGGGCAATCTAATTCCATAAAGATTTACCTCCTTGGAACTCAATGGAGTCACTTGCTATGAGTCAGAACCAACTTGATGGCAGTGGATTTGTTTTTTGGTTTAGTGGTTCAGTGGTTAAGGAATTTAGCTGCTAACCAAACAGTCGATAGTTCAAACCCACCAGCTGCTCCATGGGAGAAAGATGCAAAAATCTGCTTCCATAAAGTTTTACAGCCTTGGAAACCCTGTCGCATAGTTCTACTCTGTCCTACAGGGTCACTATGAGTAGGAATCAACTCCACAGCTGTGGGTTTTTGGTAATTACCTTTTGCTTGTCTTATTTCTCCTTTCAATTTTGTTTTTCCTCCATCTCTAGTTTTCTTAAAATGGCATAAGCAGGGTACCCATTATTACAAATGAGATCTGCCCAATCTTAATCAATTCATTATACCCAATAAAGCCAGAAGGAACATCAGTCAATCGATCTCATAAATGAGATAAATAGCTTTATCTCCCTGATAAATGAATTTGCTGTAGCACCTTAGGACTTTTGAAGTGATTCCAGTACAAGTTAAAGATTCCAAATGTAGTATCTGAGAAAATGAAGGTTTTGTTGTTTTGTTTTGTTTTGTTTTTAAACTAATTTCTACTGGTTTGGTGTTAAACTTAGTATAATGTTTCTATCAAGTTGTGCTGTTTTATTTTTATTTGATTCCTTGACTATTTATGAAACACATGAATGTTTATGAAATGCATGACTATATTTACTTTGAGCTTTGCTTTCCTCCAACTCATGCATAACGACCCTTTTTTATTTATGTAAACTTGACATAATAATAATAAGCTAGTTGTGTTCAGTTCTGTCCTTTGAGATGAAGAGATGCAGTCATAGCCCCAGAAGGCAGTCATATGGTCTCCATTGCCTTTCAGCATGATTACAAGTAATGACTGTACTTAGAATCTGTTCAGATGGTCATTTCACCCAAGATATATTTTTGTTCAACACAGAGCACCAGGCTTTTGGAGAGGATGCAGCTGAGAAGGGTTAACATGTTCTGTTAAAAAAAGAAAAAAGAAGAAGAAGAAGAAAAAGACAGTTTTGCATATTGTTAGCTATCAACACCATCCTCTTGGGGTTGGAGTGTCAGGATAGAATCTATTGGCATTCTCACCTAGCAGGCCAGAGCTCTGTCCGTGTGCACACTCTACGACAGTCATTTTGCCAGGAGCATACAAGGGCGGAGCAGGGAGAGAGAGGGAGCGGCCTACTGTTGCCATGTTGTATGAAGTGGTGAGAATGTCTCTTTAGATTTGGTTTTCACTGCAGGAAATTACAAAATCAGATTACTGCACATAATGGGGCTCACTCTGAGAAGCTAGAGTAAGATTTAGAAGCTTTTCAGTCCACTTATCAAAATGCTTACAGCTCCCATTTCACTGCAGAGGAAACAATAATAAATACTGAGCAAAGGAAGTTAATCCACATCCGGAGGATTGTATTAAACAGCAAAAGTTGTGCAGATCCTGGCAATGAGTTTCATATTAAAATTCACAGCAACTTATAGGCACATTTCATCAAAAGCCATAAATAGACATTGCAATGTGTCTTTTGCACTACTGATTCTATCATGAGTCTGAGAATCAAACAATAATAGTAAACATGTTTTTCATCAGTATTTTTCTTTTAACAACATAGCAGATCTAGGATTGATAAAACCTATGATATAGTGTTGTCCACAGAGCAGTATCCAGGCATATTTTTCTATATTATAATTTAATTTAACATTTCATAACAAGTATCTTTTAAACAAATCTCTTTATTTAATCTTTTAACCAGTATAGGCTGAGTGAGGGAAAGTAGGTCAAAATACACCTACTCCTCACTTCCAACTATCTCAACATCTGACATTTTGCACTTACAATAGTAAAAAAAATCTGCTATCAGACTATTTTGCACATCAATGACGTACATCTGCAATAACAAATGCTGGGGTATGAGGAGAGAGTAATGCTGGCTATAATGCTTAAGGTTGAGTGTCAACTTGGCTGGCCCATGATCTTCATTTGGCAGTTATGTAATGATGTAGTTTGACAGTGATGAGTAATGATGGAATCTGGTTGTTATATAATGATGTAATTTGACTGTTATGTAAGGATGTAGTCATCCTCCATTTTATGATCTCATGTGGTCATTGCCCATATTCATATAACACTAATTTTTGTCTAACAACTTGGTCTTTGGAACCTAACCATATCAATAAGTGAAGAGTGGGTGTAAAGTTATTTCACAGTCAAGGAAAGACAATGTGTTTCTTGTAGTTAAATCAAACTCACGGCCATCGAGTCAATTCTGACTCATAGTGACCCCCATTGGGTTTCTGAGGCAGTAAATCTCTACCGAAGTAGAGTACCCCATCTTCCTTCTGCTGAGCAGCTGGTGGGTTTGAACCTCCAACCTTCTGGTTAGCACTCAGATGCCTTAGGCACTATATCACCAGAGCTCCTTGTTTCTTATAGTTTGTATATTTTAAATTTGTTTTATATTTTGGGATTTTTAATTTATTTATAGCTTGTAGCATGAACTAACTTCATTATGTTTGTCATTTTATATATATATATATATATATATATATACACACATACTATATACGTATATCAATCTGTATATCTATGTCATACCTACCTACATCTAGTGATGTGCTAGTAAGTCAGCTCATCAAGAAAATAAAGCCCAGACTTAGTGTCTTTGCCTAGTTCCATGCTGTAAATAATTTCATCATGCTGGATTTCAACTTATCAATATGACATCATTCAAAGTGAAGTTAGGAAGAGATATGCACAATTAGCCTCCAGCACACCACTATTTATATATATATAGACATATAAATGTATGTATACATACACATAAAGATAGGCATATATAAACACAACACAACACACTATCCTCAAGTGGGATCCGACTCAGTGACCCCTCCTTGGGTTTCCGAGGCGGTATCACCAGGGAAGTAGATTGCCCAACCTTCCTTCTGAGGAGTGGCTGGTGGGTTTGAATCACCAGCCTCCTGGTTAGCAGTCAAATGTCTTAGGCACTAGGCCACCAGAGCTCCTAGGTGTGTGTGTGTGTGTATATATAAATATATATATATATCTGTGGGTATGGGTATGTACAAACACACATCACACCAAGAGTTGTATAGAATTATGATGAACAGTGAAGTTAATGCCTACCTTTAAATCTCAAGTCTACCACTAACTTGGTTATATGACCTTGGGCCAATCACTTAACTTTTCTGTGCTTTGCTTTCCTAATCTGCATAATGGCCACAATAATAATATCACTTCGTTGTTGTTGTTGTTATGTGCTGTCGAGTCAGACCCGACTCATAGCAACCCCTCCTTGGATTTCTGAGGCAGTATCACTACGGAAGTAGATTGCCCCATCTTTCCTCTGGGGAGTGGCTGGTGGTTTGAACTGCCAGCCTTCTGGTTAGCAGTCAAGTGCCTTAATTTGACTACCAGAACTCCTATAATTGGTGGTAAAAGCCATTGGAGTCCAGCGGGCCCTCAGAAGAAAGGCCTGGAGATCTCCTTCTGAAAAGTCAACCACTGAAAATCTTATGGAGTACATACAGTTCTACTCTTGACACATAAAGGGTTGCCATGAGTCGGAATTGGCTAGATGGCAACTGTTTTTCATTTGTGTTTTTATCAATAGCTTGGAGGGACTGGGGCAAGCAAGGACAGACAGATTTCTTGATGCATATACCATACCTGATATGTTTTTTCTTCATGTCTATCTTTTTGGAATCCTTACTGATGACCTTGTTCTGGACTTGTCCTAGTTTTTAATCATTCTTACTGTGCTCCCATATTCTCTTGATCTGAGCCACTTCTCCAGAAATAATAATTTTGATGACCATTTAACCTGGGCTTTCCAGAAAATTGCCAATTTTGAATGATCTGTCTTTTGTCATATTAAATATATTGTACAGTGTTTGATAAGAGAAAGAACTACAAGATTCCATTGTCAAATACATTCTATTTTTAATAAAATTCAGAAAATAAGTTCATGGTTTTTTAACATCTTTTAAGTTCCAATACTGAAGCGTCCACATATCTGAATGCCCATTCCCAAACCACAGTCCAAGTTCTACTACTAATAAACAGTACCATATCACATGGTAGAGGTGATGAGAAAGAAGGCACAGTTCAGAGGACAAATCAAATAAACCTTTTTGCCTCAGCTTTCAAACAATGGCAGGAATGACACACTTCCATACTCTTTAAAAATGTTTGTCTGTGCACACTGTAATTATATGATACATGTTATTATTTGATTGTTTCTGTTTTCCTCTGTTCTACCATGTTAGTGACCACGTGTATTCGCAGTTGTCTAAATTTTATCACATAGCATGCCTCAGTAAACAACACTCTAAGTTGAAAAGTGACTAAACTATAAAATCCCAAATCAGTGGTTTGTGTTCTGTTACCCCACCCAGTTTTCAACTGACTCAGTTTCTGCTGCCAGTTTTTCTGCCTCATCAGGCATTAAAAGGCAAGCATTAGAAAACATTCCCTCTGAAATAACCTTCAAAATCCACACTACTGCTAGAATGTCAAACAATAGCTATTCCTCTAAGTTAACATCTTCTAATAAAGGGATCAGACTGTCATCATTTGTTGGCAGTGGTATACATGTATGTGTGGTGCTGGTTATGGGAGCAGGGCAGAGGTGGAGAGTAAGGGGAGAGTCAAGGCCAAAGTCTTCTTTTCTTTTGAATCTCCCACACAAGGAACCCTCTTGCCCTGCTATTTTAAGAAGTGATCCAGTCTAGTAATTTCAATAAAATGCATTCTCCTCCATCAAATATTCTTTATTAAAAAGAGAGGAAAGGAGGCAACTATTGGTCTCACCCCATGTGAAGGAAAGAAGAGTGAAAAAAAAAATCAACAACTCAAGGAAACAATTAGTCCAAAGGACTAATGGACCCTGTGAACCACAGTCTCCACTACCCAAACCAGAAGAACTAGATGGTGCCTGGATACCACTACCAACCACTCTGATCAAGATCACAATAGAAGGTCCTAGACAGAGTAGGAGAAAATATACAACGAAATTCAAAATCATTAAAAAAAAAAAAAAAAACCCACAGATCTTACTGGTCTGATGAACACTGGTGGAAGCTTCAGATACCCTTCAAACGTGGAACTGAACCCACCCCCGAGATCCCCTTTCAGCCAAACAATAGACAGGTCTATAAAGTGAACAATTAATACCCTTGAGCAATGAACACCTCAGTACAATCAACAGTACAAGACCAAAAGAGCAGTATTTACGCATAAACAAAGCTCAGAAGACAAGAAGAGGCAGGAAGGAAGGATAAGTGGAAACGGGAACCCAGGAGGAAGTAGTAAGAGTGTTGTTACATTGAGGGGATTTCAACTAATGTTATAAAACAAAATGTACATAAATTGTTGAATGGAAAACAAATTTGCTTGGCAAATTTCACCAAAACCATAATTTAAAAAAACAGAAAAAAAAAAAAAAGAGGAAAGGGTAGAATTAGGTAGAAATAGCCCTGGACTAAGAGTCAGGAAATCTTGGTTTTAAGCCAGTTCTATCACTAAGTTATCACTAAATCTCTGAGGTTTCTAAAGGGGTCAATAGACAGAATTCAGGGTGTCCATGAACTCAAAAAGGAAAAAAATTACATCATTATTTCCACTGACCTCTAATTAAAATTTAGCATTTCATGCAGATCTCTACCACCTGTGTCCCAACTTTTACCTATTCCCATTTGTAGGCTTAGATTGACCATGTAGTCCTTTGACTATTAATGTAGACGAGAAACCATAGAGTATTAGCAGTACTTTGTTACCCATAGAAATCAAAGATACTTTCTTACTGCTTTTATGTTTGTTGCAGAAATATCAAAATACCATATATGCTCATCACTACTTCAAAATTATAGTAGTTAAGAGACCCTCTGCTACATCTTACAACATTTTTTTTTAACTTTTTATCGTGGTGAAAATTATTGGGTGAAAGTTTACAGAGCAAATAGGTTTTTCATTCAACAGTTCATACACATTTTGTTCTGTGACACTGATTACACTCCACACAGCATATATATTACTCTATCACAAATTTGTTTTTAAGTGTTTATTTTGATAATTGTATTTCAATAGAATTAATTACCATACTTATTCAATTTGTATGCTTAGCAAATAATCTGAGAAGCTGGATTACATGAAGAAGAATGAAGCATCAGGATGGGAGGAAGACTCATTAACAACCTGCAATTTGCAGATGACACAACCTTGCTTGCTGAAAATGAAGAAGACTTGAAGCACTTTTTGATGAAGATCATAGATTACATACAGCCTTTGATCTTGGATTACACCTGAACATAAAGATAACAAAAATCCTCACAACTGGACCAATAAGCAACATCACAATAAATGAAGAAAAGATTGAAGTTGTCAAGGATTTCATTTTACTTGGATCCATAATCAACATCCATGGAAGTAGTAGCCAAGTAATCAGCCAAAGTATTGCCCTGGGCAAATCTACTGCAAAAGACCTCTTTAAAGTATTTAAGAGTGAAGATGTCACTTTGAAGACGAATGTGTGCCTGACCCATACCATGATATTTCAACAGCTTCATATGCATATGAGAGCTGGACAGTGAATAAGGAAAACCGCAAAAGAATTGTGCTTTTGAATTGCGGTGTTAGTGAAGAATATTGAAGGTACAATGGACTGCTAGAAGAACAAACAAATCTGTCTTGGAGGAAGTAAAACCAGACTGTTCTTTAGAAGTTAGAATGGCCAGACTTTGTCTCTCATACTTTGGTCATGTTGTCAGAAGGGACCAGTCCCTGTAAAAGGATATCATGTGGGGTGTGGTGCAGTGAATTACTTGGTATGGCTTTTATAGCCATAATGTTTGTAACTCCCACCAGATTACTGGGTGGGACCATGCAAATAAGGTGTGTACAACCCTGATGTTGGGATTGGTTAGTTCTGTCACTCCACCAGGCTTAAAATCAGCCCTCCTAGAGGCAGAAAGGGGATCTCATTGCCATCAAGAGAGAATAGTTGGAAGTGAAGTGGAGTGCATCCTTGGATCTGAGATCCCTGCACTGGACCTCCTTGGCTGAGAGACACCCTGTGGAGAGATGCCCCAATGGAGAGATGCCCCAGGGGAGAGATGGTGGCAGTGGAACCAAGAGGCATAAAAGAGAGCAGCAGACTTACCTGGCCGACAGAGGCAGAGGCCAGGACGAGAGGCCAGGGGCCACAGAGGCGTGCCTGAGGGCATAGAAGAGAGGAGACAGTCCTGATCGGAGAATTGTATCCTAAGCACATTCCTGAACCTGAATTATAGCCTGTTACTTCCCTAATAAACTCCATAATCAAGAGTGACATCTTTACTCTTAATCATGAGTATTGTCTGTGAGTTCTGTGTGGCCATTGCAATGAATTATCGAACACAGCAGAGAAATAGTGAGTGCCGTGGGAGGGACAGTTGGTGTCTGTGTTGGATTGGGTTCTCTAGAGAAACACAAAAACCAGCAAAGTGTATATATATATTTATAGAGAGAGAAAGAGAGAGAGATTTATCTTAGGTAAATGGCTCACAAGCGTGTAGAAGCCGACAAGTTCAAGAGTTGACACATCTTCAACTATCACAGTGTCAAAGTTGATAAAAAGGCTGGACGGCGGGGGCATGTCTGGCCTCACAGGAATAAGCCTTGAGCTACTACTAATGGTGATTCTGTCTTCTTCTTGTGAAGTTAGAGGAGATCAGAAGATGCTGCCTCCATGCCCATTTTGCACTGTGTTAAGTAGAAGGTTGGGAAAAATGAGGAAGACACTCAACGAAATGGACTGACACGGTGGCTGCAATGGTGGGCTCAAACATAGCAAAGATTATAAGGATGACGCAGAACCGAGCAGTGTTTCGTTCTACTATACATAGGATCGCTCTGAGTCAGAACCAACTTGACAGAACCTAACAACAACAATTTCCTTTGGAATATTATGCATTTTGTTTTTAGAAACATCTTACTGAGATTTTAAGGAGCCCTGGTGACACAGTGGTTAAGTGCTCGGCTGCTAACCAACAGTTAAAGGTTCAAACCCATCAGCCACTCTGCAGGAGAAAGAGGCCAGTCTGCTTCTGTAAAAGTTGTTGTTTGTTCTTAGGTGCCATCAAGTTGGTTGCCATTCAGCAATCCCATGCACAAGAGAGTGAAACGCTGATTCAAATGTATCAGTTCTTCTGTAGTCTTCCTTACTCATTGGAAACCCTATCAGGCAGTTCTGCTCTGTCCTTCAGGGTCACTATGAGTCAGAATTGACTTGATGGCAGTGAGTTTTGGTTTGGAGTTTCATAGCTAATTATACTGAGAATCGTTTCATCACTTAACGGTTGTCTAAGTATCTTTGTTGGAGGGAGTTCTGGTGGTGTAATGGTTAAGGACTTGGCTGCTAACCAAAAGGTCAGTGGTTTGAACCTACCAGCTGCTCTGTGGGAAAAAGTTGTGGCAGTCTGCTTCTGTAAAGATTTATAGCTTGGAAACTCTATAGGGCATTTCCTTTGCCCATTTTTAAATTGGATTATTTGTCTTTTTATTATTGAGCTGTAAGTGTTCTTCATATATATATGAAGATATATAGACTGCCACTCATTTTAAAAGCCTTAAGTCACCAAACCAGGGTGGGGAAGGACTGTAGGAAAAACCTGAGCTTCTCAATTACTTTCTTGAAAAGAGAATCCGAATGCAAAATGTTGTTGCTTTTGGTGCTGTCATTGGGGACCATCAAGTCAATTTTGACCCAGCAAATCTTGTGACAGAGTAGAACTGGCCCATAGGTTTCCCTTGTTACCCTCCCGAGAGGGACTGGGTCTCCGGGAGCAAGGTGAGCACGGGCGGGCTTGTGCTTACTCACTGATCTGCACTGAACACTTTCCCTTGTTACCCTCCCAAGAGGGACTGGGTCTCCGGGAGCAAGGTAAGCACAGGCATAGCA
>NW_006921601.1:12594416-12614876 GCF_000298275.1 Orycteropus afer afer | reverse complement strand
ATAGCAGGGATTGTGGGGCTGGCGCGGGATCGGGCAGTGTTTCGTTCTGCTGTGCATGGGGTCGCTATGAGTCAGAAACGACTCGACGGCACTTAACAACAACAACATGAAGATATATATAAAACCCTGCCATGCCATCAAGTTGATTCCGACTCATAGTGATCCCCCACCACACTGGGTTTCCAAGGTGGTAAATCTTTACGGAAGTAGATTGCTCTGCCTTCCTTCCATGGAGTGGCTGGTGGGTTTGAACTGACAACCTTCTGGTTAGCAGCCAAATGTCTTAGGCACTGCACCACCAGAGGTCTTTCTTCATATATATATACTGGATACAAATTCCTTATCAGAAATAAGACTTGCAAATATTTTTTCCCATTCTGTGGGCTGTCTTTTCACTTTCTTAATGTTATCATTTTCACCACAAAACTTTTAATTTTGATGTAATCCAATTTCTCTATTTTTTCCTTTTGTCACTTGTACTTTTGATGTTATAGCTAAGAAATAATTACCTAGGTGACACTTGTACAACTCTGTAAATATTATTGAATTGTACATTTTAAGTGGATGATTTACGTTGTAAGTTAATTATATCTCAATAATTTTTTTTTTAAAAAAAAAAGAGTCCAATACCATACAAGAAAATAACAGAAAAAGAAAAATCTGGACCAAGTTTTGCTCTTCTCAGTACATGAGCCCTTAAATCCCCCCCACTTATTTAAATAAACAGAGAACAAATCAGGTTCTAAAATTAGATCATGGTGATGGTTGCACAAGTCTGTGAATACTGAATTGTACGCACTTTAACTGGATGGATTTTCTGGTCTATGGTATATATGAATTATATCTCAATAAAGTGATTTTAAAAAGGAAAACACTGCCTAATTCATGGTAATGGAGATTTACTCCTATGTTTTCTTCTAAGAGTTTTGTAGGTTTAGCTCTCATATTTAGGTCTATGATCCTTTTTTAATTTGTTTGTGTATGATGTAAGGAAGGGAGCTCTGATAGCATAGTGCCTAAGGCACTTGACTGCTAATCAGAAGGCTGGTGGTTCAAATCCACCAGCCACTCCTCGGAAGGAAGATAGGGCAATCTACTTCCGTAGTGATACTGCCTCGGAAACCCAAGGAGGGGTCGCTATGAGTCGGGTCCAACTTGACGGCACATAACAACAACAACAACAACGTGATGTAAGGAATGGGTGCAACTTCATGTACTTTATTTTATGCTCTTAAAAATGAATCCATAGATTTCATCAGACTGCCAAGGTAGTCCAGGGCACAGAAAAGGGAATGAACTTCTGCCGTAGAACATGGTTGACACTCCTTTATCTCTGGGCCTCAGTTTCTTCCCATAAAAGTTCATGGATAGGATTAAATGACTTCAAAGCCCCTTCTAACTCTATTGTACCATTCACTGTACAGACATTGTGGGTAGAGAGCCACGACTCTTAAGAAAAACTAGCTCAGGTCTGTGACACCAGCTGCTCCTAAGTTATTTTTTAAAGGAAGCCAGGGTCTGGGAATCACCAGAAAGCTCAGCCAGAGCTTTGTGAAGTGCTTCAGAGGGTAGAGGTGATATAATAGGGAAGGAAATGTCACCTATTGAAAAGAAGTCAATTGCCTTCAACAAGTTGCCAACAAACTATTTGAAAAAAGAACTCTCTTTTTCTAGTTTCAGCTCCAGGCTAGCTTTTAAAGGTAAATTGGGTGGGCTAGATGAATGAATTACAGACACCCTCAAATAAGGAGGAGGGTTGTTAGTACAAAGTTACCATGAGAAGACATGGTAAGCATGCAATTGAGCTACTGTGGTAGTCAAAGTTGTGTGTCAACTTGGCTGGGCCGTAGTTTTGCGTGGCTTGGCAGCTATATGCAGTTATTCCCCATGATGAAAGTGGATGTGGTGTAATCAACTCCGTAGTGGAATCTCCTGTGAGTAGCTAATTAGTTGCCTTTGGGGTGTGTCCTGCTTCCAATATATATGGAGAAGCTTTGAGAAAGGTCTCTTACTTTTTGGCACATTTGGATCCTGCATTTGATGAGTCTTCATTTCTAGTTCCTGGATTTGAACCAGTGGCCCGCTGTGTTACCTACTGATCTTGGGATTGTGCCATTTTACCTGCCAACCTTGGGTTCATCAACCTTAGCAGCCAGCAGCTGCATGAATTAGTAGACACCTCTAGCTCCAGGGGACTTGGAACAAGAGGCAGAGCTGAAGCCCAAGGTCCAGGAGCCTTCAAGCAGCCCCTAAGAGCCAGAACTCTGAATTCAGACTTCTAGCCTCCTGAACTGAAAAAGGATAAACTCCTATTTGTTAAAGCTATCCACTTGTGGTATTTCTGTTAAAGCACCACTAGAGAACTAAGACAGCTACCATCACTAAAGTAATGAAAGGTGGACAAAAATCAGAAAAAATAAAATAAAATCTTTACTTTTAGAATTGCAAAAATACATTTCCAATATTACAATTGTTACTCCATATCATTTAAATACATACTTAAAAAAAATTTAAACATGGTATGGAAAGTGTTCAAGATAGCCTAATTGGGTCTCTTCAAAATTAATTAAATGACTGTAAGATAAATCATTTTAATTTCTTAAAAGGTTTTGTTCATCAAATTCTATAACTTATTTGATTACTGTGTATATGCACTGTAATTTTTCCTAGATTCTGTTTCTATACAGTGGAAATGCTGATAATAATTATATAAATAAAGCAAAATGTTTATGTTTATATAGGTTTCATTACATGTGGAGGAGGAGCGCTGGTAGCGTATTGCCTAAGGCACTTGACTGCTAACCAGAAGGCTGACGGTTCAAACCCACCAGCCACTCCTTGGAAGGAAGATTGGGCAATCTACTTCTGTAGTGATACTGCCTCAGCAACCCAAGGAGGGGTCGCTATGAGTCGGGCCCAACTCGACAGCACATAACAACAACAACAACAACATCAGATAGTTGAAGAAGGACTAGCATATTTTCCTGAGGTTTCATAAGCTCATCTACTCTGATGCATAGACTATGCCAAATTCTCTGTGTTTTTGCAAAGTTCTCATGCAGCATGTTGACATCCTTGTAAATTAACAGTATCACTCTCTTATCAAGAAGCCCTGGTGGCTCAATGGTTAAAGAGCTCGGCTGCTAACCTAAAGGTCTGCAGTTCGAACCCACTAGTGGCTCCATAGGAGAGCTGCTCCCATAAAGAGTTCAGCTTAGGAAACTCTATGGGGCAATTCTACTCTGTCCTATAAGGTTGCTATGAGTTGGAATTGACTTGATGGTACACAACTCTTATCACGGAAGGGGAAAGGAAAAAAAAAATCTTAAGAGGCTCCAAAGTCAGGATTTCACTCCACCTCTCTCTAGCACCTCTTTCCTAGTCTTTTCCACTCTTCCAAGAGGTACCAGCAAGAAAAGTGTGGGCAGTGAAGAAGAAGGATCCAATATCTAGAACCCTGCCAATTAGTTAAAGGTCAGCACGGAAGGGACTGTCTGTGAGAGGACAAGGAAGCTGTACTTTCTTGAGCCAACTGAACTGGATGGCAGCCAACGTCTATCTCCTTCCTGGCCCAGAGTTGAGCTCCCACAGTTCTGTGTCCCCCTGCACAAAGACAAAAAAGTTCCGTAGAAATAAGGTCTGGTTTCACTTTATTAGGTGAACAGACTGAGCCAGGTTTCAACATGGGGTCAAGGGACAGGGGGCAGAGAGGACTAAACTGGTATTTGCTGCGTCATAAACATACAGGCTTATTTGGAAAGAGTGAAACTAAATAAAGGTTTCTTGTTAGCATAGGACTAAAGTTGTGAAATCAGGTCAAAGGGTCATATACATATATGTGTGTGTGTGTGTGTGAATTTACACAAACACACTGACGGTGATGGGAAAATGTAGAGGGAAATACATTAGGAGAGAAAACAATTCTTTTTCATAATTCATAACATTTCTCATGCTAGTAATTTTTTTTCTTTTTCAATAGAATATGGAAATGGTACTCCCAAGGTTTTGCCCCTAAAATGAAAGGGAAAGTAAAATTCTTTTTGTAGAAATGAAATGTACATTTTTAAAGAGCATAAAATCACTTCTTATAAAATTAGATTTCATTCCTACACGAAGGAAGGTTGGGCAATCCTACTTCCGTAGTGATACTGCCTCGGAAACCCAAGGAGGGGTCGCTATGAGTCGGGGCCGACTCCACGGCATATAACAACAACAACAACAACAGCTGCCGTGTCAGATTTGACTCATAGCAACCCCTTCTTGAGTTTCCAAGGCAGTACCACTATGGAAGTAGATTACCTAACCTTCCTTCCGAGTAGCTGGTGGGTTTGAACCGCCAGTCTTCTGATTAGCAGTCAAATGCCTTAGTCACTATGCTACCAGAGCTGACACATCATAAAACAATTTTCCTTATGGTTTGGGCTTTTCCTCAGATTTTCTAAATGGAAAAGTTGGCCTCTAACTCTTCATATTAAGTCCTTTTTTGCTTCCTTACATTTATTTTTGGTGGTTGCAGTATTTTATTGAAAACTGAATTGCAATCTGTCAGGTACCAAGTTATTAGTAAAGTTATCTGTTACCTGTTGCCATCAAGTCAATTCCTAGTCATATTATATAAAACTGAAAAACAGACATTTATATACAGAAATCATGGACCTTTTTGTTCTTTCTGCATTTAGGTGATCCCAGCTTATTATCTGGAAACGTACTTTGAACTATAAGTGGTATCATACCTCTCCTGGGAATATAACTTTCCTTATAGGCCTGGGTCTAGTTCACGGTATTTGTCAGTGGGATAGGAGGGGGGTGGTGAGACCCAAGGACTGGGTCCAACTGGGAGGAATGTTACCCGGGGTGGTCTGAGGCCACATAGCTGGAAGGAGAGTTCCAATTTTCATCATCTTAGTTGCAAGGAGAGAAGGTCATGACACAGAAGGCAACTTTGTATATTTGTGAAGTGAAGCTGAAACCAGGGGAGTGAAAATCTGAATAGAGCTAAGCCGGTAGAGAGAGGGGGTCAAGGGAAGCGTTTCAGTACTGAAGCCACAAATGGGAAGTTCTTGCCAGAGCGCGCCTTTTATGCTGGCTGTTGAGAGGTGGTTCAGCTGCTTAGAGTAGGCACTCAGTTCTCCAAGGTGGACACTGCAAATCTATAGATTTTTATATATCAATTTTTATTTTCTATATACAGCATCCTTTTTCCATCTCAATGCTCTATGGGTTTTTAAATCCTTCAATTCTTCCTTCCCTGGATCCTGTTTTTAAGCCCCATTCTCTACAATTCTATGTTCCTTTATGGTTTGTTTTTTATTTTTAATTTTTTTTCCTTTAAGGGCTCTGTAAAAGCTCTGTAGCAATTTTATAAGTTTTCCTTTTCTTTGTTCATACAGTCTGATCTGGAAACCAGGACTTTATGTTGGTCTGAGTTTTTCAGGGTTCTAATCAACTCTGGTAAATGGAATGGCTTGGCAACAGGCATAATAATAACAATTAAAAATAACAGTGAACGCAGAACTAAGAAATGAGATTCAAAAATAAGAAGGAAAGTAACATAGAATCATAGGCTCTCATCTGAAAATCTCTGTTTTGGCCAACTGAGAAACACCCTTGCAGATGGTTAATAATATTTCTCTACATGGAGAAAAGCAAAACCATAGGGAAATCTCACCTTCAAGTGAGGGTTTGCTTTGTGTATTACCTGCTGGTGAAATTCACACACACAAACAGATGTTTGAAACCCAAGATGAAAACAATAGCTGCCGCTAGGAAGATTTCCAAGGGCATTTTTAAAATGGAAAAGATTAGTTTTTCTGGCACATCTAGTCAGAGAAGCCCCCACTTAAATCCATACATGGTCATTTCATATCTTCCATCACACATTCTTGTTTGCTGAATATAAGTGTTGTCAACAAGTTATTTTTTAAAAAATACTTTTTGAAATTACCCACACCCCAAACAGCAGAACTCCTGTGTGCATACAAATGTTCAGAAAACGCACAAGTCAGGTATTGGGTGTAGGCACAGGACAAACCGCATGGTCTGCCTTGGCAGCCCTGCCCTCACCTGCAAGCTGCCCACACATACTCCTTTCCAAATGGTGTTCCTGATGCCAATTGGCTGACTGAGCAATTTTGGAAGGAAGCCTATGGGAGGGGAGTGGTGAGGTGGATAAATATTTTATAAACTAAACTTCAAACTTAAAACTTGATTTACCCTTTTAAGCAAATTCACATTGGAAGACCTATGTTTTCTTAAGGTTCTTGGACATTGAAGAGTTAAAGGGGTCTGAAGCTGGTGTACCCTGGGGCTGCCATCCAAGGCCAGCTTGAAAAGGCAGCGGGAAGGGTTTGGTTCTGGCGAGGCTACAGACAGGCCATCTGGATGCCGGGAGGCCTGGAATGCCAGAAGCAGCTTTTCTTTTTGGTGTTAGGCTTCATTAAAAGCAGCCTGGAGAAAGCCTAGGTTTAAGACAAAAATTGTGTCTCCTTTGAATAGGGATTTGATTATTCTGCATTTTAAATAAAATAAACACCCACTACATATATTCTTTTAATAAAGAAAATCACAAAGAGCAATGTACACACTATTAAACTTAGAAAAAGATGTGGCTCAGATTCACCCTTTCTTCCAAGAAGTGGCTGGTAGATTTGAACCACCAGTCTGCTGGTTAACAGTCAAATGTCTTAGGCACTACACCACCAGAGCCTCCTTTAATACACAGAAAATGTGTATAGTCCTTAAATAATTTCACTAGGAATAGATAAATCTGGATAGCTTATCCATAAAAGAATAAAAAATAAAACTTTCATGTTTTTTACATTATATCCCTCTGTGAAGAATTATTTTATTGTTCTTCCTATAGTTCACTTGAAAAAAGTCATTTTACCACAGTTTAATTGCTTTTAGGTCTTTGAAATTATTTTTCTCCTCTATTTTTAGTTTAGGAGCTCTGGTGGCACAGTGCCTAAGGCATTTGACCACTAACAGAAGGTTAGCGGTTCAAACCCACCAGCCACTCCTAGGAAGGAAGACTGGACAATCTACATCCGTAGAGATACAGCCTCAGAAACCCAGGGAGGGGTCACTATGAGTCGGAACCGACTCGACGTCAGTGAGTTTGTTTTTTTCATGTGGTATTTTTATTTTATATTCAATCATATTACATTTATGCTCCCTGCCATCCAGCTGGATCCGACTCATAGCAACCCTTCCTTGGGTTTCTGAGGTGGTATCACTACGGAAGTAGATTGACCAATCATCCTTCTGAGGAGTGGCAGGTGGGTTTGAACCAACAGCCTTCTGGTTAGCACTCAAATGCTTTAGCCACTATGCCACCAGAGCTCCTTTATAAGTAATTGTATTTAGCATAACGTTAGTGTGGGCCAGTTGTAATTCCTTTCACAGGAAATTTTTCTTTAGTAAAATTGAAAAAAAAAAAACTACAGGGAAATTATAGCAACTTCCTATTCTGCATCACTCATGAACATACATACTGTTTGGAAACCACCCTCTTTAAAAATATAATCTACTTTTCTTTAGCTATAGCAGTCTACATTAGATTTGTATGTGTAATTCTTAACAATGAAAGGAAAAGGTGAATGTAAATTCACTGGGTCAAATACAAAGCAGGGGGGGGGGGGAAAGCCAGAATAGTATCCTTTAGAGAATTCTTACCTTAAGGAAGAGAAAATGCACCTACCTTTTCGAGCAAAGGGGGGTGGATGGATGACAGGAGGATTTTTTTCTTCTTCTCTCCAAATCATTAATTGCCACCTAGCAGCAGAAAAGGGAATTGCTCAGTGAGTTTGGGACTGATTCTAAAAAACATTGGTTTCAATGCGCACATTACTTTTATTGTGACCAATATCTAAGGAATTTTTAGCCTGCTGGTAGACTAGGACCTGAATTTCTTTTTCTTTTGACGTAAAGGAAAGAAAAATAAGTAAAACAAATGAAACATCAGCTAATTTTGGTTTATTTATAAAAATACTCTCTTTCATCATAAAATGGTTCTGCTAGTTTGTTTCTCAGTATTTCCCTTTGCCATCTTAGCAATAGGCCAAAAGAGAAGAAATGCTGAAGTCATTCTGACACCAAGTTAAAACATGCTGGCATTGCCCCATTAGAGGAAGAAATACCTGTTTTAATATTGAAAGGGGCTTCTCAAATAACCTCAGAGTGAATTGCTATAAAAATGAGATCAGACTAGATTTTATTATTCTAAGACAATGAAAGGAGGCTTATTTTCAAAATTATAAGATATTTTTATAAAGGATGAAATCATTTCCAGACCAAATTATTCAATATGTAAAATAATTTACTTTTGAAATAATTCAAAAGTCACTGACCATTTTTTATTTTTGTAGCAGTCTTCCATACTGAACATCAAAGCTTTAAAGGTGAATCTATTATTGTGCTTCATAGATCTTGGCAGCTAAAAAGAAATAAAATAAACAACTGAAAATTGTCAAAAGAGATTAAAGCAAAAAATAAATATTTAAGAGTACTATAAAAGCTGTTGTTGTTGTTTTTAGGTGCCGTTGAGTCCAACCCAACTCATAGCGACCCCTCCTTGGGTTTCCAAGGCAGTATCACTACAGAAGTAGATTGCCTCATCTTCCTTCCAAGGAGTGGCTGGTGGGTTTGAACCACCAGCCTTCTGGTTAGCAGTCAAGTGCCTTAGGCACTAAGCTACCAGAGCTCCTCTATAAAAGCTAGTAAGAGGAAAAAGATTTTTGGCTAAAAGTGTAATTTATTTAAGGGATTAGATATGGGGGAAGGGTGGCTTACCATCCTCTTCCAGTTCCACTCACTATCTAGATAAACAATAGGCATTGCTGGTATACTGATCAAAGAAGTATATTATCACTAAGGAAACCAGTAACACTTTGGAAGATAAATGCTTGTTCTAAAAGTAATAATAATAATAACTAATATTTATTGAACACTTCCCATGTGCTAAGCATCTTAAATGAGAAACTCATAATCCTAATACAGTCATAGATGGTAGTAACCAATATTAAAACTAAAAATCAACACAAAGAAAGGCATACACAAAGGCCTGGAGAAGTGAACTAATTCATCCAAGTCCCAGAGCTTATAAGAAGATAAGTTCAAATGTCTTAATATTGGAGTGGCCCAGTATTCAATCCTTGGAACTCTTGTCTATCTATCCTCACTCCAGGTTTATAGCTCAAATAACTTCTATATGATGGTAAACATCAATTTTAGATCTCCAGCCTGGTCCTCTCCACTGAAGTGCAAACTCAAATGCCAACCAACTGCTCCCTATCTCTCCACTTGGATATCTAATAAACATCTCTAGCTTGAAATGTACAAAATGATATTCATTCCACAAAACATGCTTCTTCTGTCTCTGTGTCTCACCTAGTTGCAACTCCAAACTTCCAGTTCCATGTTTGCATGTTGGAATATCTTTAATTCTTTCTTTCTCACACAGCAAAGTCAGCAGGCACTGCCTTCAAACTATATCCAGAATCCAAGCACTTCCTACCACTTCTTTATTGCAACTCTGGTTCAAACCATCATCATCTCTCACTTGTATTATTGTAATAGGCTTGATCTTGTTATCCTGTTTCCACCTTGTCCCCCCTATAGTCTATTCCCAACACAGGAGCCAGGATGATCCTTTAAAAATGTCAGCCATGACATTCATCTGTTCAAAATCCTCCAGCAACTTTCTATCTTACTCAGAGTCAAAGGTTCTATTCTGTCTCCAACCCTCCTCCCATTTCCTCTCTGATTCCATGCTTTCTCTCAGGAATTTTTGTCTGTTTTGTTTAGATACCCTCAGTGTCTTAGTAATAATGCCTGGCATATTGTAAGGTGATCAATAAATATTCATTGAATGAATAAGAGATGTGTGACTCCAAAATCTGTCCTTTTGATCATGACCTTCTATGCATATATTGATGGCTTTGTGAGTTGAAAGTAGTTGGCCCAACTCTTCAGAGGGGTTTGTACCAAAGCCCCTCTTGGAGATCAACAGAAGAGACATTTGCTCTCTTGGGGTTTTAATGACTTTCAGCTCCTCTTAGCATGATTAGTCTTAGAATACACCCTAATTCTTAACCAGGAATTGAAAAAGTGATCACTGAAAAATATTTTGTAGGAAGAATAGGTCAGAAAAGAGAAACAACTTCCCTAATTTAAATAATATTTTATTTATTAAACAAAAATAAGGACTTTCGGTAATTTGGAGAAATAGGCAGACAAGCAATACAGATTCTCTTCAACAAAGAAAAGAAAAACCAATTGACAGAGAAACAGAAGATAATCCTGGAGCCCTGATCTTTGATAAGAACTATGCAGAAATGGATTAGACACCAACTAGTGGAAAAAACTGAACAAAAACAGTGAGTACAGAGATGGTCAGAGCTGCAGACTCTCAGCTACTCTGACAGGACCAACAGCCTGAATATTTCCAAGCGGTGTTGGGACCGGAGAATTGACCTAAAGATCAGCCCTGGTCACCAACGGCTGCAAGGACAACTGCACTGGTGGCCTATGACTAGGAAGGGAAACAGCAAGGAGGGAAACAACCTGAGCTGTTGACTTCCCACTGTGCAGAGGGTACAGCCATTTTGATTGTTTACACGTGGCAGCCATTTTGGATATTTAAAGTGACTGAGGGCACAGCCATTTTGAATGTTTATGATCAGTGGCCATTTTGGATATTTAAAGTGACCAAGGGTGCAGCCATTTTTAATCTTTACAAGTGGCAATATTTTGGATTTTAAAGTTATAGATGGGGACCTAAGAATAGGCTCTGTTTGCCAAGGTTGGCAGGGACACACAAGAGGCTGACAACAGGAGGGGAAACAGTACAAATACTGTGAATGAGTGAATAGAGGAGCACAGCACAGTACCCTGCTTGCATAGATAACATACAAAGAAAACAAAAATTGTGGGCAAGTCACTCCAACATACAATCACCAATGAAATATAAGCACAAAAATGTCACAATGTCTCAGAGACAACAGAGCATCACAGTCCACACAAAGAAGCAAGATAAAGCAGGAGAAACAAGGAACCAGAATACAAACCCAAAACACATCCCTGAGGAAGATGCAGCATTGGAACTCCCTGATAAGGAATTGAAAAGAATTATATTTAGGTATCTTCAACAGATTGAGAGACAAATCAAGGAAAACACAGAGAAAACCCTAGACAAATTGCAAAAGAGAATACAAGAATAAAAGGACAAAATAAATGAAAAATTAGAGATGATACAAAATCTACACATAGAAATCCAGAAGATTAATACTAACATTTCGGAAATAGATAAGACATTGAATGGGCAAAGGAGCAGAATTGAATCGATGGAAGACAGAATTAGGGAGATTGAAGGCAAATACCTGAGCACTTCTTTGGAAAGGGATAAATCAGAAAAAAGACCAAAACAAAATGAAGAAAGCCTAAGATTCACATGGGATACCATCAAAAGGTATAACCTATGTGTAATCAGAATTCCAGAACAGCAAGAGAGAAATAAAACCACAGAGAAAATTATTGAAGATTTGTTGGAAGAGAATTTTCCTGGTATGATGAAAGATGAGAATATATCCATTCAGGAAGTCCAATGAACACCAAATAGGATAGACCCCAAAATAAAATCACTCAAGACATATCATCATCAAACTTACCGAAACCAAAGACAAAGAAAGAATCCTGAAAGCAGCACGGGAAAAATGAAAAGTTACCTACAAGGGGCTACCAATCAGTCAAGACATATCATCATCAAACTTACAGAAACCAAAGACAAAGAAAGAATCCTGAAAGCAGCACAGGAAAAATGAAAAGTTACCAACAAGGGGCAACCAATAAGACTAAGCTCCGATATCTCAACAGAACCATGCAGGCGAGAAAATAACAGATGGTATATGTAAAACCCTAAAAGAGAAAAATTTCCAACCAAGAATTATGTACCCAGAAAAACTGTCCCTCAAATATGATGGTGAAATTAGGACATTTCCAGATAAGCAGAAATTAAGGCAATTTATTAAAACCAGACCAACCTTATAAGAGATGCTAAAGGGAGTCGTTTGGACAGAGAAGCAACAACAGCCAACAACAACTGATCATTAATACACATGATGATATAACCCAGAAATCAACCCAGCTATGGAAGTATCCAAAGTAAATAAGCCTACAAGATCATAAACAGGGAACCAGAGACATCAACTGACAAATGAAGACAACTACAAACCAAAAAGAGGGAAAAAACTGTGTCATTGCAGAACTTCTAGATGGTAAGGAAGTCAAGACAACTACAAAATAGAACAGACTGTTCTAAACTTGGGAAGAAAACTATAAATCACAGGGTAACCTCAAAGAAAAATGATAAACCTTCATATCAAAAAAGAAGAGCAGCATAAATAATATTCAGCAAATACTAAAACAATAACAATGAAGGAAGTAATAACACAATTCATAAACAAAACAAGTTCAGGATAGAAAATTATATGGAACAAAGAAATCAACACCACGAAAAAGCACATAACAAAAATGACAGCAACAAATTCATATTTGCCGATAATTACATATCTAGCAAGGGACTTATACCTAAGATTTATAGTGGAAGAGTGGATGACCAAACTATGGTACATACACATAGTGGAATGCTATGCAGCACTAATGGTTATTCATTGCAAATATCTTTTTTCAACAACATAAATGGCGACATACATGTCAAACTAGCCAGATGAAATACACAGGAATCAAATCAACTACATCTGTGGAAAAGAGATAATGGAAAAGCTCAGTATCATCAGTCAGAACAAGGCCAGGGGCAAACTGCGCAACAGACCATCAATCCTCATATGCAAGTTCAAGTTGAAGCTAAAGAAAATTAAAACAACTCAAGGAGAGCCAAAGCAATATCTTGAATATATTCTACCTGATTTTAGAAACCATCTTAAGAATAGATTTGACACATTGAAAACTAATGAAGACCGGATGAGTTGTGGGATGACATCAAGGATATACAAGAAGAAAGCAAAAGGTCATTTAGAAAGACAGGAAAGGAAGACAAGATGAAAATGGATGTCAGAAGAGACTCTGAAACTTGCCCTTGATGTAGTATAGCTAAAATGAATAGAATAAATGATGAAGGAAAAGAGCTGAGGACATTTTAAAGGGCAGCTCGAGAAGACAAGGTAAGATATCATAATGAAATGTGCAAAGACCTGGAGTTAGAAAACCAAAGCAGAACATGCATGGCATTTCTCAAGTTGGAAGAGCTGAGGAAAAAATTCAAGCCATGAGTTGCATTATTGAAGAAAAACCCACCAGCCACTCCTCGGAAGGAAGGTTGGGCAATCCTACTTCCGTAGTGATACTGCCTCGGAAACCCAAGGAGGGGTCACTATGAATCGGGTTTGACTCTACGGCACATAACATAATATGGCCAAAATATTGAACAATGCAGAAAGCATCAAAAGAAGATGGAAGGAATATACAGTCAATGTACCAAAAAGAATCGATTGATGTTCACTATTTCAGGAGGTAGCATATGTTCAATAACCAATGGTACTGAAGGAAGAAGTCAATAATGTAGAGTCTGCAAAACACCACATCATATGGATGAACTTGGAGGACATTATGCTAAGTGACATAAGTCAATCACAGAAAAACAAATATAGTATTAATTTGTTGTTGTGGAGGGTCAAGGAAAGGTTTATATATGGAGGGAAATTTTCTTTGTTCGTTGCCAGGGGTGGGAGGGAAGGGAAGGGAACACTGAAAAAAAATATGCATCGACCCATGTCACTTTAGTTTTGTGTATTTCACTGTACATAAAATATATTTCAACAAAATGCATTTTTTTTTAAAAAAATGAAACTTTCAGAGTAAAAAAAGAAAATACTAATAACAGCCAAGTTAAAATTTACCCATGAACATGTAATATTCATTGTGTTGCTCAACTTACTAGATGACATTCGGTAATACTTGCTTAATTTCTGGGAAAAAAAAATATTTCTAAACCACTCTTAGGTATGCCAATGGCTTTTATACAGGCCTCTCAATGGTCACACACACAGGAGGAGAGAAATTATATTACACAGTTTAGATATAATTAAATAAGACATACAATTGTTATTCTTTCAAATTATGTCTATCAATGCCAATTTGCTCTATTTCAAGTATCAGCTATTACCAAAAGAGAATCTTAGTATCTGAAAAACCCATACAAAAATAAGGTAGGAGTGATGTAGACAAAGCTAACTTTAGAGTAAGCTATCTCATGTTATGTTGCTAGGTGCTGTCGAGTTGGTTCCAATCCATAGCAACACTACATACAGTAGAAGACTGCCAGTCCTGCACCATGCTCACAATTATTGCTGTATTTGAGCCCATTGTTGCAGTCACTGTGTCAATCTATTTTCACTGACCCTTTATTTTACCAATCATGGTGTCCTTCTCCAGGGACTGGTCCCTCCTGATAACATGTACAAAGTATAGAAGACAAAGTCTTGCCAGGGTTACTTCTAAGGAGCATTTTGGCTGTACTTCTTCTAAGGGGCATTTGTTTATTCTTCCAGTGGTCTGTGGTATATTCAATATCCTTCACCATAACCATAATTCAAAGGCATCAATTCTTATGTGATCTTCCTTATTCATTGTCCAGTTTTTGCATGATATGAGGTATTTGAAAAGACCGTGGATTGGGTCAGGTCTACCATAGTCCTTAAAGTGACATCTTTGATTTTTAACACTAAGAAGATCTTTTGCAGCTGATGTGCACAACACATTAAGTCATTTGATTTCTTAACTGCTGCTTCCATAGGCAATAATTGTGGATCCAAGTAAAATAACACATTTGATAAATTCAATATTTTCTCTATTTATCATGATGTTCCTTTTTGATCCATTTGTGAGGATTTCTGTTTTCTTTATGTTGAGGTGTAATCCATACTGAAGGCTGTAGTCTTTGATCTTCATCAGTAAGTGCTTCAAGTCTTCTTCACTTTCAGCAAGCAAGGTTGTGCCATATGCATATCACAGGTTGTTAATGAGTGTGTTAGACTGGGTTCTCTAGAGAAACAAAAACCAGCAAAGCTTATATATATATATAGAGAGAGAGAGAGAGATTTATCTTAGGAAAATGGCTCACACACGTATAGAAGCCGGCAAGTCCAAAGTTCCTGGATCAAACATCAAGCTGGAGGCTTTTACTGGCTCTCACAACTGCAGGGGCCAAGGAGCTCAAGGCTGGCAGGCAGTACACCAGCTGTTGACTCTAACGAATGATGAATCCAAGATCTCCAGGCCAAATGGTGAACTTCTCACTCATGGACAGTTGTAGGCAGCACAGCAGAATCCCGATCCACAAAAGAATGTCTCTCTTCCCAGGATGTCCCTGGATATACTGGAAGCAGGCCACACTCCTAGGGAAACTCCTCTTCAACAGATTGCGCACTCAGAACACAGTCATCCGATCCCGTCATGGGAACAACCACACAGAACTGGGGTCCAGCCAAGTTGACACACAGCTCCAACTATCACAATGAGTCTTCCTCCAATTCTAATACCACATTCTGCTTCTTATAGTCCAGCTTCTGGATTATTTGCTCAGCATACAGATTAAATAAATATGGTAAAAGGTTACAACCTGAACATACACTTTTCCTGATTTTAAACCATGCACTATACCTTGCTGTTTGAACAACTGCCTCTTGGTCTATAAACAGGTTTCTCATGAGTACAATGAAGTGTTCTGGAATTCTCATTTTTCATAATGTTATCCATAATCTCTTATGATCCACACAGTTGAATGCTTTTGCATAGTCAATAAAACACAGGTAAACATCTTTCTGGTATTCTCTACTTTCAGCCTAGATCCATCTGACATCAGCAATGATAGCCCTCATTCCACATCCTCTTTTGAATCCAGCTTGAATATCTGGCAGTTTCCTGTCCATATACTACTGCAAACATTTTTTAAATTATCTTCAGCAAAATTTTACTTGCATGTGATATTAATATTGTTAATTTTCACATTCTGTTGGATCACCTTTCTTTGGAATGGGCAAAAATTGGATCTCTTCCAGTTGGTTGGCCAAGTAGCTGTCTTCCAAATTTCCTAACATAAACAAGTAAGTGCCTCCAGCACTACATCCATTTGTTGAAACATCTCAATTAGTATTCTGTCAATTCCTGGAGCCCTGTTTTTTGTCAATGTCTTCAATGAAGCTTGGACTTCTTCAGTACCATTGGTTATTGAACATATGCTACCTCCTGAAATAGTGAACATCAATTGATTCTTTTTGGTACATTGACTGTGTATTCCTTCCATCTTCTTTGGATGCTTTCTGCATTGTTCAATATTTTGGCCATAGCATTCTTCAATAATGCAACTCATGGCTTGAATTTTTTCTTTAGCTCTTCCACCTTGAGAAATGCCATGCATGTTCTGCTTTGGTTTTCTAACTCCAGGTCTTTGCACGTTTCATAATAATATCTTGCCTGTCTTCTCGAACTGCCTTTTAAAAGGTCCTCAGATCTTTTCCTTCATCATTTATTCTATTCATTTTAGCTATGCTACATCAAGGGCAAGTTTCAGAGTCTCTTCTGACATCCATTTTGGTCTTGTCTTCCTTTCCTGTCTTTCTAATGACCTTCTGCTTTCTTCTTGTATATCCTTGATGTCATTTCACAATTCAGCCGGTCTTCATTAGTTTTCAATGTGTCAAATCTATTCTTAAGATGGTCTCTAAGATCAGGTAGGATATATTCAAGATATTGCTTTGGCTCTCCTTGAGTTGTTTTAATTTTCTTTAGCTTCAACTTGAACTTGCATATGAGGATTGATGGTCTGTTCTGCAGTTTGCCCCTGCCTTTGTTCTGACTGATGATATTGAGCTTTTCCATTATCTCTTTTCCACAGATGTAGTTGATTTGATTCCTGTGTATTTCAGTTGGCTAGTTTGACATGTGTGTCACCATTTATGTTGTTGAAAAAAGGTATTTGCAATGAATAACCATTGGTCTTGCAGAATTCTATCATGCAATCTCTGGCATCATTTCAGTAATCAAGGCCATATTTTCCAATTACCGATCCTCCTCTTTGTTGGTATCTTTCACATTCTATTCACTAGCAATTATCAACACATATCATCGCATGCTTGGGGAGGGTAATCAGAGCCATGAAATCAAACGTGCATGATAACTATTGAATATAAAACAAATCTGCTTTGTAAAGTTGTACTCCAAGCTAAATAATAATAATAATAATAATAATAATACTCTTCAGACATAACCAAACACCTTCCAACATTGGTTTTCTAAGTTTGAAGGCTTAAGACCATAGTCTTATGGGACAACTCAGTCAATTGGCTTAACGTAATCCACAAAAATCATGATCAGCATCCTAGTGAAGTAAGTAGCATCTGGGGTCTTGAAAACTTGTAATCAGCCATCTGAGACACAACTACAGGTCTCTAATCACTAGGAGCAAAACAGTAAGAAGGTAAACAAAAGCTAGAGAAGAAAACAAGTCTACATGAACCATAACCTCATCTACCCTGAGACCAGAACTGGATGGTGCCCAATTGTAGTGGTTATTTTTGTGTGTCAACTTGGCTGGGCCTGGCTGAGTGGCTGGGCAGCTGATCGTAGTTATTCCCCATGATGAGACTGGCAATCAGCTCCATAGTGGGATCTACCACAAGCAGCTGAGTAGCTGCTTTGGGTATGTGGTCTGCTTCCCATATATAAGAAGCAGTCTTGGGAATGGTCTCTAGCTTATGGCACCTTGAACCCTGCATGTATCTGTGTCATTGTTCAGCAGCCTGCCATGCTCTGCCAACATTGGGATTTACAATGGACTTGAATTAATGGCCTGCCGTGTGATTTGGTGATATTGGGACTGTGCCTTTTTACTTGTCAATCTTGGGCTTGGCAGCCTCAGCAGCCAGCAGCTGTCTGAGTGAAGAAAAGCCTCCAGCTTCAGTGGGCTGGGAGCAGGAGGCAGAGCTAAAGCCCAAGGCTGAGGGGCTTTCACCCAGCCCCTAGAGCCTGGCATTTTGAACTTAGACTTAAAGCCTCCAAACTGTGAGAGAATAAACTCCTGTTTGTTATGGCCATCCCATTTGTGGTATATTCTTGTCAGAGCAGTACTAGGTAACCAGGACGTATGTATTATACATATTCTCAGGATAATTGCCCTCCCTTTTCTAAATAGATAGTTTTGGAAGGAAAAAAAAAATCACTATAATTTTAATAGTAACTTTCTTTATTTAATGGATAAGAGGTTATTTTTCACATTGTTAGAAAAAATTTAAAATAAGTGTATATTCCTTTGATAATTGGAAAAATATTCTAAAACCAACTGTAAGATGATTTTTTCCTGTATATTTGAGCAGGTAAAAAACAGACAAGGTCATATAGCATAATCTTGAGTTCCATTTTTTCAGCTGTTTCAGACCTATCAATATTAATGTTGCTAGGGAGCTCTGGTAGCATAGTGGCAATGACACTTGACTAGCCAGAAGGCTGGCATTTCAAATCCACCAGCCACTCCTCGGAAGGAAGGTGAGGCAATCTACTTCCATAGTGATACTGCCTCGGAAACCCAAGGAGGGGTCGCTATGAGTTGGGTCAGACTCTACGGCACATAACAACAACAACAACAGAAGTATAATATAAACTCAACTTCAAGGAAAGATAGGTTTTTCTCACAAAAAAAAAAAAAAAAAAAAAGATAAAATGTATATCTCCTACCAATCCAACCCAACAAACTCACAGCTGTTGAGTTGATTCCAATTCATATTGATGCTATAGGACAGGGTAGAACTGCCACATAGGGTTTCCCAGGCTGTTCCAAATCTCGACAGAAGCAGACTTCCACGTATCTCTCCTGTGGAGTGGCTGGTGTGTTCAAATTACCCACTTTCAGTTAGCAACCAAGCATTTTAACCACCATGCCACCAGGGGTCTTATACCTTCTACACCTTATAAAAACTTAAAATATTATTGTATCAGTCAGGGTCCCAGCAAAACACTGATGGCACACTCAAAAAGGGCAACTGAAGAGAGTTTAATCAACATGTGAGCAAGGAAACAACAAGGAAGGATGTAGGACTATTGCCAAATTATGGCAAGCATGGTGGGAGGAAGGGAAGGTAATAAATACTCTGACTTCTCTCTCCTACTGCCTTCTGATCTTCTGCTATGCTTTCCATTAGCCTAGCCCATCCAGAAACCAGAGGGTGAAGGGAGTTTGCTGATAGAATCTGTAAAGTGTGAAGCAGATCTGTATAGGGGCAACAGAGAATATCACAGTGACATTAAAGTACAAGCAATTCTGTAATTTTGCTGTAAATACTTCCAAATTTAAATATTTCTCCTAGAAAGGTAGTAGAAACGTAGACTTTCGCACTTCAATTATTTTTATTATTTTATTTTGGTAAAATATATGTTACAAAAAAATGTATTTATTTGATTCTAAAACAGCCTGATATAAGTTAACAATGACCTTTCAATTAAAGAATTGTTGGTACTTTTGCTGGCCTAGTTTTCCTACAAAATATCTTTACTGGTCAATTTTTCAGCTCCTGGCTAAGGATCAAGATGTATCCTAAGCCAAATGCCCAAAACATGCATACAGGAGCTGAAAGTCATATACAACTTTAATAAGTCTTAAGTTTTGAGAAAAAGTCCAACCCAATATCCCTTCTGGTGGTCTACAAGTCAGGCTTTGATTAGAGCCACTCTGAAAAGTCCAGCTAATCATAAAGCCTCAGATATTGCTTTAGAGACAGTAATCAAAACAATAGATTTTGAGTCAGAGACCCAGTCATTCTTTTATTTATTCACTCAACAAATATTTATTGAGGGCCTACTATATGCCAGACTTTGTTTCAGCTAGTAGAATACCTTAGTAAATAAAAACCCAAAACTCCTATCATTGTATATTTATGTGATTCCCTATTTTATATTCAAAATAGTCCCTCTCCCTTAATTTGCACTTGCATTAACTTCAGTGGGTTTCTTTTCTTGGTATGCAAAGGATCCTTCTTATAAAATAACAGAGTTATAAAAGGTTGCCATCCCTAGTGGCAGGAATCTCTTAGAAAGCAAGGAGAAAATGATTAACACAAAAATTAATGTGAAAATTCATTAAAATAATGTTAATAGCCAAGAAATATATCAAAAGATATTTTTACAAGTATTCAAAAACCATAAAATTAAAGCAAGAGTTTTTTTTCCTTTCCTGTATTGACTTGATAAAGATTAAAAAAACACTTACAATATCCAGTGTTGGTGAGGATGTTGCAGCTCTTTCCCAGTCCTATTTTGCGAGCCTTTTAGCCTAAACGGACTATTCCTAAAGTTGTGCAGTAATGTACCAAACAGTGTTTCTTTGCTATTCATAAGGTTTTCCCTGGCCAATTCTTTCAGAAGTGGATGGCCTCTTACTTCTTCCTAGTCTGTCTC
>NW_006921601.1:12591142-12593346 GCF_000298275.1 Orycteropus afer afer | reverse complement strand
CATGGCTTGTGTCAGGCACACCTTAGTCCTCAATGAGATATCCTTGCTCCTCAGCACTTGAAACAGTTCCTTCGCAGTTGACTTTCCCAATGCTACATGTCGTCTAATATCCGTAGTGATACTGCCTCGGAAACCCAAGGAGGGGTTCCTATGAGTCGGGTCCGACTCGAGGGCACATAACAACAACAACAACTATATATATATATATATAGCCCTCTTCTGGCAAAGTGGTTAGCACTTGTCAGCTAACCAAAAGACTGGTAGTTCAAACCCGACAGCTCAGCTGCTACATGGGAGACAGATGAGGCAGTCTACTTCCATAAAGATTTACAGCCTTGGAAACCCTATGGGGGAGTTCTACTCTGTCCTATAGGGCTGTTATGAGTCAAAAGTGACTCAATGGCAGTGGGTTTGGTTTGAGATATATGCGCGTGTGTGTGTGTGCACCTAACAACAGTATATATAAATTATATTTATACATATGCATCTAGCAACAACATGTATGTATGTATATAACAACTCATAGATGAGTTGCTTACGGGAGGGAGGAAGAGAAAACTAAATATTCAATAGTAAGGATTTTGGTAAATGAAAGCATAGTGCAGAACCACCACTCACCTGTCAATTTGTTGTACTATGATGGCTTGCAAGTTGCCATGATGCTGGAAGCTATGCCACTGGTATTTCAAATACCAGCAGGGTCATCCATGGTGGACAGGTTTCAACAGAGCTTTCAGACTAAGACAGAAGAATGAACAAATCTGTCTTGGAGGAAGTACACCCAGAATGCTCCTTAGAAGCAAGAATGGCCAGACTTTGCCTCCTGTACTTTGTTCATGTTATTAGCAGGGACCAGTCCCTGGAGAAGGACATCATGCTTGGTAGAGGGTCAGCAAAAAAGGGAAAGGCCCTCAATGAAATGAACTGACCCAGGGGCTGCTACAATGGGCTCAAGCAGAGGGAAGATGGTGCAGGATGGGACAGTGTTTTGTTGTGTTGTACAAAGGGTCTTGATTAGTCAACACTGACTCGATGGCACCTAACAACAACAATGCAGAATACTCAGGAGTCATGTTTAACATGGGAAAATGTTCACAATATAGTAAATGGAAAAAGTTTTAAAAGAGTGTGTTCGTTATTATTACATACTGTAAAATAAAATAAATACATGTGCAGAAAAATTAAAAACTTGAAAGTGTGTTGAAAAATTCACAGTGCATTAAAAAAAAAGAAGAAAACTGATTTTTAATTTCTGTCAACCTTATTTCCATCTTCTAAGAGACTGCAGAAGAACAGCTTAAGAACTCTCAGTGGTTGTTCTTACCCACTCAGTGGCCTGAGTAGTGGAGGCTGCAGAACAGTCTTCAGTTGCAGGCTGAGTGCCTCAGTCTTCCACAGGGGACTGCTGAATAGGCCCAGAAGGCACTTGCATACCTTCAGATCAGTCTGGGACCTGGGGCAGAGTAACAGTAAATTCAGGAGAGGGAATAGTCCATTCACCCAGAAATTCTTCCTTGGCACAAGTGTTTTCACCAGGGGTCTGCTTTTCCTTTTCAATCTCTTCTGGATCTCAGTGCTTATCTTTGAGTGGAGTCCTAGTGGCACAGTGGTTAAAGGGCTCAGCTGCCAACTGAAAGGTCAGTGGTCTACCAGCTGCTTCGCCGGAGAAAGATGTAGCAGTTGGCCTGTCCTACAGGGTCATTAAGAGTCAGAATCAACTCTATGGCAGTGGGTTTGTTTTGTTATCTTTGAGTGGTACAATTTAGCAGTTTTCATTTTCTTTTAAGTTTTCTACACTGATCTTTACTTTTGAAATAAGAAAATGTTATTTAAAAGTAGTATACTAAAATTCTTAACAGCAGTGAGATTGTTTGAAAAAGTAGTAGACATTTCAAAGCACATAAATGAAATGAAAACAAACTTGCTGACCCAACGTCTTAAAAACTAGACATTTATAGAGGAAAGGTCACTGGACTTAGATTCTGACACTAAATCACTGTGTACTGAGCCAGTGACTTAGATGATCTGAACCCATTACTTCATCTGCAAACTTCAGATTGACCTAAAGGATTCTTAAGGTCCCTTTCAACTCATCTTTCCTGTGTCTCATGTTAATTCCTAAAGATGTAAAAATCCCTGTTAGCGATGGGCAGATATTACGTATTTGCAAAGCTGTTCTAACTCATTTCATTTGGAGATTTATT
>NW_006921601.1:12558305-12590872 GCF_000298275.1 Orycteropus afer afer | reverse complement strand
ATCCATGTTTTCTCAGTGGCCTTCTTTAGTAGGCATCGTACTAGAGAGGGCACAGAGAGGCTTCGGTGCCCTCAGAGTTCAAAGTCTGGTGGAGGAAATCAATCAATACTTTTAATAAAAAGTGGTAAATAACTACAGAGCTTTGAAAGATCGAGTTCTTCAGGGAGCAGGGAAGAGTATTCCAAAGTAGAAAGAAAAGCATGTACACACACAAGCCACTAGAGGGAGGCTGTTGATGACACACAAACGGGCCATTATTTTGTGGCTTTTCTAGCAGTTTCGTTCTTCTCACAATCACAAAACACCAACATCTCTTTGAGTGCTGTAGGAGAGATTGCCGCACACGCGGGATGAGGAGGGATGGCAGCATTCGTTTCCAGAGATTTCATGCGTATTCGCTGGAACTGGTGAAACTGGCGGGAATCTGCAACACTGTGATTTTCACCCAGGCACTAAGAAGGTCAGCTTGCAGAGGTCATTTGGCAGCAGTTAGCCGTGGGCGGCACTTTCGGTTTAGGATTTTTAGCCAATCTCAGTTCACAAGTTTTCTAAGGCCCTGCCCACTCCGGAAAGGCTGATAGTTTTGGGGGCGTGGAAGCGTTGGAAGCCTATCTATGTCTCTGGAATAGACTACCCTGCCCTGCCGTGCGCCGCCGCCCTCAAAAGCCCGTAGGCTTCTCTGTCGATTGTCGAGCGGTAGTTTCGGCCGCGCTGCTTGATCCGAAGCTTCGTCCGAGGCCGCGGGGAAGCCCGATCTGGAATCATGGTGCGTTTGGTCCCGAGCCGTGGCAGACTTATGGTAGAAGTCCAGTGTCTTGGCGGACGGCAAACAGCCTTCTCTGTCATGGTTAGAGTGACTCGGCACCACTGGGCATGGGAACCTTAGCCGACGGGAGAGGCTAGACAGTGATTCAGCATCTCCTCCGCCGGGTCGGGCGTACGACTTGAGGTAGTCGGTGCGGCCTTTGCTCCGAGGCTTGTTTCGTTCGCGAGGGTATTTGGACACCTCCCTAGTCATCTGGCTGAGTCTGCCCCTCAAGGCCCTTCGGTGTTGTAAATTCCGAGTACTCCAGAAGGGTCCTTTATGTTGTGTGGGGAAGAGGGAGAAGCAAATAGGTACTAAACAGCTTCCCCGCCAGTGGGGAGTTTACCCCAGGGCTTGGATTCCAGCCTATGCCCGTTTTCCTGGTGGTCCCGTCTGATTTTACTCACCCTTAGCACTCGATCGGAAAGGGCCCTTTTCAGTCGTTATGTATAATCACCTTTCAGCAGATGACAGGAAAAGTGATGGAATCAGGACTACAATATAGCCTTCCTGTCCTGTCACTCAACCTTCTTACTTCCATGAGTATTCTGTCAAGCTCTGCGCTGATAGATTTGTCTTAATACCATCATTACAGTAGTGATGATTCTCTTGCCGCAGTTCTTTATGCTACCTCCAACTTCTGAGGACATTTTTTCCGTTTACTCAATATGCACACAGGCACTGTTTTTAAGTGCAGTTATGGGACCATGATATAAATCATACACGTCCCTAATCATAATGTAAGTAGAAAAGGAAGTGTTGAAAAGAACTATGGGAGTGTGTGTTGGGGATTTTTTGGAGAAAAGATGGAGAAGACTTAAAGAAGAAGGCATTAGAACTAGTTTAAAGAAAAGGGAAGGTCTTGGCCGTTTATTGGAGACCAGTATAAGGAAACAGCATTACAAAGATATGTGGAGAAGTTGTTGTTATGTGCCATCGAGTCGCAGCCAATTCATAGCGACCCCTCCTTGGGTTTCCGAGGCAGTATCACTACGGAAGTAGATTGCCCCATCTTCGGAGGGAGGAGAAAATAGGGATCTGACTTGGAAGCTTCCCAAAAGTTGAATGAACTTTAGAAACTGATCGAACCTGTGGGGTCACCAAGATTTAGAATCGACTTGATGGCCATGGATTGGGTTAGGTTTGGAAGGGGGTGCTTTGGAGAGTGGTTGAATAGGAAATAGGGAAGATAGGACCCATCCAGGTTTGCACTTTCCCCTCCATGACAAATGTTTGGAGAATTGCCTTTTAGCTGAGTAGAGTAGTAATCCTACAGTAAGGTGGTTATTAGGTGCTGTTGAGGTTGCCCTAACAAAATTGTGTTCTTGTTGAATGATAATATATTTGAGAACACTTCTTAGTGAAACAGCATGTTAAGAATTGAGATTTGTCTGTGGCTTCCAGCCAAAAAAAGACAGGCATATGAGCTGAACATTTACATTAGGTAGATACACTCCCTAGGAGAGAACAATCATGGGAGAATATAAGGGTTGTGTATGCACAGGGAGACAGTTAAGGGGGCAGGAGTGCGTGGAGGGAGGGACACAGGGAGGAGGTAACTCTCAGGAGGAAGTGGGAGGGGAGCTGTTGCCTTGTGGGAAATTGCAGTCAGTGTCATGAGACAAAGTGTATGTGAGCTGCTGAATGGAAAGTGAATTTGTAAACTTTCATCCAAATCACAGTAAAAAAAAAAAAAAGAAAAGAATTGGGATTTGTAGTGTTCTTACATTAATAGGTGTTTTTTCTTTTACTTTCAGTTTCGCAACCAATATGACAATGATGTCACTGTTTGGAGCCCTCAGGTAAAGTAACTCTTGAGCCATTTCTGTGAAGAGGCTTTGGGTGGTTACGTTACGGTTAGAAAGTCATGAGACTGTGCTATGAGGAAATGGAGTATAATCATTTTAGATATTCCTGGAACTTAAATTTTTCATTAAAATATTTCCTGGTTTTTTGAAAACTCATTTGAGATTTAACTATGCTCACCTGAGGTTTGGGAGCTATAAATTAACTTTTACTTTATAATAGTATCTTCTAACATGGCTCTAAGATGTATTGTTTTTCTGTTTAGGGCAGGATTCATCAAATTGAATATGCAATGGAAGCTGTCAAACAAGGCTCAGCCACAGTTGGTCTGAAATCGAAAACTCATGCAGTATTGGTTGCATTGAAGGTAAATAAAACAGTAAATGTATCTTCCTCTTTGAGAAACAGAATTACCAAATATAAGTTTCACTGTGTACACAATAGAATCATAAACTTTTTTTTTATATATCATGGTGAAAATGCACAGTAGAAAGTTTGCCAGTACAACATCCACATTTACAATTCAATGACATTGATTATATTTTTCATGTTGTGCCACCATTATCACTTCCTTTTCTAAAATATTCCATCACTTACAACAATTTAAAAGCTTCCCAAACAAAAGTGTCTCCTTTCCTGCTCCCTCCCAATCCTGGTAACCATTAATATTTTATTTCTCTATATTTGCTTATTTCATCATGAATTTGTTATTATGTCATATGATGTCTTTATTTAGAGGGCACAATCAGAGCTTGCAGCTCATCAGAAAAAAATTCTCCACGTTGACAACCATATTGGTATTTCAATTGCGGGACTTACTGCTGATGCTAGACTGTTATGGTGAGTATGATAATGAAAAAGAAATAGTTCTTTTGATTCATATGTCTCTAGAAAAGATACATTTCTAGAAAAGTCTACATTTCTAGAGAAGACATAGATAAAGTACTTTATGAAGTTGTTTGCCAAAATGTTTATAAGTTAAAATTACGGACTTAGTGGACTTGGGTTTAGTTACTGAGTATTCAGTTCTTGGTTCCTGTATAGTAACTAATAGAATTAACTATATTAATATTAACACTTTTGAGAAGAAATTCAATAACATGCTACTTGTTGAGCAGCAATATATAAATGAAGAGCTGGGGCTTTGAAATCACTTTAAACCCAATTTAGTTCATTTCCTACCTTCATTACTTTGTATACATAAAACTCTCAATTTCAGTAGTATTTTCTTCCTCAAGATTATTGTTAAAATAGTATAACATGGTGCCTTTCAAGTAGTGTGTGAGAGTTGTGTTGGGAGGTTGGAGGTAGTTAGGTAACACCTTTAAAGTCCATGATTTGATTAGGAAGGAACGACTATAAATATTAAGAGAAAAACAGTAATGTTGATGTTTAAGATACTCAGGTCATCCAGCCAGACTCTTGCTCTCTTAGGTCATCAATGTAGAGAGAGACAGCATTGTTGATTTCTATCAGTTTTTGAAAATATAAAACATTTTCATGAACTACAGAGACTTATACAAAACCCTTTAGAACATCACTGCCTGAGAAGTAATATAGGCAGTCTCCAGGTTACAAACAGATCTATTCTAAGTGTGTCTTTAAGTCAAATTTGTAGGTAAGTCGGAACAGTTTATATAAAGATTTACAGCCTTGGCAAACCCAGTGGGGATTTCAGTCAGAATTGGCTTGATAGGAATGTGTTTACTTTTGGTTTAGTATGAGAATCAACTCATGGTAGTGAGTTTGGTTTGGTTTTTAATGCAAGGAGGAACTCTGCTGCTGGTACAGCATTTAAAGCATTTGGCTGCTAACTGAAAAGTCAGCAGTTCAAATACAGCAGCTACTTTGTGGGAAAAAGATGGGGCAGTCTGCTTTCGTAAAGATTTACAGCCTTGGCCACCCTATGGGGCAGTTCTACTCTGTCCTGCAGGGTCAATATGAGTCAGAATTGACTCAGTGGAAGTGGGTTTTTTTGGTTTAGTGCAAGAAAAGTCTTGAAGGCTTTTTGGTGATTTTTGAGCTGATCATGCAGCAAGTGAAAGTGATTGTGATGAAGAACTTGTGAGTAGGACTTGGATCAGTCGTTTCAAAGTGAGGGCAAATTTACCTAACGGTATAGGGTAAGTACAAGTTGTCAGTCAGACATTTGGGCAGTCGTAACCTGGGAACTGCCTGTATAATGCAAGCTATATTTGTAATTAAAAATTTTCTAGTAGCCACATTAAAAAAGAAAAAAAAAAGATATAGAAGTTAAGGATGTATTTTATTTATGGTAATCTGTAAAATATTACTGTGTCAACATATAATCAATATAAAATTATTAATAATGTATTTTACATTCAAAGCTAAGGCTTTGGACTTTGGTATGTATTTTGCACTTAAAGCACATGTCAGTTCAGACTAGTCACTTTTCAAGTGCTCAGTAGCCATATGTGGCTGCCATGTTGGAAAGTGCAATTTTAGACATCATTGGAAAATGGACTTAAATAAAAGTACTGGCCAAATAGCTTTGTACCTGCAGTCCAGATTTGATCATCAGATATAACAGACAATAAGCTGGACAAAACAACATAGATAGGCGCATATCCATTTCTTCTGTGTATCCTTTTGTCTTTATTAGTTAGGCATGAATTTGCCTTTCCCCAGTGTTACTCTTGCTTAAATCTTACTAGTTTTAACAGTGAGACTCAACAGTCTAGTGTTGACTGTTCTGACATGGGCAGGAACTCATGAGGATGTCCTCTAGTATGAAGTCTATTTCTGGGAATTGCTCTGTTTGGGAAATTTTAGTCTGCTTTCAAGAAACAAGCAGAGTAGGTGCTCTTTTGCTGGTTCAAGACCTAGAATTAAGACAAACTACTGCTGACAGTGGGGAGGATTAGAGAGGAAAGATTGCTCCTATTCCTTTGCTCAGCCTTTTCTTTTTTTGTTTTTTTTAATTAGGATTTGGGTGAAGATTTACAGAGTAAATTCACTTTTCATACAGCAGTTCACATATAGTTTGTCTCATGTCATTGACCAAAATTTACAATGCAGCAGCTCCCCTCCCACTTCCTCCCCACAGCTACCTCCTCCCAGTGTCCATCCCTTCATACTCTTCGAGAGGCCCATTGTCTGCCAACCCTGTATATGATCTTGGATACACTCTCCATTTAGACATACATAATTGTTTAGCTTGTTCACCCATCTATCCGTCCCTATACCCATGTTTGCTTTCATTAACAACTCAGTATTGTATTTACAAAGGGGTTCATATTTGTTGTTTGTACTGCCCATGTAACTCTCTCTGTCTTTCTCATCCTCAATGCTGCCATATTGGTCACTCACATTTGGTACATTGCCCTTCTCTTCACCCAAATCAATATTTATCTCTATCTATCTAACAGCATTCCCTCCCCTTCCCTCCCACCCCTGGTAACCAACAAAGAAAATGTCCTCCAATATATAAACATTTCCTTAACTTTTACAATAACGGACTAATACAATATTTGTCCTTTTGTGACTGACTTATTTTGCTCAGCATAATGTCCTCCAAGTTCATCCACGTTATGCGGTGTTTTGCAGATTCTACATTATTCTTTAGCGTTGCATAGTATTCCATTGTGTGAATGTACCAAAGTTTGGTTATCCATTCCTCAGTTGTTGGACATCTAGGTTGTTTCCAAGTTTTGGCTATTGTAAATAGTTGCTCAGCCTTTTCTTTATTCTATAAAGTGCTTTGAGACAGAGGTTTTCTGGTGCTAAGAATATTTTAGTCTTAGAAAAACCTCCTACTGCCCCAGAGTTTGGTACAAAAATATATCCCTGTAGCCATGTCTTTCTTACCTTTCTGGTTCTATGGATATAATAATGTAAATGTCTGAAAGAAATCAAACTTACTTTATTTAGATTGTAGTTGCTTTATGTGATTTGGTATTACTAATTTTTCTTCTTTTTTTTTTTTTTTTCAGTAATTTCATGCGCCAGGAATGTTTAGATTCAAGATTTGTGTTTGACAGACCTCTTCCTGTGTCTCGTCTTGTGTCTCTAATTGGAAGCAGTATCCTTTTTATGTTAGCATTTATGAGTGTAACCTTTAAAGAATTTTGATACTTAATCCGTGTGTTAGTTATTGGGTATATGGTAATATATAATATAGGTTAGCTTATGAAAATGTTAAAGTTAGGTAGTTTTCATTTGATGTAGACGTGGATTTTCACATAATATATGTTCAGTGTCTATATGTAGATACAGGTTTTGGTAGGTTTTCTCTTGGAAGAATAGGCACTAAGTAAGGAATTAGGTTGACCTTGTAAGCAATTGATATTTTCCTGATATAGATTGGCTCAGTTAAGTAAAACTATTAAAGCATTTTTAGAGGAGATAAAAAGTTTCTTATTGGTGGTTCTGTGTCCTGGACCTCTTATACCCAAAACAATTGAGGTATTACATGGGAACAGATCATTTTGCTAGCACTCATTCTTGGCGGATGGGCAAGTCTATTTTAATATTAAGCCAAAGAAGTGCTGTATTTTATTTTCTTCTTCCTATGTCTAATATGAAGTAGATTAGACAGTAATTAAAGAAGACTTTGTTAATAACTTGCAATTAATAGGACTTTGTTAATAATGTTTAATTAATTTGAACTTTATTGAAAATAAAGATGGGACCTTATTCCTTGTTAGAACAGGCTCTTTAACTAGCTAAGAGACCCAGATACCAACACAGCGATATGGCCGGAGACCATATGGTGTGGGGCTGCTCATTGCTGGTTATGATGTAAGTTCACAGAGTATCATATTTTACTAATTTTAAAGAATGACCTAAAATTTTTGTAATTTTTAGCTAAACCCAAGTCAAGAGTTACATAGTATTTTTTTCTGTTTGTAGGATATGGGCCCTCACATTTTCCAAACCTGTCCATCAGCTAACTATTTTGACTGCAGAGCTATGTCCATTGGAGCTCGCTCTCAATCAGCTCGTACTTACTTAGAGAGACATATGTCTGAGTTCATGGAATGTAAGTGATAGCCTTTTTGTTTCTTTGTTTTGCTTTTTTGCCTCCCAGTTTTTGTATAGTGAATAAATGGTACCATCCTAAATAAAGAAAAACAATCAGCTTTACAGAGTTTTTAAAAATATTAATGTATGGAGTGTTTATTGTTTCTGTCAAACATACTGGTTTCCCCCCTTTTGGCTACGACAGTAGTTTCAATCACCAGCTGAACTTTTTCACAATACAAATATGTTACCTCGACCTTGAAGATTCTGAAGATTCTTGATTCAGTTGTTTTGAAGTATGCCCCAGCCAGAGTTGAGAACCACTGTGCTAGTTACCAATTTTTAAGTTCTGTTTAAATTTTCTGTCATTCTGCTCTTATTTTTAACCACACCGACATTTATGCAGCACGTAGTCCATAAAGAAAAAAGTTGTAAGATGTGATGATAGAGCAGATTTTCAAATGTTTTGCTTCATGTTGGAACAGAGTATAGTTTTAGAGCTTTAACATATTTCTTTGGCTTTCTGTCTGTTTTTCTTGTGGCTTTAGGACACCTTGATGCAATATATAACATTCTATGGATGCAATACTTGGGGCTTGGTGAATTTAAAGGAAATAATTGTTTTACTATCATTACTCAAAGCAAACTCTTACAAGATGATGATTGGTTCAACTTTGAGGGAAAATGATTCTGTGTCCTGATAAGCTTGAGAGATCCTGGGTTAAGTTAAACATTTTTAATTATGGTAATTGGTTCAGGGGTCTCCAAGATCACCCCACACTTGGAGATTTTTCTCAGCATATAGTTGTACTCATAACTGATTTATTGTAGCAGTGTAGTCAGAATATATATTATTATAGCAGTATACCTGGATCATTGTGGAAAAGGGTAGGGTCTAGAGGAATACATGTGCAGACTCCTCTGCCTTCTCTCCTTCCTGTGAGTGGTCATGCAGAGCACACTCAGCAACAGAAATGCATCAGTGTGTGTGGTATATCTAACCAGGGAAGTACATTAGAGACTCGGCATCCAGTGTTTTGATTAGGGGCTAGTTTCATATAAGAACCCTCTGCCCAGCGTCAGATTACCCAATAAGCAAGATAAGCACAGGCTTACTGTGCTTACTGTTCTGTAGTGAACAATTTCAAATTATTTTTTTTTTTTACCACATGAAAGACTCTGCTGCTAGGTATGGCTAGCATCTGTCTTACTCCCGACCCCATAGCACCTACCTACAGAATCAAAGCCTCTTTTCAAGAAATTTGCAATCCTTGACAGGGATAGTACCCAGTAGGACAGGTAAGCATGCCTTACTTGTGTTTATATACTAATCTGTAGTGAACCATTTACATGCCTTACTGAGTAATCTGCTCCTGCCTCTGCCTACTGTATTTCAGTCTCTATATGAAGTGAAAAGAATCTCATTGGATTGTAAATTAATATGGGGAATATTATTGCATCTTAATGATACAAGTCTTATGATCTGTGAGGTTAGGTGTCTTTCTGTTTATTTAGGTTGTCTTTAATTTCTTCCAGTGATGTTTTGTAGTTTTCAGTGTACAAGCAAATGTATATAAATACAATTGATTTTTTTGCTGAACTTGTTTATTCTAATAGTTTGTGTGTGTGTGGGGGGGGGTTCCTTAGTTCTAGTCATATCATCTGCAAATAGAAATAGTTGTACTTCCTCCTTTCCCATATGGATGCCTTTTATTTATTTTTTTACCTAATGTTGTTCAAACTTCCACTATAATGTTGAACAGAAGTGGTGAAAGTGAATATCCTTGTCTTAATCCTGATCTCTGAGGGAGAACATTCAGTCATTCACTATTAAGTCTGACCTTATGTGTGGGCTTTTCTTATATGCCCTTTATCAGGTTAAGAAAGTTCCCTTCTATTATTAGTTTGTTGAGTATTTTTATTATGTGAGGGTGTAGGATTGTATAAGATGGTCTTTTTGTGTCTATTGAGAAAATCATATGGCTTTTTTTTCTTCATTCTATTAATGTTGTGTATTACATTGATTGATTTGTTTAGACATAAGCCAGTCCTGGAATTAATCTCACTTAGTCATGGTATAAAATCTTTTTTATATGTTACTGGATTTGGTCTGCTAGTATTTTGTTGAGGGTTTTTGCATCCATGTTCACAAGGGATATTGGTTTATAGTGGATATTGGTTTATAGTTTTCTTTTGATGCCTTTGTCTGGTTTTAGTATCAGGGTAATATTGGCCGCATAAAATGAGTCGGAGACTCCTTTTATAAAGAGCAAATACAAGAACTATCATTCTACAGAACACATTCTACAAAACTCTGAGCTGTATAATTTGTGAATTAGTACTTGGATTTAACCTAGTATGAAAAAAGGTCCAATTACCAGACAAATTACATATTCTCTCATTAAATAAAATAACAGCAATGTTACTGATTGTTATTAAAAGGTTTAATGACTGGGCATTAAACTTTTGGCTGTTTTTATTGTGATATATTTAGTATGTGGGTAAAACCAAGATTTCACACTGGAATTAAGAAATAATTGTTAATGTATTACATGCAGGCAATTTGAATGAACTGGTTAAACATGGTCTGCGTGCCTTAAGAGAGACACTTCCTGCCGAGCAGGACCTAACTACAAAGGTAAATATTACATTTCTCAGTTGTAGATGTTAACATTTCAGCTTAGCCCTTTATTCCATAAGTAATAGAACAGTGTATACTTGAAAGGTTTTTTAATTTGGGAGATGTTTGCTTTGGCTTACTACTTCCCTGTAAGTACTATTCACTACACGATCTGATTTGAAATGTAATTTTTTAAAAACTTTTTTTTGGAATAAAGCAATAAAACCAGTAAGTTTGATAAAGAATGTTTGTCATTTCTTCAGCAGATAGGTGTATCTTGGTATGATTAATTCAATCAACTAGAGTATCTATTGAGCACCTACCATGTGCCAGGCACTTTCTGTTGAGAATTTAATAAACACAACACACAAACATCTTGGCTGTCATAGAGCATACATTCTAGTAGGAGAGATAGACAATATACATGAGTAGATTACACAGTACCGTATTTTCATACAAATAACATGTGCATTATACAGTTCTGCAACCTGCACTTCCTCCTCACACGTTCATTTCCTGTGCATGCTCTACATGTTATATGCATGTGTTACATATGAGTGCATTATATTTGAAAATGTGTATTAGAAGGTGATAAATACTTTGGGGGAAAAAAAATAATAAAATCAGTTAAGAGAAGGAAGAATGACCAGGCTCTAGAGGCTGGGTGAAAGCCCCTCAACCTTGGGGTCCAGCTCTGCCTCCTGCTCCTGGCCCACTGGAGCTACAGGCATTTCTTCACTCAGACAGCTACTGGCTGCTGAGGCTGAGAAGCCCCAAGGTTGACAAGTAAAAGGCACAGTCCCGATGTTACCAAACCTCATGGCAGGCCATTAAGTTAAGTCCATTGTAAGTCCCAAAGTTGGCAGAGCATAGCAAGCTGCTGAGCATTGACACGGCTACATGCAGGGTCCAAGTGTGCCATAGGCTAGAGACCATTCCCAAGGCTTTTCCTTACATGCAGGAAGCAGACCACATCCCAAAGGCAGCTGCTCAGCTGCTTGTAGTAGATCCCACCATGGAGTTGATTGCCAGTCTCATCCTGGGGAATAACTTACCACCAGCTGCCCAGCCACTCAACCAGGCCCAGCCAAGTTGACATACAAACATAACTACCACAGCTCTCAACGACATGGATTGACACAGTGGCTGCAACGATGGGCTCAGTTACAACAAGGATTGTGAGACTGGCACAGGACCGGGCAATATTTGATTCTGTTGTACATAAGGTTGCTGTGAGTTGGAGATGACTCAACAGCACCTAACAGTAACAACAACATACAGTTGACTGTTGACATTCACAAGTTAGAAAAGTTTGATCTAGTATCGGCTTTGTGATTTCATGTTTTTATTGCATAATGGAAAATGGCTTATACCTCATGTATGAGGTATAAGCTTTTATACCTCAAGGTTTCACTAAAATTTTAATCTTACAGTTGTTGTTTTTGTACTATTTAGTGTTCACTGAACATTTAAAAAATTGTTCTTTAATTTTTCCATGTAGAATATAGTTCCAAGCCCCCACCAAATTCAACACTCTATAACCCAAAACTTATTTCCTAATTAAGAGTCAGTCATTTCTTGGCTTAACAAGAAACAAATTTGTATATTTCTTAGGAGTTAGGCTTCCTTCCTAGCTAAGTAACATGCTCCCTCTCACTTATCTCTGTCACATTCCCATGATGAACCAACTTGCTAATTTCTAGAGGTTACTTGTGATAATCACAGTTGGATTAGTAAATCTTCAAGAGTTTACTGTTTTCCTTCCAGCTTTTGTCTCCTACAGTTAAGTATTTTTAAGTCTTACTTAAATGCTATGTGTATTTTTATTCTGTTTTTTCACCTATGTTCTCTTGCCCCCACCCCCACCCTTTTTTTTTCCTCAGAATGTTTCCATTGGTATTGTTGGTAAAGACTTGGAGTTTACGATCTATGATGATGATGATGTGTCTCCATTCCTGGAAGGTCTTGAGGAAAGACCACAGAGAAAGGCCCAGGTATATAATATAGCTAATCATAGTAATCATAAACACAAGAGATCTTCCTTCTATCTGAGTTACTGTTCCTATAACAACTGTGTAAATCTACCATTTTGTCTTTAATTATTGAGATAAGCCCTTCATTCAAATGGCAGTAGGAAAATTAAGAACTGAATAAAGTAAAATATTAAGGGGGTAGTGACCTCCATATATACAAAAAGAGGGAAAGAATTGATGATTTGGTTCAAACCGAAAAACCAAACTCACTGCCATTGAGTTGATTGTGATTCATAGCAACCCCCTTTGGGTTTCTGAGGCGATAAATCTTTACAGAAGTAGATTGCCCAGTCTTCCTTCTGCAGAATGGCTGGTAGGTTTAAACCGCCAACCTTCTGGTTAGCAGTCAAGTGCCTTAGGCACAATGCCACCAGAGCTCCTTCTGATTTGGTTAGCTGTTGCTATATAATAAGCTATCCCTAAAATTTAGGGGCTTGAAATAGCAAATATTATTTCTCATAGCTTTGTGGGTTGACGGGCTCAGCTACCTGGCTTTCTTTGCTTATATGGGATTTCAAATGTTGCAGTCAGGTTGGGCAGTGAGACTAGAATGTCCAACATACCTTTACTCACATATCTGGTGCCTTAGAGGGCAGCTGGAAGGCTGAGACCTCAGTTGAAAGTTACTGGGCCTTATCCTGGGACCTGTCCCTCAACAGGGTCTCTTTAGCAGGGCAGCTAGTCGTACATGACAGCTCAGGGCTTGTAAAAGTTCAAAAGTGAAAGCTCCCACCCAGGCTTTTTTCAGGCAAGGCTTGGGGCATGCACAGCATTATTCTGTTGGTTAAAGCAAGTCACAAGTTAGCCCAGATTCTCTTTAGGTGGGGATTAGAAGTGCTTAATTGGGAGCCAGTGAAGTGGGAGTGAGGACTAAGTTGGCTCTTCATATATAATGAGAGAAGGTTCTAGAAAGGTTGTGTAGGTGAAACAGGGTTCTTTTTTATAAACATCCAACAAAAAGTTGAATGTTTATAGAATACACATTTCCTACTTATAAATGCTTATTTGATAGTTGTGTAATTGAAAATAAATATCTTGTGCATAAATATCTTCTATAGCATGAGTTTTTTTAAACTTGAGAAGGATATTGTTGGTATTATTTGGATTATTTATATTACTGTTGGTTACACATGTTGTTGTTGTTGTTGTTTTTTGTCGTCGAGTCGGCCCTGACTCATAGCGACCCCTCCTTGGGTTTCCGAGGCAGTATCACTACGGAAGTAGGATTGCCCAACCTTCCTTCCGAGGAGTGGCTGGTGGGTTTGAACCGCCAGCCTTTTGGTTAGCAGTCAATTAGCCACTATGCTACCAGAGCTCCCTGGTTACACATACTAACACTATTTGGGAAGAATGTTAAGTGCCACAGAGTTGATTTATTTGTACTTGTGGTTTTTTTATTGTTGGTAAAGGAAATAAGAATATCTAAAAGGTGCTAATTATATTTTAAGGCTAGTAGTGATAATACAAGGAAGACCTTTCCTCTTGAACAAGAGCACAGTGTGATAAAATGCTGGACTTGTTAATAACTAAATTTTCAGAGCTCTAATTATATCTATAAACTATATATTTTTAAAAAAGCTTTGTTCATAAATTCTACAATGAACTAAAATTAGGTATCCAAATATATCTTAAACCCTTTTTTAAAAAACTATTAAGAAATTATTTTTATAATGTAATACTTGTGATTAGAAGAAGTGTCTATTGATCGTGCAAGTGTTTTGGTTTTTTTAACATATTTTCTTTTTTTTTTCCCCCCTCATAAGCTTGCTCAGCCTTCTGATGAACCTGCAGAAAAGGCTGATGAACCAATGGAACATTAAGTGATAAACCAGTCTACATATGTATTATCAAACATGTAAGAATGCAGGAACATGTAACTGAATGACAGTAATCTGTAAGAACCAAAAGATGCAGAGTGATATGTTTTAGGAATCAGTCTGTAATGTGAGTTTTTTCCAAGCAACCTGATTAAAACTATATAATGGGGTTCTTTTTTTTTTTTTTGTTTTGAAAGGGTCTATATAATTTTCTAGAAAGTACAGGGTATCTGTACTACTGTTTTTATATGAAGAACATAGTGTCTTTGTGGTTTTAAAGACAACTATGAAAAATAAAATTGTTTCATCTGCTGGTATATTGCGTTTTTGTTTATTTGGTTTTTAAGTAGCTTCAATTGTAAATAGTAGTCTGGGATTACAACTGGTATTTGTCATGTTTGCCACATTGAATTATCTTCTTTTTAGTGATGGGGAAAAAAATAATACTTCTTATATATCACAGGTTTATTGCAATTTCCCAGTATATGGACTGGCTGCATGAGAATCTTTGGTGATAATGGGTCATAATACAAGTTCTTTTTAATTAAAACCTAAGAAACAACTACTTCCTAAAAAATGTACCAAGATTAACAAATGAGCTGCTTGTATTTTCAACCAGCAGATGGCAGTAGTGATAGCTCTGCGCTCAGTGTTATGTGCTGTCAAGTCTGACCCACTCATAGCAACCCCTCCTTGGGTTTCTGAAGCAGTATCACTACGGAAGTAGATTGCCCTATCTTCCTTCTGAGGAGTGTAGAGAACTATTATAAACTAATAAAAAGGAAATCTTAATCTAAGGCCATCATTTCTTTTATCCTTCCAGCTCCGCTCCCACATAGTATGCAGACTGCATTCCCATTATTCCCATGAGCTATGTGCTTAGATATTGCAGAATAATTATCTTACCAACTGCAATCAAAACAATTCTAACTCATAGTGACTATGGAAAGGGTAGAACTGCCCCATAGGACTTCCAAGGCTGAGAATCTTTACAGAAGCAGACCGCCTCATCTTTATCTCATGGAACAGTGGGTGGGTTAGAACTGTGGACCTTTTGGTTAGTAGCCAAAATGCCTTAACCACTGCACCACCAGAGCTTAATTTTTTCTTTTCATTTTTTTACTTTTTAAATCAATAGTTCACAACTTTGGCTATTAAGCCTAGAAGAGTTATTTTCTGAGATATTACATGTATTTTAGAGAAGAGAGGTTTATTTATAGATAAGAACCTAGATCTTAGTCCTAATTCTAGCAGTTAACTGCTATTGGCTTTGGACAAGTTACTTTAGCCCTATTTTAAGGAAACCCTTTAGAGAATTGTAATGATTAGATAATTTATGTGAAAATACCTTGTAAACTTTAGAACTAGTAAAATATTTTAAAAAAAAACCCACAAAACTTTTTTCAGATTGCTCAAAATTTAAAAAGGCTTAGTGAGTTTATATCTCTGAGTTCTTAAAGGGAGAGTGATAAGCAAATCAGTGGCTGTCTGGATGGTGGAAGGACATCTTCCTACTGAAATGTGTGAGATGTTGGTCTCTACTGTGGAAGTAGCCTCAAGGGTTATCCATTTGCCATTTAAGCTTAGTACTACTCCACAAGTAGCATGTGGCCATTTGATCTACACTGACCTACATCAAGCACAGGTAACCTACACACAAACACAAAAGAAAAAACTAGTAAGAAGAAGGACTCCTCCCACCTGCCATCACTGCCAAAATGAATGTATAGCCTGGAAAGGGAGCATAAGTGAGAAATTTAATCAACTGCTCTTTTCCTTAGCAAGGTCTCATGTCCCCTGTGCCTTTCATTATGAAGGCTTCTGTCTTTGCTGGGAGATTCCATTGTTTAAAGGTGAAGATTGTATGTGTGGGTGCATCTTTGTGGTTTTTTTGTATTTGTTCCCTAAATGCAAACCAACTACTTGCCTGGTGCTCAGTTAGAAACAAAACAAAACAGTAATCTGTATTGTACTTTTGGGGGCAGTTTTAGTAATTTTTTATGGTATGTGAGTTTGGTCTTAGCCAACTGACTTTAGAACTTAAAATTTTCCCTACTGAAGTAACATACAACCATACTGCCTGTACAGAGTTCATGGGGATACCCTTTCATGTTTAGTCTGTAGTGCTCAAAGTTACTCCATTTAATCAAATAATATTCCTAATAATATCCCCTCTATTAACAATTAGATAATATATAAAACCTGTCACCTTTATAGAAAGATAATAGTTCATGTGGAAGTTGTTGAACATTTATCTCTCTAGTTCTGAAGAACTGTCATGGTTAAAAAAAAAAAGCACTAAAGTTGGTGATGGGCTCTGGTAGTGTAGTGCCTAAAACACTTGACTGTCAACCAGAAGGCTGGCAGTTCAAACCTACCAGCCACTCCTCAGAAGGAAGGTTGGGTAATCTACTTCCGTAGTGATACCACCTCAGAAACCCAAGGAGGGGTCGCTATGAGTTGGGTCTGACTTGACGGCACATAACAACAACAAAGTAGGTGGCAGGAGTCAGGTTTTGGTTCTAGCTTTTTCAGTGTTTGACCACTATATGATTTTGGGGGCAAGTCACTTTAGGTGCCAGTATGTAAGAAGTACATATCTATATTTTATGATTTTTGGAATATGATAAGGTCCTTGCTCTCAAATAATTTAGGACTAGAAAAGCATTCAAACTGGTATAATCACCTACTAGAGTACAAAGTCCCAAAACATAATGTGCATGTCATGAGAAATCAGGAGGAAATCAGCAAGGCTATATGAGGTCCTTACAGCTATTCAACAAGGTTTGTATTCAAGAAAAATCAAAATTGAGCGCACTGTCCAAGACAATTTTACGTGTAGACCTAAAAAGTTTTGTAAGACATTACATTTTCTTGCCTTTTCATACTTAATTAGTTTCCTTAATGACTAGGGGCATCTCAATAATGTCAAGCTTTATTCTGTAACAAAATGAGCCTCTGGGGCATCTGAAGGGACGTGGTTGTACACTATAGGTGGCCCCAAACTGCTGAGCTTTCTTATTGCTAACTCTAGTTGGTTGGTTGGTGTTTTTTGGTGGGGGGGATTCATTTTCTGCTGACTGGTTGTCATTTGTTTCTAAATCAAATAGGCTTGAAAGCAATATAACTGCATTTGTAAGAATTCTATGTTAAAAATAAGTACACTAAAAAGGAAAGGACTATTGACAAACACATCTTGCATGGATCTGAAAGGAATTATGCTGAGTGAAAAAACAGAGTCTCAAAGGTTACATTGTCTGATTCCACTGATGCAACATCTTTAAAATGACAAAATTATAGAGAACATTTTAGCTGTAATATTTTGGCTGTAAAAGGATAACAAGAGGGATCCTTGTGACAAAACTTTTTTGTATCTTGACTGTGGTAGTAGTCACATGAATCTAAACATAAAAGCATATAGAACTGAACACACAAATGACTTCATGTAAAGCTAGTGATACCTGAGTAGGAGTGGATATGCATTCAAAAACCTACTGGAATTGTGCAAGGTGGTACCATTAGGAGAAATGGAAAGATATATGAGATCTCTATTATTTTACAACTGCAAATCGATTATCCCAAAATGTTAGGTGTCAGCAAGTCTGTTCCACCTCAGTGAGCCCATGTACAACAGTGAAACACTGCTTGCGCCTGCATCGTTTCACAATCATTGCTATGTCTGAACCCATCGTTGCAGGCACTGTGAATCTATCTCATTGAGGGGTTTCCTCTTTTTCACTGACCCTACTTTACCAAGCATCATATTCTCCAAGGAATGGCCCCTCCTGATAACATGTCCAAAGTAAATGAGACAAAGTCTAGCCATCCTCACCTTGAAGGAGCATTCTGGCTGGACTTCTTCCAAGACAGATTTGTTCGTTCTGGCAGTCTATGGTATATTCAATATTTTTGACCAACACCATAATTCAAATGCATCATTGGTCTTCCTTATCCTTTGTTCAGCTTTTGCATGCATATGAGGTAATTGAAAATACCATGGCTTGGGTCAGGCACACCTTTGCCCTTAAAGTGGCATCTTTGCTCTTTAACACTTTGTTGTTGTTGTTGTTATGTGCTGTCGAGTCAGACCCGACTCATAACGACCCCTCCTTGGGTTTCCAAGGCAGTATCACTACGGAAGTAGATCACCCCATCTTCCTTCCGAGGAGTGGCTGATGGGTTTGAACCGCCAGCCTTCTGGTTAGCAGTCAGGTGCCTTAGGCACTATGCTATCAGAGCTTTAAAGAGGTCTTTTGCAGCAGATTTGCCCAATGCAGTATGTCTCAATATCCTGACTGCTGCTTCCATGGGTGTTGATTGTGGATCCAAATAAAAAGACATCCTTGGCAACTTCACTCTTTTCTCCATTATCATGATGTCGCTTATTGGTCCAGTTGTGAGGATTTTTGTATTCTTTATGTTGAGGTGTAATCCATACCGAAGGCTGTAGTTTGATCTTTATCAGTAAGTTCTTCGAGTTCTCTTCACTTTTGTCAAGCACGGTTGTGTCATCTGCATATTGCAGGTTGTTAATGAGTCTCCAATCCTGATGCTGCATTCTCCTTCATATGGTCCAGCTCCTCAGATTATTTTCTCAGCATTCAGACTGAATAAGTATGGTGAAATAATACAATCCTGATGCACACTTTTCCCAATTTTAAACCAGCAGTGTCCCCTTGTTCTATTTGAACGACTGTCTCTTTGTCTATGTACAGGTTCCTCATAAGCACAGTGAAGTGCTCTGGAACCCTATTCTTTGCAATGTTATCCATAATTTGTTATGATCCACACAGTCAAAAGCCTTTGCATACTCAATGAAAAACAGGTAAACATCTTTCTGCTATTCTCTGCTTTCAGCAAAGATCCATCTGACATCAGCAATGGTAGCCCTCATTCCATGTCCTCTTCTGAATCCAGCTTGAATATCTAGCAGTTCCCTGTCCATGTACTACTGCAAACGATTTTTAATTATCTTCAACAAAATTTTACTTATCTGTGATATTAATGATATTGTTCAATAATTTTCACATTCTGTTGGATTGCCTTTCTTTGGAATGGGCATAAATGTGGATCTAGCCCACTCCATTGACCAGTTAGCCGTCCTCCAAATTTCCTGGCATACATGAGTGCTTCCAGCATTTCATCTGTTAATTAAAATACCTCAATTCATATTCCATCAGTTCCTGGAGCCTTGGTTTTTCAATGCTTTCAGTGTGGACTTGGACTTACTCCTTCAATACCATCAGTTTGTGATTATATGCTACTTCCTGAAATGGGTCAATGTTGACCAGTTCTTTTTGGTACAGTTACTATAATCCTTCCATCTTCTTTTGATGCTTCCTGCATTATTTAATATTTTGCCCACAGAATCTTTCAGTATTACAACTTGAGGCTTTAATTTTTTCTTTAGTTTTTCCAGCTTGAGAAATGTTTAGCATGGTTTTTCATTTTGGTTTTATAACTCCAGGTCTTTGTACATTTTTTTTATAATATTTTGTCTTCTCGAGCTGCCCTTTGGAATCTTCTGTTCAGCTTCTTTACATAACCATTTCTTCCATTCACTTTAGTTCCTCTACTTTCAACAGCAAATTTCAGAGACTCTTCTGACATTTTGATCTTTTCTTTCTTTCTTGTCTTTTTAAGGGCCTATTGCTTTCTTCATGTATCATGTACTTGATTTCATCCCACAATTCGTCTTGTCTTCAATCATTAGTTTTCAATGTATCAAATCTGTTCTTTGGTCTTTGGCTCTTGTGGACTTGTTTTAATTTTCTTCAGCTTCTACTTGAACTTCTGAGGATCCATGGTGGCACAGTGGTTAAACACTTGGCAGCTAACTGAAAGGTAGGCGATTTGTATCCCCCAGCCTTTCTGGGGGAAAGATGTGGCAGTCTGCTCCATAAAGATTTACAGCCTTGGACACCCTAGTGGAGGGTTCCACTCTGTCCTACAAGGTTGCTATGACTCAGAATCTACTTGAAGGCAACAGGTATCTCAAGATACAACGTTTTTTAAAAATAAATGCACAACATCAAAGGGCACTCATAATTAAAGTGCTGTGAACACAAATTTTGTGACATTTTGAGGGCTCAAAGAATTTTTTGCTTGATGGTTTCAAAAAGGTGAAATCTTAAAATAGACTGACTCTAGATAGATGTGGCACACTGTAAGAGCAGGTTCTCTGAGATCTCTATAGTTTTGTTCAAGCCTTTGAATGCTTAAGTTACTAACAATCTGCAAGAACATTGTTTTTTTTCCCCCGGGGGTCGGAGGAGGAGGCAGAAGGTAAGGAACCTCAAATGGGCAAAACCAAAGGTGTTATGGCTGATTGTAGCTGGAACAATTAAGTGTGGAAATCGTGAAAATCTTTTTAAAACAGTGACTGTCAATCCTCCTTTGTACATAAAGAATTTCTTAAATTTTAATCTACTAGGTGCTCGGAAGAGATCAAGAAAGAGATTACTAAATAAAAAGCAGAAATAGTATCAGTGTAACTTTGATGTTCAAGCTGTTCCAGCCCAACGGAAGAGGCAGAGATCCAGAATACTGGAGATAGCAAGAGCTGAAATGTATCTTCCAGAAAATCTAGTGTTCCTATAGAAGAACTGAAGTACAACCCCAAATAGTAATTAGTTACTTTCCCAGTTAATTAATGGGTACGCTAGAAAAGAATCTTGGGCTTCCAGGTCTCGGTCCAGAGCTCTTTCCACTTGACCGCAAAACCCTGTAAAACGTCACACCTCCCTACCAACCTTCCTCCCCTTGGCTATTTCATTTTAGTTCCTGAAAAAAGGAACAATTTCCAAGTAACGTTTAAGTGACCATACTGCTTAATTCGGCGCATGACTTGCAGGCAAAAAACCATGTGCTTCTTGGCGTAAAGAATCCGTGGACCAGAAACTAGAAAAACGCACACCTAGACGTACTCGCTGTGCGCAACTGCAGAGCAGAGAAGAATGTCCTCTCCGAGTCGCCGTAGGTGCTAGGTGGCTACAGCCTCGGCCATCTCCCCACCCTCTTCCACGTCAGCCAAGGACTCTGAGGAGGTACAGCTGCAGCCGAGGTTTCGAACTGGAATAGACTGTCCCACCGTTGCCCCAGCTGCTGCCCCTCGAAGCCAGGTAACGAGACACTGCCCCCAATTCCGGAGGCAAGGAAGGCGTGACATGGTCCGAGGAACTGGCTTTCCAGCAGAAAGATGCGGAAGGGGAGCGACTAGGCCGCTAGCGTCGGGGCCTGGCGAAAGGGAGCTCTGAATCGAATGCCTTATTCTAATATTGACCAGGGGCCTTCTCCCTCTCAGGACCCCAAAGCGCCCAATTCCAGATCAGGACCAGTTTTGCAAGAGGAAAGTGAATAAGAAGGGGCGTGGGATGGGGGCAGGGATGCAGCGCTGGGATCGAGGGACAGACAGACGCGGTAAAGTGCTTTAAGATTTTGACATGGTATTCATGTACGGAGGCTTTTAACATGTCCTGTTATGTATTTTGTTATCTGGTGACAGGGCACTGGAGAACTGTCACTGTATTGTGGACTTTAATTCTGCAGTACGGCATTCTCAAGCCGTAGGCAGGTGTGTGTGTTGTGGGTGGGGATCAGGGGTGTGGATAACAGGTGTGTTTTGTGTTATATCAGGATTTGGCATAGATTGAACTCTTCTTTTAATATTTTTAAGCTATAAGCCAAACTAAATATACTTTAGACTGTAAAGATCACGATAGTTTCTTTTGTTTTGTTTTGACCGTGTAATGATATCCCCCATTTATTTTTTCTAGATTTTCTGGCTTCTCTTGAATTTTGTGTTGAGGGTTGATTATAACCCAGAAACCATGACGGCTGCTGAGAACGTGTGCTATACGTTAATTAACGTGCCGATGGATTCAGAACCACCATCGGAAATCAGCTTAAAGAATGATCTAGGTAAACTGTAATAATTTTTTTTAAATGAAAATAAAAAGTATTTTGCATTGTAAGTTCCATTATAATTAGAAATGCTTCATTTTGTCTAAATACTTCTTTCTAGGATCTCTTCAGTAGACCTTTTGTCTTGTTAAAAATGAAAACTTGTTACCTTTAGGCTTGCAATATTGGATTTTGAAGTAGAATATTTCACTTTAGTTTAGTAAAGCTAATGAAGTGTAACAGGTTAGTTGTTAGTTATTCCTCAAAATAACATAATGGCCTTGTGCAGTTAAATATACTCCAGTTGAGAGTGTGTATTTGAATGACTCAATTCCGTTGTGAGATTGAACTTCATAGTACTTGGATTGTAAAACCAAGGATTGGTTTCCCAGTTGTTGCAGCAATGAAGTCAACACTGAAAAAAAAAATATTTCCCGGAAAGGTTTAAGCTTTTCGTTTCTAAACCATTTTGCACAGAAGAAAGCACTGTGTAAATACTGTGTAATACTGTGTCTCCTGTTTGTGAGTGATTTGTGTAATACTGTGTCTCCTGTTTGTGAGTGATTCTGTCAAGAAAACAGTTTTTAGAAAGGAATGCACATTACATGTTAATTAAACTACTAAAAAAGAAACATAACTTAAACTGATAACTGCTGAACAGTAGAGTGAAAATTATGTTTCAAAACTTGAAAGTATCCTTCAGAATGTAGTTTTCAGTTTGAAAAGAAACTAAACATTTTATGTGCTACTTATTCCCACCTTTCACAACAATAATGGAACACCTCTGGATTTTAGGTGTTTGTATTAGATTTTTGTTGAGTTCTGTTTTTAGGGAAGGGAAAAGAAACCCTTTTTATGACACATAAACTGATACTGTTATACACAAAAGTTACTTTGGAAAAAAAAATTCATATTTGGTCATAAAAGTTTTCATTATTAGACCCCCTAGAATGCTTAAGGTTGTAGCTGGGAAGATAATGAACAAAATCTGTCCTTAATTGGAATAATATCCTTCATTCCATGTGCCTTAACTACCTTCCCCTCCCCACTAATAAATAAACCAAAAAAAAAAAAAACCAAACTCACTGCCATCAAGTCGATTCCGACTCACAGAAACCCCCGTTGGGTTTTTGAGGCAGTAAATCTTTACAGAAGTCGATTGCCCAGTCTTGCTTCTGCAGAGTAGCTGGTGGATTTGAACTACCAACCTTCTGGTTAGCAGTCAGATGCCTTAGGCACTCTGCTACCAGAGCTCCTCTGTAAATAAATAAGTAGTCTTAAATTTTGTATGTTTTACTTCCTTTATCGCAGAACAATTGAGATGAGAAAAAGTTTAAGACTAGTTTCCCTTGAGTAACAAACACATTTTTGTTGGTGAAATATTGAGTTGCTTTAACTATTTACTTTTCTTTACGTTTAATCACTAGATAGGTGCTCTGATGACTGTACATTTCTTGGAATAGGAAGTACTTAGTATTATTTTGGTGAATTTAATTGATATTTGAAACTTTTCATTTATTTATTTTATATATATATATAGTTCATTGAGAGAAAAAAGTTCTGGAAAATTTGAAGAAATGGAAAGAAACATCCTTGTCTCATCTCAGTTTGAATTGTTGGGTTAAAATGCCAGTGGGACAGTGTTGGGGGGAGTGGTAGAGGCTTGAAATATTATTGTAGATTTTTTTCAGATTTACTGTTAAAACTTTTAAAAAAATTTTTAACTCTTTATTATAAGTGGTAAACATTTAGGGCTTTGCTAATTTGTAAAAAGTAGTCAAAAACTAGAGCAAAAGAAGCTAGTAGTATTACAGAGATAAAATTTTGTGCCTTTTGGATTTTGTGTCCTTTATGGTATCAAACAGATTAGGAAGAAAACTCACTCCTCACCCCTTAGAAATGGAGCTCTGGGACAAGAGGGTAGAAACCTGTTTAAGCTTATTGAATACAACATTAGCCAAGACTTGGGCCTTTATCTGATCTTACTGTCTTATTTTCTTAGTTACTGCTGTCAGCTACTATCAATGTTTTTGATGCTTTATTTTTTTTTATCATCCTCATGAATTTAAAAACTGAAGTTTTGCCTAGAATGGTATTTATTTTATTCTTTTGCAGTTGTTTATTTCGTGATTTGATATGGCACATGCCGATTGTTTTCCCCCATATCTTGCAGGAGATAGAAATCTCTGAAGTGGAGGGAGGGACATGAGAAGTTAGTCTGTTTTCAATAAAAATATTGCTCCGTAGGATAAATTGGTTCTCAACCTCACTATATTCTCAACCCACATTTCTAAAGGCATTCTCTATTCTGCAGCATGTTGAAAATATCATATTAACTTAGTAATAGCTGTGTACTCTTTGAGAGCTAGAAAACAACTTTGGATTTTACTTAGTACAATTCTTCTGAAGCTTAAATCTTTCCTGTAAGCATACCAAGTTGCATTCACTTTCTCCAGTAAACCACCTGTGGCAACAGAGAACCCTTTGGGTCTTTTTTTTTTTTTTTCCAAACAATAGGTTTTTTAAAAAAATACTGTGATTTGGGTGAAAGTTTACAGAGTAAATTCATTTTCCATTCAACAGTTCATGCACATTTTGTTTTATGACATTGATTGCAATTCCCATAGTGTAATAGCTTTCTTCCCACGTCTTCCCTGTGGTTGCCTTTTCCCTGTGTCCTTCTTTCCTATGAATCCCTGCCTCCTGAGCTATCTCCCTGTGCAAATGCTGCCCTTCTGTTCTCCCATGGTTGATTGTTCTAAGGAGTGTAATCTAGATCATTGTAATTTTCTTCCAGTTTTTCAGGCAATTTCTTAAAGAGTCTGAAGTTTTATAGCCTGTAGAAGAAATATGGTGAGATTTTAGAATTAATTTAATCTATTAATTCCCAACCTCTGAGTATTAGAATACTCTTCTTATTGTTGGAAAAATATCACAGATTATCCTCTCACTTTAGTGGTGGTTTTTACTTTGAGAAAGTACACTGACATAAATTACTTTGAATTCGGAAGCACCTATATACATTTTGAAAAATAGCTATATTAGTTTGAAACATATATTACTTGTTATTATACGTATGGATTCATGGACACTTTTCACTAACTCCATGGTCTGTTGAATAGAGACCAGAACGCTAATCTGTGTCTTCATATTATGAGTAAAAAATCTGAAGTTCAGAGACCAATGACTTATGCAGAAACATATAGCTATTTGTGGCAAAGCCAGGTAGATAACTTATGTCAACTTGGGTTAGTATCTCTATGACCATTGCCTGTAACAAAGTAAGAAAATATGTTTTATTTTGTTAATTGCTTTTAAAATTATTTGAGGAATTTTCTTTGAAAATAATTATTTTTGTTTTTAATTTTTGGATCAGAAAAAGGAGATGTGAAGTCAAAGACTGAAGCTTTGAAGAAAGTAATCATTATGATTCTGAATGGTGAAAAGCTTCCTGGACTTCTGATGACCATCATTCGGTTTGTGCTCCCTCTTCAGGATCATACCATCAAAAAATTACTTCTGGTGTTTTGGGAAATTGTTCCTAAAACAACTCCAGATGGGAGACTTTTACATGAAATGATCCTTGTATGTGATGCATATAGAAAGGTAAACCACCTATGTATAATTATTTATGGATATTGCTTTGAATCTAGATAATTGTAAAATTGATGGAATATACTTTGTTTTAATTTTTAAAGTTAAATCTTTACTAAAATGTAGGTTGTAGATCCTTGGAATTGTTTAAAATTTTATATATTTGAAAGTTGTAAAAGAGTCATTGTAAAATGTTTTATTGCTTTTTTTCTATGCATTTATGCTTATGTGTTAATAAAAAGCAGTAATATGCATAGAAGATATTGATGAGGTACGTAAGAAATTGCTTTAATCAACAGGAATCTGATGGATGTTGTCTGATAATCTAGATCTTCTTCCTCTAACCTGATTTCTGGTATTTTAATCGGAAATTTTTTTTATTTAAAATTTGGGGTTTTATTTTGTAAAAAGCTGGAACTCAGCATTGCCTATTTGAACTTTTATATCAGGATCTTCAGCATCCTAATGAGTTTATTCGAGGATCTACTCTTCGTTTTCTTTGCAAATTGAAAGAAGCAGAGTTGCTGGAACCTTTAATGCCAGCTATTCGTGCTTGTTTGGAACATCGACACAGCTATGTTAGAAGAAATGCTGTTTTGGCCATCTATACTATCTATAGGTAAATAAAGATATTCCTTTGACTTAGATTTGTGAAGACTGTTTAGTCTTTTAGACTAGAGGTTTCAAGGTGATTGCATGTATGCTGTATGCAGCTTGCAGATATGTTTTCTTTGTCCTACACAATATCTTTTTTTTTATTATTGTTAACATTGAAAAATCAAAAGATTTGCAAATACTGGACCCTAGTTTCTACATGACAGCAGTCTGCTGGGATTGAGTGACAGTTGTTGTTGCTGTTGTTGTTATTTGCCATTGAGTCGGCCCCGACTCATAGCGACCCCTCCTTGGGTTTCCGAGGCAGTATCACTACGGAAGTAGGAATGCCCAACCTTCCTTCCAAGGAGTGGCTGGTGGGTTTGAACCGTCAGCCTTCTGGTTAGCAGTCAGGTGCCTTAGACACTATGCTACCAGAGCTCCTTGAGTGACAGTGACAGTAGCCTCCTTTAAATAGATAGTATTCTTTCGCTAAAGAGCTCTGGTGGTGTAGTGCCTAAGGCATTTGACTGCTAACCAAAAGGTTGGCGGTTCAAATCCACCAGCTACTTCATGGAAGGAAGACTGAGCAATCTACTTCCGTAAAAATTTACCACCTCAGAAACCCAAAGGAGGTCGCTATGAGTCGGAATAGACCCAATGGCAGTGAGTTTGTACTTTTGTTTTTTTGTATACTTTCCCCTATAGGACAGTCCCTATCATGCTTAATGTGTTACTCAAAAATAAAACAAAACAAAACACCCTGGCAATTGAGTAGATTCTGACTCATAGCAACCCTATAGAATAAAGTAGGATTGCCCCATATTGCTCTATGGGTTTCCAAGGCTATAAATCTTTACAGAAGCAGACTACTACAACTTTTGCCCATGGAGCAGCTGGTAGGTTCAAACCACCAACCTTCCAGTTAGCAGCCGAGTGCTTAACCATTGAGCCACTTAATTTATTTGCTTAGCCCTTATAGGCTTTGAGTTTTTGACCCTGTTTTACAATTCTGTTTGTGAAATACGGGTCATCATTTTTTCTTAACAAAGTCCTGTTCTTAGAAAGCTAATATTTCAGACTTTATAAACAATGAAAAGAACCAGTTAAGTGAGGCTGGAATGCTTGGTTTTTACAATCATTGCTCATGTCACTCCATTTAGAAGTAAGATGTAATTCTTATAAGCATCTTTGTACTTTAATGTGTTAGCTGACTCATACGTAATTTTACAGTTACTTTACTGTTACATACATTAGATTTTGTTACGTGTTGGGAAAAGTAGCATTCTAGTTAACAATGTAGTTAAGTTCTTTGAAAGTTGCCATAAAGATTATACAGATTTCAGAATTTAAACTATAGTATGCATACAAAAATTATAATATTTATAAAACAATTGGAAATGTGAACACTGCCTGTATGATGATATTAAGGTATTATTTTTTAAGGCATGATAATGGTACTATGGTTAACTCTTAGAATCCTTTTATTTTAGAGAAACATACTGATATATTTATAGATGAAATGATAAGCTGTCTGGGATTTGCCTCAAAATTACATGAGAGAAGGAGAAATAGGGGTATAAATGAAACAAAATTGGCTGTGAATTAATAATTATTGAAACTAGGTGATGGTTTTTAAGAAACTGGTATTCATTATTCTTTGTACTACAAATATTTAAAAATTTCCAAAATAAGTTAGTAAGTAAATAAATAAAAATACAATACACAACTAATAAAATTCAAAAGGTTTTCTCTGTTCATAATGAAGGATCTTTCAGTGCCATGAGGTTGTCATTATGAGCATTGATATTACATCCCTCAGGTATGTGAAAGATCCCTATTAGACAAATTTTTTAGTTAATAGTATATTGAATAGATCAACTGTTGAAATAGAAAATATCTAATTTGGTAATTTAGACAGTAGAAGCTTATGATTCCTACCCACAACTTTAATAAAAGTTTCAAAAAGCAAAACAATATATAGTCTTGTTGGAGTTTACTTTTGGTATTATCTAGAGAATTACTAAAATAATATAGTAGATTGTTACTAAATATGGCTTATTACCTATTTTATTTAAAGGAATTTTGAACATCTTATACCTGATGCTCCTGAACTGATACATGATTTTCTGGTGAATGAGAAGGATGCAAGTTGTAAAAGGAATGCATTTATGATGCTAATTCATGCAGATCAGGTAAAGTATTTTTTTAAAAATATATATTTGTAACTATTAAAATGAGAGTTAGAAGTATTACATAGGCCTACTGCAGTATAAATTACATAGTGTGGCTTTTCTAGCCATAAGTCTTTATAAACTTCATGGTGGAATTTGCCATGAGCAACTGAGTAGCTCCTGATTGCTAAAGTTATCCACCTGGGTTATTTCTGTTGCACCAGTAGGAAGCAGTCTTCTGGGAAGTTCGCTCTCTCTCAGGTGCATAGAATTCTGTTGTTGGGATTGTTTAGTGGTCACTCTGCTAGGCTCAAAAGGAGCCCTTCTAGAGGCAGAAGATGTCTCTCTGATTGCTGGCTGAGAAAGACATGCTGCTGAGGGAAACATGCTCCTGAGAGACACACACTTGCTGAAAGAGAGACACGAGAGACACATACTGCTGGGAGAGAGACACCGAGAGGCATGCATTGCTGGGAGAGAGACTGTCAGCTGAGAGGCGGCGGGCTGAGAGAGACTGAGTGTGTTCCTAAACTTGAATTGTGGCCTGTTGTTTCTCTAATAAACCCCATAATCTGTGAGTTGTGTGTGGCCACTGCAGTGAATTATCAAACCCAGCAGAGAGATGGTGGTTGCTGTGGGAGGAATGGTTGTTGTCAGGTTGGTGAAAGGGCTGGTGGGAGGCGGCATGTCTGGCCTTGCAGGGATAGGCCTTGGGCTGTTGATGGTTATTTTGTCTTCCTCTTGTGGGGTTAGAGGAGGTCAGAAGATGCAGCCTCCTTGCCTCTTTAGCACCTACTCCTGTTTTTTGCAATTTAGTCAATAGTTTTGTTTATTATACATGTGATTTGTATATTTTGAGTTTTTTAGATACTTAATTTTTATAAATATAAAATTTTTTCCTAACCATCTCTGAAATATTGCTTGGATGTATATTCTTTTTTCAAAAACTAAACATTGAAGACTCAATTTAATATCAGCTACTTAGTAATTTTTTGAGATTGAAATTATAGCTGTGGTAGCGTAGTACCTAAGGCACTTAACTACCAACCAGAAGGCTGGCCATTCAAACCTACCAGCCACTCCTTGGAAGGAAGGTTGGGCGATCTACTTCCATAGTGATACCACCTCAGAAACCCAAGGAGGGGTTGCTATGAGTCGGGTCTGACTGGACAGCACATAATAACAACAACAAGGAAACCCAGTAGGGGATGCTATGGGTTGGAATCAACTCAGTGGCATTGGGTTTGGTTTTTTGCTTTTTGTTTTTTTTTTTCTTTTTTGATGTTGTATATCATCCTACTTTGGGGCTTTGATTGCCTCTTTTTCTTTTTGTTGGTCTAGATCTAAAATAGTTTCACAGTGAAAACAGTAGCTTTGTATAGGAATTTACCCTAATCTTGACTGCAGAAGTAGAGTGACTTTTAATGTAGATGCATGTCCTTTTTAGGCTCTTCAAATTTCGTTACTGAATGTCAACTATACATCCAGCTCTGCTGGTAGTTAAGGTATATGGATATGCTTTTTGGTAACAGCTGATCTGCATACCTAGGTGACACCTAATCTTGAAATTTTTATCTAATATTGTCCAAATGTTGGAAATAATACACGTCAAGACTGAAAAATAGAGTCTCCATTCCTCTGAAACATAATACTGTCATTTTATCTTTGTAAAAAAGATTGTGAGAAAGCTTTTCACTTAGTTCACCATGTTTTGTCCTCTTACGGAATTGGTTTTACTTTGCGTTAGTGTTATATTGTTGATCTACATTAAGGGACATAATAAGAAATAGTTAATAAAATTTGCAGATACTTGTACTGTGGTGATGCTAAGGCTATAGTTCTCTGTATTACAGTGTCAGTTTATGGGGACTCTGGAGAGTTTTCCTTCAGGTGTCAGTAATAGGAATAACTGTTCTCTGAAGTGGCTGGTTTGTTTTGATTGTATCGATACCCTGAATTATAAATACGGACTGTTTTTCTCTTTGGTATAGTTACTAGAAAATGCAGACCTAGATTTTTTGCTCATTTTTAGAAATGTATTTTATTTTATGTCTTGCATTTCATGTGTTAACCTCATTCTTGGTGTCTTTGGGATTTTTTTCCTCCAATTATTTTCTCTTTGCTCTGATTTCCTCATTTGTTTTAAAACATAAATATAAAACATTTTGTATGCCTTAAGTTCTTTTATTGAATGAAATAGAGATTGATAAGTATATTCTAATTTTTTAGGATCGAGCTTTGGATTACTTAAGTACTTGCATTGATCAAGTTCAGACATTTGGAGACATTCTTCAGTTAGTTATTGTTGAGCTAATTTATAAGGTAAGAATGATAATTGTTGAAGCCTAAAATAAACTTTAAACTTTTACTTTAAAGCCAAGTTAAGCTATTTAATTGCCAAGCTAATGGGGTTTAGTAGTAGAAATATTTTGTAGCATGATCCATTAAAATATTTTTTCCTTTTATTTATTATATTTTCCAAATAGTTGCTTCCATCCTTTTAAACTTCCATAAAGGATTCTATAAAAATTCATGCTCTGACCCAGTAGAGCTGCAAAGAAATCATTGTACACCTCTCAGTTACTGAATAGATTCTGAATTTGGATTTAGAGTGAAATTCAATGATCACTTCTTGGGTGTATACCATACTGCTTTGGAAGAAATCTAAAAACAAGAAAAGCCTTAAATATTTTGTATGGTCCTTGTTTGTAAAAGAGAATAGAGAAAAATTAAATAAGTTGATAATGATATTGTAGATTATTAACATAAAGTGTAAAACCAGCTAAAAATTTGAATTTTCAAATGAAGTACTTTATTGCCAACATTTTAATGTGATCCATTCTTTGAAAGAATTGATTCCTAGTACTCTGATAAGATAGAAGATGAAATTACATTCAGTTTCGCTATTAATACGGTTGTATTCCAGCTAAAATGTAGATTAAGAATAGCTTTATTAAACAGGTTTATAGGGACTAAACACCCATAGCAGGCACTGCTAACTAATCACAGCAGTTTTTGCTACTGCAGAAAAGGGTACCAGTCATTTGGAATTGGCATTTAAGATGAAACCAGCACAGTGAAAATAGTTTCTTTTTTATTCATGTGTATCACTTGGGGATGCCACAGAAGTTCTCAAAAATAGAATTTTCTGCTGTCCATTGACTTCTAGGGTCCAGGTATAATAAGAGTGAATAGCTTTTGAGTCATCCCCAAGTAATAGAGATTTGACTGTACGTATTTTAGGATGATCTAATATAAATTCTTCAAGAGAGAAAAAAAATAAAGATCATTTGCTTCACAAGTATAGGTGTCCGGATCCATGTAGAATGGGATAGAAAATGTTAATTGCCTATCTAATATTGAATAGGATCCCACATAATCAAAAGTAGTACTTGCAAGAAAGATTCTTTTTCTTGCTTGAAGAACTGATATTTTCCTTTTGCCAATTACTGAGTTTACGTGATCTATGATGTTTCTTATTTTTCACATGACATCCAGGAAATTTAGGACCAAATTTAATATCTTATCACAGTACCCCTATTAGTGTATTTGGCAAATGTATTGCTGTCCATATTTTTGTAACTGTACATTTATTTTTTTATTTCACTTATGTATTTGATATGTATATCTTCTTATAAGCCATATAAAAACCTTTTATGAAGTAAGGGAAATACAAATTATGATTAAATGAGCAGCTATCATAAATATTTGAAGTAAATCTTATTTCTTTCTGAAATTACCAGTGTTGTGTTAGTGTCTTACTCCATGTTGGCTGACATTTTTATAACTCCTTGAATAAGAATATTCTTAGCTTTCAAATTCAGAAAATTATCATCCCATAAGCCAACATCTATAAAAAAAAAAACAAAAACTTGTTTTGAAAGCAAATACTTCTAAAGTCATTTGAAACTTAAATGTTTTATTCTCTAGGTCTGTCATGCTAATCCATCAGAAAGGGCTCGTTTCATTCGCTGCATCTATAACTTACTACAGTCATCTAGCCCTGCTGTAAAATATGAAGCTGCTGGAACATTAGTGACACTCTCTAGTGCCCCAACTGCAATCAAGGTACTGCTTATTTTTTGGGGGGCCAGATTAAATGTTGTCTTACCATTTATAATTGGGGGTTACGTGGAGTATAGGGAACAACTACATATTTTTAAAACTTTTCCTTTTGTTCCTCTGCCCTTTCATACTACCTCCTTTTATGTGTGGGTATATTTTGGAGCTCTGGTAGCA
>NW_006921601.1:12542882-12557765 GCF_000298275.1 Orycteropus afer afer | reverse complement strand
TCTTGCACACCAATATGTAATTGTCAAAACTAGATATTAACTACAATGTTAGTATAATACTATTAATATTAAATACATATTTTTTTTCAAATTTCACCAGTTTTCACACTAATGTCCTTTTCTATCTCATTATCCAATCCAGGATCCTACATACTTAGTTATTACTTCTTCTGAATCTCCAATCCATGAGTTCTATAATTTTTTTTGTTTGTTTTTCATGATCTTGACATTTCTGAAGAGTACTAGTCAGTTATTTTGTATCCAAGTTTGGGTTTGTCTCTTATTTTCTTACCATTAGATTGAGGTTATGCAATTTTGGGAAGAATGCCACAGAAGTGATGTGCTCCTCTCATGAGGTGTATTATATCAGGGAGTACTTGATGTCAGTATATCTCATTACTTATAGTTACTGGTAATGTTAACCTTGATCATTAGGTCAAGGTGGTGTATGCCAGTTTCTCCACTGTTGAGTTACTGTTTCTCCCTTTCTAATCAGTAAATACTGTACAAGAGATACTTTGAAACTATGCAAGTAACCTGTTTATTCTCTAATTTACGTTCAGTAATTTTAGCATCCACAGTTCTCTTCTCTAGAACCGTTGTTACGGTGGTATTCTAATTGTGATTTTCTGTCCTTCATTCATTCTACATATACTAATTGGAATTCTACAGGGAAAAGCTGTTCCTTCCACCTTCTTCCTCTCTCTTCCTCCCTCCCTCCCCTCCCTTCCTTTTTTCCTTTCTTCTCTTTCTCCCTTTCTTTCTAACTTTGCTTATATTCAGCTTGGATATCTTATTCTGTGACTTGTAACCCAATACTTTTGTTATTTATTTTACTGATTAAATTACTCCAATTTTGGCCATTGGGAACTCTTTCAGGTTTGTGCCTTTGTCTGTTTTAAATTTTTTTGTTGTTAGGTGCTGTCAAGTTGACTTCCACTCATAGTGACCTCATGTGACAGAATTCAACTGCCCTATAGGATTTTCTAGTCTGTAGTCTTTATGGGACCAGATCATCAGTTTTTTTTTTTTTTTTTTTTACCATGGAGCCTCTGGGTGGATTCAAACTGCCAACTCTTTGGTTAGCAGCAGAGCACTTAACTGTTGCATCACCAGGTTTCCTTTGTTAACCTCTAACCACTCTACATATTTTATATAGTTTTTTGCTTTATAATAAGTGTTCTAAATACATGCTAAAATATTTTCATGACTCGGGGTCATTTTTACATAGGTCTATCTTGGAGATACTGTGGTTTTGGTTCTAGACCACTGCAATAAAGCAAATTATCACAATAAAGGGAGTCACACTTTTTAGTCTCCCAGTGCATATAAAAGTTATGGTTACGCTGTACTGTCGTCTGGTAAGCATATAACAGCATTATGAAGAAGTTTGCAATATTTGAGGATTAGCAAAATGAGACATAGGAGACACAAGATGAGCACAGGCTGATGCCGATCAGACATGCTAACACAGGGCTGCCGCAAACCTTCAGTTTGTTAAAAAAAAAAAAAAAGCAAAAAACCACAGTATTGGCAAAGCACAGTATCTGCAAAATGCAATAAAATGAGGCGTGCCGCCTGTATTCTTAATTGTTCTGTACTGTATTACAGGTGTGTTAGACTTTGTCCCTAAACTATAAGTTGCTCAAAAGCTGTACTTTTGAGATTCTTTTGCTTTTTTTATGCCTTTTGCTTAGTTTCAGCCCTTAGTTTTTGTCTTTTTAGTTTTTGTTTTCTTAATTTTTTATTGTGATTTAAGTGAAATTTTACAGAGCAGATTAATTTTCTGTTCAACAGTTAATACACATTTTGTTTCATGGTGCTGATTATGATCCCCGTAATATAAAAGCTCTCTTCCTGCCTGCTCCCTGTGGTTACCCTTTCCCTTTGTCCTTCTTGCCAATACATTCCTGCCTCCCTAGCTCTCTCCCTGTGCAAATGCTGCCCTCCTAATCTTCCATGGTTGATTGTTCTAAGGAGTACATCTCACTGGTGTAATTGTTCAGCGCATAGGCCTATTATTTGGCTAAGGGTTGCACCACTGGTGCTAGTCGAATTCCAGGCCCCAAGGGTGATTAGAGGCCATAACTTCGGGGATTTTACCAGTTTCTAACTGACGAGTAATCCTGGTCTTTTTTATGTTTTTGAATTTTGTTCCACAGTTTTCTCCTATTCTAGCCAGGATCTCCCGATTTTGATCTTTTTCTGAGTGGTAGGCATTGGTAGCCTGGAACCATCTGATTCATCTAGGCTCACGGTCATGTACATTGAGGTTCTCGTGGCCTATTAGTCCTTTGGACTAATTATTTCCATGCCTCTTTGATTTTCCTCACTCTTCTTTGCTCCGGATGAAGAGACCAGTAGTTCCATCTCAGGTGGCTACTTGGTAGGACCTCTGGTGACATAGTGCCTAAGGCATTTGACTGCTAATCAAAAGGCTGGTGGTTTAAACCCACCAGCCACTCCTAAGGAGGAAGATTGAGCAATCTACTTCCGTAGTGATACCACTTTGGAAACCTAAGGAGGGGTCGCTGTGAGTCAGATCCAGTTCAGTGGCAGTGAGTTTGGTTTGGTTTGGTTGGATTGCTACCCACCAGAGTAGGATGTGTTTTTGTATACCATTTGGACTAGTTGAACTTGGTGTCCCCTACAACCACATTCCCAAGGCCACAGGCCCAGAGACTCACTCTTAAGGTGCTTGATTATGGCTAAGAAGTTGTAACTTTATCCCCTGTTAGTGCTATTATGTATGTGGACATTTTAATGGTACATACAAATATATATGTAGAAATACCATCTGCCAAGCCTGTAAACAGTCATGGGTATATTCCTGTCTGCTTATCCATACCTGATTTTCTTGCCTGTCTACATGTATATCTACCTGTAGATTAGTATTTATTACTGATAATGCAGCATTGTGTATGTAACAGTATTTACCTTTGTTGTCTGTACCTCTTGTGCACCTGTCTGTGTCTTCCTTTTCCTTAGGCTTTTTAGTTTTTTAAATTTATTTTTTTTATGGGGATGTATATACATATTCATTATTTTTTTTACTATAGCTACTGCTTTCTGTTGTTTCAATTTGTAATGTTTATAATCTTTTGTAAGTTTGGAAAATAAAAACGTTTATTAGAATTTAGAAATAGAGAGACAGATTCCTCTGAGTAAAATGTATCAACTTTGTGCAGAGATTAGTGAGTATACTTTGGCTTCTTGGGTTGTTTTTGTTTAAAAACTTATTTTCATATTTTATGTAGGCACAAGGTAAGCATTCAACTGCTAGCCAAAGGTTGGCACTTCACACTTAACCTGTGGCTGTACAAGAGAAAAACATGGTGATGTCCTTCTATAAACATATAGCCAAAAATATTCTACGGGGTAGTTCTACTCTTTCACATGGGTTTGCTATCAGTCAAAATCAACTCAAAGGCACCCAGCAACAAAGCGTTCTGACACTGTATTTCTTTTTATATATAGGCTGCTGCTCAGTGTTACATTGATTTAATTATTAAGGAGAGTGACAACAATGTAAAGCTCATAGTTCTGGATCGGTTGATTGAATTAAAAGAACATCCTGCTCATGAACGAGTATTACAGGTTAGTGTTATCTGAGAGAAAGATTGATCCTAAATAAATTATAGTTCAGTTGAGATCATTCCCAAATCTATAGTTCAGTTGAGATCATTCCCAAATCTTGCTTAACTTAACTTAAAGGATTGGTGACTAAGCAGTTTAAATTTTGATCAGTGAAGAAATAACTCTTGAATTACCATATCCTTTTGAGGTTTGGTCTTTTCCATAAAAATACCTATTGAACCCATGAGAATAGATTGTTATAAAAGTAAAACTCCATGACTACTAAATGTAATGTTGATCCTGCATTGAATCATGGATCAGAACAAAAAGATTGCTATAGAGAGCATTATTGGGACAATTGGAGAAATGTGAATATAGACTGTATATTAGTTAATAGTGTTATTATGAATAGCCCTGAAACCTTGTCTGATATAGTGCCAGAAGATGAGCCTCTCAGGTCGGAAGGCACTCAATATACAACTGGGAAGAGCTTCCTCCTCAAGGTAGAGTCAACCTCAATGACGTGGATGGAGTAAAGCTTTCAGGACCTCCATTTGCTGATTGGACATGACTCAAAATGGAAAGAAAGAGCTGCAAACATCCGTTGATAATTGGAACATGGAATGTATGAAGTATGAATCTAGGAAAATTGTCAAAAATGAGATGGAGTGCATAAAGATTGATATATCCTAGGCATTAGTAAGCTGAAAAGGCCATTTTGAATTAGACAATCATGATCTACTATGCCAGGAATGATAAATTGAAGAGAAATGACGTTGCATTCATCATCACAAAGAATGTTTCAAGATCTATGCTGAAGTATAGTGCTGTCAATGATAGAATGATATCTATACACCTATAAGGAAGAGTTGTTGTTGTTGTTGATGATGTTATGTGCCGTCGAGTTGTTCCCGACTCATAGCAACCCCTTTTTGGGTTTCCAGAGCAGTATCACTATGGAAGTAGATTGCCTCATCTTCCTTCCGAGGAGTAGCTGGTGGGTTTGAACCACCAGCCTTATGATTAGCAGTCAAGTGTCTTAGGCACTATGCTACCAGATCTCCATTAATACTATTGTTACTCAGATTGACGTACCAACCACTAAAATCAAAGATGAAGAAATTGAAGATTTTTATCAACTTCTGCAGTCTGAAGTAGACCAAACATGCAATCAGGATGTATTGATTAATGGTGATTGGAATGCAAAAGATGGAAACAGAAGAATCATCAGTAGTTGGAAAATAGGGTTTTGGTGTTAGAAATGATGCTGAAGATCACATAGAATTTTGCAAAACCAACAACTTACTCATTGCACATACCTTTTTTTAACAACATAAATGGCAGCTGTACACATGGACCTCACCAGATGGAATGCAAGGAAATCAGATCAACTACATCTGTGGAAAGAGATGATGGAGAAGCTCAAGATTAGTCAAAACAAGACCAGGAGCTGACTGGAACAGACCATCAGTTGCTCATGTGGAAGTTCAAGTTGAAGCTAAAGAAAATTAAAACAAGTCCATGAGAGCCAAAATACAGCCTTGAGTATATCCCAATTGAATTTAGAGACCATTTGAAGATTAGATTTGACAGCATTAACCACCAGTGGCCAAAGACCAAATGACTTGTGGGATGACATCAAGAACATCATACATGAAGAAAGCAAACAGTCATTAAAAAGACAGGAAGGGAAGAAAGGACCAAAATGGATGTTAGAAGAGACTCTGAAACTTGCTTTTGAACATAGAGTAGCTAAAGCAAATGGAAGAAATGCTGAAATAAAAACTAAACAGAAGATTTCAAAGGGCAGCTTGAGAAGACAAGGTAAGGTATTCATATAATGAAGTGTGCAAAGATCTGGAGTTAGAAAACCAAAAGGGAAGAACATGCTTGGCATGTCTCAAGCTGAAAGAAATGAAGAAAAAAATTCAAGCCATGAGTTACAATAGTGAGGATTCTAAGGGCAAAATATTGAATTATGCAGGAAGCATCAAAAGATGGAAAGACTATACAGAGTCCCTATGAAAAAGCATTGGTCAATGTCCACCTATTTCAGGAGGTAGCTTATGATCAAGAATCAATAGTATTGAAGGAAGAAGTCAAAGCTGCACTGAAAGGAGTTGGCTAAAAACAAGGCTGCAGGAATTGACTAAAAACAAGGCTGCAGGAATTGACGGAATACCCGTTGAGATGTTTCAGCAAACAGATGCAATGCTGAAGGTGCTTACTCATTTATGCCAAGAAATATGGAAGACAGCTACCTGGCCAACTGACTGGAGGAGAGCTGTTATTTGTGCCCATCCCAAAGAAAGGTGATCCCACAGAATGTGGAAATTACTGAACAGTATCATTAATATCACATGCAAGTAAAATCTTGCTGAAGATAACTCAAAAACAGTTGCAGCAGTATATTGACAGGGAACTTCCAGAAATATAAGCTGGATTCAGAAGAGGATGTGGAATGAGGGATATCATTGCTGCTGTTAGATGGATCTTGGCTCAATGCAAAGAATACCAGAAAGATGTTTATCTTTGTTTTATTGACTATGCAAAAGCATTCTATTGTGTGGATCATAACAAATTATGGATAACATTGAGAAGAATGGGAATTCCAGAACATTTGATTGTACTCATGAGGAACCTATACCTTGACCAGGAGGCTGTCCAACAGAACAAGGGGATACTGCATGTTTTAAAATCAGGCATGGAATGTGTCGGGATTGTACCCTTTCCCCATACTTATTCAATCTATATGCTGAGCAGATAATCTGAGAAGCTGGACTGTATGAAGAAGAACGTGGAATCAGGATTGGAGGAAGACTCTAACAGCTTGTGATATGCAGACGACAGGACTTTGCTTGCTGAAAGTGAAGATGACTTGAAGCACTTACTGATGAAGATAGAAGAGTACAGTCTTCAGTATGGATTACATCTCAACATAAAGAAAACAAAAATCCTCACAACTGGACCAGTAAGTGGCATCACAGTAAATGGAGAAAAGATTGAAGTTGTCAAAGATTTCATATCACTGGGTTCCACCATGAACACCAATGGAAGCAGCAGTCAAGACATCAGACACTGTCTTGCACTGCTGCAAAAGACCTCTTTAAAGTCCTGACGAGTAAAGATGTCTCCTTGAAGACTATTGTTGTTGTTATGTGCCGTCGAGTCAGACCCGAGTCATAGTGACCCCTCCTTGGGTTTCCGAGGCAGTATCACTACGGAAGTATATTGCCCCATCTTCCTTCCGAGGAGTGGCTGGTGGGTTTGAACTGCCACCCTTCTGGTTAGCAGTCAAATGCTTTAGGCACTGTGCTACCGGAGCTTCCAAGACTAAGGTGTGCCTAACCTGAGCCATGGTATTTTCAGTTGCCTCATATGCGTGTGAGAGCTGGACAGTGAATAAGGAAGACCGAAGAAGAGTTGATGCATTTGATTTGTGGTGTTGGCAAAGAATACTGAAAGTGCCATAGACTGTTAAAAGAACTAACAAATCTATCCTGGAAGAAGTGCAGTCATAATGCTCCTTGGAAACGAGAATGGCCAGACTTTGTCTCACCTACTTTGGTCATGTCAGAAGGAACCATTTTCTGGAGAAGGATGTCATGCTTGGTAAAGTTGAGGGTCAATGAAAAAGGGGAACGCCCTCAATGACATGGATTGACACAGTGGCTGCAACGATGGGCTCACATATAACAAGGATCATGAGGCTGACATAGGACTGGACAGTGTTTTGTTCTGGTGTACAAAGGGTTGCTATGAGTCGGAGATGACTCAACAGCACTTAACGATAACACTTTGGTCATGTTGTCAGAAAGGACCATTCCCTGGAAAAGGATATCATCCTCAGCAGAGCAAAGGGTCAGCAAAGAAGGGGAAGACCCTCAACAAGATGGATTGACACAGTGGCTACAATGATGGCTTCAAGCTTAACAAGGATTGTAAGGATGGCACGGGACTGGGCAGTGTTTCGTTCTGTTTTACATAGGGTTGCTATGAGTCAAATCACACTTGATGGCACCTAACAACAACATTGTTATCAATATTAAATCTCTGAATTTAATAATACATTGTGGTTATATAAGAAAGGATCCTTATTCTTGGGAAATACACCCTGAAATGTTTACAAGTAGAGAGTATGATAAAGCAAATGTGGCAGAATATTAGTAATTGGTGAATGTAGATGAAGGTTCTAGAGGTGTTCGTGCTGTTTTTGTGAGTTGAAAATCAATTTTACATTATTTTAAAATATAAAACTTTAAAAAGTAAAACTAGGTGTAAATTAGAATTTTGCTGCATTTTAAAATACATACCTCCCATAGATTGTTTTTAAGTACGCACCTCCATGGATCCAAAATAGCATTATCACACATAACACAATTATTAATAATTTCCTAATATTGTCTAATTACCAAGTCCAAATTCATGTTTTCCCAATTGTCCCAAAAATTAGATAGGTGGTTTGTTCAATTTATGGCCAGATGTCATCTGGTTGGTATGTCTTTTAAGTTTCTTAATTTTGAACAATGTCTTCATGACACTGACTTGTTGAAGAGATCAAGCCAAATGTCCAGTAAAACAACCCTCTTTCAAGATGTATGGGATTATGTTTTTGTGGTGGTGGTTAGCTTGTTCCTTTGACCTCTGTATTCTTACAAACTGCAAGTTGAATCTAAACCTTGGTAAGTTCAAAGTAAACATTTTCAGCTTGAATGCAGCATATGTAGTATGCTTTTATATCACATTACATCAGAAGACACAAAATAGATGATTTCTCCCACTACTGGTGATTTTATGATTGATCAAAGGATTAAGGTGATAATGGACAGAAGCTTCAATTCTGCAGTTAAGTTTTCCATCTTGTGACCAGAAAGAGTAGTGTTACATCTGGATTTTTTGCTCTTTTTTTCAGGATCTGGTTATGGACATCCTAAGAGTATTGAGCACACCAGACTTAGAAGTACGCAAGAAAACTCTACAGTTAGCACTAGATCTTGTGTCCTCTAGGAATGTTGAAGAGGTAAAATGATATTCCAACAGCACTTATAAGCTGTCAGGCCAAACATGATGTAATTCTAATATATTTTTACATTTTCTTTGTTCTATAGCTGGTTATTGTTCTGAAAAAGGAAGTTATTAAGACAAATAATGTGTCTGAGCATGAAGATACTGACAAATACAGACAACTCCTTGTGCGAACATTGCATTCCTGTTCTGTCCGATTTCCAGATATGGCTGCAAATGTTATTCCTGTGGTATGTAATTATGATGGCTTTAATTTTGAAATTCTGTAAAAGAATTTTAAAAAATCTAGTTATTCAGTAGTAACATCACCAGTCCAGAATCACCGAATCTTATAGTCCTCATTTTGCCTCTCAGCTCTGAATTTTCCCTAAAGTGATTTTAGGTACAGCTTAGGAGTATTCAGTTTATTTTGAGTTGTGGATTTCCAAATAATTGTGGGTTTTGTAATAAACTTTGCTGCAAATAACACAAAGCCATTATAACTTTTGTTAAGGTAATAGTGCTATCTCTCACCTCGCATTTTGTTATATATCTGAAAATTGTTAAATATTTGTAGATTTGTTAATTTACTCTTGGCCTTACATAATTTATTCCTGACAATCATGCATTTGTTCTATTTCTCTCTTTTTTTAGTTAATGGAGTTTCTAAGTGACAGTAATGAAGCAGCAGCTGCTGATGTCTTGGAGTTTGTTCGTGAAGCCATTCAGCGCTTTGACAACTTGAGAATGCTTATTGTTGAAAAGATGCTTGAAGTCTTTCATGCTATTAAATCTGTCAAGTAGGTTTACAGTAATTTAAAATATAAGGTCAAGTAAGCATTTTATCAGTTTCTGTCTTTAAAGGATCAGTTGATAGAAAATAATGAAGGGAGATTCGAGACAGTCAAGCCAAAGTAAAACAGAGTAAGCATGACAGTAAGCATCATCCCACCGTAAGTTGGTTCTTACTGTATGGGCCAAAATTATTTTATTTAATTTTTTTGTAGGAGCTTGGCTAGTTTTTGCTATCCTGATTTTCTCAAAAAGAATCTCTGAATCCTACAGTGACTAAGGAGCATATTTTTAAATGACAGTGTCTTTTGGATAGCATTATCATTTATATCCTTCATTAGCATTTAAAGAGAAGGTTTGAAAATGCACCCAAATCTGACATCATGTGTTTCCCTTCAAATAGCATTTGCTAATATGAGAGGAGAGTTGCATCCACATTTTGATTCATTTACAGCATCTGATTGATAGACTTTAACAGACTTGTAGTCTGTCCACTTAGAGAGGAAGGAAAAGGCCAATAAAAATTATTCTTATAATATGAAAATGTATTGATATTTATGAAAGTGAGCAAGATTTGCTTGCTTTGTGAGAAAAAGGAAATCCTATTAAGCTTTTGCTTTGACACTCATAATCTCTTACAGCTTCAGTTTCTATAGTTATGTTTTCCTGAATAAATTTGGTGAAAATCTTAGAAAAAAGATGACTAAAGATTTTAGTCAGTTCAATGTTTTAAACTAGAATTTGACTGCATTCTTTATTTTGGGAGGTTTTGGTTTTCTTTTTTAATGATTCCTTGTACTCCTTCCTTATCCATTGTTCAGCACTTTGCCTCTTACTTTTAGTGATTACAAATAAATAAATTATATTTACATTATAACTGACATAAATGGAAAGAAACCCCTTTCTGGATAACATTTTGGTATTTTTACTAGTATATTTACCCAATTTTGGAATATTCTTAGTAGTGATGAATGAGAGCAGTTATTTTCCTTTTTCTCTTTGTGATTTCTGGAGAAAATCAAAGAAGCTAATAGTGTCTTTGCTGTGTTCTTTCTTAAATCGTTATCCGTAGTCCTTTTAATGAAGAATCTTGGTTTCTTGCTTGAGCTTGAATTCACAAAGATCTCTGTATCACTATTTGTTTGCAAGGTCCATGTTTTAGAACTGTATTCTTGTCATAGGATTTACCGAGGAGCATTATGGATCCTGGGAGAATACTGTAGTACCAAGGAAGACATTCAGAGTGTAATGACTGAGGTCCGCAGGTCCCTTGGGGAGGTACGTTTTACTTTAGTAAATCCTGCTATATGGGGTGTTTTGCTTTTGTATTTTTATTTAGTAATGTCTGGGCTAAAGAACACTGAAAATAATACATATATTTTAATCCAAAATTCACTGCCATCGAGTCGGATGCAACTCATAGCAACCCCTTCTTGGGTTTCCAAGTCTGTATCACTTCAGAAGTTTGAACTGCCAGCCTTCTGGTTAGCAGTCAGATGCCTTAGGCGCTGTACTACCAGAGCTCCTATATATTTTAATACATTAAGATAATTAAGCCCTAGGAGATGCAGGTAGTTAGAAGAGGTTCCCCCCATCCCCTATTGAACATCACAGCTCTTTATCTCTTTAATATATATGTACATAAAAGTTTTTATCTTTGTTTCAGGATAAAATTTAGTTTGAAAAAAGGATACTATGTTGAAAAAAGAAAAAGGCTCATGAAACTCAAGTTTTAATCTATGGTTTCTGAAAGGAAAATGCAAGTATTAAAAGAACAAGGCTGACTTTAGATTTTTTATATACAAAAGCAGACAGTATGTCTTCATTCTTCCTCATGGTAGAATAGAAAGAACATATTGATTGCTTGGTAGGAGTCCAGGTTGTAATCTTGGTTCTGTCAGTAATTAGTGCCATAATCCTGGATATACCATATTTTTTGCAAATAGTGCACCCATGCAAGTAATATGCACACATACATATCACACATAGATAACTAGTGCATGAGGGGGGTTGCACAGTTTGCCCAGAAAAATCCCATATAATGCATATTATTGGCATAAAATATGATAGGTTCCTTAACCTGACTAGATATCAGGTTTTTAATCTATAACATTAAGAAATTGAAATAGATAATGATTGCACTTTCCAATTAGTTGATAAACTGGTATTGGGGAATAAATAACTGTTTATTTTATTTAAAAGGCAGTTTATTAGATTATGTACAAATACGTCATTTATTTATATTTTGAAAAATAAATGCTGTTTTTCAGTAGTATTTTAAGGGAGGGATGGAGAAGAGGAGTAAGATTTAGTATGTGTTTGGTGTTAGGCACTGTCTTTAGTATTTTCCTATTAATTTGTCTGGAAATAATATTTACATTTATTAAATTAAGAAACTGAGGCTCAGTGTGCTTTAATTAACTTACCGATCTATGGCCACACAGCTAGTAAATGGCAGAGGAAGAATTCAAACACAGGAGCATCCACCTCTAAAGCCTCTGTTTTCCCTCCTATGTCATCTTACAAAGAAAGGGAAATTGGAAGCAGAGTCCCAGGTTCCAAAAGCCTATTGGGGGAATGCCTTCTCTATAAAAATAATTGAGGTATTTAAATATGATTTTGCTTATGATTGATATTAATTCTAAATTGATGTTCCAAATTGACTTTTAGATCCCAATCGTGGAGTCAGAAATAAAGAAAGAAGCAGGTGAATTGAAACCTGAAGAAGAAATAACTGTGGGACCAGTTCAGAAATTGGTGACTGAGATGGGCACCTATGCAACTCAGAGTGCCCTTAGCAGTTCTAGACCCACCAAGAAAGAGGAAGACAGGTAATGTAAAGCAACTGCACCCTGCCAGCTGTACCTCTTTGATGATTACTCTTGTGTAGGAAATGCTTAAATGATTTCTTTTCTCTCATTAGTGTGCTTTTGTGACCAAAATGGAAGTCTGTGCCATTTGAGGTACTTGGATGGAGGAGGATGTTTATATTCTTTCCCCAGGAATTTTGTTGCTAATCATCTGCCTCTACAACTGTTTTCATTGAAATAACCACGTTCAGTTTAAACTAAAACTATTTTAGTCATATATAAAATAAGTGGAAGTAACTGGTAATATTTGAGTTTTGTTGCCCATAGCATCTGAGTAATATAAACAGCTTTAACTAAAGGCATTTACAGAATTTTGATGACTTTCCATTTCTAATTGATGGAATAAAATTTTGATATTTTCACTTTGATTTTTCTCTCCATATGTGTGGTGAAGATGAAGAAAATAGTGCTTAAAATTTTATTGAATACTTACTATGGGAGGCATTGTGCAAAGTTGGTTGTCTCATTATCTTGGGGGGGAAAAAACCTTCAAAGGAGAATCTCTTATTGTCCACATTTTACAGAAGAAGTTTGAGGTATAGAGAGATTTGTAACTTATCCAAGGGAATGCAGTATATACACAAACAGAGCTTTGAATGTGACTCATTGTTTCCAGTACATACACCCTTAACCATTTTCTTCATATTCAGTTGGCCTTTGTATCATTGGAGATAAAATTTAAAGCTGTGTTTTCTTTTTCTTTTACCTTCTGAGAGGTAAAAGGAGCTAATTGAACGCCTTCACTGATGGATGGAAAGAAGAGTATTAAATAGGTTTATTTGAACATCTATACAAAAGCTGCATGCTGCTTAATAAGTTGGTTTCATTTTCCCTGATTTCTTTGCAGACCTCCGCTGAGAGGATTCCTTCTTGATGGAGATTTCTTTGTTGCTGCCTCACTTGCCACAACTCTGACCAAGGTTGCCTTGCGCTATGTAGCTTTGGTTCAGGAAAAGAAGAAACAAAATGTAAGTTCAATTATTCTACATAATTAGTCCAGATCTGTTGGCAGTTAATTTTCTTGGTTTTTGCTTTTCTGAAAAAGTATTTCACCTTCATTTTTGAAAGCTCTTTTTGTGGTTATAAAATTCTAGGTGGACATTTTTTTTTCCTTCATTATGATTTTTTTCTTTTCAGTCTTCCAGTGTTCTGATGAGAAGACTACTGTCATTCTTATGCCTTTGTGTGGAATGTGTCTTTTTTTCACTGGCTAGTTTTTTATTTTCTCCTTATCACTGAGTTTCAGTAATTTTATTGTTATATGCCTTGGTGTGGTTTTCTTTGTGTTTCTTTGTGAGTCATTAAGCATCTTGGATTTGTAGGTTTATAGTTACCATCAAATTTCTGGCCATTATTTCTTCAGATATTTTTGCATCCCTTCCTCTCTCTTCCTTCCTTCTAGAGACAGTATCAGAGTTCAGGGGTTAATACACCTACTCTTCATTAGCTCTTTCTCCCCTCTTGGAGCATTTTTTGGTAGATGTGTGCAGATCAATACTAAGCTAAAGAAGAGTTTGACAAGGCTATATGTGTGAAATTTAAAAAGTAAGTTGGAATTTAGCTATGGGAGACCTTGATTGAATAGCAGGCTAAGTAAATGGACATTAATATGAAGGCTATGGGAAGTAATTGAAACTACCTATGTGGAGTGAAATGATTGGTGAATGTGAGATAGCAAGCAGGTTATCAAACTTTGCATCACCAATAATGGGACAGCCTGACATTATTTGCCTCCTAATGGAATACAGTAAGAAAACATCACCTTTGTGGTGTTCTAGCCAAAAATGTGGGACATTATATCAAACTGGCTTGGGCTTTTTTAAAAAGTTAATGAAAAATAAAAGGCCAGAGGGACTAGTCTAGATTAAAAGGGACTAAAGAAATAACAGCCAAATAAAATACATGGAACTAATCCTGGATTAAAATAAGTAACATTTTGGAACTATCAAAAAGCATTGTTTGAGGAGTTCTGGTAAGATGGCAGAATAGGCAGACAAACTACACAGACCCTCTTCAACAAAGAAAGGGGGAACCAGTGAACACAGATATGGAAGATAATCCTGGAGACCTGAGCTTTGAAAGGAAGGATATTGAAGTGAACTAAACTCCAACTAGTAGAAGAACCTACTAGTTTTGGTGTTTTGATGAAAACACTAAAAAAGGAGACATATGGAGCTCTACTGTGTCAGCGATCCTGACAGAACGGACAGCTTGGTTATTGCCAAGTGGTGTTAGGACCTAAGAATTAACCTAAAAATCGGCCCTGCTAGCCAGGGACTGCACGGAAGACTGCATTGGTGGCTAGTGAATAAAAGGGGAAGCAGTGAAGAGGAAAGCGGGCTAAGCTGTGGACTTTTGCTTGTCCAAAGGGCACAGCCATTTTGAATGTTTATAAGCAGTTTGACCATTTTGTATATTGAAAGTGACAGTGTTCTCTCAGATTCCAGGGACCTAAGAATAGGTTCCACTTGCCAGAGATCACAAGGACGTGCAGGACACAAGCGACTGGAGAGGTGTGATATACCTCTTTGCAAAAATGGCAAGGAGGCCACATGTTCTGACCTCCTCTAACCCCACAAGAGGAAGACAGGATTACCAGCAGTAACCCAAGGCCTATTACTGCAAGGCCAGACATGCTGCC
>NW_006921601.1:12510655-12542469 GCF_000298275.1 Orycteropus afer afer | reverse complement strand
ACCTCCCAGAACATTGTATTGTGCCACACCCAACAGAAATAACCCAGGTGGATAGCTTCAGCAATCAGGAGCTCCTCAGTTGCTCATAGAAAATCCCACCTTGGAATTTACAAAGACTTATGGGTAGAAAGCCACACAAAGTAATTTACTACACTGCACCCTTGTTACTCGTAGACCCCACACCTTCTGGATGAACAGAGGTGCGGCCATCCCCCGCTCCCACCCACCTTCTGGGCTGGCAGGAATTCCATCCCAGTCTGTGGGCTCAGATGGAGCCTGGGTGCCCTGCCTCGATTTTTTTTCCTTTTTTTTTTTTAGTTTGTTTGTGTCTGTTTTGAAATTAATATTTGTTTATTTAATGTTGTTTTTATTATTCTTTATTCTTCCCTTCCCAGGTTCTAGTTTTCAGCTTTTTCTCTCTTCCCCTGTTCCTGGTTCCAATTTTTTTCTCTCTCGTGGTTAACCCCATTCCTTGTTTTCCTTTTTGCATTTTTCCCATTCTTTTCTTCATCATTCTCCTACTGTACCTATTTTCTCTTATTGCCTTCTCCCCAGATATTGTGAGGTTTTTTTTTTTCTTTTTTTGGTAATTGTTCCTGTGAGTGTATGTGATGTGTTTTTTGTCCACTTGCTTTTACTTTTTTGATGGTTTTTCGATCGTTGTTTTTGTCTGAGTGGGAGACAGCAACAGTGCCCATATGATGCAACTACACTCATGCCTCCTGTAGCTCCACTTACTGAGTGAAAGCCACCCCTTCTTTCTTCACCAATTGGCCAATTATAAACGACCACCAAGAAGAGCCTGACTCACCCTTAGCTGCTCTTCACAAACAGTTAACAGAGATCTAAAGACAACAATGTCACAATGTCTTGGAGACAACAGACCATCACAGTCCACCCAAAAAAGTAAGATAAAGTGGTAGAAAGAAGGGAGCAGGATACAGACCCAGAACACATTCCTGAGGAAGAAGCAATATTGGAGCTCTCTGATAAGGAATTCAAAAGAATTATATTTAGGTATCTTCAAAGGACTGAGAGACAGATCAAGGAAAACACTGACAAAATTAAGGAAAACACAGAGAAAACCCTAGAACAATTTCAGAAGAAAATACAAGAGCAAAATGACAAAATAAATGAAAAATTAGAAATGATACAAAATCTACAGATAGAAATCCAGAAGATTAATACTAAATTTTGAGAAGTAGATAACACTTTGAAAGGGCAAAGAAATAGAATTGAATGAATGTAAGACAGAATAAAAGAAATTGAAGACAAATACCTGAATACTTCTTTGGAAAGAGATCAGTTAGAAAAAAGATCAAAACAAAATGAAGAAAGCCTAAGGTTCATGGGATATCATCAAAAGGAATAACCTACATGTCATTGGAATTCCAGAACAGGAAGAGACATATAAAACCACTGAGAAAATTGTCCCAAGATTTGTTGGAAGAGAACTTCCCTGATACAGTGAAAGATGAGAATATATCCAGTCAGGAAGTCTAACAAACCCCACACAGGATAGACCCCAAAAGAAAATCACCAAGACCTATCATCATCAAACTCATCAAAACCAAAGACACAGAATCCTGTAAAAGCATTGTTTGAAACAAATGCTGGTGAGGGTATAGAGAGACTGGAACCCTCATACACTGTTGGTAGGACTGTAAAATGGTGCAACCACTGTGGAAAATTGTGTGGCACTTCTTAATGAGCTGGAAATAGAAATATGTGATCCAGAAATCCCACAACTAGGTATATAATCTAGAGAAATAAGATCTATGACACAAACACAAAAATATGCATAACCAAGTTCATCACAGCACTGTTCACAATAGCAAAAAGATAGAAACAAAATGCCCATCAACAGAAGAATGGACCAAGAAACTTTGGGACATACACAGAGTGGAATACTACATATTAAAGAACAATGATGAATCTGCAAAACATCTCGTAACCTGGATGAATGTACAGGACATTATGCTGAGAGAAATTAATCACAAAAAAACAAATACCATATGAAATTGCTCTTATTAAAGCTCAAGAAAAGGGTTTCACAGAAAAACAAATATTCCTTAATGGTTGCCAGGTGAGGGGCAAAGGGAGGGTAGACCCCTAATTAGAGGGTAGACACATGGTAACTTGAGTGAAGGGGAAGGCAATTTTTTTTTTAAAAAAAACAATAATAGCAAAAAAGTAAAAAAAAAAAAAAGGCTCTAGGGGATATATACATAGATACATATATATACGTGTATATATATATATGGAGAGAGAGAGAGCACAACCAACATGGGAATAGTGCAAAACTGGGAATCTTTTCCTTCTGGTCTAGGGTGGGGGCAGAGGTGGGGGTGGGGAGTTGAGTTCAGAGTGTATGTTACATATATTTTGAAGTTGTTAAGCTTTTCAGGTGAGTTAATGATTCTGTGATTATATGGGAAACTGTCCTTATTCTTAGAAGATGTGAACCGTAGTATTTATGACATGAAGAATCTTTAATATGTTTAGCTGAAAAAAAATGAAGTATACATATATACGTATAGTATGAAAGCAAATGCAGCAAAATGTCAGCATTGATGAAGTGTGTCATTCTTTTAACTCTCCTGTAGTTGGGATTTAAAAGATAGCATCAGCATATGAGGGGTTAAAGTGAAAGACTAAAGTAAGGGAAAACAATTAGAAAGCCATTGCTATATTTCATTTGAGGGCTAATGAAGGTCTAGAGAGTGGTAGTTAGCATAGAAAGGAGAAAGGTCCAGAAAGATATTACTGCGATAAAATCTAAAGGGTTTTAAATCTTAAGGACAGGAAAAGTTATTTCTTGAATTGTGAGTGATATTACTACGATTGGAAAATCATGAAACAATAAATAACTAATTTTTCTATTTTTTTAGTCTTTTGTTGCTGAGGCTATGTTACTCATGGCTACTATCCTTCATTTGGGCAAATCCTCTCTTCCTAAGAAGCCAATTACAGATGATGATGTAGATCGAATTTCCCTGTGCCTCAAGGTCTTGTCTGAATGTTCACCTTTAATGAATGACATTTTTAATAAAGAATGCAGACAGTCTCTTTCTCACATGTTATCTGCTAAACTTGAAGAAGAGAAATTATCCCAGAAGGTGAGGTGTATGTATGAAAACATCATAAAAGTGCTTTGTGTTTTTTATTTTATCGATTTCAGTCCTCATAGGTGAGGGCTACCCTATTAACAGGCCACAAAAAGCTTCCTTTCCATATTGAAGAGAAATGTATGTATTGTTTTCTCAATACAGAAAGAGTCTGAAAAAAGGAATGTGACAGTACAGCCTGATGACCCCATTTCCTTCATGCAACTGACTGCTAAAAATGAAATGAACTGCAAAGAAGATCAGTTCCAGCTGAGTTTGCTGGCAGCAATGGGGAACACGCAGAGGAAAGAGGCAGCAGATCCCCTAGCATCTAAACTGAACAAGGTAACAAAATAAAAGATACATACATTGTTATTGTAATTTTGTTGTTAGGTGCCAGTTGAATCATCTTCGACTCTTAGCCACTCTGTACAGCAGATCGAAACTGCCCAGTCTTGTGGCAGCCTCACAATCCTTGCTATACCTGAGCCCAGCGTTGCAGCCATTATGTCAGTCCATTTTGTTGAGGGCCTTCCTCTTCATATACATTAGTAGGTTATTTAAATTGTCAGTTTAAGGAAAGTAGTAATCTGTAAGTGGCTGGTCTGCTGTTGTTTTTTTTCCAAAAGATAACTAGTTATATAGCATCACTTTCTGTCAAATAATTTGATAGGTTCATTAAACCTCAGTGGAAACTCAGAAAACAGTAAAGTACTTTATCATAGTACTATAAATCTATTAGATGATTTTATAACTTGTTTCAGTTGTATGTGTAATTGTGTGGTTAGGTACCGTCAAGTCTATTTTGACTCATAGCAACCCCATGTGACAGAGTAGAACTGTCACATGGTTGTAATCTTTACATAAGGAGATTGCAAACAATTAATGATCTACCAAAAAAAAAAAAAAACCCAGAAAACAACAGGTGTTGGTGAGAATGTGAAGAAATTGGAACTCTCACCCATTGACAGTGGGACTGTAAAATGGTACAGCCACTGTGAAAAACAGTTTGAAGTTTCCTTGAAAACTTAGACATAGACCTACAGGATCCAGCAATCCACTCTTTGGTATATATCCAAAAGAACTGAAGGCAGGGACATATGTACACCATTATTCATTGCAGCACTATTCACAATAGCCAAAAGGAAACAACCTAAATGCCTATCAAAAGATGATTGAATACACAGAATACAATCAAGTACACATGCTACAACATAGGTAAACTTTGAGAACACTGTGCTGAGTGAAATAAGTCAGTCACAAAAGGACAAGTGTATGATCCCACTTAAATGAAATATCTAGAGTAGGTAAATACATAGAGACCAAAGTTTACTAGTGGTTTCCAGGGGATGGCGAGGAGGAGAAAGAACGAGTACTGCTTAAGGGTCATCAAGCTTCTAAAAAGTGATGAAAAAATTTGGAAACTGTAGTGATGGTTGCACAACATGATGCATGTAATTAATATTACTGAATTGTATGTAAAAACTGTTGAAGTGACAAAATATTTTGTAAAATGTTTTAACTCTAGGATCTTTCTAATACTGTAGTTTCAGTTTCCACTGCTGCATAACAAAACAATTTTATATCTGTTTCAAAATACCTTGTGTAAGCACCTCTGTTCATTACCTACCATACTTAGTCCTTTGGCTAGGATATGTTTGGTTAATTGTTTCAGTCATTTGATTAGCATTTTATTTTTGTTTGACAGGTTACCCAATTGACAGGCTTCTCAGATCCTGTATATGCAGAAGCTTATGTTCATGTCAACCAGTATGATATTGTCCTGGATGTGCTTGTTGTGAACCAAACCAGTGATACTCTGCAGAACTGCACTTTAGAGTTAGCTACTCTAGGTGAGGAAATTTACATAAAAAGATATTGTTATATACTAGATCTGTATTTAGGAAAGTACGCAAATTTCAGAATAAGAATTATCTTGACTCTTTTGAAAGATTTTGAATCAAAGCTTAGCTTTACGTTTAATATTTAGTCCTTTCAATTTGTTTTCTGCATTTTTTGTGATATTTAATGTTCTTAGTACATTTGGATGCGTTATGCAGTGAGCTTAATCTAGCAGATGTCAGTTTTTCTAGATGTAAAAAAAAGAGCTACTTAAGTAACACGTTTACCCAGTAGCTTACTTAGTTAAATTTTTAATTGCTTTAGTACAGAGCTAGGTATTTTCTGAGTCCAAAACTGATACATAAGGATGTATGACCAAAGTAGTGTTTCATTGTCACATTTATCAGCACAAGATGCCTTTTCTTTTCTTACAAAAGACACATGAATTGGACTTTGGCCACTTCTCCATCTGGTTTTGAAGTTGAAAAATATAAATTGTATATAGAAACATGCAGTGTGTCAAGTAATTCCATATGGTTTAAGCAAGAGTTGATGAGTTTCAAAATGTATATGAACTGCTGTGTGGAAAATGAATTTGCCTTGTAAACTTTCACCCAAATCACAATTTAAAAAAAAAAAAAAAGAGGTAAGGGGTGTCAAGATATTAAGGGGAAAACATATTTTTGCCTTGTCTTCCTTAGCATAGCTTGATGCCTACATAAAGAAATGTGTTTCTGTGAATTTGCAAATCTTTGTATAGATTGTTTTTCTTTCTTTGTAATATATATATATTTTAAGAGCTAAACTTTTTGAGAAGTTTATATTCATTCACTGAAAATAGAATTTTATGCCCAAAGTACCCCTGTGTGCACATAAATTAAATACTGAATTATTGTGAGATAACTGTTACCTTTTAAAAGAAAATATGCATATTGATGTCTATAGTAAGGGTGTTAATGATTTATCTCATCTTTAATAATATTTGAATCATAACCCTTGTTCCTTATATTGTTGGCTATTATTTAGCTTCATACATTGTCAAGTTTTATGATTTGAGAGGTTAATATATATAACTTTTTTTAACTACCCCCTAACTTACTCTTTCAGGGGATCTGAAACTTGTAGAAAAACCATCTCCTTTGACTCTTGCTCCTCATGATTTTGCAAATATTAAAGCTAATGTCAAAGTAGCATCAACAGAAAATGGAATAATTTTTGGTAATATAGGTAAGAAGCTGTTTTACAGCATCTGATATTTGAATACTTTTATTAAAGAATTTCCATAATGAGTAGCTGTGTGACATTACTTGAGGACAGGAAGTTAATCCATTCATTCATTCATCATTTGTAGGGCACCTCTGGTACCAGGCATTGCACTAAGTACTGGATGTAAAAATAAGTAGCCTCACTATCTTCAAGAAACTGTCTGACAAAAGAAGGAGATAGATTAGTGAATAGATCATTATACAGTGTAATAAGGGTTAAATGATATACTATGTGCTTTGCGATCATAGAGGGAAAAAAGTGCTAACAGTATAGAAAACTTTATAAAGGAGAAGGATATCAAGGGCAACATTTGAATGGAGTCTAAAACTTTGTAGAGGCACTTGTTGACAGGCACACAGGGTATTTCAGATGTAGAGATTAGCTTGTACAGAGCCATTTAATCAGTAAGAGTTTTTTTTTTTTTCAAGCTACTTCTGTGGTTAGGGATGGAGCTACCATGATGAAAAGAACAAGATCTCTGTCCTGGGATAGATTACAGTCAAATAAGGGAACACAGGTAGAGAAATGCAGTATATGGTATTTTCAATTGCTTCATGTACATGCTAAGCCTGGACAATGAATAAAGAAGACAAAGAGGAATTGATACCTTTGAATTTAAATTGTTGCTGGCAAAGAATATTGAATATGCCATGCACTGTCAGAAGAACGAATAAATCTATCTTAGAAGACATATAACCAGAGTACTCTTTAAAAACGAGGATGATGAAACTTCATCTCACTTACTTTGGACATGTTATCAAGAGGGACCAGTCCCTAGAGAAGGGCATGCTTGATAAGGATCAACAAAAAAGGAGGACACTGAACGGGATGGATTGACACAGTGGCTACAACAATGGGTTTAAACATAGCAGTGTTTGTGAGGATGATGCAGGACCAGGCAGCATTTCATTCTGTTGTACATAGGGTTGTTGTAAATTGAAACTGACTCAACAGCACCAAACAACAAAACTATGAAAGAAACCTGTTCCAGGAAAAGTAGTAGTCTATGAAGACTTTTAGTCAGTTCTCTTGGGGTAGCATCAGGAGCTTTGGAAAGTCTCCACCTTAGAAAAGCTCTTCCTTCGTGGAGGAACTAGTGCTTGAATGGGGTGTTCTCCAGATAGCCATGATGCACTTGGAGCAAAAATGAGTAGTATGATATACCTGGAGTTTAGTCTTGGAGGATAGTCAAAGAAACCAAAACCAAACTCAATGCCATCAAGTCAGTTCCTATTCAGAGCAGCCCCCTTTGGGTTTCCAAGGTGGTTAGTAGAAAAAAACAAAATGAAGTTTATGTTAGCGACAGCCATTTTTTTCTTTTAAACTTACTTTGCTGAGGAATTTGTGCTTTATCCTGGATGTAAAGAGGAGCCATTGAGGAATTAAATGAGTGGCATGATTAAATATTTCTGTGGCAGCCCTGTAGAAGATTGACTGGAAGAATAGGAAGATTTAGTAGAAGACTGTTGGAGTACCCAAGTGAGAGAGAGCAGAGGGCTTGAAGTGGTTAAAATGGAGAGATGGGCCAACTATAATAGAGGAGAATGTCCTGGACATGGTTACTGATTAAAGAGGAGGTATCTAGAAATCCAGGGGTTTCTGGATGGAGTTTATTGGGTTAATGTTTACGTCAGTCACCAAAAAATACAGGAGAGAAGAGCAAATTTGGAAAGACAGATAAGCGAAGTCTTGGATAGGCTGGATATTAAAGTGTCTACATATACCCAAGAGCAGTTAGATGTGAGCCTGGACCTTGAACAGGAAGTCTAGACTAGGGAGAAATATTTGTTTAAATCTTTGGTATGCAGGTAGTAGTTGAAGCTATAGGAATGAAAGAAATCACCCAGTGAGGGCGAAAGAGCGAGAAAAGGGAAAAAATGAAGACAGACTCTTCGAGAACAGAGATATTTAAAGCTAAGAAGAGGAGGAACCTGCAGAGTAAAGTGTGCTTAGAGAAGTAAGGAATAGGCCTCAAGAAGTATCTGAAGCTGCAAAGATCAAGTAACATGAAGTCTTAGAGAAGTACTTTGGAATTAGCAATCGGTGATCTTAAAATAATTCTTGTAGCATGTTTGGACAATGATGATCAGTTGAAGACTAAATAGGAAATGAGCAAATAAAGATAGGAATCTTGATAGGAATGAGAGGGCAGGATCCAGAAGAGAAGGGAAGGGTGAAGGAGGATTTATTTTTAAAAAGATGAGAGCACCTTAAGCATGTTTATAGATGATTAGGGAATAAAAGTGGAGAATGGAAAGATAGAGGCTTATGAGTGAAAGAGAGAATAATTGATGGAGTGAGGTCCTGGGTCAAAGCAGGGATCACAGATGGCAGGAATTATTAACCTTAAAGAGAAGGGGAGACAGCACTTCTCTGACTTGAAAGAGAAGGTGGTGAGAATGATTTCTGAGAGAAACATTTATTTTTAGATGTGGGACTGAAAATTAAAGGAGCTTATTTTTGATAATGTGAGCTCTGGTGGTACAGTGATTAAAGCACTCAACTGCTAGCCTGAAGGTTGATAGTTCAAACCCACCAGCCGCTCTGTGGGAGAAAGATGAGGCAGTCTACTTTCATAAAAATGTACAGCCTTGGAAACCCTGTGGGGCAGCTCGGCTCTGTCCTGTAGAGTTGCAGTGAGTTGGAGTCAACTTGATGGCATGAGTTTGGTTTGGTTTTATTCTTGGTAACCTAATTTTATCTGGAAGTAGATTGAGTGGGGGAATATCAGAAGAGGGTAGGAAGAGAAGCAGTAGGCTTCAGTCAGACCGTTAAGAGCCCTTTCTCTAGGAAGTGCTGGGCTACTACCCTGAGGCTTAGTGGTTTGAACCTACCCAGAGGAGCCTGGGAAGGAAGGCCTGATGATTTGCTTCCTCAGGTCACCATTACAGAAACTATGGCTTGCAGTTCTACTCTTAAACACATGGGGTCTCTCTGAGTTGAAATCAATGTGATGCCAACTTGGTTTTGTTGTTATTGTTTGTTTTCTGCTGTGTAAGAAAGTCACGTAAGCAAATAATCTTGCATCAAGTACTATAGCTTAGCAATATTCATTCAAAAATTTTAAACACCTACTGTACGTCATTGTGGGAGCTCTGGTGGCATAATGCCTAAGGCATTTGACTGCTAACAAGAAGGCTGGCGGTTCAAATCCACCAGCCACTCCCCGGAAGGAAGATTGGGCAATCTACTTCCATAGAGACACCACCTTGGAAACCCAAGGAGGGTTTGCTATGAGTTGTGACTGACTTGACAGCAGTGAGTTGTTTTGGTACTTCGTTGTATTCCCTGCAGTGCCTAGCACATTGCAACTACTATATGTATAGTATTTAACTGTACTTTAGGTATAGTACTCTATGTATAGTACTTACTGAATTTTTAAAAAGAAACAAAAACAAAATGTGTCTGAATTTGAATCCTGGCCCTGCCACTTACCAGTTGTTTAATCTTGAGGAACTTAACTTCTCTGTGCCTTAATTTCTTCACGTGGTAGATAGAAAATAATCCTCTCACATAAGATTGATGGGTGTATTAAACAGGTAATATTTATGAAGTACATAGAATAGAATCTAACACATAATAAATAGTACATAAATATTTGTTGTTGTTACCATTTGCCAATAGTAAAACTTTTTAAATTACAATTTGCCACTGGTGATTATCTTTTTCTGTATGTATATTGCAGTTTATGATGTGTCTGGAGCAGCAAGTGATAGAAATTGTGTGGTCCTCAGTGACATCCACATTGACATCATGGACTATATCCAGCCTGCAACTTGTACTGATGCTGAATTCCGTCAAATGTGGGCTGAATTTGAATGGGAAAACAAAGTTAGTTCCTGAGAGATTTTCTTGTACTTCACTTTCTTGCTTTTGCCTAGTGTTGAGGAGTTCCCTGATAAAATTAATCCCATTAGAAAGTGGCAGGTGTTAAAAGCAAAAAGTCTTTCAATATCTGTTCTTGTAAGTTAGCCTTAAGTGGAAATCATGCAAATAGTTTTGTAAGTTACTGTATTGGGGAGAGTCGTTTCTATTACTAATATGATTCATCAGGACCTTAGAGACAATATCCCATCCCTTCTGTAACATTCCCTCTATGAATGATAATTTATTATTGAATCTTCACAAAGTCAGTGGCCTGCTGAGGAACTTTATTCCTTCTAGTCTTGGTTTTTTATTAGAAATACTCTATACTCAGCATATTGCTCTTCTCTGAAGTTATCTATCTCTGAAAGTACTGATGCCATCCTGCAGTTTATTGGATTTGGCAGAAGGTGTCATTAATTTCTTTGTTGGCTACTCTTCCCACCAAATAATTGAAAGGAGATTCTAATATGAAAACCAGTGATTATTTCCTCAATCCCAAGAAAAGAAATTCACAACTTTGTCATTGTAAGTATAGGATCGCCTTAACTTCTTTCCTACCTCTCTACAGGTGACGGTTAATACAAATATAATTGATTTAAATGAATACTTACAGCACATATTAAAGTCAACCAATATGAAATGCCTCACTCCAGAGAAGGTAAGATTGGACTGGGAACGTCTTAAATCTGTTAAAGGGTACTAAGGTAGATTTCTGTCTATCTGCTATTTTTGCTATTATTCAGCATGGGAAAAGTATTGTCATTCTGGAGTAGCTAAAGTAAGTTATCTCACAGAACGTGTAAATCTGCTTTCTTCTCTCTACCAAACACCAGCCAGCTTATTCCTAGTGCATTTATCTAACTGGATAGTCAGCCTACTTTTTTCTTTTCGATCCTCTTTCCCTTTCAGCTAGAGGTTTATTCCAAAATACTCTATGATGCTAGATTAGAAAAATGTACATGAACTCTTTTGTTGCCTCTGACTGTGGGTGATTATGTATCTTCTCAAATACAGAATTATTTGTTTAATTTGATTTTGTGGTTTGTGTATATATGAAAAAGTCTATGAAAGTGGGGCTCTAAGGAATTTTTTTTTAATTTCCATTAATATTATAATACTAATTTTTTATCAATAAAAGATTGTCTACTCCCAAACAAGTAAGTTTTGATTCATATATTAATTTATTCAACAAATGATGAGTCCCTATTATATGCCAAGTACTCTGTGAACTATTGTTGTTGTTATTTGCCATCGAGTCGTCCCCAACTCATAGCGACCCCTCCTTGGGTTTCCGAGGCACTATCACTAGGGAAGTAGGATTGCCCAACCTCTCTTCCTAGGAGTGGCTGGTGGGTTTGAACCGCCAGCCTTCTGGTTAGCAGTCAAATGCCTTAGGCACTATGTGAACTATTAGATATATAATAATGAACAAAATAAAAATAGCCTTTTTCTTTAAAGTTAGGTTTGTTGAGTATAATATACATGCAGTAAAACTCACACTTTGTACACGTATAGTTCTATGAGTTTTGACAGACTTACATAATCAGATAACCTCCCCCCCAATCGCATTAAGTACTGTTTTAAGTAGTAATTTGCCTGTACTTTTTGGTCTTGCCTATGTGTAGTTCTCTAGTGAAGAATTAAATTTATCACAAATTTCTTCTAGGCCCTGTCTGGTTACTGTGGCTTTATGGCAGCCAACCTCTATGCTCGTTCCATATTTGGAGAAGATGCACTTGCAAATGTTAGCATTGAGAAGCCAATACACCAGGGACCAGATGCTCCTGTTACTGGCCATATAAGAATTCGTGCAAAGAGTCAGGTAACAATTATTTTTCTAGGAGATAATTTCTCATCTGAACAAAGAGAGGAAGAATATATGTCTTTCTTTCTTCTGTCTATCATATCCTCTGCCATACTAGTATTTTGTGCATTAGATGTATATAGGACATATATGTATATGTAAATATATATGTGTGATATATTACACAAAAAAATTCTACAGACAAAAAATGTGTATATGTATTTGTGTGTGTGTGTGTGTGTGTGTAGAATATTCTCTGAATAGAACTAATTCAGCTTTCGCTTCATTAAAGAGGTTTATCTTTTAGATTTATTTGCTTAAACACAGTTTGACTCCTATGGAGTATTTATGAAATGGGTCCCATTTCTTTAAACCAGGGTACAAATCTAGTGACTGTTGATAAATATAACACTAAAAGTACTTATTCCAGTAAAAATTTTCTTGAGTTTGTTTTATAGATCCTTGGTTTTGTTGCTAATGTGGTATCATTGAACAGGGGCTTAGTTAAGTTGGAATAACCTATCAATTGTATGTAGTTTCAAGAGTTATAAATATCTGTATTCTTCTTTGCAGGGAATGGCCTTAAGTCTTGGAGATAAAATCAACTTGTCTCAGAAGAAAACTAGTATATAAGTGTCAACAAAAACTCCTTGAAGCTTTACAGTTAAAATTTAGGCATGGGCTTATTGGACTCCAACATCTTTTATACTCTTACACGCTTCATGTTATATAGAATCAGAGTTCATGCTGAATGCATTCCAGCCAATAATTTAGTCTTTCCCTTAAATCAAGATTGAATTGAAAATTAATTTTCTTTTATCTTAACAGTTCTGAATGCTTACCTCAAAGTATATAATGTTTCTCACATGTACCAAGACCGTTTTCATAGTTCAATAAACAAATCTATTCCTAATTTTTTTTGTTATTTTATAAATAAATGTATACTTACATAATTCTAGTTCTATAGCAGTGATGTCTTTAATGGGTTATAGGTTTCTATTGCAAATTGAACTTAACATTTGAATTGTGACTGTATGCATCTTCATTAACAGCAACTCAGTGATATAATATGAGTCAGAATTTGTTTTAACTTGATTGATTTTTAGTTAGTTAGTATTCCAACATCAGTATCTAAAATGACTTATTAATTCTAAAAAGCTTTTCTCTGGACTTTAGCTCCAGGGAAAAAGCATCAAAATAAGTTTAGAAAATAGATCCATCTGAGTTTAAGACAGTATTATGAACCCTGACTAAAAGAGACATACTGTTCTTAATTATCCTGGGTCATAATGAAAAGTTAGTATAGATAATCCAAAATAGATTTTTAAGTCATTCACATTTAGCTTTGGATGTTCTTTTATGTTTGTTAGGTGGTTAAATTGGTCCCAGCCAATTACTAAAACAATACTCAGAGGATTTAAAACCCTGTCCTGTTTCCATGTTGCCTTCAGCCTTACTCCTCCTTCTCTTTTCTTCACTTTACATTAGGGCTGGGTACCCTCACCTCCCAATGTGATTCCAAATACATTTCTGAGTTGACAGAGTCTCTAATTGTACTGTTCTTTGACCCTTGCCTCCCTTGGGGATGATTGAAGTAGTCTGGTCTTTTAGCTGAATCTGAACATAATTACACTTTGTCTTCCAACATTCAGGATTCAGGATGACTCCGGAGATAAGGTCTGTGAGAGAGTGGAAGCAGCATCTCCTGTTTCAGGCTGGAGTGAGAACTGAGTGAGTGGTTTGGAGTGTGAGGAGACTGATATCTCGTATGATGTCATAAACTTTGAAGCCAGTTGTTTTTCTAATCAGAAAGAACCAGTGTATACAGGGCATTTGAGATTTCAAAGTACTGAGCTCTCAAAACAAAGCCCGAATGGGTAAGATAGTAGGAATGCAGGAAAGGTCAGTCTGATATCTTGAGTCAAGGGCTGGAGGTTTATAAGGAGAGCAGGGGAACTGACGTAACTTTGGATGAGATCATCATTTCCCAAACTCTGTTCCATTGAGCATTAGCTTTCTTAGATGTCAGTACAGACTCTGGTGAAAAAAGGATCTTGTAGTCCAGACAGTTTGGAGAAAGCTTCATACTGCCCTTTGCTGGGAATTCACAGTACACGTTAGCATATTAAAAGTTCTAAGACGTCCTTCTGGAAAGAAAACAAATTGGTTTAACCCAGCTTTTTCCAATCAGGTAATGACTAACGAATCCTAGTTTTGTGGAACCTCTACTTGACAATAAATAGGACAGGAAAAATGATTTAGCATTTTAATTCACAGTCAACCAGTTTGCCTTTAGAATCTCAAGGAATTATGCTTCTGTATGGCGATAATATCAGAAAATTGCCTACCTAATTTTGTTGGGATCAGATTGGCTCACATTGCTATTTAATCCTTAATAAAAAAATAAGAAGAACAAAGAGAAAGAAGTTAATACCGTTTTAGGTCTTTATACTACATTAAGCTATTAACATTTCATTAGCTTTGTGTACAAAACAAACAGAATTGGATGGCAGCACTTTGTTTAGAGAAGCTAATCACACTCCCTCTTAATTTAGATACAGTGTACATTCAAAGGTTGTGGCCACATACCTTAGGAGTACCATATAATTGTTGTTGTTGTTGTTATGTGCTGTCAAGTCGGACTGACTCATAGACCGACTCATAGCGACCCCTCCTTGGGTTTCCGAGGCAGTATCACTACAGAAGTAGATTGCCCCATCTTAATTACGACCATGATATCTGGTAAGAAGATGAACATACCAAGTAAGGCTTAGTATATGAATGAATGGAATTATAAACTTGTAAATATTCAGAGAGAATTAAATGACTCTTACATTTTACTGAAATCCCTGGGTGGCGCAAAGGGTTAAAGCTCTCGGTTGCTAACCAAAAGTTGGAGGTTCAAGTCCACACAGAGGCACCTTGGCAGAAAAACCTGATGATCTACTTCTGAAAAATCAGCCCTGGAAACCCTATGACCAAAAAACATGACTTTTACTGTATGTAAATTTAAAATTTTTTTCAAGCTAGCAAAATACACGCACATTTCCTGGCTATCCTTCCTTGTTTAGTCCTGTAGATAAACATTAGAATAATGTGAAGGGAAAGAAAGAAAACTCAGTGGAGCACAGTTCTAGTCTTACCACATGAGGGGGTCACCTGAGTTGGAAGCAACTTTGCAATTGCATGTATTTCACTAGTGTCATGACACTAGAGGGAGCTCTGTGCAGTTACTTTCATCTTCGGGATTAGAAGTGATTAGATGTTTTTATAAGGAAGAGCAAGGTGAATCTTTCAGTAAAGAAATTGGTGATATTTTGCTAGCTGTCACACTTTGCTAACATGACTTAGAAATAATACAGGAGATGAAAAAAAGATATCTTTAGAAACACATAGTATCAAATGTAAAATACTTGTTCTATATATATGTGTTGAGGATGGCACAGGACAAGGCAGTGTTTCTTTCTGTTACACATGGGGTCACCGTGAGGCAGAACTGACTTGATGGCACCTAACTACAACACCATGTATTGGGTAAAGTTAGTTTTACTGGCGACTTGTTCCCTTTCCATTGATAAATGTTCTGGTTAGCTAGAACCATGATATAATTGATCACCTTTCCCTTAAATCAAGATGGGGTTTAACACTGTAGTTTTGTCTTTTGTCTTAACAGTTCTGAATGCTGTTCTCAAGGTAGGCTCAGGCATACTTTCCCAGATTCTCAGTACACCGTCAATACTATCTATCCCTTTTCCTGAACTCCACTCTCCACTTCTGGGATCTCAAGAAACCTAAGGAGATAACCAGGTATAGTGCAGAAATACAATTTTAAAACAGGAAAGCGTGGAATCCTGTCCCTACTACTTGCTTGCTATGTGGTCTTAGTCAATGGTAATAGCTAATTTATTGACTGCTTGCTAATGCCATGCATAATACTGTTTTTTCCGTGACACATATCCTCACAATGACTCTATGACACAAATACAACTATTATTTACAAATGATGTTGTAGTCTTAGGTTGTTACTTTGAAAGTCTAATAACTTGTAAGAGTTGAACCCAGATGGAAAGCCAGGACACCAGACAGAAGCCCTTGTAGCTAATCATTGCCTAATCTCTTTGTGCTTCAGTATCCTCATGGTGCAGTGGTTAATGCATTTGGCTCCTAACCAGGTCAGCAGTAGAACTCACCAGCTGCTCCATGGGAGAAAGATGAGGCAATCTGCTTCCATAGAGATTTATAGCCTTGGAAACCCTGTGGGGCAGTTCTACTCTGTCCTATTGGGTCATTATGACTTGATACTAACTTGATGATGGTGGGTTTTTTGTTTTAATAATGTCTACATCACAGGGTTGTTAAAGAATGATACATTTATTATGAGTATTTGTCAAATGTTGTTGTTGTTACTTGCCATCGAGTCAGAGCTGACTCATAGCAACCCCTCCTTGGGTTTCCGAGGCATTATCACTACGGAAGTAGATTGCCCAATTTTCCTTCCAAGGAGTGGCTGGTGGGTTTGAACCACCAGCCTTCTGGTTAGCAGTCAAGTGCCTTAGCCACTATGCTACCAGAGCTCCTATTTGTCAAATAGTAGATGCTAATCAATAGTGTTCATTTTATTGCTTCCCCTATTCACTCTCTTTCCTTAATGCTATAGAGAAAACTAAGTCTCTTCTCTTTATGATCATACCTCGCTCAGAATTTAGGCCATAATTTTATTGCAGTATACTTTTTGTTTCTAACACTAGTAAATTACTTTAAAAAAGCTTCATGTCTGGAGAATTCTTTAATTGGGATATCATTGGCCCTCAGTAACAGTATTTGTTGTGTCAGATTTTTAACTAAGTTCTTTGCACTTTTACTTGACAACTGCATAGTTACATATAACTGTCAGAACCCATATTTCTCATGTGATAGATGATCTATGATCAACATACTGGTTTTGTTTGCTTTCAGAATGACGACCAAATGACTGGTTCTTTTAAAACTGAACACAAAGATATGTGCAGCTAAGTTATAACTGTGATATTTATGGTCGCTCACTGTGATCAAAAGTCACTTTGAGTAATCTCACCAGTTTTTTCTCCATGTGGTGAAGGTAGGATCCCTCTGATTGAGAAGTTGGTTATTCAGTGACAAAAGAATGAAGATCGGATTGGTGCCTTTTACAGGATTCTGAGAAAACACTGTATGTACTATTGAATAATTGTAAAACCAACAAGATATACAAATGCATCATGGTGGACCAAATAGTCTTGAATGAGTCTTCCTAAGTCTAATCCCCATTCAGTAATAACTTTCTGAGAATAGGATGTATCTGTGCCTCTCTCCATATCTATAAAATGAAATAATTTAGTTAGCTGACTTCTGTGGTTTCTAGCTCAAACAATTATAGTAAAAATTTTTGTGTTTTTACAGCTACCACTTCAACAAACTTTATGATCAACTGGGATATGTCCACCTGAATATTCCCCCCGCCAAAAAAAACCAGACTCATTGCCATCAAGTTGGATCCAACTCATAGTGACCCCTCCTTGGGTTTCTGAGGTGGTATCACTACAGAAGTAGATTGCCCAACCTTTCTTCTGAGGAGTGGCTGGTGGGTTTGAACCACCAGCCTTCTGGTTAGCAGTCAAGTGCCTTAGGCACTATGCTAGATACCTCAAAATTAGTATTACAAAATGAAGCTTGTCTTGCACCTCAAGCTTGTGTCTCTGTTGTGTTCTCTGGTCACTTATGCTAGAAACCCAGTACTTACCCTTAACTGTACCCTCACTGTCAACATCACATCAGGTATGAAGCGCCATATTCTCCCTTCCTCCGTTTTCCTCTAATCCTCTTTTATTCCCACTCATAATTCCACTTCCCTGGTTTAGAATCTTGTCATCTTTAACATGGTCTACTGCAGTAGCCTAACCATAAATTTCATATGTAATTCTAAAATTAAAGCCCATGCTTTAATTTTGACCACATAAAATAGTAGCTATATAATTCCTTGACTGGTCAGGCTCTTTCCCTGGTAATACTATGTTGGGAGACATAGCTTGGAAAAAAAAAATGAGTCCAAAGATGTGTGAATAATATTTTTAAAAAGGAAACAGTCCAGACTCCAAAGTGAAGATTGGCAAGCAACTGTATGTACATGACTACCAGAGCACCCAGTAGATGTTAGGTGCTCCATATTTGTTGCGTGATCTAATGAAACATGTAACCATGAGCGATAATAAGCAATGTGAAGTAAATTGCACCATGGATAAGTGCCTATGAAAGAATGTTAGGTGAGATAAAACAACACCACTCTTGTAAGATTGTATGTCTCCTATATTAAGATAAATTAGGATATGTTAATTATAGAAGTACTGCCTGACTCTCCAAGTGAATAGAAAATCAAAATATCACATTAGTCATATCACTAGTAAATGTTGAAAATGAATGCAGTCCACCCCCTAAGGTCACTGGGTGTGGCTAAGGTATTTCACTGGCTGAAGTCCCTGATTCCACTCTCATGATTTTTAGATCTTTGAGCTTGGTCTCTTGGACTTCAAAGTGGCTGAAACTGCAGTTTCGTCTGGGCCCACCCAGAGAGCTGGCATCCCCTTGTGAGTAAGCATGCAATTCTCTTACAAGAGGGTGGGGACTGAATCTTACCACACAGGACTTCATCAGCCAGTACTTGGGGAAAATGCCCATTTAGCTCAAAGAATCTGTCCTGGAAAATTACTGACCTCTACCAAACTATGCAAACCATTTCTTAAAGCCCAACAACATAAAAAGTGAACTTAATGAATCCTAATCAAAATTTTCTTTTTATGAAGTTGTTTAAGGTCAAAACTTTATTTATTTTTTTCAATGACCTCCTACTTTAAGTAAAGGTATGAGTATTTTCTGTTAGCCTAGGACAGTGGTTTTCAGACTATCCACAAAAACAAATATTTCAAAAGCTAGGCCAGTATGTTTCCACAACTAAGATCAAATAATGGTGTTTTTTTTTTTTTTATCTTGTCCAGGAAAACACAAGTTGGTAAAAAGAATTTTGTCAATCTTAAGTTTCTTCTCTATAATTTTTTTCCCCGCTCTTTAATATCTACTACCAAATTTTAAAAGTAGTGGAGGAGCATTATGAGAATATTTGGCTAGCTAAATGTTCTTGGCCTGATAGCTTGTCTTTGTGGCCATGTATGCTCCTGGTAGCTTTATATTGCATATATATTTTTTCTGTTGGTAAATAGTTTCTTCATCCAATTGAATTAAATGTCTCAATATTTCATGGTGACAGCAAAGGGCACCTTACCTTCTAGGTATTTCACCACTGGCCTTCATCTCTGCTGTGAAATATATCTTGTGAAAATCCAAATGCTCTTATTCATGCAGATCATATACTCATAAGCACTGTTTAATAGAAATAATCCTTGGTAATGGAAGTATAAATCCAAGTTCAGTAGTCTCTGGCTTATGCCTTCAATGCAAAGAACTCCAGAAATGCTCTGAAGAGTGTGCCCTGGCTTTTGTACTCAACCTGTGAATAAGATTTTTCTCTCATTCACCAACCTAAGGAGTAAGATGGAGACTTTCTAAGACCCTTGGGTTCTGCCTAATAACACCTGCTTTATGTCTAGTGCTGTGCTACATCCTGAAGTTACAAAGAGTAAGATACAGTCTGGTAAATATTCCAAGGAAAAACATACACCTAGAAAGCACTGTTTAATAAGCCTTACAATAGAAAAATGTACCAACTACTGTGAGAACACAGAAGAGTTGACTACTGGAAGAAACTAACACCTGTCAGACAGTTTGTCATATTGTCGTGTCTTGTATGATACCCAACTCACTGCTGTCAAGTCGGATCTAACTCATAGTGACCCCTCCTTGGGTTTCTGAGGTGGTATCATTAGGGAAGTAGAGTGCCCAACCTTCCTTCCAAGGAGTGGCTGGTGGGTTTGAACCACCAGCCTTCTGGTTAGCAGTCACATGCCTTAGGCACTATGCCACCAGAGCTCTACTGGAAGCTATTTAGAATACCAGCAGGGTCATTCATGGTAGACAGCTTTTGGTGGACCACCCAGACTAAGACAAACTAGGAAGACAGGCCTGGCAATCTACTTCTGAAAAGTAACTAATGAAAATCCTTTGGATCTCCCCAGAATACTGTTCAATATGGTCCTGGAAGATGAACCTCTTAGGTGGCAGACACTCAAAGTACATGTCAGCAAGAGTGACCTCCAGCATACCAATGATTAGGAAGAAGGCACAGACAAAGTCTTGTTCTCCCACACATGAGGTTATATATGGTGACTGAAAACAGCCACCACCAGAAGAAAATCAGACAAAGGTGACCATGGAACTAAGCCTTGAAAATCATAAATTCGCCGGTTGAATATGAGAAAAGGGATGAGGAGAGAGAGTGGGGAAGGCATTCCAACCACAGAACAGTTTGGGTAAAGTCACAGAGGTGCATGGCACAGAGGTGGGTTCTAGTCAACATAGCATTTTTTGGCAGGCAATGGTAGATAGCGAGGCTGGAAATGGTAGACAAGAGTCACATGAATGACAGGCTAAGCATTTGAAATTTATCTTGTAGGGAATGAACTTTTAAGGAGTAGTGTTTTAAGCTGATGAGTGCATTTAGCAAAACCTCTAGCTAGAGTCTGGAGAGTAGATTGGTGGTATGGGAGACCTAGTGGCATAGTGCCTAAGGCATCTGACTGCTAACCAAAGGTCAGAGGTTCAAACCTACCAGCTGCTCCATAGAATGAAGACTGGGCAATCTACTTGCATAAAGATTTACTGCCTCAGAAACCCAGTGGGGGTCACTATGCGTCGGAATTGACTCGATGGCAATGAGTTTGGTTTTGGAAATGGGAGACCTGTTCAGAGCCTGTTGCTTCAAATGAGAAATTATGAAGGCCTGAGCTGAAATTATGGCAGTTGTGATTAAGCACAGAAGTCAAATTCAAGAGTTACTCTGCTAGAACTTGACGTGAATAGCTGGGGTAGTGGGTGGATGATAGATAAACCAAACCAAACTCACTGTCATCCAGTTGATTCCAACTCATAGAGACTCCCATTGGGTTTCAAAGGCTTTAAACCTTTACAGAAGCAGACACCTCATCTTTCTTCCATGAAGTGGCTGGAAGGTTTGAACTGCCAGTCTTCTGGTAGCAGTCAAATATCTTAACCACTGTACCGCTAGAGCCTAAAAACAGAGTTACAGGTTGTCCTAAACGCAGTTATTGCTCCAGATAAGCAGATAAGGTTACCAAATCTGCTTTTTCTCAAGGGATCTGTGGTAGCATAGTGCCTAAGGCACTTGACTGCTAACCAGAAGGCTGGTGGTTCAAACCCACCAGCCACTCCTCGGAAGGAAGGTTAGGCAATCTACTTCCTTAGTGATACCACCTCGGAAACCCAAGGAGGGGTCGCTATGAGTCGGGTCTGACTCGACGACACATAACAACAACATAGTATAGGAACGATCAGTCTTAGCTTTCCTGTCTTAAAGTGGTACTAAAATTACAATGAAATGTAATCTGTAAAGATGTATTCAAATGGGAGATGGAATAATTATTAATATATAAATGTTGTTATAACAGTCATCACAGAACAAACACTACAGGATTGAACAAGGAAATTGCCTTCTTAATGGGTTAAAAATGATCAAATAACAGCAGTTTTGTGGGATTAAACTTAATAGTTGTGGATTACTTAGTTTTTCTTATTTCTGTCCCCTGGTTATTCATATTATTGTTTTTTTAAACTTAAATTTTTTTAAGATGAACAATAAATTACATCAAGGGGATTTCCAGGAATGCTGGAGAGGCAAATATGGTGCAGAGGGAGTGTACAGGCTTAGAGTCAAATAGGCCTGCATTCAGATTATCCTCTGTAATTTATTAACTCTGATCTTGCACAAGTCAGTCTGTTTCAGCCTTACTTTTTCATCTGTAAAATGGAAATAATAATGATGCTTGTCTTGTTGGGTTATTAAGTGAATGCCTTCTTAGTGTGTGACATATAAAAGGTATTGAATAAAAGTCTCAACTGTTCCCTGTTCCTTCCCTCTTTAGTTTTCTTACTAATTCAAAGGTTTGCCATGGAACACTCAGGGTTATCTGCTTTCTTCTGCCCCAGAGAAGCTAAATTATAGCTACATGCCAGGGATTTCGGTGTATATAAGAAATGTTCAGCTGTGATTATTTCAAGACAAAATCTTTTAGACTGAATAGCCATTTAAATATGAAACACCATGTCATGGAATTGTTTCAGTGCATAATTACTGTCATATTTCTTCAGAATGCCATCAGCCTCATCATTTTTCATGTCATTCAGGAAGTTACTCATTTAGTCTAAGCTTCCAGTGAACTTGTACATACAGACTATGTCATATTCCCCTGAAAGTGTCACAGCCTTAAAAAACAAAACAAAACTGATAATTGCTATGTTTTGCAAAAGAAAAATCAGTGCTTGAAAATGGTATTTATTTTCTTCTTAGTCCTGAAAGGTGAACTCATAATTGCCAATCATCCCTTCTCTTGGGCCCTTAATCTGTGGGTCAGAAACCTTCCTTCAACCCTTGACATGCACCCTTGGGTCCAGGTAGCTCAGCTGGATTTCCTCCTCAGTTTTCTTGTTTAACATTTTTGTTCTCTGATATGGAGTCCTGATTTTGCATTAATTCATTGTTTTTATTGCGCTTCTCACTTTGTGCGAGCACTATTTTTTCACAATAGATATATGGTGAACAAGAAAGATAAAATCTTTGTACTCATGAGCTTACATTGTTGTGACAGCAAGGTATTTTCATATTAGATAAGTGCTATGAAGGAAATAAATTGGCTAATAGGATAAATACTAGCAGTGGCATAGTGGTTAAGTGCTCATCTGCTAATTGAAAGGTCGATGGTTTGAACCCACCAGCTGCTCCATGGAAAAAAGATGTGGCAGTCTGCTTCCCTAAAAGTTTACAGCCTTGGAAACCCTATGGAGGAAGTTCTACTCTGTCCTAAAGAGGCACTGTGAGTTGGGATCAACTCGATGGCAACAGGTTTGGGTTTGGTTTTTGCAGTATAGGGAGTATCATAGGGTTTCAGGGAAGTGGGAGAGTAGCAAGACCTTCAGATAGAAATGAATTTGGCATATTTGAAGAATAGAATGTCTGGGATTGTTCTTGTGACAGAGGGATAAAGCGGTAGAAGATTCAATAGGAGAGATAGTTAGGGGACAGATGAAAATTATTGGCTGATCCCTTATCCTTGTGTCCCTTATAAGTGTTTAAACAAGACTCACTATCCAGAAGTAAGACGTGACTACCATCCTAACAACTTCCGCATACCAATCACCGGTACTTATCAATACATGTAGATTGTGTGTTTGCTCAATTTCAGACTGCAGAAGTTGGTAAAAATACTCAATTTCTACATCTTTGGCTTTAGTGGTTGGTGTGTAAATTTTAATAAAGTAGTATTAACTGGTCTTCCTTAAAGGCATATGGATAGTACCTTATCACTGACAGCATTGTATTTCAAGATAGATCTTGAAATGGCCTTAGTGATAGAAATGATGCCAGAGATCACATGATAGAATTTTCCAAGACAAACAACTTATTCCTTGCAAATACCTTTTTTCAACAACATAAATGGTGACTGTACATGTGGACTTCACCAGATGGAATACCCAGGAATCAAATTGATGACATCTGTGGAAAGAGACAATGGAGAAGCTCAGTATCATCAATTAGAACAAAGACAGAGGCAGACTGTGGAACAGACCATCAATTGCTTATGTGCAAATTTAAGTTGAAGCTGAAGAAAATTAAAACAAGCCCATGAAAGCCAAAATAAAACCTTGAGTATATCCTACCTGAATTTAGAGACCACCTGAAGAATACATTGAACACTAGTGACTGAAGACCAGATCAGTTGTGGAATGACATCATACATGAAGAAAGCAAAAGGTCATTAAAAAGACAGGAAAGGAAGAAAAGACCAAAACAGATGTCTGAAGAGGCTCTGAAACTTACTGTTGAATGTAGAGTAGCTAAAGTGTATGGAAGAAATGATGAAGTAAAAGAGCTGAATAGAGAAGATTTCAAAGGCAACTCGAGAAGACAAAGTATTAAAATGTGTAAAGAACAAGAGTTAGAAAATCAAAAAGGAAGAATACGTTTGACATTTTTCTAGGTGAAAGCACTGAAGGAAAAATTCAAGTCTCCAGTTGCAATATTGAAGGATTCTATGGACAAAATATGGAATGATGCAGGAAGCATCAAAGGAAGATGGAAGAAATACACAGAGTCACTGCACCAGAAAGAATCATTTGATGTTCAACCTGAAATGGAGATAGCATGTGATCAAGAACTGATGGTATTGAAGGAAGAAGCCCAAGCAGCACTGAAGGAATTGGTGAAAAATAAAATTCCAAGAATTGATGGAGTACTGATTGAGATGTCTCAAAAAAAAGAGATGCAATACTGAAAACACTTACTCATCTATGCCAAGAAATTTGGAGGACAGGTACCTGGCCAGCTGCCTGGAAGAGATCCATATTTGTGTCCATCCCAAAGAAAGGTGATCAACAGAAGGCAGAAATTATTGAACAATGTTATTTATGTCACATGCAAGTAAAACTTTGCTGAAAATAATTTTAAAATAGTTGCAGCAGTACATAGACAGGGAACTGCCAGAAATTCAAGCCAGATTCAGAGGAGGATGTAGAACAAGGGATGTCATTGCCGGTGTCAGATGGATCTTGGCTGAGAGCAAAGAATACTAGAAAGATGTCTACCTGTTTTATTGACTATCCAAAGGCATTTGACTGTGTGGATCACAACAATTTGTGGATAACATTGCAGAGGATGCGAATTCAAGAACACTTAATTGTGCTTATGAGGAACTTGTATATAGACCAAGAGGCAGTCTTTCAAACAGAACAAGGGGATACTGCATGGTTTAATCAGTAAGAATCGGGAAAAGTGTGCATCAAGGTTGTATCTTTTCACCATACTCTGAGAAGCTTGAATACATGAGGAACACATCAAGACTGGAAGAAGATTCATTGACAACCTGTGATACGCAGATGACACAACCTTGCTTGCTGAAACTGAAGAATACTTGAAGCACTTACTAATGAAGATTAAGGACTACAGCCTTGAGTATTGATTACACCTCAGCATGAAGAAAACAGAAATCTTCACAAGCGAACCAATAAATAATGTTACAATAAACAGAGAGAGATTGAATTTGTCAAAGATTTCCTTTTACTTGGATCCACAATCAACACCCATGGAAGCAGCAGTCAAGAAATCAAACAATGTATTCTGTTAGGCAAATCTGCTGCAAAAGACCTCTTTAAAGTGTTAAAGAGCAAAGATGTCACTTTGAAAACCCAAGCAATGGTATTTTCAGTCGCCTTATAGGCATACGAAAGCTGAACAAAGAATAAGGAAGATTGAAGAATTGGTGCCTTTGAATTATAGTGTTGGTAAAGAATATTGAATATACCATGGACTGGCAGAAGAACAAACAAATCTGTCTCAGATAAAGTACACCCAGAATGCTCCTTAGAAGCAAGGATGGCAACACTTCACTTCTTATACTTTGGTCACGTTGTCAGAGGAATCAGTCCCTGGAGAAGGATATTACACTTGGTAAAGTAGACAGTCAGTGAAAAGGGGAAAGACCTTTAATGAAATTGATTGACACAGTGGCTGAAACAATGGTCTCAAGCATAGCAACAATTGTGAGCATGGCACAGGACCTGGAAGCATTTCATTCTGTTGCACAAAAGGTCTCTGTGAGTCAGAACCGAGTTGATGGCACCTAACAACAACAACATTCTCTTGTTCTGTTTGAACTGTTGCCTCCTGATAGGTACTGTTGCCCATGGGTACAGTTAAGGGTTCTGGAATTCTCATACTTTGCAATGTTATTCATAATTTGTTCTGATCCATACAGCCAAATACCTTTTCATAGTCAATAAAACACAGGTAAACATCTTTCTGGTACTCTCTGTTTTCAGCCAATATCCATCTGACATCAGCTATGATATCCTTTATTCCATGTTCTTGTCTGAATCCAGCTTGAATTTCTGGCAGTCCCCTGTCGATGTATGACTGCAGCCATTCTTGAATTCTCTCTCTCGACTTCCTGCTTAAGAACCTCTGGTGGCTCAAGGTTAAATGCTTGGCTGCTACCCAGAAGGTTAGCTCTTTGAACCCATCAGTCCCATGTCATTCTCATTGATACTAACGAACCACTATACTTTCACTACATGCAATATTCACTTCTACTTTGAGGTGTATACCTTCCAGCTCAGCCCATTGGTCAAGATTTCCTTGACTTTTGCCTTGAAAACAATGGGAGGAATGATAAGAGGGCCTGTCTTTGAGGCCCATGGCATCCTTACAATGTGGTCAGGTTCTGACCACTCAGTCCCTGGATATTTTGGTATGTGTCTCATAGTTTTCTCCGCTTCAAGTCCTGCCACCCGGGTGACTTCACTATATGGAACAATTTAATATCCTAGCTTCCCTGTTCCTTAACGTTGGCAACAATAACCACCACCTCACAGCCCCTCGCTTCATTTCAAAGGTTATAACCTTGACCTTCTCAAGACCTGGAACTGTTCCATACTAGAGATCCTAGGGTCTGGTATACAAAATCTCTGTCCATCATCTCCTGGAACCCCAAAACTCTTACTCCCTCACTCTTACTCCCACTATACTGATTCCTTGACACCCTGGATAGTGCCAGGCCTTTGGTCTCCTGTTTTTTTTCTCAAGTCTACCACTTTCCTCAATATTTCCATTCCTTCTGTATCTTTCTAGACCCCATAGTGCAGCACTAAAAGCAGCCTTATCCTCTCTGCTACACCAATTCTGAAAAATATCAGCTTTGGATTAGTCCAGCTTTTGCCTTTCCCTCCTGTGCTTGGGCTGCTGAGCACAACTGTGCAGATGGATTCTACAGCAATTCTACAGTCTCCATCCTTGACTGGGCCCTCATAGTTATTACAACCCTGGTCATGTCTTCATAATCAGTATGAATTAATTAACAAAATAGTCTATTCATTCACTTGAAAAATATTTATCATCTGTTATATGCTAGGCAATGTACTACATGTTAAACACAGAACAGGGTTCAAGCAGATAAACAGACATAGTGCTGGCCTTCATAGAATTATAGTCTAGTGGAAGAGAGAGCCCTCCTGTTCTATATACAAATATATAATTACAATCGTGAAGAGTACTAGAAAGGAAAAAACTTTTAGTATTATAAGAGCATATAATGGAAAGACTTAATCTAGTCTGAAGGGTCAGGGAAGGTCTCCCTGAGAAAGTGACATATAATTTGATTAAGGGTTCAAATTAGCTACATGAAAGGAGTAGAGGTGGAATGGAAGGGGTTTCTAGGCAGAGGGAAAGTAGGAGGCAGGAAGAAGGAAAAAATTAAAGGAGGTCCTTGTGAGAATATATGGAAGGAATTGGAGACAAGACTGGAAAAGTCAATATAAGCCAAATCTTTGGATCATTTTAAGGATTTTGAACTAGTGTAGGATTTTAAGCAGCAGATGACATAAGATTTCCCATCTTTTAAAAAAGATCAGCATGTTTGTAGTTGAAAAAGTGGAAAAAAGGTATATAAACCAGATAGGAGCTATTGCAGTTGTCTATGTGAAAGCTAATGACTTAGTGGAGATACATTCTAGAACCTTCTCCAAACTCCTAAAGCCCCATAACCTACTTCTGGCCTCCTCTTAACCACCACCCCCCCCACACACACACACCATTTTGGCAACAATAACCAAGCAAGTTGACTTGCTTCCTACTTACGAGGAAATTTAAAATATCAGGTGTGAACTAACTCAAGTTTCCTGCCTCCACACCCACATTATAGCTAACTGTACTTCCCTCACCTCCTTCTTGTCAATCTCAGAAAAAAGATGGTAAATTCTTTCTAAGGCACATCATGCCTCTTTCCACCTTCCACTCCCTCTGTAAACACACTCCATTCTCTTTCAGTTAGAAAAACATAACTAAAATCTGCTCACCTTTTGTCACCCTAGCAACTACCTTTTCTCTCTCCTTCCTTTATAACAATTTCATATAGGCCACTCTCCCTATGTCAGAGATAGTGATGCTCACTCATCAAACTTCCCAGCTGCTGCACAGTGAGGCAGACTATGTGACTAATATATCACTCTGGGTCAAAGCATAGAAAAGCTGGTATATGACTCTTAAAGGTCTTTTCTTTTGCTAAGGCAATCATTGAAGGAATTTTGTCCTCCAGAAGTTGCAATTTCAAGATGATGGAGGTTCCCTCCCTCTGAGCTCCTAAGTGACTGTGTAGAGCAGTCTTCTTCTGACACACGACATAGAGAATAAAAAAGAAACAAACTTTTGTTTGTGGTGAATCACTGAAATCTATGGGCTGTTTTTCATGACAGTATACCCAAGTGTCATGAATATACTCACTCTCTACTTCCTCACCTCCTGTACACTTTAGAAAGAATAATCATTATTTCTAACTTACTTTTTAGCCTCTAGGTGCCTCTTCTTCATTGACAATTTCTCCAGAACAATTCTTTTTATTGATAAATTATCTAATTTAATCTTCCTGCAACATTTGATCTGTTGGACATGCTCTTCTTAAAGTTTCTTTTTCCTCAGCTTTCTGTGGTAAAAACCTTATGATTTTCCACCTATTTCTCTAGAATGTGCATTTTGGAGGTAAAGATAATTTTTTTTCTCACTATATCAAAGAGGCATCTGATGATTTTTATCAAGTTAAGCCCCACTTAAAAGACTTCTATGGCTTTCTGAATCTAAGCTTATTAAACTGACATTTGAGGTCTTCATCTTATTTTTCCAGCTTTATCTTCTACTTTTCTCTGTTACACATCTTACATTCTACCTGAATACAGGACTGATTGACTCTTCCTCCTCTTTGACTTCTTCAAGTTATTCGCTGCATCTGTCACATTCTTCTATCTTGGTTTCTCCTGCCACATAATTTGAACAAGTATGCAAAGATGTTTGTGTAAAGATTGTTTATAATAGCAAAATATTGGGGATAACCTAAACACCATCTTTAGGGGACCCCTTAGAGATTATGTAAATGGAGGCAATATGCATTATGAAGACAATAATTATAATGATGATGGAGCAGTTAGGCATTGTTCACAATTTATTAAATAAATACAGGAGTGAGGTATACATATCTCACATTTGTTAAAATACACAGAAAATATCTGGAGGAGTGTACATCAAAATGTTAACAATCATAAATGACAAAAGAAAAAAAAATAGGTAAATTGGACTTTATCAAAATTTAAGACATCTGTGCTTCAAAATATAAAACCTATAAATTGAAAAGCTAGAAAATATTTGCAAATCATGTATTCATATCCAAAATATTTAAAGAAATCTTATGACTCAATAATAAAAAGACATATAACCCAATTATTAAACTGGCCAGTGGTTTGAATAGACATTTCTTCAAGGAAGATATCCAAAGGAAAGACATAGAGAAAGAGCTAAAAGAGATAAGGAAAAATAATGCAAGAACAAAATGAGGATCTAAAAAAATATATTACAATGGGAAAGGACAGTAACTACAATAAGAAACTCAGTAGAAAAACTTAACAGATTTAATCAAGCAAAGAAAGAATCAGTGAATTAGAAGATAAGATAGTTCAAATTACAGATGCTAAAGAGTAACACCCAAGGAGGGGTCACTATGAGTGGGGCAGACTCGATGGCAAATAACGACAACAACAACAAAGAGTAACAAGAATGGAGGTTCAGGAAACATGAGCTTAGTTAAAAGGAATTATAAGACAACAACAAGAGACCTAATATACATATCACAGGAATTCCAGAAGAAGATAAGAGAAAGAAAGGTACAGAAAGACTATTTGAAGAAATAATGACAGAAAATTACCCCAATCTAATGAAGGACATGAATCTACAAATCCAAGAAGCTCAAAGAACCCAAGAAGGATAAACCCAAAGAGATTTACATCAAGACACATCATAGTTAGGCTCTCCAAAATTAAAGACAAAGAATCCTGAAAGCAATGAGAGAGAAGCAAATAGTCACAAGGGATCCTCAATAAGAGTAAGGGCCAATTTTTCCTCAGAAACATTGGAGGCCAGATGGCAATGGAATGCTATATTTAAAGTGTGGAAAGAAAATAAACAAACAAACAAACCTGTAAACAAAAACCTTACCCAGTGAAATGAAAACATTACCAGACAAACAGAAGCTGAGAGAGTTGATATCTACCAGACAGGTCCAAGAAAAAATACTAGTGTCAGTTCTATAGATCAAAGGGAAAATATGCTAGAAAGTAAATCAAAGCTATACATAAAAAGAAAGATACTTAATAAAAGGAAATGCATGGGCAAGCATGAAGACTAGTAATAAGGTATTCATGCTTGATACCTCTAAATTTGTCCTTCATGATTTTTATTAACAAGTGTATAAAAGGCAAGGATAAAATTATGGTACAGGCCATAAAATACAAATATGTAGTTAGTGATAATAACAAAAAGGGGGGATAGGAATGGTATAATGTCATAGATTGAATTGTGTCCCCCCCAAAATATGCCTGGGACATGATTCTCTGTGGTTTGGCATTTATGTAATGGTGTAATCATCCCCCATGATATGATCTGTAGTGATTCTCCCTGATCTGATGTAAGTGAATTAGGGTGGGATACAACACCCTTACTCAGGTCACAGCCCTGATAAAATATAAAGGAAGTTTTCCTGGGGTGTGGCCTGCATTATCTTTTATCATACAAGAGATGAAAGGAGAAAGAAGTGACCAAAAACAGTGGGACCTACCACCACCAAGACAGAAGAGCTGGGAGCAAAGCCCAGCTTTTGGACCCAGGTCCCTGCACTAGGATCCATCTAGAACCAGGAGATACTGAAAGAGAAGGCCTTTCTTTACAGCCAGCACTAGAAGCCCCCTACACTGTGATAGAATACATTTGTTTTTTAAAGCCATCTGCTTGTATTTCTGCCACAGCAGCACTAGATAACTAGGATATATACATACAGACTGTCTTGTATGTTACTGCAGTTAAGGATATTCTGCTTGGTGTAAAGTAGAGGGTCAGCAAAGAGGGAAGACCCTCAACAAGATGCATTGACACAGTGGCTGCAATGATGGGATTGATAAATGGAGAAAAGATTGAAGTTGTCAGGGATTTCATTTTACTTGGAGCCACAATCAATACCTGTGGAAGCTGCAGTCAAGAAATCAGATGTCATACTGCATTGGGCATACTGCAAAAGATCTTTTTAACATGTTAAAGAGTGAAGATGTCACTTTGAAGACTAAGGTGTGCCTAACCCAAGCCATAGTATTTTCAGTATTCTTCACCAACATCACAGTTCAAAGGCATCAGCTCTTCTTAAATCTTCCTTATTTGTTGTCCAGCTTTCACATGATTATGAGACAATTGAAAATACCATGGTTTACATTGTTGTTGTTGTTGTTAGGTGCCGTCGAGTCATTTCCGACTCATAGTGACCCCATGCACAGCAGAACGAAACACCGCCCGATACCGCACCAGCTCCACGATCCTTGCTATACTTGAGCCCATCATCGCAGCCACCATGTCAATCCATCTCGCTGAAGGCCTTCCCCTCCTTCATCGACCCTCCACCTTACCAAAGCATGACATCCTTCTCCAGGGAATGGTCCCTTCTGACAACCAAAGTAGATGAGACAAAGTCTGGCCATTCTTGCTTCCAAGTGGCATCTCAGCTGCACTTCCTCCAGGACAGATCTGTTAGTTCTTTTGGCAGTCCATGGTACCTTCAGCATTCTTTGCCAGCACCACAGCTCAAAAGCATCAACTCTTCTTCGGTCTTCCTTATTCATTGTCCAGCTCTCACATGCATAGGAGGCGATTGGCA
>NW_006921601.1:12486885-12508540 GCF_000298275.1 Orycteropus afer afer | reverse complement strand
TGATTCAAAATGGCCAAAACCAGTCCATTTCAGCTCACTGTTGTTGTTGTTGTTGTTATGTGCCGTCGAGTCGGCCCCAACTCATAGCCACCCCTCCTTGGGTTTCCGAGGCAGTATCACTACGGAAGTAGGATTGCCCAACCTTCCTTCCGAGGAGTGGCTGGTGGATTTGAACCGACAGCCTTCTGGTTAGCAGTCAAGTGCTTTAGCCACTATGCTACCAGAGCTCCCTTCAGCTCACTAATGCCTAGGATATCAATCTTTATGCATTCCATTTCATTTTTTACAACTTCCAATTTTCCTAGATTCATGCTTCATACATTCCATGTTCTGGTTATTAATGGATGTTTGTCACTGTTTCTCCTCAATTTGAGTGGTGCCACGTCAGCAAATGGAGGTCTTGAAAGCTTTACCTTATCTATATGAGTAAGGTTGATTTTACTTTGATAATGCAGCTCTTTCCCAGTCCTACTTTGAGAGCCTTCTAAGCTAAGTGACTCATCTTCCTCCTCTGTACTGGACAATGTTTCTGGACTATTCATAAATTTGTGCAGTAATATATCAGACAGTGTTTCTCTGCTATTCATAAGGTTTCCCCTGGCCAATTCTTTGAGAAGTGGATGACCTCCTCCTTCTTCCTAGTCTGTCTCAGTCTGCAAGCCAGGCTGACACCTGTGCAACAGGTGCACCCCACTGGGTTTGAAACACCAGTGGCACAGCCTCAAGACTCACAGCAACACATCACCACGGTAGCACAAACTGACAGACAAGTTTTTCTCCCTTAGCTGTTGGAAACCCCTCCAACCACCCTTACCTGGATCCCTGTGGCTAACTTCTCAATCTGTTCCAGTCCCCTTTGCCTTTTCTGTCCTCTCCTTGCTTCCCACCTCGCTGCTTGTTGGGGGTAGCCTGAGTTCCCTCTCCTCACCTGGCTCCCTGCGGTTGACTTAATCTTCAAAGTGACATCTTTGCTCTTTAACACTTTAAAAGATCTTTTGCAGCAGAGTTGCCCAGTGAAATATGACATCTGATTTCTTGTCTGCTGCTTCCATAGGTATTGATTGTGGATCCAAGTGAAATGAAATCCCTGACAACTTCAATCTTTTCTCCACTTATCATGATGTTGCTTATTGGTCCAGTTCTCAGGATTTTTGTTTTCTTTATGTTGAGGTGTAATTCATAGTGAAGACTGTAGTCTTTCATATTCATTAATAAGTGCTTCAAGTCTTCTTCACTTTCAGCAAGCAAGGTTGTGTCATCAACATATCACATGTTGTTAATGAATTTTCCTCCAATCTGATGCTGCATTCTCCACTATATAGTCTAGCTTCTCAGATTACTTGCTTAGCATACAGATAGAATAAATGTAGTGAAAGGATACAACCTTGATACAACACACCCTTGCTGATTTTAAACCATGCAGTATTCCACACTGCTGTTAGAAATGTAAAAATGGTGCATTTGCTTTGGAAAACAGTTCAACAATTCCACAAAAGGTTAAACATATAGTTACCATTAAAAAAGAAAGACAACTCACTATAAATTCTGACTTATAGCAACCCTACAGGACACAGTAGAATGGCCCCATAGGTTTTCCAAGTCTGTAAATCTTTATAGAATCAGAATGCCTCATCTTTCTCCCAGAGTAGCTGGTGGATTGGAACTGGCAACCTTTTGATTAGCAGCCCAATGCTTTAACCACTGCACTACCAGGGCTCCTAAGAATTATCATATGACCTGCTAATTCCACTCCTAGGTGTATACTTAGAGAAATGAAAATATACATCCATGCAAAAACTTGTATACCAATGTTTATAACAGTATTATTTATAATAGGCCCAAAATCAAAAAGCCAAACTCACTGCTGTCGAGTTGGTTTCAACTCATAGTGAATCCTCCTTGGGTTTCCGAGGCAGTATCTCTATGGAAGTAGATCACCCAGTCTTCCTTCTGAGGAGTGGCTGGTGGGTTTGAACCACCAGCCTTCTGGTTAGCAGTTAAATAAATGCCTTATGCACTACGCCACCAGAGCTCCTAATAGGCCAAAAGTAGAAGCAAAATGTCCATCAATTGATAATGTATAAATAAAATGTGGTATATCCATATAATGGAATATTACTTGGCAATAAAATGAAATAAAGACTTGATAAATGATACAACTTGGATGAACTTTGAAAATATTATGCTAAGTGAAAGAAACCAGACACAAAAGATCACATACTATATGATTCCAAAATGAAGATATCTGTAGAGACAAAAAGAAGACTAGCAGTTGCCTACAGCTAAAAAAAGGAGCTCTGGTGGTATAGTGGTTAAGGCATTTGACTGCTAACCAAAATGTCTGTGGTTTGAACCCCCAAGCCACTCCATGGAAGAAAGATGGGGCAATCTGCTTCCATAAAGATTTATTGGAAACCCAATGGGGCTCATTATGAATTGGAACAAACTCAATGGCAGTGAGTTTGGTATTTTTGGAGTTTGAGACCTGAAAAGGGTTAAGGGAAATAAAAAGTCACTGCTAATGAGTATGAGTTTTTTGGTTGAGGATGTTGAAAACGTTCTTAATTTCATTGTGGTGGTAATTTACAACTCTGAGTATACCAAAAACCATTGGATTGAATATTTTAAGTAGGCACACTGTATGGTGTGTGAATTATATCTCAGTAACTGAAACTAAACCAAATCTACGCCATCAAGCTTAGTCTGACCCACAGTGCCCCTAAAGGGTGGAGTAGAACCACCCATAGGGCTTCCAAGGCTGTAAATCTTTACAGAAGCAGACTTCCACATCTTTCTACCAGAAGTGGCTGGTGAGATTGAACCACCAAACTTTTTGTTAGCAGCTGAGTGCTTTAACCACTGTGTCACCATGGATCTTGTATCTCAATAAAGCTGTTATTAATTTTAAAATATTAATGATTTTTATAGAGTCTGGAATAGGGTAGCAGAGGCACTGTGAAAAGGGGGAGTCTGACTGACTTAAAAAAAATGTGTGTGTACATAACGATTATATTGAAAGGTTAATGAGACAGTGTAGAAGCCAATTTGCTGAATAATCAAGATTTGGTAGGGAAGGAATGAGGGGAGCTCTGGGGATTTGGCAGTAGGAGTTTATGGGCCCTCTCTCTAGAGTGCTGTTGTTCTGTTGTTAATGGGACTCAACTCTAATGACTCCTAGTGTCAGTGTCTCTATTTCAAGTTTCAAATGAGACAGAATTCCATTGGCCCATTGGGTTAGGTGTCTACTCCTGGATCAATTGGCTCAGGCTAAGGGGAACAGGATCATATAGCACAGTGCTGAATGCAGGACACCTTTGCCAGTATATCTGATTCATTTGCACAGTAAAAACACAGTGGTTGTTAAGTGGGGCAGATAAACAGACCCAAGAGATACTACAATTAAGTTAAACAAGCAAGATGCAGAAGTGTTTGTATAGTAAGATTCTTCTTCTTTTTTTTTTTTTTTTTTTTTACTATTATTAAAATTTTATATTGTGTGCAAATGTAAATAGGGGCCAAGCAGGTAACCTATGCAAGTGTTGCAGGCAGGTGTAAGGCAGGGCAAACTGGAAACTGTGGCAACTGGAGAGAGGGACCCACACTTAAAGAGGCAAATACAATTCATTTCCACTGATTTTGCCCTGTAGGAATGCAAGTCCAATGTTGCCAGAATTTTGGATTTTTTAAGCAAAGCTAGACACTTGGTATCTATGCTAGATTTCCTTAATATTAAAACTAAAAAAATGTCTATGAGCTATGCTACATACAGATTTCTGATTTGCAGTCTCATGGGTATATTTGTATACAGTTAAGAAGTATTTAGACAAATCCAAGACTGTGTAATCTTAGATAAGTTAGTTCCCCTCTGACATATAAAATCTGTACAACAATGCCAATCTCCACAGTTGCATTCATGCATTAACGTATATAAAGTAGCCAAGAGCTTTCAGTGAAAGATGGTGGATTAATGACACATCTAATTTTGCTCCCTCTTGAGAATCCGTTAAAATCAAGTACAGGGATTTAGAGAAAGATCCGCAAGGAGAGGGAGAAAAGGAAAAGAGGATAGCAGCAATAAATTTGGAATCTGGAAAGCAGATGCACAAGTAGTAACTGACTTGGCAGATCCAATAAACTAAGTGCTACACATGGAAAAGGAAGAGCAGAGAACCAACCCGATCTACACTACAGAATCCTTAGAAAGCTCAGAAACTGAGGAAAACACCAAAAATAAACCCAATCCCACTGTGATCAAGTAAATTTCAACTCATAGTGACCCCTCATTGGGTTTCCAAGGCAGTAAATCTTTATGGAAGTAGATTGCCCAACCTTCCTTCCACAGAGTGATTGGTGGGTTTGAACTGCCACTTTCTGTTTAGTAGTCAAATCCCTTAGGCACTGAGCCACCAGAGCTCCTTAGGAGGTAGGAACTAAAATTAGGAAAATTGGTTGAGCACTGTTAAGAGACGGATTCTTAGCACTTCCTCCCTTCTTTATACCCTTAACTGACTACCCCTAATTCCAACAGAAGGCTGAGGGTTTATTCTTTGGAAATAATTAAAAAAAAAAAAAAAAAAAGAAGTTCCTGGATTAAGAGGTACCTGGCACATTTGCAGACCAATAAATATAAGATTACTGTAGGCTGAGTGCTGACCTCCAAATGTCCACCCTTCCTGGCTCACCGAATTCAAGCAATCAGGCATCTACCCTACAGTCAGATGATTAAAATATTTTCTAGAGGACTTGATCAACCAAAGCCAAGCAAATAGAACATTGAGGATTCCTGACCAATGGCCTCCTCAGATCATCTCACAGTGAGGTTCCCAATCAGCAAGCTCACCTACATGCTCAGAGATCCCAATCAATTTTTTAGTGTCCCTTATTAAACAAGAGCAGACAGTCAAAGATGAACAGGCTATTTAGGGATACCCAATGAAGTCCTAGTCATCACCATTCTCGAGCCCTGTCTGTAGATTTGTCTTCTTTAAGCTTGAATAACATTTGATCAATGACTCTGTGAGCGCCACACTGTTGTTTGTCTTCTCAATGAAGAGCTCGTCTCAGTATTAGACATACTCATATCTTCTTGCTGTCTCCAAAGGACAGGAAGCTCTGACTACCTCAGCCAAGTTAGTCACTGCGCTACACACCAAAGAGTCTCTGTCAGACCACACACTGCTGTGCGGTGTATTTCTATTTGGAAGTTCTCTCCTCCAACTCTTCCCCTATTCCCAGTAGACAATCTATTTTATTTTTATTATTATTATCATAAGATATATACATATATAACATAAAATTGGTCATTTTACCATTGTTAAGTGTACAATTCAGTGGCATTAATTATATTCACAATATTGAGCTCTGTTAGCATAGTGGCTAAGACACTTGCCTGCTAACCAGACAGGTGGCGGTTCAAACCCACCAGCCACTCCTCGGAAGGAAGGTTGGGCAATCTACTTCCGTAGTGATACTGCCTCAGAAACCCAAGGAGGGGTCGCTATGAGTCGGGGCCAACTCGACGGCACATAACAACAACAACAACAACAATCATCACTATAAATTTTTGTCATCACTCAAACAAAAACTTGGTAATTGCTAACAATAATTACCTATTCCCCCTCCTTCCAGCCACTAGTAATCACTAATTCCTTCCTCCCAGGAAATATTTTTGTAAATGTGCTATACTAATTTTTTTACAGTGATATGTAAATATATATATATATATACACACACACACACACACACATATATATCGGCATAGCAGTGGCAGTGCTTACAAAAATACCTCCTGGAGGGAGGAAGCAGTTGGCAAGCAAACATAACAATGTGTGTGTTATTTGTGTAAAAATACGGTAACATACTTTCAGTCTCTATGTATTTGCCTATTCTAGATATTTCATGTAAGTAGGATCTTACAATATTTATCCTCTTTTGTCTGGCATATTTCATTTAACGAAGGGGTTTCAAGTTCCATCCATGTTATAGCATGTAGCAAACTTCAATTCTCTTTTTAGTTGAACAATATTCCATTCTATTAATATGTTGTTGTTGTTATGTGCCATCGAGTCGTCTCAGACTCATAGCCACCTTATGTACAACAGAACAAAACACTGCCTGGTCCTGTGCCAGCCTCATGATCCCTACCATACCTGAGCCCATCGCTGCAGGCACTGTGTCAATCCATCTTGTTGAGGGCCTTCCCTTCTTTTGTTGACCCTCCACCTTACCAAACATGACATCTTTCTCCAGGGAATGGTCCCTTCTGATAACATGATTAAAGTAGGTAAGACAAAGTCTGGCCATTCTCTCTTCCAAGGGGCATTCTGGCTGCACTTCCTCCAGGAAAGATTTGTTAGTTCTTTTAGCAGTCGACACTACTTTCAGCATTCTCCACCAGCGCCACAATTCAAAAGCATCAACTTGTTTTCAGTCTTTCTCATTCATTGTCCAGCTCTCACATGCATATGCAAAAAAAAAAAAAAAAAAAAAAACCACATACACACTGGAGTTGGGTTCGACTCATAGCAACCCCTCCTTGGGTTTCTGAGGTGATATCACTACAGAAGTAGATTGACCAACCTTCCTTCCAAGGAGTGGCTGATGGGTTTGAACAGCCAGTCTTCTGGTTACCAGTCAAATGTCTGAAAATACCATGGCTTAGGTTAGGTGGATCTTAGTCTTCAAGGAGATATCTTTGGTCCTCAGCACTTGAAAGAGATCTTTTGCCACAGATTTGCCCAATGCAATACGTCTTTTGATGTCTTGACTGCTGCTTCCATTGGTGTTGATTGTAGAACCAAGTAATATGAAGTCTTTGACAACTTCAATCTTTTCTCCATCTATTGTGATGCTGCTTATTGGTCCAGTTGTGAGGATTTTTGTTTTCTTTATATTGAGGTGTAATCCATACTGCAGACTGTAATCTTTAAAATCTCCATCACTAAGTGCTCCAAGAAGGCAAAGTTGTGTCATCTGCATAACTCAGGTTGTTAATGAGCCTTCCTCCAATCCTGATGCCACATTCTTCTTCATACAGTCCAGCTTCTCAGATTATTTGCTCAGCATACAGATTGAATAAGTACAGTGAAAGATACAACCCTGACACACTCTCTTCTTGATTTTAAACCATGCAGTGTCTCCTTGTTCTATTCGAATGACAGCCTCCTGGTCTATATGCAGGTTCCTCATAAGTACAATTAAATGTTCTGGAATTCCTATTCTTCTCAATGTTATCCATAATGTGTTATGATCCGCAAATTCAAATGCCTTTACACAGTCAGTAAAACACAAGTAAACATCTTTCTGGTATTCTTTGCTTTCAGCCAAGATCCATCTGAATTCAGCAATGATATCCCTCACTCCACATCCCTTTCTGAATCCAGCTTGCATTTCTGGGAGTTCTCTGTCAATATATTGCTGCAGCCATTTTTGAATTATCTTCAGTAAAATGAATATACCACATTTTATTTATCCACTCATCTGCTGATGGACACTTGGATCATTTTGGCTATTGTAAATAGTGCTGCAATGAATCTGTTTGAGACCCAGCATTCAAGTCTTTTGGGTATATAGCCAGGAGTGGAATTGCTAGGCCATATGGTAGTTTTATATTTAATTTTTTGGGTAATCCTCAAATTGTTTTCCACAGGTGCATTTTACATTCCCGTCAACACTGGATGAGGTTTCCATTTTCTCTGCATCCCTGGCAACACTTGTTATTTTCATTTTCTGATAAAAGCCATGTTCGTGGGTGTGAAATGGTGTCTCATTGTGGTTTTGATTTACATTTCCCTAATGGCTGATGTATATTAGTGGTGTTTTGTTCTGTTGTACAGAGGGTCATTATGAGTCAGAGCTGACCGGACAGCACCTAACATCAACAGTGGCTAATGGCAGTGATCTCATGTGCTTACGGGCCATCTGTGTATTTTCTTTGGAGAAACGTCTTTTCAAATTCCTTGCTCATTGTTTAATTGAGTTGTTTGTCTTTTTGTTGTTTATTCTTTTTAATTAGTGAATAATATTCTATTATATGGATTTACCACATTTGTTTATACATTCACCAGTTGATGGACATTTGGATTGTTTCCACTTTTTGGCTAGTGTTAATAATGCTGCTGTGAACGTTTGTTTATATGCTTTTGTGTGGACATGTCTTCATTTTTCTTGGATAGAGTCATAGAAATGGAATTGCTGGGTTGTATAATAAGTTTATGCTTAACTGCTAAAGAAACTGATAAAGTGCTTCCCAAAGTTTAACCATTTTACATTGCCACCAGCAACACATGAGAGCTCCAATTTTTCACATCCTCACCAATACATACGCCAAAACAAAACAAAACCCTCACTGCCATTAAGTCAGATCCCACTCATAGCGACCCCTCCTTGAGTTTCTGAGGCGGTATCACTAGAAAGTAGATTGCCCAACCTTCCTTCTGAGGAGTGGCTGGTGGGTTTGAATAGCCAGCCTTCTGGTTAGCATTTTATTACCACCCTTTTGGTGAGTGTATGGAAACACCTCATCCTAGTTTTAATTTGCATGTAGGAGTTCTGGTGGCATAGTGCCTAAGGCACTTGACTGCTAACCAGAAGGCTGCCGGGTCAATCGCACCAGCCAGTCCTTGGAAGGAAGGTTCAGCAATCTACTTCTGTAGTGATACCACCTCAGAAACCCAAGGAGGTTGCTATAAGTCAAATCCGACTTGACGGCAGTGAGTTTTGTTTTAATGACTAATAAGGGAGCCCTGCTGATACAGTGGTTAAAGTGCTAGGCTGCTAATCAAAAGGTCAGCTGTTTGAACCCACCAAATCCTCTGTGGGCGAAAGATGTGGCAGTCTGCTTTAATAAAAACTTAGAGCCTTCAAAACCCTGTTGTTGTTATGTGCCATTGAGTCAGCCCCAACTCATAGCAACCCCTCCTTGGGTTTCCGAGGCAGTATCACTACGGAAGTAGGATTGCCCAACCTTCCTTCCGAGGAGTGGCTGGTGGGTTTGAACTGCCAGCCGTCTGGTTAGCAGGCAAGTGACTTAGCCACTATGCTACCAGAGCTCCCTTCAAAACCCTACAGCAGTTCTATTATGTCCTATAGGGTTGCTATGAGTCAGAATCGACTTGACAGCAGGAGGTAATAACTAATGATCTTGAGCACCTTTTCATATGCTTATTAACCATTTGTTTATCTTCATTGGTGAAATGTCTATTCAAATGTTTTGCCCATTGGAAAATTTTCTTTTTATTATTGATTTGTAAGACTTCATGTAGTCTAGATAAAAGGTTGTTTTTTTAAAAACACATCTATGACTTGCAAATAATTTATTCCAGTCTATAGCTTGTCTTTTTTTTTTTTTTTTTAAGCATGTTATTGTGCTTTAGGTGAAATTGACATAGAAAATTAGTTAACCCAAGCAGTAGTTCATAGTTGATTGTTCTGAAAGGCACATTCTTCACGCTGTTTGTTTTATAGTTCCATCTATTGTTTGGCTGGAAGGTGGCCTCCAGGTCTCCTTATTTTCTTAATGGTGTCTCTTAAAATGCAACATTAAAAATGTTTGGTAAAGTCCAATTTATCAGTCTTCTTTAATGGCTCATGCTTTTAGTGTCATGTCTAAAACTCTTTGTCCAACCCAAGGTCATGAAGATCTTCTCTCCTGTTTTCTTCTACAAGTTTTACCGTGTTAGCTCTTAACATTTATGATCTACATTTATGATCCATTTCACATTAATTTTGTGGGTCAGATAAAGTCTAAGTTGATTTTTTTGTATGTTGTTATTCAGTTTCCCCAATACTGAAAAGATTATCCTTTCCCCCATTATCCTTGCACTTTTGTTGGAAGTAATTAACCATAATCAAAAGGGTTTATTTATAGACTATCAATTCTGTTCCATTGATCTTTGTGCCAACACCATACTGCCTTGATTACTGTGGTATGATAGTAAGTTTTGATTTTCTTTGTTTTTAAAAGATATTTTCGTTGGGTATGGAATTCTAAGCTGACAGCTTTTTTTTTTTTTTTTTTCCAGCAAATTAAACATTTAACTTTAGATGAGAAGTCTGCTGTCATTATCTTTGTTCCTCCATACGTAAAGTCTTATTTCCTCTGGTTGCTTTGAAGACTTTTTTCTTTAAGAAATTTGTTTATTATGTTTTTAGTGTGTTTTCTTCATGTTTCTTCTGTTTGCAGTTCATAGAGCTTCTTAGATGTGTGTTTATTGTTTTTACAAAATTTGGGAAATTTGAGGTCGTTGTTTCTTCAAGTATTTCTTCCTTCCCCAACCTCTCCTTCAGAATTTCCAACTACACATATGTTATTAGGCTGCTTGAACTTTCTCACAGCTCACTGATAGGAAAATCTTTTTTCTTTTTTAAGTCTTTTCTTGTAGTGCCCTTCCCCCTTTCCTGTGCTTTATTTTGGACAGTTTCTATTGCTGTGTCTTCAAATTTGCTTATCTTTTTCAGTGTCTTACCTGTTAACTTCACCTAATGTAGTTTTCATGTCAATATTGCACTTTCCATCTCTACAAGTTCAGTTTGTCTTATTAATACTTTCTATGTCTCTCTTTAACGTGCTCATGCTTTCCTCTGTCTTCTTAAACATATGGAATACATTAAGTACAGCTGTTTTAATGTTCTTTTCTTCTAATTCTATCATCTGTGTCATTGTGGGTTTGTTTCTATTGACTGATTTTTCTCCTCACTATGGGTCATATATTTCTGATTCTTTGCATGCCTACGAAGTTTGACTTGATGCTAGACACTGTGAACTTTACACTGTTGGGTGTGGATTTTTAAAATTCTCTGAAATTTTTTGAGTTTTGTTTCAGGATTCAGTGAAGTTACTAGGGAACAGTTTGAGCCTTTTGAAACTGGCTTTGAAGCTTTATTAGATGGGAGCAGAGACTAGTTTAGGGCTAATCTGGCCCATTGTGTGGCAATATCCTTCTGTATTCTCTTCACAATGCCCAATGAAATATGAGGTTTCTTCACTCTCGCTGTTGAAGAATATGAACTATCCCCAACCCTGCATGAGCTCCAAGAATTAGTCCACCTGCTTCTTTCCACAGTTCTTCTTCCAGTGCTGGGTAGTTTCCTTATATGCATGCACTGATCAGTACTCAGTTGAAGGCTTAAAGAGAACCCTCAGAAGATCTCCAGAGTTTTCTGTCTTTGTGCAACTCTCTCCTCTCTGGTACTCTGCCCTGGAAACTCTCTCCAGGCACTAAGCTGCTGCAGTATTAGGACTCACGTTGTTTGTTTTTCTTCTTTCTGGGATCACTGTCCCACATGGCCTTTTGTCCAATGTCTGAAAACAGCTATTTCATATATTTTGTCTGGTTTTCAACAAGAACACCATGGTCGATTAAGGAAGGAGGTCAGTTCAGGGTTTGTGCTCCATTTTGGCTGGAAGTATAAGTTCTCTATTCTAATAGTCTCCTAAATTTTCCCCAGGTATTCTCACTTTGTTCAACTACTGAACACACTAGAGTGGTCTGGGAACATTTAGGTAACAGCTGTGAAAAACAATATTAAAAACTCTCATCATTCCTCTATCTACAAATAATTCTGATTACTGCTATTTTATGTATTTAATACTTCCTTCTTATCTTCTTTATCTAATTTAATTTTGCATGGTTTTTACATCAGTATTCCCCTCTTGATCTCTTTCTAGCCCTTGACACTAATGATAATACCTTCAATCTTAAAATTTTTCTCACTGTTAGCTTTCAGGAGATCCTTCTATCTTGGTTTTCTCCCAACCCTTCCAAACCATCAGAACCTTCCTTCATAGTATCCTTCTCAGATGCCTTGTCCTCCACATACCCTTAAACACTGACTCCTTTCTATCTTCTCTTCTCACTCTAGCTGGCATCCACATTCTCCCTGTGTGACTTCGTCTAATACCCATCATGTCAGTTATCATCCATCTGCTGGGACTCACAATTTATACAGAAACCCTATAAAAGCTGGAACTCCACAGGACAACCTTGTTTTCCCAAGTCTCACAAGCGTCCTGCCTTTGACAGGGGTTTTACCACTTTTCTTTTGCTTGTTTTAGTGGAAAATACTTGAATTTTCTTTCTCTGACAGGTTTCTACCTTACACAGGTTCCAGCTTTCACAGGTTTTACTGTATTTCCAAATCTCTCTCCCGAATACTGCAGACCTATGTTGTTGTTGTTGCTGTCCTTAGGTGCCATCAAGTTGGTTGGCCTACCGACAATATGTACAACAGAACAAACTCTGGCCCATCCTGCATCATCTTTATGATCGTTGCTATGTTTGAGCCTATTGTTGTAGCCATGGTGTCAATCCATCTCCCTGAAGGTCTTCCTCATTTTTGCTCACCCTCTACTTTACCAAGCATAAGTCTTTCTCCAGGGACTAGTCCCTCCTGACAACATGATCAAAGAATGAAAGGCAAAGTCTTTGTCATCCTTGCTTGTTAGAGCATTCTGTCTTGTCTGCACTTCATCCAAGACAGGTTTGTTTGTTCTTCAGGCAGTTCATGGTATATTCAATATTCTTTGCCAACATAGTGATTCAAAGGCATCGATTCTTCTTCCATCTTTAAAATACTATGGCTTGGGTCAGGTGCACTTTAGTGCTCAAAATTATATCTTTACTTTTTAACACTTTAAAGAGGTCTTTTGAAGCAGATTTGCCCGATTCAATACATCGTTTGATTTCTTGATTGCTGCTTCCATGTATACTGATGGTGGATCCAAGTAAAATGAAATATGAAATCCTTGACAACTTCAGTCTTCTCTCTGTTTATCATAATGTTGCTTACTGGTCCAGTTGAGAGGACTTTTGTTTTCTTTATGTTGAGGTGCAATCCATACTGAAGGCTGTAGTCTTTGATCTTCATTGGTAAGTGCTTCAAGTCTTCTTCACTTTCAGCAAGCAAGATTGTGTCATCTACATATCCTATGTCGTTAATGATTCTTCCTTCAATCTTGATGCTGTGTTCTTCTTATATTTCAGCTTCTTGGATTAGTTATTCAGCATACAGATTGACTAAATATGAAAGGATACAATCTTAAAATACAATATATTTTAAACTATGCACTATCCCTTTGTTCTGTTCAAAGGACTGCCTCTTCATCTATATACAGGTTCCTCATGAGCACAATTAAGTGCTCTGGAATTCTCATTCTTCACAATGATATCCATAATTTATTATGATCCACACAGTCAAATGCTTTTGCACAGTCAATAAACACAGGTAAACCTCCTTTTTGTATTCTCTGCTTTCAGCCAAGATCCATCTGACATCAGCAGTGATTCCTCCATTCTATGTCCTCTTCTGAATCTGGCTTGAATTTCTGTTCAGTTCCCTGGAACTGTTTTTGAATTATTTCCAGCAAAATTTTGCTTACATGTGATATTAATGATAATGTTTGATAATTTGTGCATTCTGTTGGATCACCTATATTTGGAATGAGCACAAATAAGGATCTCTTCCAGTCTATTGACGAGGTACCTATCTTCCAAATTTCTTGTCATGGATTAGTGAGCACTTCCAATTTTGCATCTGTTTGTTGAAACATCTCAATCAGTATTCTGCCAGCTCCTGGAGCCTTGCTTTTCACCAATTCTTTCAGTGCTGCTTGGACTTCTTCCTTCTGTACCTTCAGTTATTGATCTTGTGTGATCTCCTGAAATGGTTGAGCATTGACCAATTCTTTTTGGTGCAGTGACTCTGTGTATTCCTACCATCTTCCTTTGATGCTTCCTGCATCATTCAATTTTGCCCATAGAATCCTACAACATTGGAACTTGAGGCTTGATGTTTTTTCTTGAATTGTTTCAGCTTGAGAAATGCCAAGCGTGTTCTTCTCTTTTGGTTTTCTAACTCCTGTTCTTTGCAAATTTCATTATAATATTTTACTTTGTCTTCTTGAGCCACCCTTTGAAATTCTGTTTAGTTCTTTCACTTCCTCATTTCTTCCATTCACTTTGGCTACTCACCATTCAAGAGCAAGTGTCAGAGTCTATTCTGACATTCATTTTGTTGTTTTCTTCCTTTCCTGTCTTTTTAATGATCTTTTGCTTTCTCCATATATGATGTCTTTGATGTCATCCCACAACTCATCTGGCCTTCAGTCATTGGTGTCTATTCCTTGCATGGTCTCTAAATTCAGGTGGGATATAATCAAGAACATATTTTGGCTCTCACTGGCTTGTTTTAATTTTCTTCAGCTTCAATTTAAACTTGCATATGAGCAATTGATGGTCTGTTCAATGGTTGGCCTCTGTCCCTGTTCTAAGTGATGATACTGAGCTTCTCCACTGCCTCTTTGCACAGATGTAGTCAATTTGAGTCCTGTATGTTCCATCCGGTGAGGTCTATGTGTATAGTTGCCATTTATGTTGTTGAAAAAGCTATTTGCAATGACTATGTCATTGGTCTTGCAAAATTCTATCATGCAATCCCCAGTGTCATTTCTGTCACCAAGGCCATATTTTCCAACTACTGATCCTTCTTCATTTCCAACTTTCACATTCCAATCACCAGTAACTATTGATGCATCTTGATTACATACATATTTGATCAATTTCAGACTGCAGAAGTTGGTAAAACTATTTCAATTTCTTCATGTTTGGTTTTAGTGATTGGTGTGTAAATATGAATAATAGTTGTATTAACTGATCTTCCTTGTATGCGTATGGGTATTATCCTATTACTGACAGCATTGTACTTCAGGATAGATCTTGAATGTTCTTTTTGACTATGAATGTGACACCATTCCTCTTCAATATGTCATTCCTGGTACAGTAGACCATTTGATTGTGCAATTTAGAATTACAAATACCAGTTTTTTTGAGCTCACTAATGCCTAGAATAGGAGCTCTGGTAGTGTAATGCCTAAGGCACTTGACTGCTAACCAGAAGGCTGGCAGTTCAAACCCATAGCCACTCCTCGGAAGGAAGATGGGGCAATCTACTTCTGTAGTGATACTGCCTCAGAAACCCAAGGAGGGGTCGCTGTGAGTCGGGTCCGACTCGATGGCACATAACAACAACAATAATGCCTAGAATATCAATCTTTATGTATTCCATTTCAATTTTTACAATTTATAATTTTCCTCAATTCATACATCATACACTATATGTTCTGATTATTAATAGATGTTCACAGCTGTTTCTTGTCATTTTGAGTTATGTCACATCACCAAAATTTTCAAAAGCCACATCATTAAAGTCAACTCTCCTTTAAGGAGGTAGCTCTTCCCCAGTCATATTTTGAGTGTCTTCCCACCTGAGGCACTCATCTTCCAGCACTATATCAGACAATGTTCTACTGCTACTCATAAGCTTTTCAGTGGCCATTTTTTTTCCAGATCCTTCTTTCTATCCTGTCTTAGTCTGTATGGTAGTTAAGGTTGTATGCCAACTGGGCTGGGCCATGACTTTGAGTGGCTTGGCAGCTGTAAGTAGTCATTCCCCATGAGGAGATTGGATGTGATGTAATCAACTTCAAGTATATATGGAGAAGCTTTGAGAAAAGTCTCTAGCTTTTTAGCACATTTGAATGCTGCATTTGGCCAAATCTATATCTCCAGTTCCTAGACTAAAACCGTGGCCTGTCTTGTTGTCTGCCAATCTTGGGAATTTTTCATGAACTTGAAACAGTGGACTTCCATGTTGTCTGCTGATCTTGGGATTGTGCCGTTTTACCAGCCAACCTTTGGTTCATCAGCCTCAGCAGCTAGCTGCTGCATGAGTTAGGAGACTCTAGCTCCAATGGGCCTTGAGCAAGAGGCAGAACTAAAGCTCAAGGTCAAGGGACCTCCACCTAGCCCCTGAAGCTGGCACTCTGAATTAGGACTTCTAGCCTCCTAAACTTTAGGAGAATCAATTCCTATTTATTAAAGCCATCCACTTGTGATATTTCTATTACAGCAGCAGTAGAGTACCAAGACAGTCTGGAAGCTCTGCTGAAATCTGTCCATCATGGCTGACTCTTTTGGTATTTTAAATACTGTTGACATAGCTTCCAGCATCACAGCAATATGCAACTATGACAATATGCAGTATGACAGACTGACAAACGAGTGGTGGCCAGACCTATAGAGCAACTACTTACTGTACACCTCTCCTTGGAAGTCTCACAATGTGGCCCAAACTGAACTCATTATCTTCCCCAGTAACATAATCTGTATCTAATTGGGTCCACCTCAGTGAAAGGCAATAACAGCCACCTTTCTTCCTAAGCTAAAAACATAGAAACCATTCTTACCTTTTTCTTTTTTCTTCTTAACCCCACATATTTAAACAAACCAAACTAAACTCACTGCTATTGGGTCAATTCTGAGTCACAGCAACCCCCATTGGGTTTCTAAGGTTGGTATATTTTACACAAGTAGATTGCCCCAGTTTCCTTCTGCAGAGTGGCTGGTGGCTTTGAACCACCAAACTTCTGGTTAGCAGTCAGATGCCTTAGGCACTATGCCACCAGAGTTCCTTTTTTTATATTTAACATATTTCTCTCACTGCCATTGAGTCGGATCTGACTCATGTGACCCCACCTTGGGTTTCTGAGCCAGTATCACTACAAAAGTAGATTGCCCAATCTTCCTTCCAAGGAGTGGCTGGTGGGTTTGAACCAGCAGTCTTCTGGTTAGCAGCCAAATGCCTTAGGCACTGAGCCATCAGAGCCCCCAACATATTTAACAGGGGAACACAATTCTTTTCTTCAAATTCATGCCCTGGTTTTCCCACATTCCTCTAGTTCACCCCTTCATTATCTCTCACCTGAACTGTTGCACAAACCCTTTGTCTGGTCTTTCTGCCCCTGAGGTCTCTCCCTCAAATCCATCCTCCACACTGTGGTCTTTCAAAAAACCAGTTAAATTGTGTCTCATCTTTTTTTGTTGTTGTTCCTTTTGCCAATTCATGTCATGTTTTAGACCCCTGATTGTTCCCCATTGTTACAGAGCAAAATCGAAAACCTTTAGCTTAGTGTGTACACTCTACTTCCAAACGCTCTTTCTATCCTTACTTCCTGCTTCTCCCCCACTCCTTTACTTTACAGGTGTATTGTTCCCAAATTCAGTATCCTCCTCTGCCTTTGTACATGCTATTCTTTCTGCCTACAAAGTCTTTCCACAGCTTCTCTGTTCATCAAACGTCTTCTCATGCTTCAAGACACAGCTTAAATGTCCACTTATTTAGTGAGTCATTCCCTGAAACTCCTCAGAAGGTGTAACACCTCAGTCCTGCCGTGCCTGGCTTTTCCTTCACCCACTTGCCTCAGTGGCCTGTAGTTATGCGTTTACATCTGTCTCTCACACTAGACTGCACATTCTTCCAAAACAGTGACCATCTTATTCCTCTATGCGCTAATCTCTCTAGCACAGGGTTGAATATAGTATGTGCTCAATAAGTGTTTGTATAATACTTGGTGCCCCTAATCCCAAGTCCATGAATAGGCTTTGGAGGGTCCTTTGAACTTCCTAATGTGTAAACTTACATGTTCTAAGGGTGAATTTCCTGGAAAGAAGATTCACTGTGTTCATTAGACTTTGAGACAGAACCTGATTCTCCTACTTTACAGAGAAGCAGTAGCCAGGAAGTTGTTTTCAGAAACCTGAAGCTCAGCCAGAGCCTCAATTTCACAAGTGGAATGGGATGACTTTCCGCTGCTGCTCATGTCAGTCAGTCCTGTGATGAGTGCAGAGCTGGAGAGAGAAGTGTACAGCACTCACCACCACAGGTGGGAATGTACAGAAAGGCTTAATTCTCAAAACCCACAACCCTCCTCTGTCTGTCTCTCTCTCAAGCTCATGAGCACACATACCAGTATAGATGCAAACATGAACACACACACACACACACATCTCTGCATGCACACAAATATGCATGCATACAAACACAGAGACACACACATGTACATACACATTCATTTGCATGCACTAATGCACAAACTAGTGACATAACAGTATGCACCCTGTGCCACACACCGCCTCACCGAGCATGTGTGTAATCACACACATATTCACATCCACGTATGTGAAATCACACGCAGTGGCTCCCACCCCTGCCTCCTGCAGAGAGCCAACGCTGCCCCTGGCATCAGGCCCACAAAGACAGCCGAGCAGAGCCATCTGTCAGTCCGTGGTTCCTGAGCACCGCCCATCCTGCGTGAGCTCAGGCGGTCGGCATGCTGGGCATGCAGCCTCGCTATTCTCCCTGGCTGAATCATGCTGAGTGAGCTGGCCCGGCCCAAGTTTATCAAATCAGAACAGAATTTTGGCAAAACAGATGACTTGTGAGCTTGGCATTTGTGGGCCTGGGAGGTAGAGACCTGTTAGAGGGAGGAAGGAGAAAGCGGAGGGAGGTGAAGTGGGAGGCAAATTGCTACACAATATACTAAGAGACAGAGAACTGAGTTCAAGATCAATATGGCAGAGAGACAGGTGCTCGATGTAAAGTTAAACAAACAAGAAAACCTGATTCAAATGACAACCCTGCCACTTACTTGCCATGTGACTTTGAACAGGTTAATTTACTTCTCTGAGCCTCAGTTTCTTTTGTAAAATGGGCCTAACTCATAGGGATGTTGATAGGATATTTATAAGTATGCATCAATCACACAGTCCCTGGCACATAGGAAGAACTTAGGAAATGGTGGTTGTTATCGTCAAGTGTAGCGCAAACGGTAAGGGCAGTTGGCTGCTCATTGAAATGTGTCTCCCCAGAGCACCTCAGAAGAAAGTTCTGGTGGTCTATTTCTGAAAAATCAGTCATTCAAAGCCCACCGTTTCTCTCTGACACAGAAGAGGTCACTATGAGTTGGAGTCAATTCAACAAAAGTCATTTTTTATACTCTATAACAGATATTGTGCTAAGTTTTTAATATGTATTACCTCATTCAGACCTCATTAACTAGCCTATGAGGTAGGTACTGTTCTCTACTTTGTTTTATGAATGAGAAAACTAAGTTATCAGAGAAGTTATGCAATTTGTCTAAGGTAACATAAGTGGTAGAACTAAAACTCAAAAACAGACCTGACTGACTGCAGAGTCTTTGCATTTAACCATTTATCTTCTCTTAGCCTGGATGGATCCCAGAATGTCCTTCAAAGATCTCCTCAGACCGGCCCTGGGGCCGAGCCACAGCTGTTGACCTGGTGATTCCAACCCCAGAGCTGGTTTTCCAGTGGATGAGGACACTGAGCTGGAGCACAGAATAGTAGGCTTTGTTTCTTGGCAGGGTGACCTTTCAGAAACCACCTCTTACACTGGGATCATTTATCCTATTGGTAACATAAATAGAATAATCCTTCTGGCACCTGTCAAAAGCAGTATACTCTTCCTGAATATGATAAATGGAAGAAAAGTGTGTAAACGGTGAGTGCATTGTTAGACACTATGTGACTCTAGCCCCCAACCTAAGTTCTAGCCACAGGTTGCAAAAGTTTCCACCAAACTAGGAAAATCTTCAAGGCCTTCGCACCTGTCTACCTTTGTTCAAACTTTTCCATGTATCTGAAAGCCTTCTCATCTTTACCTCCCATAATCCTACCTATCCATTAAGGCCTAGTTCATAGACTCCCTTTTAGGAGGCATTACAGAACAGCTGTCCTCGAAGTGATCCACTTCTCCTACCTAATCTTTGTCTGTAGGCTCAAAAGAATTGCATCAGTTAACAGCCGTGCCTATAATCATTAATGCATAGGACATCTCTTTTATGGAGGATATATGTTGGGCTTCACCTGCTCAACATCCTCTCCCCCTGTGGTAATAGCAATTTGATTTTCCTCTGGTGAACGACCCTCCCTTACTTTTGTTCTCATTGTTAGGTGCCATGGAGTTGGTTCTGACTCACAGTGACCCTGTGTACAACAGAACGAAACACTGCCCGATCCTGTGCCATCCTCATAATCATCCCTATGTTTGAGCCCATTGTTGCAGCCACTCATTGATGGTCTTCCTCTTTTTTGCTGATTCTCTATTTAACTAAGCATTACTTTGCCCAGGGACTACTCCCTCCTCATAACATGACCAAAGTACAAGAGATGACGCCTCACCATCCTCTCTTCTAAGTAACATTCAGGATGTACTTTGTCCAAGGCAGAATTGTTCATTCTCTAGCAATTCATGGTATATTCAATATTCTTCACCAATCCTATAATCCAAAGGCACCAATTCTTCTTCTGTTTTCCTTAGTCATTGTCCAGCTTTTGGATGCTTGTGAGCTTACTGAAAATACCATGGCTTGGGTCAGGCACACATTAGTCCTAAATGTGGCATCTTTGCTCTTTAACATTTTAAAGAGGTCTTTTGCCACAGATTTTCCCAATGCAATACATCATTTGATTTCTTGACTGCTGCTTCCATGGGTGTTGATTATGGATCCAAGTAAAAAGAAATCATTGAAAACTTCAATTTTCTCTGTTTATCATGATGTTGTTTATTGGTCCAGTTGTGAGGGTTTTTGTGTAACCCAAGATGAAAAGCTGCAGTCTTTGATCTTCATCTGTAAGTGCTTCAAGTCCTCATCACTTTCAGCAAGGAAGGTTGTGTCATCTATGTATTGCAGGCTGTTAATGAGTCTTTGAATCCTGATGCCACATTCTTTTTCATATAGTACAGCTTCTCAGATTATTTTTTTCAGCACACAGATTGAATAGTATGGTGGTAAAGGGATATTACCCTGATACATACCTTTCCTGATTTTAAATCATGCAGTATTCCCTTGTTCTATTTGAATGACTGCTACTTTGTCTATGTACAGGTTCCTCAAGAGCACAATGAAGTGTCCTGGAATTCCCATTATTCACAATGTTATTCATAATTTGTTATGATCCACACAATCAAATGCTTTTGCATAGTCAATAAAACACACTCACTTTTAGTCCATATAATTGCCATGGACAATCCAGAGGTAGGCATTTATTTAGGCTCTTTCAGTCAGAGTCACTGTAATTGGTTCAGTGAATGGCAGATGATCCAATTCAGACCATTGAAAGTCATTTCTGGAACTTTGCTGCAACCACTAGGACAAAGAAGACCTCTTTTTTGTTGGGATTGAATGAAGTTAGAGCTGCAAGGGGCTACTAGAGAGAAAAAGAATATTTCTGAGCATGAAGCCAATCAAGAGCATGCTATGGAGGGAGACCTAATCTTGATGATGACATTGTGGGGAGCCTTTGGCTTTAGATTTAACCATTCCTGAAGCCAGCCACTCCTTGGAAGGAAGGTTGGGCAATCTACTTCCGCAGTGATACTGCCTTGGAAACTCAAGGAGGGGTCGCCATGAGTCGGGTCTGACTTGACGGCACATAACAACAACAACAACGAAGCCAGTCTAATCTGACTGAGACAATAAATTCTGCTGCTCAACCACAGCACTTTCCTGCTTAAGCTAGTTTGTGTTGGGTTTGTGTAACATAAAATAAAAAGATAGCAACACATCCCCAATTTGTTTATGAAATTCGGGAAGACATAGGCTTCTCTTTTTAGCTTTATGTCCCCTTGGGGTTTAGCACAGTACCTGATAAATAGAGGGTCTTCAGAAAGGTGTGCTGATGATTGATGGATAAATGAATTTTCACTTCATTCAATCTTACTTTTCTTGAGCAATACCATAAGCTAAGCAACATCATGATAAACAGAGAAAAGATTGAAGTTGTCAAGGATTTCATTT
>NW_006921601.1:12460092-12486660 GCF_000298275.1 Orycteropus afer afer | reverse complement strand
GCCAGAGAACAAACAAATCTGACTTGAAAGAAGCACAGCCAAAATGCTCCTTAGAAGTGAGGAGGGCAAGATTCTGTAGTTTGGACATGTTGTCAGAAAGGACCAGCCCCTGGAGAAGGACATCATGCTTGGCAAAGTACAGGGTCAGCAAAAAAGAGGAAGACCTTTGAGAAGATGGATTGGCACAATGGCTGCAACAATGGGCTCAAGTATAGTAAAGATTATAAGGATGATGCAGGACAGGGCAGTGTTTCATTCTGTTGTACATAGGGTCACTATGAGTCAGAACCAACATGATGTCACCTAACAACAACACCACCATGAGCCAAGCATGTTGCTAAGCACTGGGATCACAAAGATTAATAAGACACATTCCTTGCTCTCAAGAGTTTTGAGTTTAATAAAAGAAGAGAGGTATAGAAACAAACACATTATTTTATAACCTAGTGTATTCTGTCAGTCTGCATTTCTTTAATAGAAATCTGAACAGTCTTGGGGGCTCCCAGAAGTTTGAAGGCTTGTAGAAATGGGATCTAAGAAGTTTTGTCAGAAAAGATGAATTTTATTGAAATCCTGAAGAGTCACTAGAACAAGTTCCCAGGCAGAGAAGTGGGAGTGGGGAGACAGTGTTCCAGAGATAGATTGTACCAGACAGAGAGAAAAAGAGAGATGTGGGTATCACTACCTTCTTCTCTACTTATGGCTTCTTCACACACTCTTTCCTCTTTCTTAGCCACACATATTAATAGAACCATCACAATGGTTAAGAGAACAGGCTCTGAGCTCAGAAGGAGTTTGGCTCTGCCTCTTATTACCCATGGAACTTTGGGGCAAAGCCATTTACATCTCTAAGTCTCAATAGGGACAATAGCTGTATTTACATCATAAGATTATTGAGGACATTAAATGAGATTACAAATATAAAGAGTATGCCTGGAACAAGATATGCTTAAGAAATGTTAGCTGCTATTATTACTGTCATAGTTAAGAATCTTTAAGCACCAAGGAACAGAAAACCCAATTCAAGCCTATTGTTTACTGGCCTAAACAGTAAGAAGATTCTTTATTTCATATAATGAAGAGTCTTAAAGCAGAGTAGGCTTCAGATCTGGAATAATCAGAGCTCTGATTCCATTTCTCTGCAGTTCTTCCAGCCCTGTCCTATTCTTTGTATTGACTTTGTCTGCAGGCTGGCTTCCTTCATTGTCTAGAGATGGCTGTGTCACCAAGTCCTGAGTAACTGTGACAACGTGCTTCCTTGTTCACATTCACCATGAGAGAGACACACTCTCCTCCCTCAAACAGAAATATAAGGCCCTTCTTTCAATATGTTTTGGCCTGCTGAGTTCTTGTGGCTGCTCCTGGACCAATGTCAGTGACAAGGGGGAATTCCCTGTGTTAATTGGCTTAAGCCTGGCTTCCTAAAGCTTCCAATCATTGGTAAGTGAGGTTGAGTTGCAATGACTGGTTTAGACTAATTGCAATCCACCCTTAGAGCTAAAGATGGGGTCCAACTTTCTCTGGGTCACATGGCTGCATCATGGTTGGTGGGCATGGGTTCTGTTAGGGAGAAGGAAAGAGTAACTAAACATCAGCTGGACAACCAACAGCATCCTCTGCAATAATGATTTTAGATTTTGCATGCTACTTCACATGTGCCTCTTCAGGCTCTGGCTCAAATAGCTCCTTACCAGTAAGGTCTTCCTTGACCACACAACCAGTTACACAAAATAACGCATACATCTACCTCTTTTCCCCACCCCTCTCCTCTGCACTTCTATCTCTCTCTACATGCCTTACTTTTACATAAAATGCTTATCAACACCTGACATGTCATGTATGTGTAGGTTTATTGTTTACTATGTCTCCTCCCTCTAGAATGTAAAATCTGAGGGTGGAAGTTGTGCTTTGTTCACTTCTGTATTTAGCACCTCAAGGAGTCCTGACTCACAGTAGGCACATAGTAGTACTTTGTTGCATGAACAAGTGATTCGGGTCAGAACCAGACTCCTGTTCTCTTCCACAGAGGCCTGTTCTGGAGCCCGCAGGTAGTCTCAGATTTCAGAGGTCCCGTTTTTTCTTCTCTATCTTATCTCTCTCTCGACTAGTTGCTTTATTTCTGCATAGTGTTCGTTATAAATAATTTCTTCTCTATTTTCATGCTAATGATTACCCCATATTCTCTATGTGCAAAAAATGAAATATTTTATATTCAAATAAAATGAGAAAGCCTGAGTGTCCTTTACATCCTGCAAAGATTAAAAACTTGGCATCTCATTTTTCTTGAGAGTTACAATTTTGCTTTTTCGTGTATGTTTGAGAAATGCCTATAGAATGTTTCCTTGTAGGTGCTTCTGAGTCTACCATCCCATGGCTTCCTGAGCTGTAGCCTCTTTGAAGTCTTCCATGGTATGAATACTAAAATTCTTTTCTAGGGGAGACAACTACAGCACTACTCTGCTTTCCCCTACATGAGACACCTGTGGTAGAACACTGTTTTCTTGAAGGATGTTTTCTGACCCTGTTGTTGTTGTTAGGTGTGGTCAAGTCAATTCTGACTCATAAAACCCCATGGAACAGAGTAGAACTGCCCCATAGGGTGTTTCAGGCTGTAATCTTACAGGAGCACATTGCCAGGTCTTTTGCTCACAGGGCTGCTGAGTGGGTTTGAACTGCCAACCTTTAAATTAGCAGCTTAGAGCTTAACTGTTGAGCCACTAGGGCTCCTTTTTTCTGATCCTAGAACTGGGCAAAAGAATAATGGTAAAAATAATAGCAGATAACATTTTTGCCTAGTACTTTACACTGAGCCATGCTCATTGTTCTTTTCTTGATTATAAAATTAATATGTACTTGTAAAACATTACATGTTTAAAGTAAAAACTGTAAGTCCTTCTATCCTCTCAATTTTATTCCCCAGCGGTAACTAATGTTAGTAGATGGTTGTATATTCTTTCAGTTTTTCTTTGAACGCACAGCATATCCAGAATTTGTGTTCCCCCTTCTGTGGTACGAATTGCGGCCAGAAAGCTGCTACCTAGCCAGAGAATACATTTTCTAGCCTTCCTTGCATCCAGGCGTGGCCAGTCACACCATTTTTACCACTGTACAGGCAATCCTGGGTTATGAACGTCCAACTTATGGACAACTCCTACTTGTCCTTTAATGTTATGTTAATTTGTCCTAATTTTGAAACGCTTGAATGAACCCCTACTTGCAACAAATTCTTCATCACAATCACCTTCACTTGCTGCATGTACAGCTTTTAAGTAATTGAAAAGGCTTCAAGTTTTTTCTTGCACTAAAACCTGCTTCCTTTGAGTCAATTGCAACTCACAGAAACCCTACAAGACAGAATGCCTCAGAGGATTTCCAAGGCTGTAAATCTTTACAGAAGCAGGCTGCCTCATCATTCTCCCACAGAGTGGCTAGGGGGTTCGAACTGCTGAACTTTTGGTTAGTGGCCAAGTGCTTTAACCACTACACTACCAGAGCTCCTTCTTGCACTAAAGTAAGGCTAAGTAAGAACCCTATGTCCCTGTTCCAACTTCCCTACAAATTCTTTAAGACACAGTTCGGGTTGGATCTCATTTGTAACCTGGAGACTGTCTGTAATGTGAGCAGAAGTGATATGTGTCACTTCTGGACTGAAGCTTGCAGGAGTGCAACTCTTTCATACCCTCTTTCTCCTGGCTGTTGAAGCCCTGGGGGATAGCACAGCCACAGGATGAAAGGACCCTGGGTGTGAACTAATGAGGGGAGGAAAAACCCCTGCCAAGCTACCTTGAATTGTATGTGAGTGAGAAATAAACTGCTATTGTGTTGAGTCTCTTTGTTATAGCAGCTAGCAGTAGCGTAATTAATACAGCACATACAAACATGCTATTTTATGTTATGTTCGCCTTCACAATTTTTTTTTAAGTAAGTTCACGCATTACAATCTTAATGTCATTTGGCATTCACAGTCATATGAAGCAGTCGTTATTATCCTCATTTTGCAAACAAGGGAACAAAATGAGAGAGGTTATCCAAGAGGACATGACCAGAAGATGAAAGAGCCAGATGGAACTGGGGCCTTGTCTCCCTAAAGCTGTGCTGTTTTAGTACCCCATGCCAGCTATTAAAATGGCCTGAAGCTCTGATGATGCTAACATGTAAGAAGGTGTTATTTGTTAGGTGTCCTTGATGAGTCAGAACAGTTGCCTTCCCCTCTGAGGTGGAGGGTAACCCCAGGTAGGCACTGCTTGTGGCTTCTTGCCTTTCTCGGTTCAAGGGTTTCTCAAAGAAGGAAGCTTCAAAAGTTCATATTTCCCAGAAGAGATAGTTTGATTTGACAAGCATAGGGTAGAAGGGTATGAGGTTTTTGTGAACAGTAGTGGCGATTGGAAGAGGCCATGACTAAAAGCTTCCTTCTCTAGCCCAATATTAGTCCCTTCCAGGGCCCTCAGAGTTTACAACTAGTAAACTAGTTTATGTCCTTAGAAGTGGCTCCATCTCTCTGGTCTTAAATGCCACCAGAAAGTGAGTTTTAGAAAGCCAGTTAGGCTTAGGCTGTCTGGGCTTCCAGGAAGCCTCAGCAGTTCTAAGAAGCCCCCATTTCCTGCTCATACCTCTGTCCTTGGTGGGGAAAGTCAGGGAGGCCCTCACCCACTGCGTCCTCCACCCCTTACCCTGGGGAACACAGCACCTTGTAGAAACAGTAAGGAGAGCAAGATGAAGTGGAGAAGGAGATCCCTCGGCTTATCCAGACTTTGGGAGTCCCTGCTTCTCGGGGGTAACGTTCATATTTATTTCTCCTAGTTCAGTATCCTTTTGTCACTTCCTGATCTAAAACCAAACCAAGCCAAACTAAACCCATTGCCATGGAGTCAATTCTGACTCATAGTGATCCCTGTTGGGTTTCCACAGCAGTAAATCTTTATGAAAATAGATTGCCCCATCTTCCTTCCATGGAGTGGTTGGTGGGTTTGAACCACCAACCTTCTGGTTAGTAGTCAAATGCCTTAGGCACTGAGCCACCAGAGCTCCTTTCTTGATCTAAAGGCAGGGCCAAAGATGAGCCAACAAAACTGATAGTCCAAAAGGCACTTCATTTTGGGAAATTTAATAATTCAATGTTTCCCAGTGTGAGGGTCATGTAGCATTGGTGGGACTTGAGATAGTTTTAGGTTCCCACACAGATACCAAGATTAAATAATATTTTACTTCTTTCTTTTTCAATATTTTGTAATATGAAAAAGAATATCTCAGGTAGGTGCTAGCAGGTCTTTAACACTTCTGTAAACCAGAAAGACTCATCAGACAAAAGAAAAAAAGTGGGGTTGGGTGGGGTGGGGAGCACAAATAAATAATAGTAGAAATAAGAACAGAGTCATAACTGATACAACAAGAGATATTGCAGTAAAAAATATTTTTATTATAATACATTTTTTAAAAAATGACCCATTTTTTACAAAAGCTACAAAATTCTATGTTATCTAAAGGGGTTTGTCCTTTGTAACAACTACTTTGGACATGTTATCAGGGGGACTAGTCCCTAGGGTAGGAAATCATGCTTAGTAAAACAGAAAGCGAAAAAGAAGACCCTCAATGAGATGGACTGACACAATGGTGCAGCAATGGGCTAAACAGAATAAAGATTAAGAGGCTGGCACAGGACCAGGCAGTGTTTCATTCTGTTGTGCACAGGTTCACTATGAATTGGAACTGACTCAATGGCACCTAACCACAACAAAAAGCCTGTGATAGAAGATAATGGGAGTTCCTGTCTCCTAGCAATGTCCAATAGAATTTTCTGCAATGAAGGAAATGTTCTATGTCTGCACTGTTCAAAATGGTAGCCACTGATTACATGTGGCCATTAAAAACCAAACTCACTGCCATCAAGTCGGGTTCCAACTCATAGCGACCCTTCCTTGGGTTTCTGAGGCAGTATCACTATGGAAGTAGATTGCCCCATCTTCCTTCCAAGGAGTGGCTGGTGGGTTTGAACTGCCAGTCTTCTAGTTAGCAGTCAAATGCCTTAGGCACTATGCCACCAGAGCTCCCATTAAGCACTTGAATTATGGCTAGTAACTGAGAAACTGACACTTTAATTTTAATTATTTTAAATTGACATGTAAATAGCCACATGTGGCTAGTGGCTACCACATTGGACAGGACAGCTTTATATCTGTACACAATCAAAAACATAGGGGTCTTCTCTGTATCCTCCTTTCTTCCTCACTCTTCTCCTAAATATCTCTTGAAGTCTCAATAAACCAATAAAAGTCAAAATGAAAATGTATGTTCACCATAACTGACACTGAGTACAAAGTATGCAAGAATGGGAAACAAATGCAGAAGCATGCATCTAATACTTGAAAGCTACTGTTATTACAACTAGTTATTTTATCAAATTGGAAAATGATTTTATTTTCCTCTTTCAACATTGTCGATAGTACTACTGAGTCATTTGTATTTTTTTAAAACTCTGAGATTAGACTGTGCTTAGTTCTTTTAGTTGTCACAAATAGAGACTCACTCAATTTACCTCAAAGTAATGTGAGTGATAAGAGAAAGGGAAAGGAAAAACAAGACAAACTTTCCATTGAATGTAAGGAAGGAACCCCTTCTGTAGAATAATGGTGGGGCCATATGGTCGGAGGGTTGCACTAGATCTAAACAGGCTCAAGGGATCTTAATAACATGGTTTCTGTGGACCTTCAGTTCACTAGACTATTAATATTGACTCATTTACTCTCTGCACATTTGCATGTCTACTCCATTGTCTCAGTAATTCCCCTCATAGCTTCTGTTTTGTGTTTCCTTATAACTTTTGCCTGCCCTTAGCTCATCGTGGTTGCCCATGCTCCTTTCTAAATCTCAACCTTTGAACATCTGTTCCTGTTGCTAAAACTACCTCCTTTTCTCAGTGTTTCTCTGTTTAAATTCCTAAGTGAGAAATATGATTACCCCATCTCCTCTTTCTGTACTGTCCATATTATAGGTCGTGGCTAGCTTACAGTGTGTGACACTTGAGTTCAATGGAAACCTAACTTTCCACTTCCATTAGCCCAATCCCTGTGGCCAAAGGAAGATAAAGTCATATATTAAAAAGAGGGCTGGGCTTTGGCTGCCTTTAGCAGGTGCATGGAGATGAATATTTTAACTTAAGGCATATTGGGTATAATAACATTTACTGAAATTAATATACTGAATACCATCATATAATATCTGTACTAGCTGGGCTCATTTCTAGATGCTGGAATCTATGATGCCATGAAAATCTCCAGTGAGACTTTGGCCCCTAGAAGGCCTGGCTCTGTACCCAAATTGCCTGTCTTTATAGCCAGAAGTTATGGTTCCTTGGTTGTGGTAAAAACCCCTGCCTTTCTCTCCACACCTCCCTCCCCTCACTTCCCCTACCTCTCCCTCAGTTTAGAGATGCTCCAGCAAAGGAGGAAAGGCTGACACATCCCCAAGCAGGTCTCAGACACTGCAGTCTCATGGGAGGAAGTTTGCTGCAGAGCTCCTAGAGAATTGCTGAGTTCCTGCTTGGGCCTCAGTAATCCAGAGATGATGTTGTCAGAGCCTGAGGGGGTAATTTTGCAATTTCACCCCTAACAGCATTGGCTTGGGCTCTGACACTTGGGCCACCTCTGACTCAGCTGAGTTAAGGAATTAAATATGTTGCCTCCCAGCTTTGGCCGGGATGGGGATGAGCAAAGGCTGCTCAGGCCTGGGAATCTCTGAGGCAGGCAGAGTGAGTTCCGCTTGGCCATGTGGCAGGGAAAGGGGAGTTTTTCAGGGGGGCTTGAAAATTTTCCATTTTCAGCATGCCTTCCCCAGCTGCTCCTGAATGCCTGAAATAAACCAGCAGACCCTTCCCCTTATCTGCAGGCTTTTGTTCCAATTAAAATGCAACTCCTTCGACTGCCAAGGCCATCCTCAAAGCTGACTTCAGTTCCCTGGGCTTTATGGAAGAGTGAGTTCACATCCTTTCCTCCTGTCAGGTTTGCAGAGGGTGATAGCAGGGAACAGTGGGAGCTCTGTGTGTGTGTGTGTGTGTGTGTGTATGTTGGAGTAGGTGTGGGAGGTGGGATTGAAAGAAAAAACATGTTCAGAATTGATACCGGGGCTTTGCTGAAAGTAGACTATAATAGAGATGTGTACCGCTATGAAGACCTGTATCTAATCTGAAGAGGTTGGGTGAGGAAGTCACAAAGGGCCTTTCCAGTTCTGAATTGCTGGGCCTGAAACAAATTTGTTCTGGAAGAGAGCCAAAGAGAGTAGGAAGCTTCTTCTGGAATCTCTCCTTTCAGGATTAAAATAGTAATAGCAGCAGCAGTAGCACACTCCCAGAAGGCTGGAGAAGTGTTGAAGGTTTTACAGGTAAGTTCAGATGGCCCAGCTCTCAGTCTCACAGTCTAGCCCCTACCAGTCTCACCTCCAATCCAATTAGAAAAATGTATCCCTTCTTCAAGATGAGGAGCTCTGGTAGTGTAGTGCCTAAGGCACCTGACTGCTAACCAGAAGGCTGGCAGTTCAAACTCACCAGCCACTCCTCGGAAGGAAGATTGGGCAATCTACTTCTGTAGTGATACCTCCTCAGAAACTCAAGGAGGGATCACTATGAGTCGGATCCTACTCGTTGGCAGTGAGTTTGGTTTTTTTGTTATTTTTTCCTCAAGATGCTTTACTGCTGTCTTCATCCTGGTAGGTACAGGGGTTAAAACACAAGTCTTCTAACTGAAAGTCAGCATTTTGGACTCCTCAGCCACAGGAAAAAGATGTGGCAATTTGCTTCTGTAAAGAGTTACAGTTTTGGAAACCGTATGGGCAGTTCTACCGTGTCCTATAGGATTACTGTGAGTTGGGATCAACTCAATGGCAGTGCATTTTTCGTAATTCTATACATCTATAATAGCTACAATGAGAAGGGCATTCCCTGGAGTTAGGCAAAGCACACCTGCACAATCTTAAACAGTCGCCTTGCCCTGTCACCACATGATCTTCCTTGGGCAGGTGCAGGCGCAGGAGGTACTGGCTACTAGAAAGACTTAGAACAGTCTTAGAGCAGAGGTTTGTAAACTTTAGCCTGTATCATAATCTCCTGTAGGGCTTGTTATACACAGGTTGCTGGGCCCTGTCACAGAGTCTTTGCATTTCCAATCATTCTTAGGTGATCCTGATGTTGCTTGACTGGGGACCACACACTGAGAACGTTTCTTTAGCGTGTTAAAGCAGAAAGAGATCTTGGAGATCATCTACTGTATTTTATTTTATTTTTTACAAATGGCATGGCCACCTACATAACATGTGCACACATATAATGAGCAGAAATGATGAAATTATGTTAAAAAATTCTGGCATAGCACACCTGTGCATATATCATGCATGTCTCATGATATTTCCAGAAGTGAATTTTGGCCTTATTCACCCTTGTTCTATAGTTCATACATATTCCTTTTTATTATATTTGTATAATAAAGATATAAGCCATAGTCAAGATGTCATGGATCAAGTTTGGTAGTACCCCAACCAAAACCAAACCAAACATACTGCCGTGGAGTTGGATCTGACTCATAGCGACCCTTCCTTGGGTTTCCGAGGCAGCATCACTACAGAAGTAGATTGCCTCCTTCCAAGGAGTGGCTGGTGGGTTTGAACCACCAGACTTCTGGTTAGCTGTCAAATGCCTTAGGCACTACACTACCAGAACTCCAGTTACTGGAAAATAAACAGTTGAAACTATGGGTTTGGTCTGGGCAGTTCACAGCCAGACCTGAGAATGGTGGTATTTCTTGTAGCCAATCTATGCCTAGGTATGTCATGCCAGAGACAGAGGGTCAGGCTGCAACCCAAGCACAGAATGTTCCTGCAGCAGGTAGGGATCGTTGTCTACACATACCTGGGACCTGTGGTGCCAGCCACATGTGAAGCTGGGTGACAGGACAGTGCAGGTGCAAATGTTCGTGGCCTTGGCTCTGTGGGGCTCCCTGATGGCCAGATGGACCTGTCTCGTCCAAGCAAGGGACACATGACCCCTCTGTGCCTGCAGCTCTCACATCTGCCCTGTGACATCTGCATGGGTGGGAAATTCAAATAGCCCAAGCATAGCAGCCAGCCATCTGGATATCGGGGTGGAATGCACAGCTGGGGCACACCAGCTTCACCCACTTGAGGGCCTCTCTGGCCTGGGATGCACGGACACTTGTACCTCCTGGGCTAGGGCTGGCTGCCTTGGCAAAGGCTATCTCTGGGGTAGAAAAAAGTGATTTCTTTCTGTGTTGAAGAAAGTGGTTTGCAGAGCAGGGAAGGAATCCTGCCATGAGATGGGCTACTTTAGAAACTCTAGGGTAGGTAAGTGAGGGTCTGCTGCTGGGAACCAACCTCTGTGTCAACATGCACCAAGACAAAGACTTAATGTTAAATCCATTGGACAGAAAAAAAATTGAAATTGAAGTCATCAATATGTAAAAAATATTACAAAATTAAGTGAAGGGTTGCATGGTATGCAGAAACATATAATGTATGCATAATTTGCATAAAAATACAGTAGTCCACCCCTCTTCCCATCGTCTTACACACAATGCTGAGTTGTGAACATTACAGAGCTGTGGCCAGTTTTCTCATACAGGCCTTTTTCTACTCCATCATCTTGCTGTTCTTTTGATAGTGATGTAGGTGGGAAACCCAGAGTCCTCCTCAGTCTCCCTGGAAATCTTTGAGAAAGGTGAGGTTGAGTTAGGGGTCCCTGGAGGCAGCGGGAGGAGCTACAGGTCTCTGGCAAGCCCTGGGCCATTCCTTCTCAAAGTCAGGATGTACGAGTGGGGGTGAAACCTGGACTCAGTCAGGGTCCCTGGTGGGGCAGCTGGCAGCAGCACCCTCCTCACCCCAGAGCAAGGGAAGACTACAGCAAGGGCGAGCCAATTTAGAAACAAATGTGTGAAGCTGTGGTTTCCTGCTCCTGCTCTGCCAGCCCTTGCTGACCTTTAGTGAATTGTTTGCCATCAAGGTTAAATTCTGTTCCTAAGTCTATCTTTAAATCAGATTTGTACATAAATTGGAACAGTTAGGTATTATTGGTACCTAATGTCAGTTAGTCAAATGTTCTCTTAGTATATAGTATATAGTATACCTTCCTAGCATAAAAAACATTAAAGAAACACTTCCAGATATATTAAAACCCCTTTAACAAAATTATACAGTAATAATGACAATAATGTTTTGATCAGTGTCAGAAAGTAGCACCCATTTGTTTTTACAAACCATTGTACATACCTCAAATTTTTAATATAATATGCTTTATGGAGGTTGGTTCGTAAGTACAGGTTACATGTAAGTTGGACATTCGTAACCCAGGGACTGCCTGTGCTTGAATTCTGAATCAAGTTTCTTTGAGGTGATAATCCTGCTTCTGCATGAGCACCTCTGGGGAAGGGAAACTCAAGCCTTTCTAGGCATCATTCTAACTTCAGCTAAGTACCCAACTGTAGCTGGAGAATTCCTCCCTCCTGAGGAATATGTGCATTGATGCCTAAACTTCTTCCTAAGGACCCAACTTTTTGCCTTCCCAAGGAGAGAAAGGCTCCCTCATGCCTATCAGCTAAGTCATAATATTTAGTAATAATTATTTGCTGAATTAATTAAATGGGATGGGAACAATGGGCAGAGTCAAACTGATAGAAGACTGACTTTATCAGCATCTACCTATAAGGGTAGCTCATTGAACTGTAACATGGCCTATAAATGCTTGCATGATCTGGCCACTACCCACCTCTCCAACCTCATCTGATGCCACTTTCTCTCATACTCACTATGTTTTATAATGTATGTTTATTTGTGTGATTGTTTGAATAATGTCTGTCTTCTCCACTTAGACTGGAAGATCTGTAAGGACAGGGACAGTGTTTGTTTTGCTCACCAGTGTATTTCTAGCACTTAGCATTGTCCCTATCACATTGTATACATTTAATCAATGTTGTGGAAAGGAGGAAGGAAGGAAGAAGGAATGAATTTCCTACTCTGTGGCAGGCACTTGCTCAGCCTCATTAAGCCCTTGTTTGAATAGGCAGAATACATACAAATAAATCATTTGATTTGGACACTGAGGTCAGTATTGCAATAGAGAAGCTATTTAAAAAAAAAAAAAATTGTATGGATATTAAAGGCTGAGTTGCTAAAAAAAAAAAAAGGGGGGGGGTCCAAAATACAATGACTTAAAGAAAATAGAACTTTATTTCTCTGTCACAAAACAGCCCCCAAGGTGAGCAGGCCAGAGGGGCAGAGCACCTTTGATCCACACAGACATTAAAGGACCCAAATTCTTTCCATCTTATCATTTTTCTGTTATGTGAATTTTACAAGGAGGTTAAAACTTACTCCTGAGTAGGTAGCAAAAGTCTGAAAAACTTTCTAGGAGGCATAGTAAGAGACATGAACGTTTATTCAGAAGAGAAAAGAAAAAAATAGGGAGAGAAAATATTTAAAAGATAAAGAAAGCAGGCTTACAAACATTGCTAGCAATTCAGCGTCCAGTCGTGGCAGGCTAGAGTGGATCCAAGATGACCGCTAACCCCCTCCCACTTTATAGGGATACTTATACCGAGTTTGAAGAATTGGGGATAGGGGCTACATGACTGAGAATGGAAGGCTACATGACTGGTTTCAGATGTGGTGGTCCTGGGTCCTGATTAGGAGGGAGCCCTGGGCAGTGGCCTATGACCATCACCTGCATATGCACTGATAAGATACTGCCTTTAGTAAGTTCTCTGGGTTAAAACTATTCTGAGGATGGGTTGATACGTTACAGGGAAGGTGGTTAATACATGATGAGAGGAATACGTGACAAAGGGAAATAGGGGAAATAGCTTGTAATTCTTATAAGCTTGGCTAAACAAGATGGGGTCTGGGAGCCATTTTGGGAGGTTGCAGTTACTGACCATACATTCTTCCATCCTTGATGCCATTGTCTTCATTTCCATAATCAAAGATTGGCTGTGGTGTTCCAAACCCATATGTGTTTCAGCTTGTAATAAGGTGTTAGATAGAAATTGTGGGCAAATGATTTTTTTCTAAACAAATGAGGTCAAAGTTGCATCCTCACTTCCACTCACAGTACAAGTACATTATTTTCACAGTATAGTTACTTTGTCCTATCAAGTCACAAACTGTCTAGAAATGGGTGGCCATTTACTCAGTTTAAATTCTATTACTACAAAAGAAAGGGAGAATGGATTTGTGGGGAAAACTGGCAGTCCCTGACATGAGGGATCTTATAATAATAAAGAATCATTACTCAGGAGAATTAACCCAAATTACTAACCCAAGCTACTAAATCCCACCAATTAATTGCCAGAAAAACATTTCCTCATGGATTCTGAAAACTATTTCTGAGAATATTTCAGGGTACTATTTCACATGTCTTCAAGAATCTGTACCTCATCAATTTGGCAATACTTATCAAAATTGCAAATGCTCATACCCTTTGACCCAGCAATTCCACTTCTAGGAATTTCTCTAATGGATATATTTGCCCACATAAGGAAATGAAATATGCATTGTTGATAAAAGGAAAATATTAAATAAAATATGATGTGCCCATACAATGGAATACCATCTAGCTACTTTAAAAAAAAAAAAAGGAAGCTATTTATGTATTGCTATGCAGAGATCTCCGTGGTACATAGTTAAATAAATTTTTAAAAGGTATAGAGCAGTATATAGAGTATGCTACCATTATGGGAGCTCTGGTAGCGTAGTGCCTGAGGCACTTGACTGCTAACCAGAAGGCTGGCACTTCAAACCCACCAGCCACTCCTTGGAAGGAAGATGGGGCAATTTACTTCCGTAGTGATACTGCCTTGGAAACCCAAGGAGGGGTCGCTATGAGTCGAGTCCGACTTGACGACACACAACAACAACCATTTTTATAGATTAGTAAAAAAGGATATATACATTTGCTTGTATATTGATAAGGTATTACTGGAAGAATTAAAAAGAAACTACTAACAGGGGTAGGTAGAGAGGGGATTGGTTGACTGTATATTTGAAGTGTATAATTTTTTTCCCTCGGTTTAAAAAATAATAATAATTTATGGAAATAAAATCCACATAACAGGGCTTGGGACCATGGTCACAGGGGATATCAAGCTCAATTGGCATAACATACTATGCAAAAACATTGTTCTACATCCTACTTTGATGAGTAGCAACTGGGATCTTGAAAGCTTGCAAGCAGCCATGTAATATGGAACAAATGTCTCACCTTGTCAATAGCAAAGAAGAATGAAGAAAACCAAAGACGCATGGAAACAATCAATCCAAAGGACTAGTGTGAACCTCAGCCTACATGACTGTGAGACCAGAAGAACTAGATGGTGCCCAGCTACCACTGTCAACCATTCAGAAAGAGAACAGTGTAGGAAACCCTGGATACAGTGGGAGAAAAATGTGGAAGAAAACTCAAAATCATGAAAAAAAAGCCCAGGCTTACTGATTTAATAGAGACTGGTGAAACCCTCAAGATTATGCCCTCTGGTCATCATCCTTCAGGGCTAGAATTGAACTCACTCCCGTGGCTTCCAGCCAAACAATAGAAAGGCTTGTAAGGTGAACATTTATACCAGGTAGGCACTGAGGTAATCTATTTCCGTGAAGATTTACAGCCTTGGAAACCTAACGGGGGTTGCTATGAGTCGGAATCAACTTGATGGCAGTGAGTTTGGTTTTTGGTTTTGGAGACACAATCCTTAGAACAGTCAACCAAGGGACACCGGAAGGGCAGTATTTGCACAGGCAGATGGCTCAGGGGGCAGAATGCATAGGAAAGAAGGACACAGGGAAAAGGTAAGCACAGGGAGGAAGTGAGATGAGAGCTGTTACACTATGGGGATTGCAGTCAGTGTCATGAAACAACGCGTATGAACTGTTGCATGGAAAATGAATTTGCTCTGTAAACTCGCACCCAAATCACAATAAAAAATAACAATTTTTAAATTCACATAACAGAAAATTAATCACTTTTAAATGAACAATTCAGTGAGGTAAAGTACATTCACAATACTGTGCAACTTCTATTCTATCTAGTTCCAAAATAGTCCCATCACCAAGGTAAAATCCCATTAAGCAATCCCCCATCCTGCCCATGGCAACCACCACTCTTCATTCTGTCTCTATGGATCTATATATTCTGGATATTTCATACAAATGGAATCATACAATATGTGATTTTTTGTGTTTGGTTCTTTCACTAAACATCATGTTTTTGAGGTTGTAACATAAGGATATACACTTTTTATGCTTTTTCATTTTAAGATCATGTGACTATATTGTCTATTAAAAAAAAGGAGAGAAAGAAGGAGAGAGGGTAGAAAGGAGAAAAGGAAGGGGGAAAGGAAGAAGCAGGGAGGGAAGGACGGAGATTCCTTCCTGTTCTTTCATCCTGGCCTTCTCCCCATACAGCCACAGTGCTGCCTCTGCTACAATGAGCCCTGAGTGCTGCTCCATGGATCTAACTGTCCTCTGCTGGCAACTAGCACTGACATCATTTGGGCTTCAGGTAAAGGACATGCTCTCCTCTTGGCTTCTATAGCCCAAGTGTAAGATAAGACCTTCCTTTCAATTTCCCATAGCCCAGTAGAGACTAGCCTATAACGTTTAAAGAGAGATAAGTGATGATTCAAGAATAAAGAAAAGGGAGAATAACAAAAGATGATAACTTTCAACTACTAGACAAAGATCTTTCCTCGAGATCCTCCACTGATCTATTTTCCTGCTGCGTTCTTGGCGTGACTTCACTACAGCAGGAGTTAATATCCACACTCGAAACTCTCCAGGTATGTCCTCCACTTCAGAATTCAAGTAAAATTGGCTCTAGGTCCCAGAGAGAGAAGTAAGTTTTTCTCTTACCACAGCCTATAGGATGACTCCCTATTCTGTATTTCCAGCTCCAAGACTATCTTCCCAAGATTATTAACAATGGTAATATCCATTCCTTTTAGGAGGTACTTCCTGTATGCCCACAAAGGTGTATTTTGGCCTTATAATCCTCTAAAGACAATTGTAATAATCTGACATTAATACATTTCCAGTATCTGGTCAACTGGTTCTAGACATCAAACTAAAATTAAGTGAAGATATGTGATTTGGAATAACAATTCTGTCCCAGGGTGTTATGGATTGAAATTTGTCCCCCCAAAATATGTGTTGTAAATTCTAACCTCTATGCTTGTGGTTATAATCCCATTTGGGAATGGGTTGTCTTTGTTATGTTAATTAGACAGGATTAATGTAGAATGTGTTTTAAATTCATCTCTTTTGAGATATAAAAGAGATTAAACAAGCAAGCAAAAAAGCAAGAAACAGAGATGGAGGAAGATTGACGTCAAGCCACATGAAGATCTCCAGGAACAGAAGCTCAAAGAGATAAGGACCTTCCCCCAGAGCCAACAGAGAGAAGTCCTTCTCCTACAGCTGGAATTCAAACTTCTAGCCTCCTAAATCATGAAAAAATAAATTTATGTTTTTAAAAGTCACCCTTTTATGCTATTTCTTTGTCCCAACACTAGATAACTAAGACATGGAGAAATATGCCAAACTAAATCTAGCTTGTTTTCATTTCTCCTCATCAAGGGCTCAAAACTCCTGTCTTTCCCAGTATAAACGTATTGCATAATACATAAACATACAAAAAATAAAAAACTAAGACGATATTAGCCACAATCTTAGATAAAGGAGAAACATAATGGTACCAAGAGCCGGGGATGAGATCACTATGACTATTGAGCACTCTACATAGTTCTAAGTTTCACTGTTGGGAGAAAGACTGATAATGGATTGTGTGATTGTCCTTGTTTGGTGAGAGGATATTTGTCCATAAATACAAACATGTAATTCAGAGATCCCCCACAGATTCCTATATAAAGGGTAGTGAACAAAAGCTGAAACAGTGTCTTAAATGATAGTGTAACAAAAACTTGAAGTGAAGCACAAGCTTGAAAATAACTTAAAGTTCTGATTCCAGAACTCGATGGGAAGGTGGGTAACAAGACTGAGAGAAGAGAAATGTGTTGAGGAGCCGCCCACGTCAGAAGGGAGGATTTGAGGACAGCATTATGTCTCTTACAGAGACTGTTGTCTAGCCCAAGTTAGCAGATTGAATAGTAATGTGCTACGAGGGAAGTTACGTGGTGTGTGAGCCTATAACGGACACTCTGAGTAGCCTTCAACTTCCATTTTAACAGAACCATGTTTTTTTGTTCAGTTATTTACTTCTGCCCCATGCATGTAAAGGGAAGGGGACCCAATTCCCAGAACCAAGGCATAGGACTGACTGGTCTAAAGGCAACCTATCTCCTTGCCCATGATTAGTCCAAAAATATGCATATGATCCAATTCTGGCCAATGAGAGTGGAGAAATCCACCAGGCAGGACCCTGGAAAACATTTATTTGTTTTAAAGAAAGAGCCATAGAGAGATGCTGTCTCTTCTTCTGGACTTATGCCTAGATTTTATGTGATGCCCAAAGAGTCTTACAACCATCTTGCCGCTTGAGGATGAAGTCAACACCAAACATGGCCTAACAGAGAACTGTGAAAAACTGGGACTGTTGAAGACATTGCTAAATTGCTGTGCCAATGAACCTGGGAACATGTCTTACCTCTAAACTTACTTTTCTGTACAATAACGTATTTCCTTACTTTAAAGCAAATTTCAGTTGGGAGTTCAGTTACTTGCAATCAAAAGTGTATACTCTATAAATATTTATTGGAAATCAACTGTTTATTATGTGTTGAAGAAGCAGTAATAAAACATTACTACCCCAATAGAGCTTGTCTTATAATAGAAGAGGGCTAAACATTAAACAACTGACTTCACAATTAATAATTTAATCATAAAAGTGTAAATTGCTACAAAGAAGAAAAATGCAAAAGAGGATTGAATCTTGTCTGATGACACATTCTTGCTCAATCTTTCTCTTAATTGGGCTTTTCAAATTTCAACTGTGCTTCCTGTATACTCAGATCTATGTTTTGCTTCTTAGAAAGTGCCTGTAGCATCCATTTGTTGACTAAAGAGATATCCATAAGCTTTAAGTATAAAAGCGGTAGGCATCAAAGCTAATGTGCTTCTATGAAAATTGTGGAGCTTGAGTTGCATTCCCTCTTGGTTAGGAGTTCAGTCTGTGGTTTGCCTAGAATGAGCAAATCCCACTTCACCTTGCAGCAATGCCAAAGAAATCCTGGGAAATGAGGTAACTAGAAGGGCTGGGGACAGTTTGGGAATGGTTCACAGCAGTGCACTCAAGTTCTTAATAAATTACAAATAAGTTATATTAGTCATCAGTTAGTGGACTTCTGGTTTCAAGATAGCAAAATCAAGATCTTTTTCATTCCCTGGGGTGAGGCCAGCAGTTTCTATAGAAAAGGTGTTGGAGTAATACCTCTACATGTGTCCCACTGGGGCTATGAGCTACATGTCCTGTTTTATTCTGGGATCTGTGAACTGTTGATAGATATTCATGTGTTTCCTCCAGGTTACACAACTTTGGCCTCTACTTTGCTCCTGCTTCCAGCTGTGCCACCAAGGATCATCAGTGAGTGACTCAAGCAGCAGCACTCAGAATTTGAAGGAAGCAGGAAGGGTGAGGGTACAGTCTTTCTGAGAGTCTGGCCTAGGGATAATTGGGTTGGCCCTAAAGAAGGTAGGGCTGTGTTGGAGGCAGAGTGGATATGGAAAACCAACACCTTGAATGTAAATGACCCCCTGGTAGCCAGCTCTACTCGGCCTCAGAGTCATTTCTATGAAATTACCACCCCAAGCCATTAATATAGTGCTCTGGGAGATGGTTGGTATTTTGCAGAAGGCCAGTACTAAATGGAAAATGTGACTTAATTCCTTTGTCTCTTCCAAGGACAATAAGAGCACGTTAATGAATGTCATTGTAAGAGCGGAGGCTGGAGGGCACTTGGTGACTCCCTGTAAGGACCCAGTCCTGGAGACCCTATAGCATGGTCCTGAGGAGGAGAGACCTTTCATTTTGAGAGTTTTGCTCCAAAATTGCCCTGTATCTGGATTAGGCAGTGTTAAGTACAGCATCTCCCTGGCTTTGGATTCCTTCCTTCAGTCTACAAACATGTTCAAGCCTCATTCCTCATTTATGAAATCCTCCTTCACCCACCTCATTATTGGATTTTCTCCCCTTCAAGGTCCAACTTCTAGAAAGAGTTATCTGCATTTGCTGCATCTGCTGCCTCATCACAAATACTCTTAGCAAAGTCATTAACGCCCAAACTAAGCATTTCCTTTCTCTCTATAGGAAGTGGACTCCAGTCCCCTCTTGAAATATTTTACCCATGGCTTCTGTAACATCAGCCCCTCTGGTTCTCTTCCTACCTCGCAGATTTCTCTGAATCAATCTTTTCCCCCTGGATTCCCTTCTGCAGCCTACTCTTTAAATGCTGCTCCCCCAGGGTTCCGTCACTGGAGGCTTTCCCTTCTTGCTCTGGGTGATCTCATCCATTCCTTTGGCTTTAACCAATCCCTCATATGCCAACACTCCCAGGTCATCTTTTTCCTGAGTTTTCAGCCTTTGCATTAAAGTACCTAGATATACATGGTCCCCCATCTCAATATTTACACAGTTGAACTAACAATCATCAGCTCCTACGAATATTCCCCTGCTATGCTCCCCAGTTCAATTGGTGGCAAGATGCTTTTACTTAGATACCAAAGTAAGAAGTCTAAGTAGCAGTTTAGCCGATTTATCTCCATGTCTAATGCCGATGACAACTTAACATCTCTAATTCTCTCCCTCTGTCTTCCCTAACCTCACCCCTAATTCCCATCATCACTACTGATGAGTTTGGATCTCATCATTTTCATATGGCTTTTGCAAAAGCTTGCTAATGAGTCTCTCTGGTTTTCATCTTTCCCTCCCTCCAATCTATTTTGTTCTCCATATGGCTCACTAAATGATCTGTTGAAAACATAAATCTGTGACTCTATCATTGATTTAAAATCTTAATAGCTTCTAATTTTCCTCAAGATAAAATCAAAATCCTTGACCCTGAGTCCATGATGAAGGCATGATCCTGGCCAACAAGACTTGATAGAAAGTCTGTGGAGGTAGGTTGGAGGCAGGTTAGAGATTCTTCTCAGCTATTATAAAGTACAAACCAAAAAACCCAAACATTTTGCCATCAAGTCAATTCCAACTCATAGTGACCCTGTGGACAAAGTAGAACTGCCCCCATAGAGTTTCTTTTTCTTTCTTTTTTTAATTTTAATTTTTATTGTGATTTGGGTGAAAATTTACAGAGCAAATACACTTTCCATACAGCAGATCACATACACTTTGTCTCATGACGTTGACCACTATCTAGCACAATGCAACATCTCTCCCACTTCCTCCCGATAGGTACTGCTTCCCTGTGACCATCCCTCCATGCACTCCTACCCCCTAAGCTGTCTCCCTGTGCCTGAGCAGCCCTTCCTTCTCTCTTACTTGTTCTCTCCAAGGAGTGTATCTACCTCAGATAAATGCTCAACTAGTATGCCTGCTTACTGCTTAGCTGGAAGCTACAGGTGTGTGTTCAATTCCAGACCTGAAGGATAGCTAGGGGCCATAGTCTCAGTGGTTCCACCAGGCTCCATCAGGCCAGTAAACCTGTTCCCTGCTTTTTTTTTTCCAAATGATTTTTAGTTTCATGCCACATTGTTCCCCCTGTCTACCCAGGATCTCCTACAAAGATTCTCTTCCAAGTGGTTGACAGTAGTAGCCGAGCACCATCTATTTCTTCTGGTCTCATAGTCGTATAGGCTGCCGATCAGATGGTGTACCAGTCGCTAGGACTGATTGTTTCCATGAATTTTTGGTTTTCTTCATTCTTCTTGGCCCTGTATGAGGAGAGACCCATTGTTGCACCTAGATGGTAGCTTGCAAGCTTTTAAGATCTCAGTGGCTACTAGCCACAGTAGAAGGTGGAACAATGATTTGTGTAGTATGTTATGCCAATTGAGCTTGATGTCCTCTGGGACTATGGTCCCGAGCCCACAGGTTCAACTACTCGGTCCCTCAGGGTTCCTGTCAGTGGCCAAGCAGTGACTAAAACCTTGCCCCTTGTCAGCCCCATTATACACCTGGGAATTCAGATCATACACATAAAGTTATTGGACCACTGTCTGCCAACCCTCTACATGTTCTTGGGTGCACTCTTCACTTCATATAGATACCTAATATTTCAGCCTGTCCACCCATCTACCACCCATGTACCTGTGTTTGCCTTCACTGAGCACGTTGTATCCCCATAGAGTTTCTAAGACTGTAAGCACGGATATGTCTTTCTCTTGCAGAGCAGCTGGTGGGCCAAAACCGCCAACCTTTAGTTAGCAGCCGAGCACTTTAACCACTGCACCACCATAGCTCCTTCACTATAAACGTACACCAAAAACAAAACTCACTGCCATCTAGTGGATTCTGACTCACAATGACCCCTACTGGGTTTCTGAGGTGATAAATCTTTACTTAAGTAGATTTCCCCATCTTCCATGGGGCAGCTCGTGCGTTTGAACCACCAACCTCTGGTTAGCAGTCAAATGCCTTAAGCACTATGCCACCAGAGCTCCTTACACAGGTATATACAGGAGTAAATATCTCTCTTCTTCTTTAGTCTGCTGTGGCACCTGGAAATACTTTGGCCATCTTTTAATCATAAGGAAAGATACTGCAGGCATGATAAAGACAGCAGAAAAGAGAAATAGAAAGTGCTTGGGTTCTGATGATGACTCTGACCCATTGAATTTATCAGCATTGGAATAATTTCTCTCCACATTTTCTGGAGTATGAGATAATAAATGTCCTAATTATGTAAGTTGCTTTAATTGGGTTTCCCATTACTTGCAGCCAAAAACACTCAAATATGAGTTTAATTGACTCTATGGCAGTGGGTTTGGGTTTAGAACACACTTAATAGTATGTTTCCCCTTCCTGAGGAGCCCTGGTGGCACAGTGGTTAAAGTGCTTGGCTACTAACTGAAAGGTAGGCATTTTGAACCCACTAGCTGCTCTGTGGGAGAAAGATGTAGCAGTCAGCTTCTTCAGTAGATTTACAGCCTTGGAAACCCTATGTGATGATTCTACTCAGTCCTACAGGGTTACTATAAGTCGGAATAGACTCATTGGCAGTGGGTGTTGGTCCCCTTTTCTTACAGAAAATACCAAATATGTTGTTGAAATGAGCTCTTTTATGACCCTCTAGGAAGAATTAGGTCTGTATCCTCACACAGCAATGGGTACCTTACTCTGTTTTGGCATTTAGAACAGAACTTTTGTTTTGTTTTTAGGTTTCTTTTAACTTATTACGGCCAAAGCAATTACTACTTCAATGAATAGCTAAATGCATTCCCAAATTCAGTCTCCTACTTATGCAAACACAAACTTCTCCACCCCTCAGAACCACATCCAGCCTGCTTTAGTCCTTAGGTCAATGCAAGGAATATAATAATAGCTAGTCAGCTACATTCTGTGTGGAGAACTGGGTGTTACATCTCATCTCCGCTGAAACATCTAGTTATGCCCAGATTGGTCGTCATGGAAACACAGCTGATGATGTGAGCATATGGCCTAGAGCCTCTGTCTCCTACATTTCCAGTGAGGGAGAGGAGCTGGTACTTGAGAACAACACAACAATGTTCTGTATTATCTGCTGTGCTGGTTGAACAAAGGGGGAGAATAGATTGTTGTGATGAGGGCTGAGTTGGGGATGCTGTAAGGAGTTAGAACCAAGAGAGCTCTGGCTCTTTCACGTACAGCCCCTGAGCACCTAAGATGTATGCAGATGGACTTGTGGAGGGTGGAAGGTTGGTGAGGAGGAGAGAGGGGAACAAGCATGTAGTGTACACTCACTGTGCGCCAGGCATTGTATATTTACCATTTTTTGAGCACATAATAAGTACCAGACACTTTGTGGCATTATTTCATTTAATCCAGATAACTATCCAATGAGGCTGATCCCATTATTCTCTCAATTCTTCAGATAAGGAAACTCAATTAAATAATTTTTCAAAGTCACAGCTAGGAAGTGGTAACCCCTACTTGAACCCAGGCTTGTCTATCTCTAAAATATATGCTTAACCCTATGCTATATACTGTCTCATTACTATGTTGAGTGCTTCAGATGTATTGTTTTGTTCAAATAAATTGCACTGATGTTAGGCTTCATGCTAAGTGTATAGGATACAGTGCAAGGTGTATGTCTGCAGTATCCTCACATATAGTAAATGAGAATCTTTTTAACTGTTAACTGTAATATAGCAAAATTCTCATGATAATTCTGTGGGGTAGAAAGCATTATTTCCATTTTGCATATGAGAACTCCTATGCTAGCAAAAACTAAGCAACTTGCCCAAGGTCACATGGCTGGTGGTAAAGGGGCAACTGAAACCAGTGGCTGTCATTTCAAAGCCATGCTCCTGCTATATAGGGCCAGGGAGGCCACCTCTTCAAGGTCTCCATCCACTGTGGTCTCAATTGCCATATGGAGTTGACTCCAAAACCTAATCCTCTCTTTGACAGAGAAGTCCCTATATCCAACTGCCTACTCAACTTCATAGGCAAACTCAGTCTACTTAAGTCAAACCAAATTAAACCAGGACAACCACCACCACAATGAGAAAACCCAATACATCCAAAGTTGAACTAAAGATCTTTCCCCCTAAAGACTGCTTTTTTTTTCTCTAGTACTCTGATCTCAGTAAATGGTATCATCACTCACTCCATTACTCATTCTAGAAACTTGGGAATCATCCTTAAAAATCACCCTTTCCTTTCTTTTTTTACATCTCATCTATCATTGAATCTTGATGGTTCTATCCCTGTTGGTTTGATTTCCCTATAGCCCTAGCTCAAACCATTATCATCTCTTTTCTGTATTATTATAAGAGTCTCCTAACAGGCCTCCATGCTTCATTCTTGTGCCCAATCCAATCTCCACACAGCAGCAGACTGAACTATCACTCTTTTGCTTCAGGTATTTCCTATTACTCACTGGAGTATGCCTAAACCTTGGATGTGGCTTGTAAATCATGTTACGATCTGTTCTGTGTTGTCATAGCATCCTCTACTTTTCCTTTGTTGTACCTATCACATTTCAAATTAACCATTGAATTAATTATTTGTATGATTATCTGCTTGATGTGTTTCTCCACTGCAGTACGAGTCCTGCCTTCTAGTACTCACTGTGCCACGCACTGTCTGTGCTGGCTGGAGCAAGAAGCAAGATTGTTGCCTTTGTGCCAGTTTCTATTGTAAATCTATGTTTATGTGTCTGCGTCCTCCACTGAACTCTGAGTTCTTTGGGAAGAAGTTGACTAGAAACCAAGTCTGTCTGACCTCAGAACCAAAATTTCCTAATTCTTGCAGCAGGGTAAGAATTAGGAAAATAATTATGTAGATGAGGAAACTGTAGCTCAGAATGACAAAGTGACTTGCCCACCGTCACACAGAACCAGGGCAAGAATTCAACCCAGGGTTTGTTTCCTTGGACCTACTGCCTCCCACACAGAAACTCCCAGGAGAGGCTAAGGGGAACAAAAAGTTGTCCCCATGTCTACTTTGGGTGTGTTGGCAGAACAACTAACAAGCATTGTGGAGTTCTCCATTCTCTGCAAATCTGTATTAGGGCTTAGTTCCTGATGTGTTCTGCAGTTTGTCCTCTCTGGTCCAAGGTAGCACTGTTCATTGACTCTACAAAGGTTCTGGTGGGGCTTCTGGGTAAGAAATATTCTGTCTGGCCTCAGTGGCCCTGTATGGGTTTCAGGTATGACCTTGAAATTCCTGACTGACATAACTTTCCTTGTGACTCACATGGGTCTCTGCTAGCTCCTATAACATCTTAGGGCATATTATAAGCAGGTATCCACTCATGTAGACAAACTGTGAAGGGAACTCCTTTGGGAGCACATGTTGAAACCACTTCTCTTCTGGTGGATAGCTTCAGGGGCGATGGGGGAGGATCCTTGTCTACCTCTTCTGTAATGTGCCTTCCTTCAGGACACAGACTACACCAACAGAAGCTGCAGCCTGCCCATGGTTCAGGGCTCTGGAAATGTTCCCCCTCCTCTGGCCACTTCTGTATCCCGTGCAATATGTCCAAATCTTATTCACCACCTACTTGTCGAGAAGACCAACAAATACTACTACTACTACTACTACTAAACCCATTGCCATCAAGTTAAATCCAAAGCATAGTAACCCTATAGGGCAGAGAAGAACTGGCCCCATAGATTTTCTGAGGCTATAATCTTAACAGAAGCAGACTGCCTCATCTTTCTCTCATGGAGCAGTTGGTGGATTCAAAGCACCAACATTTTGGTTAGGGCTGAGTACTTAAAACACTGTGCCAATAGGGCTCCTTCTTGGTAAGAAAAGGACTATAAAACTCCACCCTCAACATCTATTGTTCCATACCAACTTCCTCAGTCCTGGCTCTTCCTTGGTGAACTTCATAATTTAGGAAAAGAGATCACATGAGACCCCTGTCCCACCAAGGGGGTTCTAGGGAGTCCCCCAAATTATATCAACTCACTTCCTCTCAGAATTAGATCTTGGGACATTAATGGGACTTTGTGGGCACAAACCCTGACTAAGGGATCAACCAGGATGGGGTGGAAGGAACCCAGGGGGAGGCAGTAGGTAAAGAGGAGGCAAGGGTGTAGATAGACAGACAGGTGGATCACAGCATTGGCCTGGAGCTCAGAAGGCTCACATGACATGTGATCTTGGCAGGTCTGGTCCCTTTGCTGAGCTTCATTCTTACAGTGTCTGTAAAGGGAGTTGGCCTTATGATCTCTATGACATCTGACAGTGTGGATGTGCCCTGAGCAGGACTTATCAAAGGAGAGCAGAGTTCCTCCAAAGTGTATATACACAGCCCACACGTATTATGCACACATACATCTTAGGTGGCATATAAGGTGGCTGGAGAATGAACATTTTCTACTTTAATTGTTATGTATTTTTAAATAAAGTATAGTATATTAGGGAAAATACGTAACAAGGACTCAGTCAAGTGATGTATACTTTTTTCTTAAGTAATTTTTATGTTAGACTGTTTTAAAGAAAAATAATTATTATTTAACTAAAAGTAAAGGTGGTGGGGAGAGTTCCGGCAAGATGGCGGACTAGGCAGAAGGATTGCACAGACCCTCTTCAACAAAGAAAAGGGAAACCAATTAACACAGATATAGAAGATAAGCGTGGACCCCTGAGCCTTGAAGGGAAGGATACAGAATTGGACTAAACCCCAATTAGCAGAAGAATTTGCGTGAAAATACCAAAAAAAGGAGACATACGGAGCTGCGGTCTGACAGCAAACGGAGTGACCCTGACAGTACAGTTGGCTCGGAGATCCCTGACTGGTGGTAGGACCTAAGAATTAACCTAAAAATCACCCGGCTAGCCAGGGACTGCGCGGACTGTGCACCGTGGCTGGGGAACAAGCAGAGAAGGTGAAGAGAAGGGTGGGCTGAGCTGTGGACTTTTGCCGGTCCGAAGGACGCTGCCATTTTGTAGGTTTAAAAAGC
>NW_006921601.1:12429022-12455977 GCF_000298275.1 Orycteropus afer afer | reverse complement strand
CGAGTCAGCCCCAACTCATAGCGACCCCTCCTTGGGTTTCCGAGGCAGTATCACTACGGAAGTAGGATTGCCCAACCTTCCTTCTACTTCCTTCTTCCTACTAAAGGTGGCATATAGATAATGCAAAGCATGTGAGGCTGGTATGTAAACAACTGATATTTGGGATATGTAGATTTAGAGATTTTCTAGTAATATATCAGACAGTGTTTCACTGTTATTCATAAGGTTTTCACTGGCCAATTCTTTGAGAAGTGGATGGCCTCTTCCTTCTTCTGAGTCTGTCTTAGTCTGGAAACTCTGCTGAAACCTGTCCACCATGGGTGACCTTGCTGGTATTTGAAATACTGGTGGCATAGCCTCCAGCCTCACAGCAACAACAAGCCACCACGGTATGAAAAACTGACAGATGAGTGGTGGTTATATTACTGGAAAACTTTATGAATAGCCCTGAAACATTGTCCAATAATATAGTGCTGGAAGATGAGCCCCTTAGGACAGAAGGCACTCAAAATACGGTAGAGCTTACCTTAATGATATAGATGGAGTAAAGCTTTCAGGCCCTCCATTTGTTGATGTGGCATGACTCAAAATGGGAAGAAACAGCTGCAAATATCCATTGGTAATCAGAACATGGAATGTAAAAGTACAGATCTAGGAAAACTGGATGTTGTCAAAATGAAATAGAACATATAAAGATCAATATCCTAGGCATTAGTGAGCTGCAATGGACTGGTTTTGGCCATTTTGTGTCAGACAACCATGTGATCTACTATGCCAGAATGACAAATTGAAGAGGAATGGTGTGGCATTCATAGTCACAAAGAATGTTTCAAGATCTATCCTGAAGTACAGTGGTGTCAATGATAGGATAATATTCAGATCCCTACAAGGAAGACTAGTTAATACCACTATTATTCAAATTTACTCACTAACCACCAATGCCAAAGATGAGGAAATTGAAGATTTTTAGCACCTTCTGCAGTCTGAAATTGACCAAACATGCAATCAAGATGCATTGATTAACACTGGTAATTGGAATGTAAAAGTTGGAAACATGGAAGAATTACCGGTAGTTGGAAAATATTGCATTGGTGATAGAAATGATATTGGAGATCACATGATAGAATTTTGCAAGACCAATGACTTACTGCAAATACCTTTTTTTCAACAACACAAACAGCAGCTATACACATGGACTTCACCAGATAGAGTTCACAGGAATCAGATTGACTATATGTGGCAAGAGGCAATGGAAGAGGTCAATATCTTTAGCCAAAACAAGGCTAGGAGCTGACTGTGGAACAGACCATCAACTGCTCATATGCAAGTTGAAGTTGAAGTTGAAGACAATTAAAACAAGTCCATAAGAGCCAAAATATGACCTTGATAATATCCTTCCTGAATTTAGAGAGCATCTAAAGAATAGATTTCATGGATTGAATACCAATGACCGAAAACCAGAAGAAGTGTGGGATGACATCAAGAATATCATCTATGAAGAAAGTAAGAGATCATTAAAGAGACAACAAAGGAAGAACAGACCAAAACGGATGTCAAAAGAGACTCTGAAACTTGCCCTTGAGTGGAGAGTAGCTAAAGCAAATGGGAGAAATGACAATATGAAGGAGCTGAACAGAAGATTTCAAAGAGCAGCTCAAAGAGACAAAGTCAATTATTATAATGAAATGTGCAAAGATCTGGAGTTAGAAAGCCAAAAGGGAAGAATATACTTGGCAATTCTCAAGCTGAAAGAACTGAAGAAAAAAATACAAGCCTTGAATTGCAATATTGAAAGATTCTGTGGACAAGATATTGAATGATTCAGGAAACATCAAAAGAAGATGGAAGGAATACACAGAGTCACCATACCAAAAAGAATTGGTTGATGTTCATCTATTTTAGGAGGTGGCATATGATTAAGAACCAATGGTATTGAAGGAAGAAGTGGAAGCTGCACTGAAGGAATTGGTGAAGAACAAGTCTCCAGGAATTAATGGAATACCCATTGAGATGTTTCACAAATGGATGCCATGCTGGAGGTACTCACTCATCTATGCTAAGAAATTTGGAAGACCTGGCCAACTGACTGGAAGAGACCCATATTTGTACCCATTCCAAAGAAAGGTGATCCCACAGAATGTGGAAATTATCGAACAATATTATTAATGTCACACGAAAGTAAACTCTTGTTGAAGATAATTTAAAAATGGTTGCAGCAGTGTATTTACAGAGAACTTCCAGAAATGCAAGCTGGATTCAGAAGAGGATGTGGACCAAAGGATATCATTGCTGATATCAGATGGATCTTGGCTGAAAGCAAAGAAAACCAGAAAGATATTTACTTGTGTTTTATTGACTATGCAAAATCATTTGATTGTGTGGATCATAACAAATTATGGATAACTTTGAGAAGAATGGGAATTCCAGAACACTTAATTGTTCTCATGAGGAAACTGTACCTAGACCAGGAAGCTGTTGTTTGAACACAACAAGGGGATAATGCATGGTTTAAAATCAGGAAGGGAGTGAGTCAAGGTTGTATCCTTTCATCATACTTATTCAATCTGTATACTGAACAAATAATCCAAGAAGCTGGAATAGAAGAGTGTGGCATCAGCATTGGAGGAAGACTCATTAACAAACTGTGATATGCAGAAGACACAACTTTGTTAGCTGAAAGTGAGGATGACTCGATGCACTGACTTCTGTTATGTTGTTGTTAGGTGCCGTCGAATTGTTTCCGACTCATAGCAACCCCATGCACAGCAGAACGAAACACCGCTCGATCCCACACCAGCTCTATGATCCTTGCTATACTTGAGCCCATTGTCGCAGCCACTGTGTCAATCCATCTCGTCAAAGGCCTTCCCCTCTTTCTTCAACCCTCCACCCTACCAAGCTTGACATCCTTCTCCAGGGAATAGTTCCCTCTGACAACATGACCAAAGTGGGTGAGATGAAGTCTGGCCACTCTTGCTTCCAAGGAGCATCTCGGCTGCACTTCCTCCAGGACAGATCTGTTAGTTCTTTTAACAGTCCGTGGTACTTTCAGCATTCTTCACCAGCAAGCACCACAACTCAAAAGCATCACTTCTTCAGTCTTCCTTATTCATTGTCCAGCTCTCACATGCATACGAAGTGATTGGAAATATCATGGCCTGTGTCAGGTGCACCTTAGTCCTCAGCACTTGAAAGAGTTCCTTTGCGGCCGACCTGCCCAGTGCTACATGTCCTCTAATGTCCTGACTGCTGCTTCCCTTGGCATCAATTGTAGAACCAAGCAATATGAATTCCTTGACAACCTCAATCTTTTCTCCATTTATCATGATGCTGCTTATTGTTCCAGTTGTGAGGATTTTTGTTTTCTTTATATTGAGATGTAATCCATACTGCAGACTGTGTTCTTCAATCTTCATCAGTAAGTGCCTCAAGTCATTTTCACTTTCAGCAAGCAAAGTTGTATCATCAGCATATCTCAGGTTGTTAATGATTCTTTCTCCAATTCTGATGCCACGTTTTTCTTCATATAGTTCAGCTTCTTGGATTATTTGCTTAGCATATAGATTGAATAAGTATGGGGAAAGGATACAACCCTGACACACTCCCCTCTTGATTTTAAACCATGTAATTTCACTGACTGGTGAAGAGTAAAAACTACAGTCTGTAGTATGGATTATATCTCAACATAAAGAAAATGAAAATCCTCACAACTGGACCAATAAGCAGCATCACAATAAGTGGAGAAAAGATTGAAGTTGTCAAAGATTTCATATTTTCACAATCAACACCAATGGAAGCAGTAGTCAAGACATCAGACTGTATTACACTGAGCAATTCTGCTGCAAAAGACCTGTTTAAAGTGCTGAAGAGCAAAGATATCTCTTTGAAAACTAAGGTGTGCCTAACCCAAGCCATGGTATTTTCATTTGTCTCGTATGCATGTGAAAGCTGGGCAATGAATAAGGAAGACCAAAGAAGAGTTGATGCTTTTGAGTTGTGATGTTGGTGAAGAATACTGAAAGTACCATGGACTGCCAGAAGAACTTATAAATCTATCCTGGAAAAAATGCAGCTAGCATGCCCCTTGGAAGTGAGAATAGCCAGACTTTGTTTTACCTACTTTGGTCATGTTGTCAGAAGGGACCATTCCTTGGAGAAGGATATCATGCTTGGTAAAGTGGAGGGTCAACGAAAAAGGGGAAGGCCCTCAACAAGATTGATTGACACAATGGGCTGCAACGATGGGCTCAGGTGTAGCAAGGATTGTGAGGCTGGCACAGGACTGGACAGTGCAGCCATGAGTTGGAGCCGACTCAGTGGCAGCTAACAACAACAGATTTAGAGAACACTCCATTTCCCCTGAGGACACTTAACTGGTTTAGCCTTGTCTTCTGTACTAATCTTTTCCAATGGGAACAACATATCTGATCGCAGTTCCTTTTAATCCTCTGTTGTGAAACTCAGAACTAAATTTGAAACGCAGTCTCAGAAATGTTATTGATCCTGTATTTGCAGATATGTGCTCTTCGTTTTGGACCTGATTTCCTTTCTACTTCTAAATTATTGTTTCACCGAGGATTCTTCCATTTTCAACTGTGGAATGTGGAAAATGATGAATATATATAAATAGTATTCAAAATCAGGGAACTATTAAGTGCTAAAATGTATACCTCTGACGAATAAGGATTGACATCAGTATTGTTGTTGTTGCTTGCTGACAAGTCAGCTCAACTCATGGCGACCTCATGTGTAGCAGAATGAAATGCTGCCTGATTCTCCTCTGTCCTCAAAACTGTTGCTCTGCTTGAGCCTATTGTTGTAGTCACTGTGTCAATTCATTTCATGGAGGGTTTCTTCATTTTTGGTGACCCTCTGTTTTAACAAACATGATGTCTTTTTCTAGCAATTGATCTTTCCTGATGACATGTCCAAACTAAGCAAGACACGAAGTCTCTCCGAGCTCATGTCTAAGTTGCTTTCTGGCTGTGCTTTCTCCAAGACAGATTTGTTTGTTCTTATGGAAGTCCATGGTATATTCAATATTCTTCACCAACATCACAATTCAAATGAGTTGACATCGATATAGTCCTTAACCATTTACATAGCAGTTATCACATATCCTTTCTCATATTGTTTATATCTCATTAATAAACCTCATAGGCACCTATTGGAGTAGATAGTATTTTCATCCCCATGTTACATGAGAGGAAAATGAGTCACGAAGCAGGAAGATTACCTACTCATGGTCATATAGGTTAAGAGTCAAATCTAGGTCCTCTGACTCCAATTAACGTATTTCTTCTGTGTTACCATAATTTTACTTGTTTTTGTTTTTTAAAACAAGACCAATAGCCCCCAGGTGGAAACGGAAGGTTGAACTGAAGACAGAGAGGAATGCCAAGAGCTCCTGAGCTTGAAGCACATGATCCCCGCCTGCCCTGATTACCCTGGAATCACTCACTGGCCAGCAGTCCTGCGGGAAGGCTGCCAGGGTGCCCTTGCCAGCAATCCACTTCATTTATGGCTGTCTGCAGTGGCACGCGGGCTCTGAGCAGTTAACGGAGCATTCAGCAGGCCCTGGCCAGGCTGAGTCTCTTGCAGAACCGCTTCCGCCTCCTTGGCTTGGCTTTTCGCAGGCTTAAAGACTCCTACCTTTGAGCACAGCCTGATAGCGTCCCTTGTCAGCAGTGGTGGAGGCACCCAGTATCCCGCTCACTGCCTCAACATGTTCCAGCGCAATGCCCCTCCAGAGTCACCCACCGAAATGCATAGCCCCGGGCCAGCCTGGCCAGGGATTGGAGTATGAGTTCGCGAGACAGAGGGCTCTCTGCTAGCACCCTTCAGCCCACCAGCCTGTGATTCTTCATATCTGTCCAGCCTGCTGGTCCTCTCTCCTTACTGCTACGTTCCTTCTTTGCTCTGAGAACAAAAGTCTTTGGTTCAGTCAGTTCTGGTTTCCAAGCACTAAGGGAGATTTTTGTGAATTGTGGTAATGGTCCCTTAAGCACTAAAATAGTGAGCATGACCTTTTCTTTAAAAAAAAAAAAATAATAATAATAAGAGAAAAATACCTCTCCTCTCCTCACTCCTTTAATTACATAAACACAATATTCAAGGTAGGAAAAACAATAAACAAATAAAAAGAGTAACATAAGGGAAAAAAAAAAAAATTAAAAATCTCTTTTAATCATCTCTTCCTCCCAAACTGGAGGACAACCACTGTTAACATTTTAGTATCTGTTCTTTCAATATTTTTTATGCCCGCCTAAGGTACTTGACTGCTAACCAGAAGGCTGGCGGTTCAAACCCACCAGCCACTCCTCGGAAGGAAGATGGGACAATCTACTTCTGTAGTGATTGATACTGTCTTGGAAACCCAAGAAGGGGTCGCTATGAGTCAGGGCCGACTCGATGTCAGATAACAACAACAACAACATGTCAGCATAGTTGTTTTTCCTACCCTCCCCCCAAAAAAGGCATCTATATTGTGGTTATTATTTTGTAAGATTTTAAAAATTATTTATTTTGCTTAGCAGTAAATCATAAACACTTTCAGCCATTATTCTTCTACAATGTGATTCTTGATGAGTGCAAGCATTTTATTCCATGGTTATATAATAACTTATTTAACCAGTACTCTGTTGTTTGGCATTTAAAGTGGTTTCTTTTTTCTCCTATCGATGGCACATAACAACAACAACAACATGATATTGATGTGCTAAGTATTGATGAAGTTACATTTTCATGTATTATTGTTCATTATATTCTTAAAATAAAGTCTTAAAAGTAGTATAGCAGAGTCAAAGAGTATGCACATTTTTAAGGCTTTACACCAGGAATGCTATAGTGGTCTTAAAATATAATTTTTATTTAATGTAAAAATAACATCATAGCAACAATAATGTATTCCCCAAAAGCAAAAGCTGTCGGCAAACATCCTTTGCTGACAAATCAATTCTTTTTACTTGTTCATTTTCCTTCTGGTTTCTGTCCATATGCAGAGAAAATTTTCACATAGTTGTGTTTTATCTGTGTGAGGCTGTTCTTAGGAACTCATATTCACACTGGCTACAGAGTCTGAGTAAAATCATTTAGCAAAAAAAGGAAAAAGGTAAGAATCCTACCCAAATCCAGCAAGAGATACAGGAGTCCAGCCAGGCCTGTTGGGTTGGAACTGGAATATTGTTCTAGAACTAAGAACAACTCTCCAGAATTCAGCAGCTGGACTTCTTGACCTTTGCCGTTTACCTAGGTTAGCCACTCTCCAGGCTTTTGGGTTTTTCTGTTTCTGTCCTCTCCATTCCCCTGCCTGATTTCTTTACCTTCTACTCTGTATCTTTTCTTAGCCTAATATTTTCTGATTCCTTGTAGCAGATGTATTCATGCACCTCAGGGCTTGAACTCATGACCTCTGTATTCAGCTCCTTACTGTGATTTGCGTGATTCTCTCGGTATTACCCAATTCTCATTACAAAGCATGAGAAACAGATTGTCCCCGTGGACCCCTGTTTGCGCAGAATTTTGCAGCAAAGTATCTGAAAAGGTGTTGGTTAGCCTCCAAATTGGCAAATCTGGATCAGTGGCCTACCTCTGAGCTAGTCAGCTCTGTAGAAAGAGATCACAGAGTCATATGGTATAGAACATGGTTGCTTAGGGCTGCTCTCTGTTCAGCTTGTGCTGTTTGGGGTACAATTTCTTGAAAAAGTGACAGTGGCTGTGGCACGTAGCTGGTTTCTTATGTATAGTATAATAGCATAGATATGATTATATATTCCAATATTTTAAGTATTATGTCATAAACATATAAAGACTTTATAATCATTGAGTTTAATATAAACAAAAAACCAAACTCACTGCTGAGGGGTCAGATCCGACTCATAGGGACCCTTCCTTGGGTTTCTGAGGCGGTAGCACTACGGAAGTAGATTGCCCAACCTTCCTTCCGAGGAGTGGCTGGTGGGTTTGAACTGCCAGCCTTCTGGTTAGCAGTCAAATGCCTTAGGCACTATGCCACCAGAGCTCCCTGAGATTAATATAGGCATGTCAATTCATCCAGTGAATAGACTGTAATTTACTTAAACAATATAGAATTTAAATTTGTTGTTGTTGTTATGTTGTTGTTGTTAAGTGCCGTCGAGTCGTTTCCGACTCATAGCGACCCCATGCACAGCAGAACGAAACACTGCCCGATCCCGCGCCAGCCCCACAATCCCTGCTATACTTGAGCCCATCATCGCAGCCACCGTGTCAATCCATCTTGTTGAAGGCCTCCCCCTCTTTCGTCGACCCTCCACCCTACCAAGCATGACATCCTTCTCCAGGGAATGGTCCCTTCTGACAACATGACCAAAATAGGTGAGATGAAGTCTGGCCATTCTTGCTTCCAAGGAGCATTCTGGCTGCACTTCCTCCAGGACAGATCTGTTAGTTCTTTTAGCAGTCCACGGTACTTTCAGCATTCTCTGCCAGCACCACAACTCAAAAGCATCAACTCTTCTTCGGTCTTCCTTATTCATTGTCCAGCTCTCACATGCATACGAGGCGATTGGAAATATCATGGCTTGTGTCAGGTGCACCTTAGTCCTCAAGGAGATATCCTTGCTCCTCAGCACTTGATACAGTTCCAGAATTTAAATTTAGTTCAAAAAATTTTAAGCGTTTGGACAATTCTGTAATGAACAACTTTATATACATATATACTTTTGTGGGACCTCTGGTGGTGTAGCGCCTAAGGCACTTGACTGCTCACCAGAAGGCTGGCGGTTCAAACCCACCAGCCACTCCTGGGAAGGAAGGTTGGTCAACCTACTTCTGTAGTGATACCGCCTCGGAAACCCAAGGAGGGGTCGCTAGGAGTTGGCTCCAATTTTACTGCAGTGCTTGGTGCTTTAAATATTTTTGTACGTTTCTCTTAGCAATGTATCAGTTAGGAATGTATTCAGCTATAAGAAACAAAACTACTCTACATGACTTTTAAAATAGGAGGTTATATATTTTTTTATCTCTCGTATAACAAGACATTCAGAGGTAGGTGGATGCTTGCATCAGTTCTCTTGGCCTTTTCTCAGAAGGGCTGCTGCAGCTCGAACTTTAGACACTAGCATTCAAGGCAGAAAAGAGGAAGAGCTCATGCCATTCATGTCTGCTTTTTGTTCTCATCATCCCAGACTCACTCCTACAGACACCGATGTGTGCCTCATTTTCTAGAATTGTGTTACATGTCACCCCCACTTGTAAGGGAGGCTAGAAAACTACGTACCTTGTCAACCTATTTAGTGGGAGGCAGCTGGGAACCAAAGCGTTAGTAATGGTTTATTAAATCAGCCATCTTATGGTGCCTGTCACAAGGGCTCTCAAATGTATTGAAGCTACAGAAAACTTCCTTGCAACAAAATCTTGCTTGGAAGTCCATTTGGAAAAGCTGATGAACACAGAATTGCTCTGTCCAGCATCCATATCATCATGCAATTTGTATCTAAGTCTCCTGTTTGGGGGAGACTGAAGCATGTGATTTAGTTTCAACCAATCTGACATTCTTTCCTTTATCTTTGAATCATGTGACAGTGTGGGGGTAATAGGAGGTATTTTTCCTCTTAGCTACAGTGCCACACATACCTGACTGTTCCTTCTCTGTGAACTCTGGTGTGGCTCCAATTGCCTAATTCCCTGGAATTCTCTTGTTTTCTGTTTTCGGAACCTGATTCTATAGTTTCCTATTGATTCTTTGAGCCTTTGAGTCTCTCCAGTGCATTGACTTTTTGCTGAAGATAGGGTTAGTTTTTCTTTTTTATAGCCCCAAACCATGGCTAATACAGGGCTAATACGGTTAATAGTATCTTCAGAAACAATTCTGCAGAATTTCTGGCATAGCAAGGAGCATAGTTTAAAATCTTCTGCCTTAGGATAAATCCCTTGGAATGGAATTAAGGGGCAAAGGTACAAATATTTTAAGTTTCTTGATAATTATTGCCAAATAGCTTTCCAAAAGTGTTGTGCAAATTTACCTAACCACAAGCATTTTGTGTTACTGGTGTTTTAATTTTTGCTTGTATAATATTAAGGAAACAGCTTCTATTAATGTTTTATTTTGCACATGCTTGAAAATATAAAGCTAAACTTTTTCAGTTTTGCTGACTTATAATTACATTTGTATTTATAGAAGCTACTTGTTTATTCAAGCTTTAATCTTTCTTTTTAAGTATGAACTTTATATGATTTAGATATTCATTCTTTGAATGCTTACTGCAAACAATTTCCTCATCTATTTTCCTTTTTAATTTTATCATATTACTTGTCTTTGTATAGACAAAGACATTTTTATGTGGTAAAATCTGCTCATCTTTTTCTTTGTGATTTCTTCTTCTGCCTTGATGCTTTAAAAGTTACTATTCCTCCAAAGATCTGATAGTGAATTCAATTTCCTGCACACTTCCCTTTGATTTGGTTTTTATATATTTAACTCCTTAATCCACATGAGATATATTTTTGTGTATGGTATAAAGATAAGAGTCAAAATGATCACCCTGGCTTTTAGATTCATATGCTCTTGAGAATAAGCCAGGCCTCTGTTATTATTCTTTTCTTCTTCTTTGTTTTGGGTTTTAGTAATGCAAAGAAAATTGTCCAGAGAGCCTGGAGCTTGTTATTGAGAGAAATATGAGTGAAATGGAGAGAGAAAGAACCTTAAGACAATTGAGATAGAAACAGAGACAGAACAACTGAGACGGAGGCAGCAAGGCTGAAATAGAGACTGAAACAGAAAGAAAAAGAAGCAAAAAGTCAGAGAGAGCAAAGCCATGGGAAGGAAACCAAGATCCAGAGTAGGAGAGGGGTTTGTGTGTTTCAGGCCTGGAGGTTGGGTTGGAGACCACACCAGCTGTGGAAGTGACTGACAAGAGGCTGAGGCAAGGTCATGGGGTAGCAATGGAAGAACTTCTTCACAGCAGCTGTCCCCATCCAGCTTTAGCCGGTTCCAGGCCACAGGGAAGGCTTGCATACCATTTTGGGACCCTAGTTTTACCATCTTTTCCAGTTGGCTTTAGATCTGGGGGATCTCGGGGGCATAAAAGAAAATAATTCTCTCTTTTCCATAGTCTTCCTTCTCTCTAAGGAGCTCAGGCAGCACAGTGGTTAAAGCATTCAGCTGCTAACCAAAAGGTCAGTGGTTCGAACCCACCAGCCACTCTGCAGGAGAAAGATGAGGCAGTCTGTTTCCATAAAGATCTACAGCTGTGGAAGCCCTATGGGGGTTGCTGTGAGTTAGAATTGACTTGATGACAGTGAGTTTGGTTTGTTTTAGTCTCCTTCTCTCTGGTCTGGCTTTAAACATGCATTCAAGGAAGGGTGAGATTCTGAGGACCAATAGTCTAAATTTGTCACCAGTAGGGGCCATATAGTACAAATATCTCAGCCCGGCTCTGAAGTCTCACTCTTCCATCCCACATTACTTCCAGCCCAGTCTACTTCCTAGAGCTTAACCCCACAAATCTCCCAAAATGTTCCAGCCAGCACACTTTCTTCACTATCACTAGTTGCCATTTTTGGGATAAGGAGTATTGGGCTCAGTGTGTGATAAGAAGGGGAGTAACATTTATTGAACAGCTACCGTGAATTAGACACTAGACTAGGTACTCCATACAATTAACTTGCTTAATTCTCACAATGGCATTTTGAAGTATTATACTTATCGGAGGAGTTAAGTAACTATGCCAGTAAATAAAAGGTGGATGTGGGATTTGAACCCTGTCCTACTGAATTCCAAATCTTGTAGTCCTTTTCCCTACATCAAGATACCAGTCTTATTCTGCATCTCCATAGAGATTGCCTTCCCTGGAATGCCTAGCTCTTTGTCTCTACCTACTCAGATGCCGTCTTCCCATCTTTCCTGCCTCCAGGGTTACTTTCCTCCCCCTATCTCCTGCAGCTCAGCTTTCATTTGGCACTGAAGCCTTACTTGTAGTCCTGTCTTCTACTCTTATCAAAATATTGTGGCATTTTTGTTTTGTTTTCTCCACTGAGTTATAATCTGGCACTGTGTATTTTACTTCCTTAGACTCCCTGCATCACTTCACCCAATGCTGTCCAACTGTTGGTTGGACACTCAATAAACATTTTCTGACAAACATCTATATGCTGGGCGCTGAGCTAGGGACTGCAAATATAAAATGGTCTGTGTCTTCAAGAACTTTGAGCATTGTGCACATAAGAGGTGTTTACTATTTGTCAACAAATATTTTCCAAATCAGCTTTAATAGATTCCTGCCCAGAATTATGTCCAAGGCACTGGCATGCTCTAGCCACAGAAAGGTGTGGGTCAAGTAGACCTCCCTTGCTGATGATCCCTGTGACTTGTTTGTGGCATGAAAATCTATGCATAGGGACCAAAGACTAAATGGCATTTCCTTCTGAGTACTTTCAGGCCTGGACCTTGGGATATTGTGACTCTAAGATGTGATCCCTTTCTCAAAGCTCTTATCACAGTCTATATTTTTAATGAGTAGCACTGAGGGATGTTGGCATATATCTTGCCTTGGGGTCAGAGATTTCTGGCATCAAATTCAGGTTCTACTTACATGGCCGTTAGGTAACTCCTTCAACTCCCGAGTGTTAGTCACCTTGCTTATTATTAAGATGATAATAGTATCTGCCTCACATGGCTAAGTACATAGTGCATACGAACAGTAGCAAGTTAGAAGAAAATAGAGGATTTTATTTATAATTAGAGCTTTCTAAAGCCCCAAAATGTGACTTTGGGCTCCTCAACAACCTTCCCTGTCTTTCATTATTTTTACTCCCTGGTAAATTGACAGGAGGAACTCTGGTGGTGTAGTGTCTAAGATACTTGACTGCTAACCAGTAGGCTGGCGCTTCAAACCCACTAGCCACTCCTCAGAAGGAAGATGGGGCAATTTACTTCTGTAGAGATAATGCCTCGGGAACTAACCCAGGGAGGGGTCGCCATGAGTCAGATCTGACTCAATGGCAGTGAGTTTGTTTGTTTGTTTGTTTTTTTGGTTCTTGTGGTATAGTGGTTAAGGCATTTGGCTGCTAACCAACAGGTCAGGGGTTCAAACCCACCAGCTACTCCATGGAAGAAAGATGCTTCTGTAAAGATTTACTACCATGGAAACCCAGTGAGGGTCTCTCAGAGTTGGAATCCACTCAATGGCAGTGAGTTTTTTTCAGTTGTTTAATTAACACATGATCTATACTTTTTAAAGCAGAAGGTGGCTATTGACATGCATTTTTTTTTGACATGGGACAATTGATCTGCATTTGTAGTAGCTCACAATTCTATCTAACTCCACAAAATTAAATAACTACCTCTTAAGTGAATTTCTGAATATAAAATTCTTTGTTGACATTCATTTTAGCGGGTTTTAATTAATTTTTCCAAATAGGTAAAACATTTACACAGTTTAAAAATCAAAAGGCATCAAGTAGATGTTATTGTTATTCCCATTTGAAATGGCTAAAGCGAGGCTCAAAGAGGTTTTAGTGACCTGCTGCAAACCACTGTGTCAGTGATGGGGATGGGACTTGAAGTCATGTCTTCTTACTTCAAAATCCATGTTCTTTCTATCATATCAATCTATCCTTTGAAAAAATAATTTTATCCTCTGAATAGGATAAAACAGGATGGTCATTTAACCTCTCAGGATTTCAGTTTCTTGATCTATAAAACAAAGGGTAGAGTTGATATCCCTTGTTTATGCTTCCCCAGCACCCATTCATCATTCTTCTGGTACCAACTTCATGCTCCTTGTGGCTCTAGTCCACAAGGAGGCTCACGTGGGGTTAACACCATCTACATCTGCAAGAGCAGACTTATGACTCAAGCCTGGCTAATAAGAGTATAAGGATGTTATTGATTCAAGAATGTCCATGCAGCTCAAACGGGACTAATTTGAGCCCAGTTAGTTTCCTAAGACTGTCATAACAAATTACCATAAACTTGGTGGCTTAAAACAACAGAAATTTATTCTCTCATAGTTTTGGAGGCCAGAAGTCTAAAATTAAGATGTTGGCAGGGCCACGCACCCTCTGAAATTTCTAGGGGAGAATGCTTCTTTGCGTCTTCCAGCTTCTGCTGTCTCCTGGGGTTTCTTGGCTTGTGGCACCATAAGTTAAATTTCTACCTCTATGCTCACTTGGCTTTCTTCCTTCTGCATGTCTTTGTGTCTTCTCCTCTTCTATAAGGACACTAATTATTGGATTTAGAAGAACAAAACAAACCCACTGCCATCGAGTCAATTCCAACTCATAGTGACCCTATAGGACAGAGTAGAACTGTCCCATAGAGTTTATAAGGCTGTAAATCTTTATGGAAGCAGACTGCTTCATCTTTCTCCCACAGAGCAGCTGGTGGGTTGGAACAAAAACCTTTTATTTAGCAGTCAAATGCTTTAACCACTATACTACCAGAGTTCCTTATTGGATTTAGGGACCACCCAAATTCAGTATGATATAATCTAAAGATCCTTAACTAATCAGATCGGCAAAGATCCCATTTTTGGATAAGGTCACATTCTGAGGTTCTGGGTGCACATGGATTTTGGGGTGGAGGGACATTATTCATCTTTTTTGGGGGGGTTGAGGGTAATGATGTGGGAGGAAAGAGTTGTGAGAAAGAATCTCTTTCTTCAGGAATTGCTTAGAGCAGTGATTCTCAAAATGTGGTCCTAGTAGCATCAACATTACCTGGGAATTTGTTAGAAATGAAATTCTTGGGCTTTACCCCAGACTTACTAGATCAGAAACTCAGGGTGTGGGGCCCAGCAATCTGTACTTTGAAAGGTTTCCAGGTGACTCTGATTCATGTTGAAGTTTGAGAAACACTAGTTTTTGTGGTAGCATAGTGCCTAAGGCACTTGACTGCTAACCAGAAGGCTGGCGGTTCAAACCCATCAGCCACTCCTTGGAAGGAAGGTTGGGCAATCTACTTCTGTAGTGATACTGCCTCAGCAACCCAAGGAGGGGTCACTATGAGTCGGGTCCGACTCGACGGCACATAACAACAACAACAACAGTTTTTGTGAACAGCGTGTCAAGTGGAGCCATCTTGCCAACACCAGGGGAAACCCTGCTTAAGACTAGAGCCATACAGAACAAAACAGCTGAGAGACAGAGAGAGACAGAGAGAGAAAGAGATTAAAAGAGTCCTGAAGGCATCATTTAAGACTCTTCAATCTAGTCATGCTTGAAATCAGATCTATTGCTGAATCAAAACAGATTTTTTTGAATTTCAATTTGAGTTGCTTTTCTGTCACTGGCAACCAAACAAATCATGACAATCAAGAGCAATACCTATTTCTCACTCCTTTTGTTTTCAGGTAGAGAGATTTCCTTAGAGTGGTGGTTCTCAAAGTGTGGTCCCTAGATCAGCAGCATGAGTATCACCAACACATTATTGATCCTACCCTAGACTGGCTGAGTCAGGGTTGGGGGAGGGTGGGGTTGAGCCCAGCAATCTGTATGTTAATAAGCTCACCAGCTGATTCTGATGCCCACCAAAATTTGAAAATCATTGAAGTGTTACTCCTGGCCTCTCTTCCCATCCCTTATTCACTCTTCTTTGAGAAGGCATGAGCTATCTGATAGTGGGTTGAAAGATCTGTATATTATCAGTTTAACTCCTCCTGTTCTCTTTGGGAGACAGCCTGACTAAAGGGGACAGGTATTCCATGTTTTTCTATACCACAAATTTTATGGAGGCAGATCTCCATAAGATAAGGCCTACAGTTTTTCCAGATAACTCAAACCAAAAAAACCAAACTCACTGCCATTGGGTCGATTCTGGCTCATAGCAATCCCCTTTGGGTTTCTGAGGTGGTAAATCTTTATGGAAGTAGATTGCCCAGTCTTCCTTCCATGGAGCGGCTGGTGGGTTTGAACCGCCAACCTTCTGGTTAGGGGTCAAATGCCTTTAGGTAAGTTTATTCTGGGAAGGCCCAAGTCCATTCGACCCTCTCATCTAAGCCATATCCTCCAATTTAGCTCTTGTCAATAATAAAACTGACATATTCATCTTGGTCTCCAGTGTCTGATTTTTTAACTGGTTCAGAACTTGGGTGAGGAAGAGGGGTACTATTATTGGACCTCTTACTGCCCATCACTGACTAATATAGGGGGTTGAAGCAGATCTCCAGGGCCCTTCTGGATCTAACATTCTAGGACACTATGTTTCACCCTCTCTCTCTCCAGGGCTCCTGAGGGTTCTGGTGAAGAAAACCTTGTTTGTTCTCACCATACCATTGGGTGTTGTGCCTGCTGGAAACAGAAACATTTCTTGCCCCATGGGACATAGGGAGGGAAGATTGCAATCACAAAGCATTTCCTTTCAGTTCTCTCCTGAAACAGTGTAATTCTGTGCAGCAGGAAAGGGCCTACTAACCACTGCATTTTAAAAAGCTTCCTAGGAGTTATCTACCATGCCTTATAATCTGGTTCTACCAGCTGTCTAACCTACAACCATATGGCTGTATTTGAAGGTGTGCCCTCCTAGCCTGGAGGTTGGAGATAATTTAGCTGACCATTGGAAGGAAGAAAGGATTTCCCACTTCACCCTTCCATTTAGGAAGAAAGAAGAAAAGCTTTCGCAAGTTTTTAAGACTCAATTAAATTACAAACTCCTCAATTCGTTAGGAGTAGCATCATTTATTTCATCAAGCCTCTGTTGTTGAATATCTTGGAAGTTTCCAATTTTTCATTATTTTAAAGAATGTTGTGGTACACACAAAGAGCTCTGGTCGCATGGTTTTAAAGCATTCAGCTGCTAACCAAAGAGTTGGTGGTTCAAACCTACCAGCTGCTTCATGGGAGAAAGATGAGATAGTCTGCTTCCATAAAGATGTACAGCTTTGGAAACCCTATGGGGCAGTTCTACTCTGTCCTAAAATGTCACTATGAGTCAGGATCGACTGGATGGCAGTGGGTTTGGCTTTGGTTCGGTAGTAGACACCTTGCCTGGTTCTTTCTGGAAGCTATGCCAAAGAGAATTGGCATGGCCTTGTCCTGCTCTGGGCTCTGGGGCTCTGACAGCAATGTGTTACATTGTGACAGACCCCCAGCTGGGAGCCAGGATCTGGGTTCCAGTCATGCTTCTGTTCTACATCAGGGTTAAGTCAAGGACTGCCCTACTCCTCTCTGGGCCTTTGCTTCCCCATCTGTAAATGAGCGCTTTAGAGGAGTTGATTTCAGGGTGCCTTTCCAGCTCTAAGCCTCTACGATTCTCAGATGATCTTCCACTAAGCTCTGCATTCTGGCAGCTCCATTACGGCCTTCCTTAGTGCTGTATGTGTGCACACGCTTAAGCGTGTGTTCAGTTTCTATTCTTAGCAGCATGATCTTTAAACAAGGAATAGATTTGTGTGTCTGTCTCATCTCAGATGCATGCAGCTCCCGCTGAGCTGTTCATTCTGCACCACCCATTCATTCACATTAGAAGCAGTGGCCCATTAAGGAAATAAGTGGATGATGCTCTTCCACCCATGATAAAGATTGCATGTTCTCCCATCTGGGGGCTTGGCCCTCTTTGGACACCAGGCCTGCAATCTGCCTGACTCAGCTATAGATGAGATCAGGGGAATTTTGGTTTCAGGCCTCCCTATTCACCATGATCCCAGATCTTTTTCTTGAGAGGGACTAGGGATGTCATTTGGGCAATACAGTAAGTCCCTCAGTTACAAACATCTAACTTACAGACAACTCATACTTGACCTTTGATGTTATATAAATTTGCCTTCTCTTTAAAACAATTAGGAGCTCTGGTAGTACAGTGGTTAAAGCATTTGGCTGCTAACCAAAAGATTGGGAGCTCGAACCCACCAGCTGCTCCATGGGAGAAAGATGAGGCAGTCTGCTTCCATAAAGATTTACAGCCCTGGAAACCCTATGCGGGCAGTTCTATTCTGTCCTATAGGGTCCCTATGAGTCAGAACCAACTCAATCGGCAGTGAGTTTGGTTTGGTTTTGAAACAACTGAACCAACTTCTACTTGCAACAAATTATTTATCACAATCACCTTCACACAATCATGTGCAGCTTTTGGATCATTGAAAAGTCTGTCAGTTTTTTCTTGCACTTAAGTACGGCTAAATAAGAACTGTATGCACCTGTTCTGACCTAAAGACACACTTAAGAGTGCATTTCATTCGTAATCTGGGAACCGCCTGTAGTGGTTTTTAGAGATGAGTAACTAACATTCCAGAAGAGAAGGTCATTGTTTGTCCTGAAATAAAGAATGGACATGGATGAGTCCATTTTCTCCAATAGTTTTAATCTTTGCTGTACAGAGTCACTTTTGTAAAAATAATTTTGAAAAACTTGTTCTAGTTCTTCAGCCTCAGAGACTGTCATTTAGCAGGTTTGGAGTGGCACCAGGTTCTTCATTTTGAAAGAATCTACATGCAATTCTGATGGGCAGAATCTGAAGAAGAAGAATATTGGAAACAGTAGCAGGCTTTGAACACTCTTAAACTCCATATGGTAGCATAGTGCCTAAGGCACTTGACTGCTAACCAGAAGGCCGGCGGTCCAAACCCACCAGCCACTCCTTGGAAGGAAGATGGGGCAATCTACTTGCGTAGTGATACCGCCTCGGAAACCCAAGGAGGGGTCGCTATGAGTCGGGTCCGACTCAACGGCACATAACAACAACAACAAACTCCATACGACCAGCAAGAGAACATCAAAGTGAAATAGGAGGGGTGTGATACAAGACGGTCTGGGGGACTCTGATGAACATCCATACTTTCTGAAGGCAACATCAAAACTTACCTTTAGCCAGTGATTGCCTGATGGTAATGCCAGCTCAGTGGTGCTGGATAGTCCAATTAATTTTTTCAAGAAGAGTTAGAAATCCAGATTTTTAACGTGAAATATTCTGTTTTTAAATGTTGGCAACTAATTAAAAATGTTCAAAAACTGAACTGCTGGCCAAACCTGGCCCAGGATCTGTTAATTGAAATCTCTTGACAACACTTTAGTCAGCCATCAGTCAATTTAAGTCAAAATGAGGAATTCAGCAGCCCTTTTTGATTGTCAGTATCAGCACTGTCTCTGTGTTGTAAGGATCTGTTGGTTTCTGGATTATGTCCAACTTAGCATGGGGCAATAAGTTCTGAGCAGGAGAATCAGGAGACCTTTGTCCTAATCCTTGCAAACAACTTGCTGAGTGATATTGGGAAAGAAATTCCCTCCCTAGTCACAAGATCTCTTTCTGTAAGGTAAGGGAGATACTCTCTATTGTTCTTTCCAAGACTCTAGGTCCTTCCCATGAAGATTTATGTTCTGTGCTTATTTATTACCTCCCAGTATTTGAGAAGTGAACTTCTCAGGTGGAATTGGGTTTGAATGATAACTAGTTGTTTCTCTCCTATAGTCTGTCTGGAGTGATTTTTGCTAATGGGACTTTTTTTTTTTTTTTTTTTTTTGCTGTGGGCTTTTGGGATATTTTCTAAGGACAGGAAAACACTTTGGAATAGAGTATCTGGGCAAGGTTGAACACCTGGCTGTTTGCTTGCTGAATACTCACTTTGAGTAGAATCAGAAAAGGAAGGAAAAGAGTGGACGGAGCAATGAGGGGCAGGGAAGGGCGGCATCCTGAAGGACAAAGCCGTAATTGCTCAAAAACCCTGCAATTGAATCAGTTTTCATAGCTTTTGTAAGATATAATTCACATACCGTAAAATTTACACATTTGAAGTATACATTTCAACAGTTTTTAGTATATTTACTAAATATTATACCAAACATGGAGTTATACATGCATCACCATGATCTAACTTCAGAACATTTTCATTACCTCAGAACTAAACCCCATACCCAGTAGTAGTCATTCCCCATCCCCCACCCCAGCTCCTGGCAACCACTAACCTATTTTCTGTCTTTGTAGATAATGAATTCTGGACATTTCATATAAATGGAATCATAAAGTACGTGATCTACCTCTGGGTAAATTTGGGGACTTCCTTCACTTAGCTTAATGTTCTCAAGATTCATCCCTGTTGTAGCATGTATCAGTACTTTATCTTTTTATTGTCAAATAATAAAGCATTTTATGGATATACCATGTTTTGGTTATTGTGGTAGATAAGATTATGTGTCAGCTTGGTTGGGCCCAGTTTTGAGTGGCTGGGCAGCTGGTTGTAGTTATTCTCCATGATGAGACTGGTAATCAACTCCATGGTGGGATCTACTGGAGCAGCTGAGTAGGTAATAGACATCCTTAGAGATGTGGTCTGCTTCCAGTATGTAAGGGGAAGTTTTGAGAATGGTCTCTGCAGCTTTTGGCACATTAGAATCCTGCATGTAGTCAAGGCTTCATTTACTAGCCTGCCATGTTTCCTGCCAATCTTGGGACTGTGTCTGGAATTGAACTAGTGGCCTGCCATGTTGTGTGGTGATACTGAGACTGTGCCATTGCATTTCTTGAGCGTGGGTTTGTCAGCAGCCAGCAGCTGCCTGAGTGAAGAGACACCTCTAGCTCCAGTGGGCCGGGAGAAAGATGCAGACCTGAAGCCCACAGTCAAGGGGCTTTCACCCAGTCCCTGAAGCTGGCACTTTGCACTCTGACTTCTAGCCTACAAAATGTTAAGGGAATAAACTTGTTTGTTAAAGCTGCCCATTTGTGATATTACCTGTTAGAACAGCACAAGGTAACCAAAACAGAATGTGGTACCAAGAGAGTGGGGTGCTGCTCTGACAGATACCTAAAATATGGAAACAGGAGAGGAGTGTGTCCTTGACCCAATATCTCTGTGCTGAGACCCTGGCAGAGAGACTGCAGCAGCAGAGCTCATAGGCCAGCATGAGACAGCGACGGACTTAGCCCATGGAGGAGAATGTTGGATGCCATCAGGTAGGCAGCTTCCCAATGGAGTGGGTTGCCTTCAGGCATTAATTGGTAGAAGATACTGGTATGAAATGGAGTAGCAGGTTGGCCAGGCCATGGAGCAAGAAAGCTGAATGCTTTTGGGGCAAGAAGATTTCTGGCGGCGTGGTTGCCTCTGGTGTTAATTGGCAGAAGTGGAGAGACCAAGGAAACAAGAGTAGAGCTGCCTCAGCCTCAAAGGTAGGAGTATGGCCTCTGGGGGTGGAACCACCACAGCCTTTTCAGGTTTCAGTCAAACCTTCACCAACTTGGTTCTGGAGTGGGGGGCTGCTTGTTCCTGTGGGCCAGGGGTTGGGGCCATAGCCGCTGCCCCAAAGTGAGGGGAGCAGGGCTGCCATGCCCAAGAGGTAGAGGAACATGGCCTGCCAGGCCAAGGGGGTAAGGTGTCTACTCAGATGAACTAGGGGACTGGAGCAATCTGGTGAAGGAGAGTTGTACAGGTGCCAAGTTGACATGGGGTAGAATAGTGGTAGTTAAGGCTATGCGTCAACTTGGCTGGGCCTGGTTTTGAGTGGCTGGGCTACTGGTTTCAGTTATTCCCCATGATGAGACTGGTAATCAGCTCCATGGTGGAATCTACTAGAGCAGCTGAGTAGCTGCCTTAGGGATGTGCTCTGCTTCTAGTATAAGGGGATGTTTTGAGAAAGCTCTCTGTAGCTTTTGGCATGTTTGAATCCTGGATAGTTAAGGCTTCATTTAATAGCCTGCTGTGTTTCCTGCTGCCCTTGGGTCTGTGTCTGGAACTGAACTAGTGGCCTGCCGTGTTGTGTGGTAATATTGAGACTATGACCTTGCATTTGTCAAGCTTGGGTTTGTCAGCCTCAGCAGCCAGCAGCTACCTGAGCGATGAGACAGTTCCAGCTCCAGTAGGCTGGGAACAAGATGCAGAGCTGAGGTCAAGGTCGAGGGGCTTTCACCCCTAGAGCTGGCACTTTGAACTAGGATTTCTAGCCTCCAAAATTTTGAGAAAAAACTCTTGTTTGTTAAAGCTACTCATCTGTGGTATTATCTGTTAGGGTAGCACAAGGTAACCAAAACAGTTACAGAGATGGGAAATGTAGAGATACTATTTGAAAAAGGCAGGAGAAATGGATGTCTGAGTGGCAACCAATACATGGTTTCTACAGAACAGGGTTTGTTTACTTGTTTTCAGTATCGGATATGTCTGTGCTCAGGAACTGTAGTGGTGGAGATTAGAAGGAAAGGAAAGCTTGGTGAGGACTCTGAGAAGTAATTCAGCAAAAAGGTTTCTCCTCTATCCTGAAAACTCTGTAGTCATTTGGCACAGATGGACTCACCGTTGTTAATTGCTGTCAAATTTATTCAGACTCGTGCAATTCCAGGTATGCAGAGTAGAAGTGCTCCAAAGGGTTTGAAAGGCTGTGTGATCTTTTGGACGCTGTTTGCCAGGGCTTCTTAGGCATCTCTGGGTGGATTCTAGCCACCAACTTTTTGGCTATTAGCCTAGCTCTTAATCTTTGCACCACTCAGGGATCATGGGCACGCCAGCTTGTACTAATTATCACTGCCTCCTCTTTTTCTTTCATGGGTCAAACTATCAGCAAGCTTAGAGACCCTGAGAGTACCTCCACCAGGTGCAGAATCAATCACAGAAAGCAAAGATATTCATTCCAATTGTTTTAGGACTAATACCTGATTTTCCCCAGCCCAAATGCTTGTGACTGGTGTAGTTATGTATTTTTGTTCAGGGAATAACTTTCTTTTCTAAATTCTTAGGATTTAATAACTTCTGATTTCTGTGTGTTTTTGAAAGGGGATGAAGATTTGGATTGTATTTGAGAAGAGAAGGGGTCTAAAGAGAATTCTTTGGCCATCTTGGACCTGAGGGATTATGGGAAATTTCAGGGCTGTGTAGTCACTGAAAGGCATCTGTGGGAAGCATACCAGGCCATTTTCAGACCTTCCTTGTCATGGGTTCCTTTTCCTTTTTACTTGGATGATAATAGCTGTCATTCAAGGCTGTTCTAGCTACTACTGCCACATAACAAATATCCAAAAAAGCAGATTAAACCAACTATTTGGTACCATATTAAAAGAAGCTGAAGAGATTTGACAAGTAAATGCAATACCTGAACCTAGACTGGATCCTGTACTGAAGGACAAAAATTCTCTAAAACATATTGAGTAAACTAACAAAACTGGAATACAAATGGTAGATTAGGCAAAATATTCCTATCGCTGTTAAATTTACTGAAGTTGCTAAGTGTACTGCCGTTATGGAGGAGAAAACATCCCTATTTTTAGGAAACACACACTGAAGTACTGAAGTAGGGGTAAAGGGCCATGGGGTATGTAACTCACCCTTGAATAGTTCAGAATAAATTATGTGTGTGTGTGTGTGTGTGTGTATGCATATATGTATGTATGTGTATATATATGTATATATCAACCACTTTGTACCACATTAAAAGAAGCTGAAAAAATTTGACAACTAAATGCAATGCCTGACTCTAGACTGGATCTCTCTCTCACACACACATACACATACACACACATACAGAGTCATGTGCATGTGTTGCTTAATTACTACAATACATTCTGTGAAATAGGACATTATGTGAACACCATATTGTATACAGGCACTTCCTGGGTTATGAATGAGTTCTTTTCCTTGATCTGTCTTTAAATTGAATTTGTACCTAAGCCAGAGCAGTTAGGAATGGTTTGTATCTCACTTCAGTAAATGTGTAGTATGTAGTATATATAGTATACATTTCTATGCGTAAAAGAACATTAAACACATCATATACATTAAAACATCTTTAACACAATACAGTAATAATAATGCTTTGATATATATCATAAAATAGCACCTGTTTGCTATTATGAACCATTATACTCTAAAAACTCACTGCCATTGAGTCAATTCTGACCCATGGTGACCTCCATTATGTTTCCAAGGCTATAAATGTTTACAGAAGTAGACTGCCCAATCTCTCTTCCATGGAGCAGCTAGTGGGTTCAAACTACCAACCTTCTGGTTAGCAGCCAAATGCTTTAACCAGTACACCACCAGAGCTCCTTATGAACATTTTATGTACCTTGAATTTTTCATATAGTAGGCTTCATGGGCTTGGGACCACAAATGTATATGTGGTCAGATGTTGCTTGAATGGACATTATGTGGCTCATGACTAATACATATATATACACACATACATATAAACACACACGTGTGTGTGTATCTAGAGAGGTGAGAAGTGAGAAAGGAGCTCTGGTGGCACAGTGCCTAAGGCACTTGGCTGCTAACCAGAAGATTGGTGGTTCAAACTCATTAGGCACTCCATGGAAGGAAGACTGGGCAATCTACTTCCACAAAGATTTACTGCCTCAGAAACTCAGCAGGGACCACTGTGAGTTGGGATTGACTTGATGGCAGTGGGTTTTAGAGAGAGGTGAGAAGAAGCTCTGGTGGTGCAGTGGTTAAAACATTTGGCTGCTATCCAAAAGGTCTGCAGTTTGAACCCATTAGCTGCTCCATGGGAGAAAGATCAGGCAATCTGCTTCCATAAAGATTTACAGCCTTGGAAAGCTTATGGGGCAGTTCTAAGTATGCCCTGTAGAGTCACTATGAATGGGAGTCAACTTGATGGCAATAGGTTGGATTGGGTTAGAGAGGACAGACCGATAAAGCAAATGGGGTAAAATGTTCACAATTTGTGAAAAATTGGTTAAAGGGCATATGGGTGTTCTTTATACTTTACACATTGAAATTATTTCCAAATTGAAAAAAAAAATAACCATTTTACTATCTTATTTTGCTCATGATTCTGTGGGTCAGGAATTGGAAAGGGTTCAGGTGGGCAGTTGTTACTCAGAGTCTCTCATGTGTTTTCAGTCAGATGCCTGCTGGCGTTGCAGTCATCTCAGGATTCAACTGCGCTGGGTATCCAAGATGGCTCACTCACATTGCTGGCAGTTGATGCCAGTGGTCTTCTGGGACCTCAGCTTGACTTTCAATTGGCAAGCCTGCATATGGCCTCTCCAGCATGGCAATGTGAGGGTAAGCAAACTTCCTTTTACTTTGTTTTCCCCTGCAAGCATCCTTAGGGAATATGCACACATGCAACAGGTGCTTATGAAGTGGTAACTTTTGTCACTATGCTTTGTAATTTGCCTGTTTTCCTGGCTGTTTCCTCCAACTGGACTCCAAGTTACCTGAGGGCAGGGACACTATTTTGTTTACTAATGCGTCTCTGGTATCCAGCACAGTGCCTGGTACATAGTATGTTCAGTAAGTTGCACGGCTTCTTCTAACTTAGGCTCCGAAGTTATGCAGCATCTTTTCTGTTTCATTAGCATGGGGCGAAGTGAATCACTAAGATCACTAAGTAGTAGTCAAGAACTTGCAGTCACGTTGTAAAACTGCTGTAAATGATTACTACATGTCAGACATGTTTTATGTGTTTAACATGCATCAGCTCATTTTATTCTTATTATAAACCCCATGAGGTAAGTGGTCTAGTCTATTACCCTTATTTTAGTGAAGAGGAAACTGAGTCGGGAAGCTAAATTCCCAATAACATATACCATTAGTGAGATTTGAATCCAGCGATTCTGGCCCCAGAGCCCATGCCTTTAACTACTCTCCTATGCTGCCTGTACCTAGAGCTGTGAGTCCTGTTATATTAAGTTAATCTGTCATACATCCAGATAATCATTTCTTATTCATCTACCCTCATGCAATCTCCTCCAACACATTTGAAACCACGTGACACAATCCTTCTCTTCTCAGCTCTGGCCTTTTGCCTATGTTGTTTCCTCTTCCTGGACTAGTTTTCTTCCATTTATTCACCTGTCAAAATTATTTATTCTTCAGAGCTTCTAGAAGCCTTACCTGAGCACCCAACTCTGGGTTTGAATCCATCTGCTATGGACCCACATGCAACGCGTGCTTATGAAGTTGTAACTTTTGTCACTATGCTTTGTAATCTGCCTGTTTTCCTGGCTATTTCCCCCACTGGACTCCAAGTTACATGAGGGCGGGGACACTGTCTATTCTGTTTACCAATGCATCTCTGGTATCGAGCACAGTGCCTGGTACATAATATGTTCAGTAAGTTCAAACTCATCTCCCATACTCTCACTCTTCATATACAGTTTTCACATATTTCTCACACATACGTACAGCCCCTAAGACACTTTTCTGACATGTACAAAATCTGTCCACACATGCTTAAGACTTATTCCCAGTGCTCAGTCACTGTCACATTCCTCATACACAATCACTGTGGCACAGCTCTAATCCTCAATCACTGTCACATACGGTGTTTTTCACACAATCATGGTCACCGTCTGCACCCTTCAAACACGACAGTTACTCTCCTACAAAGTAAGATGACAACAGCTCTATTTTTCACACATATACTGTATTTTTCATAAGCATAATCTGACATATATCATTATGGCCACACAGTGTTTTTATTGTCTTTTTCCCACAACCGTTTTCACCCACATCCACACTCTTAAACACGTACAGCCAAGGGACTGGAGAGGCATATCCGTGGGGGTCTGAAGACCAGTTAACACGGGAATCCCAGTCCCAGGCCGGCACGGCCCCGCCCAGGACCCGCCCCCTAATGCATATGCAGCACCTCAACAGAGCAGCCCGGCCTCCAGACGGCCATTTGTGGCGGCGCTGGAGGCTGCGTTCGGCAGGAGCTGCGGAGACGTGTAGAAGAGTGCGACCCCCGGCTGTTGCCGCCCCTGGCCCCTGTGGACACCCAGCTTCTCCGCTTCTCCGCTGGGATCTGGTCAGGCCCGGGCGCCACGCTGCAGCGTGGACAGACCTTCCTAGTAGCTCCTGGTGCCCGGGACCCCCGCCGGGCCGCTAGTACGCAGCCCGCCGGCCGCAGACGTCCCCGGAGCCGGGCCTAGGGCGGGCGGCGGCTCGGTACGGCCGGGCTGGGCTCGGCGGCGTCCCCATGGCCGCGGCCGGCTGGCGGGACGGCTCTGGCCAGGAGAAGTACCGGCTTGTGGTGGTCGGTGGAGGCGGCGTGGGCAAGTCGGCGCTCACCATCCAGTTCATCCAGGTGCCCAGA
>NW_006921601.1:12427594-12428912 GCF_000298275.1 Orycteropus afer afer | reverse complement strand
CCCTCCTGCCCTACGGCTGCGGCGCCGCTCTCCTGCCCGCCCGGCGCCCGGCTCGGCGTTCCGGGAGTCGGGCGTCTTAGGAATGTGGCCCGGAGGGCGGAGCTGCCCGGGTGGGAAGCGCGGATCCACCTTATCGCTCCAGCGCGGGCTGGAGCCGCTTCGGAGAGGCAGCACCGGCAGAGCCAGGCTTCCTGACCCGAGGGCCCTCGCGTCGGGCGTGGGGCTGGAGCCCTGTGCGCTGGTTTTCCAGCGCCCTAGCCTGGCTACGGCACTGTCCGTGGGATCGCTGTGGCAACTTGGCCAGCGCTGCGCGTGGCCTCCGGGCTTCACTGCGCTGGCTAGCCGGAGCTGCCCGCTTCAAGCTCTGTTTTTCTTTGTGTGTGTTTGGGCTTCTAAGTTACCTCCTAGGTAATATGTTCGGGTGGGAGTGTGTGATAATGCCCTAGGGAAATGGTGGCTTCGAGGAAGTTAATGTTCACCGATAGTCGAGAGGCTATCGTTTCCTAGGAATTCCTGGTGTCTTCTGCTTCTCTGTGTGCCACGGTGAAGTTAGGGAGGGGTCAGGTTAAGGGAGAAACTGAATCTAACCTTCCTTTTCCCATCCCCAACCTTCTTTGGTTGCTACTGGTAGAAAGTCAAGGGTTGTGGTAAAGAAAAAAAGAGGTGGAATTCTCCATTCTTAGAATTTGGTCTTGATGAAAGGGTTGTGTTATCTCTTGAGATTTTTAAAAAGAGGAACCCAGAAATATCTCTGCTTTTGTTAATCTGAAAAGAGTGGCATATGCTGGCACAGAACCAAGGTGGCCCGTTAACAACAGGTAACAAAGATATTGTTGAGACTCTCTGGTGAAATACTTATTTTTGGTTTCCTTTCCACCCATTTGTCATCATTGGGATACCTGAATAGTTTATTTCATTTCACTTCATGTTTATCAAGCTCACTGCCGTTGAGTCGAATCCGACTCATAGGGACCTCACCTTGGATATCTCTACGAAAGTAGATTGCCCAGTCTTCCCGCCCAGGAATGGCTGGTGGGTTTGAACAGCCACGTTTCTGGTTAGCAGTCAAATGCCTTAGGCACTGTGCCACCAGAGCTCCCCAGTGACATTAAAATATGGAGTACTGTATTATCAGTGATTATTGTTACCTTTCACATTGACTAAATGAGCAGTGATTGCTGCTGTAATATTCCAAGGGATTAAAAACTGCTAAACCGTTGTATCCAGGAAGAGAGGATGTTTATATAATGAGCATTTACAGTATGCTCATTAAAAACCAAAACAAATAAAACCAAACTCACTGCCGTTGAGTAGATTT
>NW_006921601.1:12394371-12427379 GCF_000298275.1 Orycteropus afer afer | reverse complement strand
TTAACAGTCAAATGCCTTAGGCACTACACCACCAGAGTTCCCAAACCACACTCACTGCCATCTAATTGATTCCAATTCATAATGATCCCCTTTGGGTTTCAGAGAGAGATGGTAAATCTTTAGGGAAGTACATTGCCCAGTCTTCCTTTCAGGGGATTGGCTGGTGAGTTTGAATTGCCAGCCTTCTGGTTAGCAGTCAAATGGCACTATGCCACCAGAGCTCCTTGTATGCTTGTTAGTGGGTTAAAAAAAATCACACCGAGTAAGGGGTGAGATTGGTTTAAGTTTAGTAGGCTGCAGAATCAGGGATGCTGTCATGTTGCTGTTTCCCTAGGGCCCAGAGAGGCTTTAAGTAACTGATAGCAAAGCAAAACAATTTATAGCTAACCTTCTTCTCTGAGGACTGTAGTCTTATGATTAGCATAGTGAGGGGGAGGTGTAGGAGAATAAGCCTGGTCTCTAGTATTGATAGAGTTATCTCAGAGATTTGAACCACAAATAATACCTTTTTCTAGGAAGTGTTACCTGAATGTGTTTGAATCATAAGCTCATTTTTTAAATTAAGATATTGGAACTTTTTGTTTTGGAAAATATTAAGAAACCATGAAAATAATGGTCACTGTGTCTTCCTAATAATTTTCTAGAATCCCTTTATTCAGGCAGTCCCTCCTTTATGAATAGTACTGTCCTTAGGTGCTCTAGATGTAAAAGGAGTGAAGGGGGCATGCATGCAAAAGGATATGGATATATACATAGGGAAAGAGTGGGAACTGTGGATCGTGCAGATTTAAGCTTTGTCTTTCATTGGCTTTTACTGACTGTGAGACATCACCAAGGTAGTTAGCCTCTCTGAGCATCAATTTTCTCATTAGTAAAATGGGTCTGATTCTTTATAACCCTTTAAATTATGGGTGCATTCTTAGCATTATGCCCAAGGCATTTGACTGCTAACCAGAAGGTTGGCAATTCAAACCCACCAGCCACTCTGTGGAAGGAAGACTGGGCAATCTACTTCCATGAAGATTTACTGCCTCAGAAACCCAATGAGAGTCACTATGAATCAGAATTGACTCGATGGCAGTGAGGTGTTTTTTTTCCCCTTAGTATTGCATCTGTACATAGTAAGTACTCAGTTAATGGTAGCTATTATGACTAATTTAAAATTTTTATTGTGATTTAGGTGAAAGTTTACAGAGCAAATTCATTTTCGATATAGCAGTTCACATACACTTTGTCTCATGACATTGACTACAGTTTCCCACAATGCAACAGCTCCCTTCCCAGTTCCTCCCCGTAGTTACCTCTTCCCTGTGTCCTTCCCTCCCATGCACACCTGCCCCTCTAGTGGTCTCCCTGTGCATACACAGCCCTTCTGTTCTCCCACAATTGATCAATTGTATCTAGCTAATGTAAATGTTCAGCTCATATGCTAGTCTTTTGTTTGGCTGGAAGCCACAGGAGTGGCTTCAATTCCAGACCTGAAGGGCTAAGGGCTGCTAGGAGTCATAGTCTCAGTGGTTCCACCAGGCTCTGTCAGACCAGCAAACCTGGCCCCCCCCCCTTTTTTTCCCAAATGATTTTGAGTTTTGTTACACATTGTTCTCCTACTGTATCCAGGATCTCCTACATAGATCCCTCTCCAAGCGGTTGACAGTGGTAGCTGGGCACAATGGTAGCTATTACTATAAGTGTGTATGGTATTTGTACCACATTTATAGGCAATGGTAGTTCAGTATCAGGGAGAAGTCAGTTTAGGAAGAGTTTGCTTAGTGGTGAGGAGAGAGGACATGACATCTGTGAGAATGGGAGAGTCTGGTGCTAGTTTGGAGAGGAGGTGGGCAAGGGGTAGGGTAGGGAGTGTAATAGACAGGTAAGTTGGGGTCAGTCAAGGGAAGGAGGAACATGGGCTCAAGTTGAGACTTTCTGGAGAGGCAGGAGCTGGACCACCTGGATGGAGTCCCAGCTCTGCCACTTGCTGCATGTGTAATCTTGTTAGGTGCCTTCCAGTCACTTTTGGCTCATGGTAACCACATGTGACGGACTTGAACTGCCCCCAGGGTTTTCTTGGCTGTAATCTTTACGGGGTAGATTACCAGGTCTCTTCTTTAGAGCCACTGTGTGGGTTTGAACCGGGACCTCAAACTGGTTCCCATTTGACTTCCTGCTGAGAATTTACATTTCCACCCCAGATGTATTGAATTAGAATCTGTATTTTTAACAAATTCCCAGGTGATTCTTAGACATTTCCCAGGTGATTATTATATGTACCTAAGAGTCTTTGTAGATTCTGACTCAGTGTATCTGGGGTGGTGAAAGGCAAATTCCCAGCAGGGAGGAGAACCGGAATGAACTGGTAAGAAGCCCTAGTTAATATTTTGTTTGCAGCTGAGTGCCTAACCATTGCATCTCCAGGACTCCTTATTGTAATTTTAGGCAAGTTATTTAACCTCAGTTTTTCCCATCTGTAAACTATTTAAATATAAAGTACCACATACGGTTGTTGTGAAAGTTAAATGAGTTACGTATGTGAAGGGCTTAGAATGGTGTCTTGTACATAGTAAGGTTACACACCTTGTTGTGTCAGTCCTCAATAATGGAGCTAAAGTGACTATCATCAGTACTCAGCAGAACCACCGTTACGTGACTTCTGGAAAGTTAAATTTAATTCTGTTGTGATTGTCTAACATGGGTTATCAGAGAGGAGATAGCAAAAGGATCATCACCTTAACAATCAGAAATCAGTTCTCTTTGTAGGAGATTCAAACCAAGGCAAACCCAACCCCTCAAGTAGATTGACTTAGGTACCAGGTAGGACAGAGTAAAACTACCGTGTAGGATTTTCAATGCTGTAATCTTTATGGGAGCAGATTGCCATGAAAGACTGTAATCTTTCTCTCATAAACCAAAAACCCAACCAAGCTCACTGCCATCGAGTCAGATCTGACTCATAGCGACCCCTCCTTGGGTTTCCAAGGCGGTGTCACTACAGAAGTAGACTGCCCATCCTTCCTTCAAGGAGAGGAGTGGCTGGTGGGTTTGAATGCCAGCCTTCTGGTTAGCAGTCAAGTGCCTTAGGCACTACAACTACTTAAGAAAAAATCTTAACCATTGTGCAAAGTGGAATGGAGAGAGTGCTGAGTACTCAGGATCTAGATCTCCCGATCTCCCTACTCGGGTGATTCTAGGCAAACCCTTTAATCTCTCCAGGAGTTGAGTTTTCTTTTCTGTAAAATGTTGGGCTTGGATGAAAAAATAATCTGCACCTTTGAAGTTTCAGGATTAGTGAGTTTTTCTTGCTCTCTTAACTAGGTATGTGTCTGCTCTCTTAACTAGGTGTGTGTCTTTGGTTTAGTTTCTTAGGTTCTCCAAGCCTCACTTTTCCTATCTGAAAAAGAAGAATAATAAGAATACCCTTAGATTTTTTGGAGTAAATAAAATAATGCATGCATATCATTCAGCACAGTGCTATTTGCAGACCAAAAAACCAAATCACTGCCATGGAGTCGCTTCGACTCATAGAGGCCCCTTCTTGAATTTCTGAGGCGGTATTTCTATGGAAGTAGATTGCCCAATTTTCCTTCTGAGGAGTGGCTGGTGGGTTTGAACAGCTAGCTTTCTGGTTAGCAGTCAGGTGCCTTAGGGACTATGCCACCAGAGCTCCATCTATTTACAGAGTAGGTTAATAATTGCTATCCGGTTTTATTTGCTGCTATTGTTTTCATAAGGAGCCCTGGTGGCACAGTGGCTAATACTTGGTTGCTGATCAAAAGGTTGGCAGTTTGCTCAGTGGGAGGAAGATGTGGCATTCTGCTTCTGTAAAAATTTACAGCTTTGGGAACCCTATGGGATACTTCTACACTGTCCTATAGGGTCACCTATGAGTTTGGTCTGCAAATAGCACTGTGCTGAATGATATGCATATGAACCAACTCGACAATAGTGGGTTTGGTTTTGGGTTTTGGATGGTATTCATATCTTAATTAAATTTGTAATTTAACCATTTTCCTTGACATATAATCTGTTGTTTTGCTCCTGCCTCAACTCCGCACTTCCCACCTCAGTTGTCTATGTAGCATTTAGGTGACGAATATTGATTCTGTTTTGAATTGGGGTTAGGAAATAATGGAGTGATCATTGGGTTTTTGGGTTGATTGGCTTTATCTGGCCTCTGTGAGGAGCGACTATACGTGTTTTACAAAATTTAAAGAGAGAAGTTTCTTAGCCTCTCTTCTTTTGGCATCCTAACTTTTTATTCAGCAGTTTTGTTAGATTTTGAGCTGTATAGAGGCTAGCTGATTCATTACATCTTGAAGTTTTGTCAGTCTTCAAAGCTAGTAGTTAGGCTGAACCTGACTCAACATTGCTTTTTAGTTAGAATTTGTCTCCCTTCCCTTTGCCTTTTCTTGAGGTTGAGATCTAGAAAAAATTTCAAGATTCATTTGTGTGACTAGTTCATTGATCCATGTGTGAAGGTCATGAGTTTTTAGATTCCTCAATAGCTGTTCCATTGCTACATCTTCAAGTCTCTTCCTGCAATTAGAAGTCATTTAAAATAACAGTTAAGTTTTTTTTTGTGTGTGAATTTGAAACTCTGTACTGTAGTTTTAGTTTTGTATTGCAACTTACTATTTCACATTTTCAGAATAATTTGCAAATAAATTTTTAGCTTTGAAAAACAGGGTACCTCTCCTACTAGAGTTTTCCTCTTTGTTCTAACAGTTGAAATGGTCCTGCTGGCAATTCCTGGATACGGACTCTGGGCCCTCAAGAACGCTTCTTGAAGAAAATAACTGCTTTCCTCAGAGGAGAAGCAGAAGGAAATTGTAGCCCAGGGTTTTTTTTTTTTTTTGATTCAGAGCTCATTCTTATGCATTCTATTCTTTGTGTGTCTCTTTTGGGATGGGGAGGTGGTTGGGATGTTGTGGGGACACATCCATTGTGTTGGGTTAGAATGTTGCTTTCCCTTCATGTAGTACCATTAGAAGGCAAAGTGATGGCAGGCTGTTACATACTGGGATGGGATTTTGATTTCACCTGTACTACTGAAATGTCTTGAGTCTCTTCTAAGCTTTGAAATGAAGTAGTCTGCTTGATATACAGTTAGGAAAATAAATGGGTAACTTTAAAGGTGAGGGAAGGGTGGGAGCCAGGTCTTTATTTCTTAAAACAGTGTTGTACTTTTATTTTATTAAAGTTTCCTTTTTCAAATAAAAATTAGCCTCATCAAATTGAAACAGATTTCATAAGTCTCTTGAACATATATTCTTTATTTTGTGGGGAAAAATGGAAGCATCGTTACGTATTAGTTTTGCTGTGCCTTCCTTACTGAAAAGTGACAATGAATAAAAGGTTTTCACTCTGCCTGTAGACCATATGGAGCTCTGGTAGCATAGTGGCTAAGGCACTTGACTGCTAACCAGAAGGCTGGCGGTTCAAATCCACCAGCCACTCCTCGGAAGGAAGATGGGGCAATCTACTTCCATAGTGATACTGCCTCGGAAACCCAAGGAGGGGTTGCTATGAGTCAGGTCTGACTTGATGGCACATAACAACAACAACAACAGTAGACTATATGGAGTGAATAGCCGTTGAAGCTTTTTGAAAGGCCTTCATCTTGAATTACTGTAGGGAGAGCCATTGAACCTCTGAGTCTGTGTTTGGGATTGAAACTTAGTTTAAATGAATGTCCTTGGTAACCCTTTGATTTATGTCTATTTTGCAAAGAAAGATGTGTCTCAGGCTTTTATGAAAAGGACAAATATTTATGTGTTTTTTTCACATAAAAGCAGTGAAATATAAGTTATCTAAAATTGGGTAATTGGAGACATAATTAGACTGAGTTACTTGATACCTTCCAAACTATATTTTATTTTTAGTGTTTTATAACATAAACAGAAATGATGGTTTATTAGTTACGTAGCATTAACTCATAGTTTAAATTAAAATATTTTCATAGAGTTTATTAGTGTTTTAATATCGTCAACTTATTGTCACCTCATGTTTTGTTTTTTTTTCCTAGAAGAGTTCTGTATAAGTAAATTTTTAGTACTAAAAGTATAATTAGAAATGTCAAATTAACATTTTTTTTAAACTTTACCCAGATTTTCCAAATTATTTATTCTCCTTCTCCTCCCACTCATATGTATACTCACGTTTTTTTCCCCCCTTGAACCCTTTGAAAGTTAGTTAAATAATGTGGTTTTCTTTAACTATTTGGCTCAGATGTAACGATGATTGTGAGAATCGTGTCAGGATCAGGCAGCATTCCATTCTGTTATACACAGGGTCACTGAGAGTCAGAACTGACTTGATGGCACCTAACTAGAACAGTCCTTAAATATGGAGTCTATAGGTGGTGCAAATGGTAAATGTGCTCAGATGCTAGCCAGAAAGGTTGGCGGTTTGAGTCTACTCAGAGGCATTCTGGAAGAAATGTCTGGCAATCTTTCGAAAAATCAGCCATTGGAAACCCTGTGGAACACAGTTCTGCTCTGATACACATGGGTCGCCATGATTTGACTACGGATGTGCTCACCTTTTGACTCAGCAATCCCAATTCGGGGCATTTACCCTGAAGGTACACTTCCAACAGTATGAAAACACATATGCACAAGGTCACAGCATTGTGTGTAATTACAAAAGTCAGAAAACAACATCATCATAGAGTGGTTGACTAAAATACACATATTGACCCAGTGAAGCATTATGCAGCTACAAAAAGAGAAGGGGAAAGAGGTCTATAACTGATAGGAAGTGCTTTCCAGGATATGTTGTTCAGTGAAGAAAACAAAGTACGAAAATATTTACTGGATGTATAGTATGGCCATGTTTTGTGAAGAAAGGAGAAAGGAAATATACATGTATTTGTTCATAGGGCAAACACACACACATACACAGTAAATTAGAGATTAATGACATTGTTCAAGGCTGTGTGCTAGGAACCTCCTAGACCCAGGGGAAGATTGATGCTAATACAGATGGAGATCTCTGAGTAATACCAGGCCCACAGATGGTGAAAGGCAAAGCCACTGCCTAGATAGACTCAAAGAAGAGAAGTTTATTTTCAAGTCTTGAGAGCTAATATAAATTCTTCTGCTGGGTTTTGGACTTACTTGATGCTTGTCCGTTATTCTTTCTTTCCCTGCAGCTTCTCCCATTTGTAATGGAAATATCCACCTTGTATCTGTTCCACCGTTGCACTTTAAAAGCAAATAACTTATATTCTAAGTTTCACAGGTTCACAGATAATGAGGAATTTTGCCCCAGGATGGAATTCGAACATGGAATTGAATAAATCTTTGGGATAATATGATAGGGTAAAAGTGTTTTGCGTGTGGAAAGGACATGAATTTTGAGGGGCCAGAAGGTTGAATGTCATGGATTGACTTGAGGCCCCTCAAAATATGTGTCATTTTGGTTGGGGCATGATTCTTAGTGGTTTGGCAGTTAGGTAGTAATACAATTTAGCAATTATTTAATGATAAAATCATTCCCTGTGATGTGATCTGATGTGATCAGCTAATCATTGTAAAGAGATTAGGATGGGATACAAGACACTTAATCATAGCCCTGATCTAAGAGGAGTTACCCTGGGATGTGGCTTGCATCACTTACTAGCTCACAAGAGTTAAAAGGAGAGAGAAGTGAGCAGAGAGGGAGGGACCTCAGTACCACCAAAAAAAAAAAAACAAAGCTGGAGTGGAACGCATCCTTTGGACCCAGGGTCCCTACACTGAGAATCTCCTAGACTCGGGAAGGTTGATGCCAAGACACATGGAGATATCCAAGGAATACTGGGCCCGCAGATGTTGAAAGGACACAAGGCCCTTCCCCCAGAGCTGGCATTCTCAATTTGGACTTCTAGCCTCCTAACCTGTGACAAAGAAATTTGTTTGTTAAAGCCATCTACTTGTGGTATTTGTTAGAGCCGCACTTGATAACTAAGAGATGTTGCTGTAACAAATACCACAAATGGGTGGCTTTCTCTGTGTCGGCTCTGGAGGAGGGTGCTTGTCTCTTTGGAGCTTTTATTCCTTGGTAATCTTAATGTGATTTGGCACCTCTTCATCTCTGCTTAATCTGCTCCTTTTATATCTCAAAAGAGATTGATATAAGACATACCCTACACTAATAATGCCTTGTTAACAAAACCCATTTCCAAATAGGATTATAACCACAGGTATAGGGTTAGGGTTTTCAAGACATTTTTTGGGGGACACAATTAAATCTATGATAGATACATGTAGGGAGTGGTGGGAATGAGGTGGAAGGGATAGAAGGGATGGGGTGGTGACTCTTCTGCAGATGCCTTTCTGACGGTTGGAACCATATTGGGGTTTCACATAGTATATAAATAAACAGATAACCGAAATAAGATCAATTGATAAAGGGGAAAAACTACCCTAAGGTAGAAAAGAAACAAATGAGCTAGACCATATTTCAAATGAATAACATAACCATACTGAAAAGAGGGAAGAAGAAGAAAACTAATTTAGGAAATTTTTGAACTCAATATTTGGACATTTGTCAGGATAAAGACAAGAACTGAAAGTAAACATTGCAGATAGTTTTTTTTGTTTTTTTTTTAAAAATCACACAAGCATGGATTTCTAATTTAGAAGCAATTTTCTATATATTAAAGGATTAAATAAATAAGTAGATTAATTGTGGAAAATGGGAGCCAAGTTGTATACTATTACAGAGGGGACTTAAAAAATAGAAAGGGGGAGGCTAGAATGAACTTTCGTGGTTCAGCGTGGAATTGATTGTATTGGTGTGAGCTCATAGTTTTAAAAGTATATAAAAGATGTCGATGTGTATGCATACACAAGCACATATCTATGGATCTTTTTTTTTCCAGCTCTGTCTGCTGAGATGGCCTAGAAACAGTGACATCTCATTAGTAATGAGAACACCTAGTGCAAGATCTTTGTTTCTAACTACCATTCTCTATTAAAGGGAACCTTGATCTTAGGGCTGGAGCAGGGAAAATACAAGATGAGTTTGGAGCATCTTGTAGTACTGGACACTAAGGAAGGACTCGGAAAACAAATGATGGAGATAGGTTGAAGAGACACAGGAGCCCAACTGGAAGAGCGCCCACTGTCTTACTCTGGGATACTTTGGTCATCAAAATAAATTATAGATTATTGCCCATAAATAGAGTAAGAATCTGTGAGTCCATAGTGATAAGGGAAAACTTCTTCCTTTCAGTAGAGTTCTGACTAACAAATGTAGAAGACACGATGGAATTAGAAGGGCACCATTTGGCAGTAATAACATTGGATTCAAGTCAAAATCATTAACAGGTATTTAAGCTAGTGGGCGTAATTTGAAGAGTAGCTGCATGATACTGGATCAGAATGTCTTGCCACAAGATGTTATTAATTTCCAAAGGGAAAATAAGTAAGTTTATAATGGAGAAACTTGGCTGCTTTTACCTTGACCAAGCGATCCAAGTTAACATCTGCAGTGTTACTTTTGTTGTTGTGGTTAGGTGCTGTCTAGTAGGTTCTGACTCATAGTGACCCTGTGTACAACAGAATGCAACACTGCCTGGTCTCGTGCCATCTTCACAACTGTTGCTGTGTTTGAGCCCATTGTTGCAGCCACGGTATCCATCCACCTCCCTGATGTTCTTCCTCTTTTTCGCTGACCGTCTCCTTTACCAAGTATGACGTCCTTCTTTAGGGACTCGTCCCTCCTGATAATGTGTCCAAGGTACACAAGACTCGCCATCCTCCCTTCTAAGAAGCATTTTGGCTGTACGTCTATATGGCAGGTTTGTTTGTTGTTCTTGCAGTCTGTGATATATTCAGAATTCTTTGCCAATATCATAATTCAAATGCTTCACTTCTTCTTGGTGTTGTTAGGTGATGTCAGCTTGGTTTTGACTCATAGCAACCCTATGTACAACAAAACAGTGCTCGGTCCTGTGGCTTCCTCACAATTGTTGCTGTACTTGAGTCCATTGTACTGCAGATCTCCCCCTTTTTCTCTGCTCCTTTGCATTGCCAAGTGTGATATCTTCTCCAGGGACTGGGCCCTCTTGACAGCATAGCCCAATTACAAGAGATGAAGTCTGGCCATTCTCACTTCTAAGGAGTATTCATCCAAGACAGATTTGTTTGTTCTTTTAGCAGTCCATGGTACATTCGAAATTCTTTGACAACACCGCAATTCAAATGCATCAGTTCTTTGGTCTTCGTGATTCATTGTCCAACACTTAAGAGGCTATTGAAAATACCATGGCTTGGGTCAGGCACATTTTAGTCCTCAAAGTGACATCTTTGCTCTTTAACACTTCAAAGAGGTCTTTTGCCCAATTTGTCATTTGATTTCTTGACTGCTGCTTCCATAGTGTTGAATCCTTGATGGCTTTAGTCTTTTCTCCATTTATCATGATGTTGCTTATTGGTCCAGTTGTGAGAATTTTTGTGTCTTTATGTTAAGTTGCAATCCATACTGAAGGCTGTAGTCTTTGAGCTTCATCAGTAAGTGATTCAGATCTTCACATTCAGCAAGCAAGTTTGTGTCGCTGGCATATTGCAAATTGTTAGTCTTTCTTTAATCCTGATGCTGCGTTCTTTTTCATATAATCTGGCTCCTTGGATTATTTACTAAGTTTACAGATTGAACACATATGGTGAAAGGATACAACCCTGACACACACTTTCAGACCACACAGTATCCTCTTGTTCTGTTTGAACGATAGTCTCTTGGTCCGTGTGCAGGTTCCCTACCCCTGACACACACTTTCAGACCACACAGTATCCTCTTGTTCTGTTTGAACGATAGTCTCTTGGTCCGTGTGCAGGTTCCCTACGAGCACAGTGAAGTGTTCTGGAATTCCCATTTTTCTCAGTGTTATCCATAACTTGTGATGATCCACATAGTTGAATGCCTTTGCATAGTTAATAAAACACAGGTAAACAGCTTTTTGGTATTCTTTGCTTTCAGCCACGATCCATCTGACATCAGCAATGATATTCCTTGTTCTTTGTCCTCTTTTGAATCTGGCTTGAATTTCTGGCAGTCCTTGTTGATGCACTGCTGCAACCATTTTGAATTATCTCCAGCAAAATTTATTTGCATGTGATATTAATGATGTTGTTCAATAATTTCCACATTCTCTTGGATTACCTTTCTTTGGAATGGGCATGGATGTGGATCTCTTCCGGAATAATGACGAGAAAGTCAGCTATAGCTGAGAGAGAAGTTTCATAAGAGGACAGTAAGCCTTGCAAGGTACAAAACACACAGGGCCAGAAGCAATGCCATCTGTGTCTCCCTAAGCCTTGCAGGCTAGGGGTTTTATAGTAGTTTTTGAGGCCATGGAGTACGTGATTTCAGAAGACCATATACAGGCAAGTATTCATAAAATCCTGACCCTTTTGCGAAAGTCAGGAAGGTGAATGAGGTTGTGATAAATTCCTAAGATAGATCTCAACTTCCTTCAGGCAAGGTGCACGCACAGTCTCTTTTTAAGATGGAGTGTGTGTGTTCCAATATGGATGCCGGGACTTCTTCCGTGCAGGTGTGTTCTGTTTGCTCTGGGTTTGAGTCTTGATCTCGTCTTGGATCGCCCATCTTAGTTCATCAGGTGGTAAAGGAGGGCAGGCATGCACAGGCTCCAAAACTGGTTAACACTGACCACAGGCAGTGGGCAAGAAGACATCTCAAGAATGGCCTGTTATCAGGAAATGCCATCTAAGCAGTAAATTTATATTTGCGTTATTTCTTTTGCAAGAAATTCTCTCCATTTTTCCTTAGTCTCAGGATCTGAGGAATGTGATTGCCCTGTCCTGTGAGCTGTTCTGTCTTGGTTTTATGATTTTAGGAATGTGGTTGCAGGCGCAGGATTCTTATGTGATTATGGCTACAAGTGGTAGAATAAAGCAGTGTTTAAATTGAACAAGATTAAGTGGAGCTTTAGGTTATAAAGTAAGAACACATAGTCATCCCCCAGAAATGCTAATCTGTTTATACTATCACAGGTTGGTCAGGTAGCTGACTTGCAAACTTCAGGCATAAATGACTGAGTGCCTCCAGTGCTGCATGTTTGTTGAAACATTTCAGAGGGTTTTCTGACAATTCTTGGAGACTTGTTTTTCCTCAATTTCTTCAGTGCCACTTGGACTTCTTCCTTCAGTGATACTGGGTCTTGATTACATGCTACCTCTTGAAATGGTTGACCATTGACCAATTCTTTTTGGTACAGTTACTCTATGTGTTTTTCACATCTTTTGATGCTTCCTTTATGGTTCAATATTTTGCCCTTAGAATCTTTCAGTATTACAGCTTGGGACTTGAATTTTTTCATCAGTTCTTTTAGCTTGAGAAATGCCTAGCGTGTTCTTCCCCTTGGTTTTCCAACTCTAGGCCTTTTCACATTTCATTATAATACTTTGTCTTCTCTAGCTGCCCTTTGAAATCTTCAGTTCACCTCTTTTACTTCATCATTTCTTCAGTTTGCTTTAGGTACTATGCTCAAGAGCAAGTTTCAGAGTCTCTTCTGACATCCATTTTGGTCTTTTCCTTTCCTGTCTTTTTAATGCCCCTTTGCTTTCTTTGTGTATGATGTACTTGATGTCATTCCACAACTCATCAGTTCTTTGGTCATTGGTGTTTAGTGCATCAAATCTGTTTTAATTTTCCTTGTCTTCAAGTTAAATACAGATATGAGCAGTTGATGGTCTGTTCTGCAGTTGGCCCCTGGCTTTGTTCTGACCAATGATGAGCTTCTCCATCATCTCTTTCCACAAATGTAGTCGATTTTGTTCCTTTGTATTCCATCTGGCAAGGTCCGTGTGTGTGGTTACTGTTTATGTTGTTGAAAAAAATATTTCCAATAAATAAGTCATTAAAACACCAAAAAAAAAAAAAACCCAAAAAACCCCACCAAATTCACAGCTTTTGAATGGATTTGACTCATAGCGACCCTTCCTTGGGTTTCTGAGGTGGTATCTCTGTGGAAGTAGATTGCCCAATCTTCCTTCCGAGCAGTGGCTGATGGATTTGAACCACCAGCTTTCTGGTTAGCAGTCAAATGCCTTAGGCACTATGCCACCACATTGGTCATGCAAAATTCCTACCATGTGATTTCCAGTGTCATTTCTATCACCAAGGCCTTATTTCCCAACTTCGGATCCTTCTTCTTTGTTTGCAGCTTTCACATTCCCATCACCAGTAATTATCAATACATCTTGATTGCATGTTTGATCACTTTCAGAATGCAGAAGTTGGTAAAACTCTTCAATTTCTTCATCTTTGGCTTCAATGGTTTGTGCATAAATTTGAATAATATTAGTAGCAACAGGTCTTCCTTGTAGGTGTATGGATGTTATTCTATCACTGACAGAATTGTACTTCAGGATGGATCTTGGAATGTTCTTTTTGATGATGAATGTGATGCCATCCTGCTTCATTTTGTCATTCGTGGCATACATAATAGACCAAATGATTGTCCAGTTCAGGGTGGCCAACACCAATAGTCAGTTTACTAATGCCTAGGATACTGAGCTTTATGTGTTCCATATCATTTTTTACAACTTCCAATTTTCTTAGATTCTTATTCCATGTATTCCACTTTCCAATTATTAATGTATGTTTGCAGCTTTTTCTTCTCATTTTGAGTTGTGCCACATCAGCATATGAAGGTCCCAAAAGCTTTACTACAGCCACATCATACTACATCCACGTCCTCTCTACTTTGAGGAGGCAGCTTTTCCCCAGTACTATTTTGAGTGTCTTCCATCCTGAGGCACTCATCTTCTGTCACTATATCAGACAGTATTTCCCTGCTGCTATTCACAAGGTTTTTAGTGGTCAGTCCTGCCCTCCTCCCCTAGAAGTGCACCTGACCATGTCCTTCCTCTTAGTCTGTCTTAATCTGGAAGCTCTGTTGAAACGTCTACCATGGGTGACCCTGCTGGTATTTGAATTACCAATGAGATAGCTTCCAGCATCACAGCAACATGTAAGCTATCACAGTGGTGGTCAGTTCTTCTTAGATCGTCCTTGTTCATTGTCCAGCTTTCACTTGTGTATGAGGCAGTTGAAAATAACATGCCTAGGGAGCTCTGGTGGCGTAGTGCCTAAGGCATTTGACTGCTAACCAGAAGGCTGGCAGTTCAAAACCACCAGCCACTCCTCCGAAGGAAGGTTGGGCAATCTACTTCTGTAGAGATACTGCCTCAGAAACCCAAGGAGGGGTTGCTATGAGTTGGAACCAACTCAACAGCAGTGAGGTTTTTTGTTTTTTTTTTTTGGGGGGTGGAGGGGGGTTGGCTTATGTTAGTCCTCAGGGTGATGTTTTTGCTTTTTAACACTTTAATGAGGTCTTTTGCAGCAGATTTGCCCAGTGAAATACAGTATTTTGTTTCTTGACTGCTGCTTCCATGGATGTTGATTCTGGATCCAAGTAAAATGAAATCCTTAGCAACTTGAATATTTTCTGTTTATCATGATGTTGAACACTGGCATTTCAAACCCACCAGCCACTCTTCGGAAAGAAGATTGAGCAATCTACTTCTGTAGAGATAACCACCTTGGAAACCCAAGGAGGGGTCCTGTGAGTTGAATTGACTTGATGGCAGTGAGGTTGTTTTTTTTTTTTAAATTATGATGTTGCTTATTGGTCCAGTTGTGAGGATTTTCTTTGTGTTGAGGTGTAATCTATACTGAAGGCTGTAGTCTATGACCTTCATGAATAAATGCTTTAAGTACTTCAGCAAGCAAAGTTGTGTCATCTCCATATCATAGTTTGTTAGCTAGTCTTCCTCCAGTACTGATGCCATGTTCTTCATATAGTCCAGAATGTTGCTTTAGGTAATGATAATGAGCAGATTTTATATTACTTAGGCTAAAAGATGTGGTCTTTGTGTTTACCCTAGCTAGGTACTGAATGAAGTTAAGTCTCAAGGAACTGAGTTGAGTTTCAGCATCAGGAGTTTTTCTCTATTCAAGGAAAAAAAATCTGCTTAAGTTTGTACGCGTATGTCTAAGAGGGGACTGTTGATAAATGTAGGTGGTGGTGGTTATGTGCCGTCGAGTCAGACCCGACTCATAGTGACCCCTCCTTGGGTTTCCGAGGCAGTATCACTATGGGAGTAGATTGCCCCACCTTCCTTCTGAGGAGTGGCTGGTGGGTTTGAACCACCAGCCTTCCGGTTAGCAGTCAAGTGCCTTAGTCACTATGCTACCAGAGCTTCCAAATGTAGGTTAGGTCAATGTAAGTTTTGGTTATGTGCACCAGTCATTAGCATGATGACTTCTTCCATTTGGTCTTTTGTTATAAAGACATTTGTTTTGTTATAAACAAAGCTGTCTTTTGTTATAAGGAGTCCTGGTGGTGCAGTGGTTGAAGTGTTCTGCTTCTAACTGAAAAGATTGATGGTTTGAACCCACCAATCACTCTGCAGGAGAAAGATGTGACAGTCGGCTTTCATAAAGATTTACAGCTTTGAAAAACCTATGGGGTAGTTCTTCTCTGTGCTATAAGGATGTGTGAGTAGGATTCAACCCGGCAACAAGTTTGAGTTTGATTTTGGTCTTTTGCTAAATAGAAAAATCAAACCTGCTGCCATCAAGTTGGTTTTGACTCAGAGTGACCCTGTAAGACAGAGTAGAACTGCCCCATAGGATTTCCAAGGCTGCAAATCTTTATGGAAGTAGACTGCCACATCTTTTTTCCTCAGAGTAGCTGTTGCCTTTCCACTTACCTTTTGGTTAATAGCTGAGCATTTTAACCCCTATGTCAGCAGAGCTTGTTTTTGCTATGTAGACTGCTTTTAGTTATTTGTTTCCTGTGTTCTGTGGTGATTTTGAAAGGTTGATTCTGTTTTCCTTTTTTGTTTTTCCTCCCCTGGGATTTAATGTAATATTAGAAAATCAGAATAAAACTAAAGCATTGTGATTCTGTTGATTCTGACTCATAGTAACTGAGACAGAGTAGATCTGCCTCATAGGGTTTCCAAGGCTGTAGATCTTTATGGGAGCTGACTGCCACATCTTTTTGCCATGGAGAAGCGGGTATGTTTGAACTGCCAGACTTTCAATTTGTAGCAGAGTGCTTTAACCACTGTGCCACCAGGGCTCCTGAAAATCAGGAGAATAGTATTTAATTCGCAATTATGGTAAATGAGGAATGTGGCAGTTTTACTTGCTCTATTTACACCTACTCCTTTCATTAATTTGGTCCCCTTATTTAAAGCAATCAAAATGTGTGCTTGCAGTATTTTTAAAAGATTGTTTTTGTCTTTTGAATTCTATTTTGTTACTATAATCATTAATCATACTCAATGGTATTAACCTTTTCCTCATTAAGGATTATTGTTTTTATTTTCCATTTTCATTACTTTAACTGATATCAATGCTTCTAAACAGTCCTCAACAGCTGATTTTTATTTTGAATTGTGATGTGGAGAACACTTTCAGGTTCTCTTTATTGAAAAGAGAGGTAGAAATATATTTACTTTTTCGTGAGAGATGATATTTGGCTGGTTATGAAATTATTGGGAGCAAAAAAGGGCATGATGGTGGTTCCCTAGTCTGACCTCCTCTAACTTCACAAAGAGGAGAGAGAATCACCACCAGCAACATTAGCCCAAGGCTGATTCCTAGGAGGGTGGAGGTCAGACATGCTGCCAGTCTTTAACCTTTTTACAAATTCTGAGACCAATCATCCCTCCCATGGCATGTTCTGCTTTTCTGCTGGGTTCAATAATTCTTTGCAGTCGCCACACAGAACTCACAGAGAAAACTCATGATTATGGAGATTATTAGAGAAGTAATGCAATTCAGAATCAGAAACAGGTTATAAATCAGGATACACTTCTTCAGTTGGGACAGCTTCTTGTCAGCTTTGCAGCAGGCATGCTTCTCTGGCCTTGGCTTCTCCCCTGTTTGGACCATGGTTACAGAGTTCTTTAGCTTTGCCCAGTAGGTGCCTGGGGAGACGTCCCACTCTGCCAGCAAGCCTCCTGACTGAAGGTCCTCAGCTTTCTCCCACTGTGGGCCAGGAATCCTGCTGTTCTGTCTCATGCTGGTCTCCTGGTTCTGCTTGCCCTCTATCTCTGCACCATCTCTCTCTGCTCTCTCAGTGCAGGGATCTTGGGCCTAAGGACCTCCTCCATTCCTGCTGCTTCTCTCTTGATAGTAGTGGGATCCCTCCTGTCTGCCTTTCGGATGGTGCATTTTAAGTCTAGTGGGATGACAAAACTGACCATCCCCATGTTAATCTTCCATACACATTATTTACGTGATCTCACCTCCTACAAGGGTGCCATGTACCTTATTTACATTATTAGCAAGCTGTCTAATCCCCTTGATGGACTGTAAGCAGCTCACATTTACATAGTCCTACCTAGTCATTTGGTAGGAGTTATAAAGACCAGGGTGGAAGAGCCATATTAAGTAATTCATCACACCACATTGGATCACACCATTTTTGTATTAAGATAGTGGTGATACTGCTTTATTTATCTTTGTCTTTACCTTCATTTGAGTGACCTTGAGTTTATGTTCTGAGGAGTAACTTGTTTACTATGTGTGTGCTTGCAGTATTCTCTTATCACTGGAAATGGAAACATTTATCAGGATATGACTTGAAGTATTTTTCTGTTCACTAGTAATGAAACACTTTGGGGTCTGGGAAGCTTTTCTTCATTTTTGTAATTGTCTTCTCAGTTACCTTCTGAAATACCTGATATTTGTGCATTGATTCTCTGTCATCTTTGTACGCTATTGTCTTAAATTAACCAACCATAAGTTATTCTTCATTATAGGAATATTTGTCAAATTTGCTTCTGTACATCACTGATGAAATTTTCTGGACATCAAATCTAATTACTGTCTCAAACAGATTTAACGCCCTAGATATCTCAGTTTGATATAAAATAGTAGTGGCAATACTCTCTTCACCTTTTCTTAGAGCCACACAACTGGTGTTTTCTAAAACTTGATATGGTTTAATGAAATAACTCCTTCCAGGGGAGGGGCTTATCCTTGTGTGGCAGACTGTCATGTTTTTCTTCATCCTAATGTGAAAAAGAGCTCTATGGGGGTAGTTCTAAGCTGTCCTATATGGTTGCTATGAGTCGGATTCAACTCAACCGCAGTGGAGTTGGGGTTGAGTTTGGTGTTGGTTTTGGTTTTAATGTGAAAAGTTCTTAGCAGTTCTTAATGTTCCTGGTGTTGGAGATAAAGAACTGGGTCATCCCCTGCCTCTGGACTCATAAAGTTCCCATTCTGTTCTGCCACTGAAGGGCACATCGGTACTGGGGAACTTCAGTTTTTGAAAAATATCAGTAGCAGGATCTCAACAAATGTGAAATTCCATTAACTCCTCTAAGACATTCAGCCAAAATTGGGCCTTTGACTGATAAGGTATAATTTTGGAGAATTAAAGGTTAAGGTTAAAGGGATAATTTTCAAGTTTATTAATGCTTCAAATCTAAGCTGTCTGCACTGAGACAGATAGGGAAGAGGCTGTGGAGGCGCTGTGTGTGCTTGCGTGCGTGTGTGTGTGTTGAACTACATAAAATGCAGATCTAGGCAAAGGTTTTTCTTGCAGTAGTAGAGAAATTGGAATGGCCTTGGAAGTAAAAGGAATCTTTTTGTTTTTCAAGTGTGTGTTGTGTAATCTGAGGTGTTCTGGTTACCTAGTGCTGCTCTGACAGGAATATACCACAGATGGAATCCTTGAACAAACAGGAGTTTGTTCTCTTACAGTTTAGAGGCTTTAATTTCAAGTTCAAAGTGTCAGTCTCTAGGGGCTGGGTGAAAAAGCCCCTCAACCTTGGGCTTCAGCTCTGCCTCCTGCTATCAGCCCACTGAAGCTGGAGGCTTTTCTTCGCTAGCTGCTGAGGCTGACAAGCCCAAGGTAGACAAGTAAAAAAGGGACAGTCCTGATGTTACCAAACCACATGGCAGGCCGTTAATTCAAGTCCATTGAAAGTCCCAAGGTTGGCAGAGGGTGACAGGCTGGTTCAAGTGTTCCGTAACCTAGAGACCATTCCCAAAGCTGTCTCTTATATACAGGAAACAGACCACATCCCTAAAGCAGCTAGTCAGCTGCTTGTGGTAGATCCCATCATGGAGTTAATTACCAGTCTCACCATGGAGAATAACTACATTTAGCTGCCCAGCCACGCAACCAGGACCAGCCAAGTTGACACACAAACTTAACCACCACATGAGGTGTGCTTATTTTGTTTTGCATTGTGTATAAAATCCTTTTATGATTTAATAGATAAACTTTTTTGTTGTTTTTCCCTTTTTTTAAAATTAATAAGGTTGATCACCATCTATTTCTCACAGTAGTATTTAACATATATACAATATATGTATAATATATGCAATATATGTGTGTGTGTGTGTGTGTATATATATATATATGCTTTTTATTTTCAAAGATATTTATAGAGATTCTAACATTGTAACACACTGTTGCTGTAACAGTGGGCTCAAGCATAGCAATGATTATGAGAAGGGACCAGGGTAGTGTTTCATTTTGTTGTGCATAGGGTTGTTATGAGTTGAAACTGACTTAATGGCACTAACAACAGCAACAACATTTTCACAATGCTTTCTTATGTTACTATGATACCAAACTCTTAATGTCTTTTGGAAAGGCATTGAAAGACTGATTTTGCATTATTTGCATTATTTATTTTGATATGAATTCTTGCCCTTTTTATCAGTTCCTAGATAATTTGTACTTTGAATTTGTATATCCCCTGATTTCTAAGTAGTTTGAGGAAGAGTTGAGTAGATCCTTCTGATTATAGATTTCTAGCTTTATTTGTTTGTGATCAAAGAATGCAACCTATAAATTCTCTGTTTTGGAACATTAATTTTTAATGGTCAGATTTACTATTAATTTTTGTAAATATTCCAAGAACATGAGAGAAGAATAAGTAGTTCTACCTTGTAAAGTGCAGTGTTACACGTGTTGTTGTTAGGTGCTGTTGAGTCGGTTCTGACGCATAGTGACCGTCTGTGAACAGAGCAAAATATCACCTGGTCCTGTGCCATCCTCAGAATCCTTGTGCTGGAGCCCGTTGTTGCAGCCACCGTGTCAGTCCTTCTTGTTGAGGGTTTTCCCCTTTTTCGCTGACTCCATGTTACGAAGCACGATATCCTTCTCCAGGGAATGGTGCCTTCTGACAACATGAGCAAAGTAGGTGAGACGAAGTCTGGCCATTCTTGCTTCTAAGGAGCATTCCGGCTGCACTTTCTCCAGGACAGATTTGTTTTTTTCTTCTGGTAGCCCACGGTATTTCCAGTGTTCTTTGCGAGCACCACCTTTGACAGGGTGCAGTCTTACCACTTTTCCATCACTTGTTTTAGTGGACAATGTTTGCATTTCCTTCTCTGACAGGTTTCTGCCTTACACAGGCTCCTGTTTTTGCAGGTTTTACTGCAGTTATCATTCTTGTTTTTCCTTGGATTTTACTCTGTGATATTAATGTTGTCATTCCTGTTTCCTGTTTTTATGCATCTGCCTGACTTCACATAATTCAGTTAATTTTGGTCATTTTGTGTTAAACTTTTGTAAATATTACATACTGTGTTCTTAAAAATCAACTCTGAGAATCTTTGTTTTTTAATTGAGGAAATGAGCCCATTCACAATTATTGTATAATATGATTACATATTTATGATATAATCTAAGCAAATTCGTTTTTATCCTTTTTATGTTTTATATTCTTTGTTTTTAACCCTGATTTATGCAAGCTTGAGTGAGTTTGTTTTTATCTCTTTATTTCCTGTGCATTGAGGATATTAAAGTAGAGGTTGTTTCTGAGGAACTTAATCCTTGTGGTTGCCTTTGTCATAGACATAGCAGTCTAAGGAAATTAAACACCACAGATGCCATGTTTTTTTTTTTTTTTTTAAGAGAGGTCCTAAAATCCCATTGCTGTTGACTCTTCTGACTCATAGTGACTCTATAGGACAGAATAGAACTTCCTTCACAGTGCTTCCAAGGCTGTAAACATTTGTGGAAGCAGACTACCTCATCTTTCTCCTGTGAAGTGGCTGGTGGGTTCAAACTACTGACCTTTCAGTTAGCAGCTGAACGCTTTATCACTGTGGCACCAGGGCTCCTATCATAGAGGTCTTAGACCTGGAAAAATTCACACTGTTTATCTGAGAAGCAGCAGCTTGAAGTAGTAAAAAGAATCCTTGTTGAGAGTCAGGAAATTTTGATCTTGTTTCAGTCACACTGTATGACCTTGGACAAGTCACTTCACTTTTCTGGATTTCATTTTTTTCATTTCTCAGCCGGGAGATTTACTTGTAGCCTAGACCCACCAGCCACTCCTCGGAAGGAAGGTTGGGCATTCCTACTTCCGTAGTGATACTGCCTTGGAAACCCAAGGAGGGGTCGCTATGAGTCGGGGCAGACTCGATGGCAAACAACAACAACAACAGACAATGATTCTGTGTCTGTTTTACCTTTTCATTGTTACCTTAACCCTGTAAATGGTGAATGTAAACAAAATATTTTAGTAGACCTTACAAATTTGGAATAATGCCTTAAGGCATTTGGCTGTTAACCAGAAGGCTGGTGGTTTAAACCCACCAGCTACTTCTCGGAGGGAAGGTTGGGCAATCTACTTCTGTAGTGATACTGCCTCTGAAACCCAAGGAGGGGTCAATATGAGTGGGATCCGACTCAATGGCAGTGCATTGCGTTGTCGTTGCCTGAATGTATGCCCCTTGGTTGTATTTGTATTTTATTTTTCATATTTAGATTTGAAGAATCACAGACTAGGAATGAATTTATTTCTTTGTTATGTAGAACTAATATGTACTTGTTATTATTTATTAATTGCTAATATTAGGTCCTGAACAGGACACAGAAAATTGTTGGAAATTAGGAAGTATTGGGAAGGATGAGTTGTCCTCTCATGGTTCCGTAACATTTAGTTACTGAGGAGAAAGAACTGCTTTTCATTTTGGATTTCCATTTCTCTATAATTATAACAGATTATATGTGGTGTATGCCCACTTGAATCTTGAGTTTTAGAAGTTTTACCAGTTGATCCGTAGCATTCAGTTTTATTCAAAAATAGTCCTTGGAGAGGATAGACTTAACTGTGGAAATTTTGACTTAGGAAATGTTGAACAACCTGAGTAAGGTTTAAAGATTTATTACTTTTGCCTTATTTCCTGGTGGGTTTTCTCCTAATGGCTTGCTTTTGGTTAAATGATGACATGTGGTTGAGATTACAACAGTTAGCAGTTTGTTAGTTGGAAGTAAAAGAATAGTAAGCAGATAGATGGGTCAAATTGCAAAGAAGTACAACCTTTAAGTTTCAGAAATCTCGTGGAGAGGATAAGTGATTATTAATTTTGAGTTTTTCTCCCTTTTACCTGTGACAGTAAGATGTGTTCACTAAAAGAAGTACGGAAATTCACTTTATGTGTGTATGAGCATGTGCACAAGCATACACAGGTATGTATCTTAAAATGAGATGAGTGAATTTAAGGTTAGAGAGAGGCAGGATCCATGGATTTATGGAATGTGAAAAGGGAGATTACTTGTAAAACAAAGTTGTAAGTCTGATAATTAAATGATTATTTGCACACTTTGAAATGAATGGTTATAGCAGCTTACTTGAGCACTTCATACATTTATTATAGTACTTTTATTCTCAGATACTGGCATGGAGTTTCCATGTCACCAACTTGGTGTAAATTAAGCACTTTTAAATGATCAAGTTACTTAATATTAAACGTGTCTTATAACCACTATAAGTATTTTATGAAACACTTTTCATTCAGTTAAAAGTTAAGGATGAAGTAGGAATGGTGAAGTTACATTTTAGTAATTCAGTCTTTATGAAATGTTCAGTTCTTGGGGTTATTTCCTTACCATTATAAAGTCTAAGAGGCTCTATGATCATAATTTTAGCAGATGTTAAAGTAATACCGACAACCCTGTCATTTGCTATGCTATTAGGTTGTGATTCTCAGTTTTTAATTTTACATTTAAAGATATAGACTGATGTTTTGTTTAATTTTCTTCCTCAAATCATGGCAAATTATTTAGATTTCTTTGTAGATGACAGTTTCAGGAAGGAGCCATTGGTTGAGCTGATTAGTCAAATAAAGTTGTCTGACATGGGTTTCTTTAGTTTGTGGTTTTAGAGGAACAGTACATGGTACACAGCTGTTGTTCCAACAGCTTTGTTCCAGCTGTCTTTCTGCCTGTCACAAAATACCCCACATTCCTTTTTTTTTTTAAACTGAACTCCTTATAATATTCTGTACTTTATTACTAAAAATGGATCCTAGTAATTACTTCAATGACTTTTCTTGACTTTTCTGCCTATTAGTAGCCATTTACCTAGAATGATACAGAAAATGGTTTATGCTTAATAAATTTAAGCCTTGTCATATAATTTTTTGATGTGAATTAAAATTGTAGTTGTGAGATATTTACACATGTTAAATAGTTAACATTGAGAGAAGCACCAGCTTTAAGAGTATTACCCAAACAAGTACCTGGTATCTGGATACAGCAATTAACACCCCCCTCCCCCATTATTTTAATTTTGAGTTTATATTGATAAATCCTAATAAGTTTCAGGGAGCTCTGCTGGCGTAGTGCCTAAGGCATTTGACTGCTAACCAGAAGGCTGGCAGTTCAAACCCACCAGCCACTCCTCGGAAGGAAGGTTGGGCGATGTACTTCTATAGTGATACTACCTCGGAAACCCAAGGAGGGGTTGCTCTGAGTTGGATCCCAAAAACCATAATATTATAATACTGTGTTTATATAGCTCATGTAGAACATGTGAAGGCAAACCGTGTGTTGGTTGGTTGCTTGGACTTCAGCTTATTTCCTTTACTATACTGTTGTTGTTGTTGTTGTTGTTGTTGTGTGCCATCGAGTCGGGCCCAACTCATAGTGACCCCTCCTTGGGTTTCCAAGGCAGTATCACTATGGAAGTAGATTGCCCCATCTTCCTTCCGAGGAGTGGCTGGTGGGTTTGAACCGCCAGCCTTCTGGTTAGCAGTCCAGTGCTTTAGCCACTATGCTACCAGCTGAATTAAAATAGTAAGGGTTTTGGAAATTTTTTGTTCTGCTTTTTGTTATGAGATGCAGGGATCTATGAAGAATGCTTTGAATTAGCCATGACTAATATATACTCATTTATAATATATATGAGGAGATCTGGTGGTGAAGTGACTCACAACCTAATAGCATAGCAACTCAAGGATTTTGGCTGCTAACGAAAAGGTTGGTGGTTCAAGCCCACCAGCCACTCTGTGGAGAATGATGAGACAGTTTGCTTCCATAAAGACTTACGGCCTTGGAAACCCTGTGCAGGCAGTTCTGCTTTGTCCTTTGAGTCATTGTGAATTGGAATTGACTGGATGGCAGTGGGTTTTTTGTTTGACTATATACTGAGCATTTTCTTTGTGTCAGATACCATTTTAAAAGCTCTACATACATTGCCTTATTTAAACCTTAACTCCCCCCCCCCCATTTTACAGGTAAGGAAACTGAGGTTCAGAGAGGTTAAATTAATTGTTCCAGATCCTATAATAATGGGTGATTTGGAACTTGAATTATTCTGATAAAAAGTCCTCTAAGGTACTATCTTACACACTAGCTTGTGCAAGTAAGTCACTTTTCATTTAACAAGTTATCTCTGCAGGAGAAAGATATGGCAGTCTGCTCACATAAAGATTACAGCCTTGGAGAGCCTATGGGGCAGTTCTGCTCGGTCCTGTAGGGTCAGTTCGAGTCGGAATCAACACAATGGCAGCAGATTTTATTTTGCCTCCCTATGATTCATTTCCCCTTATGCCTGCGAGTACTGCCCTGGCTGCTGCTTCTCTCTTGACCTGACAAACCCCAGCCTACTCACTTCTTTGGCATTCCACATCATACCTGCCCCATCCTTATTTGAAGTTCCTACTTCATATAGTGTTATTTAAACTCTTACTGTTGGAGCCAGATCATACTTAGTCACTATCTGTGTGAAATGGCATACTCATCTGACTTTTCTGAAGCGATCTTTACCAAATATGTGCCCTTTTATCTTAATCATCTTTGTAAATGTGGCTCAGGTTTCACCTCCTCCAGGAAGCCTTTCCTAACAGAATGGCCACATTGGGCTCTGTGCTCCTCCTTTGAGCACCCATAGTATCATGTACAGTTGTTTTTTTTCCAAACCTTTTGAGAATAAGTTAAAGAAGTGATGCCCCTACAGATTGTTCCCTAATAGTAATAATAAAGGATGATAATCTTTTATATAACTTTAATACAGTTATTACATTTAGGAAATTATAGTAGGTTCCCCTTATCCACAGGGATATGTTCCAAGACCCCCAGTGGATGCTGCAGATAGTACCAAACCCTGTATACACTGTACGTACAAACATACCTATGAAAAAGTTTAATGGATAAATTAGGCATAAACTCACTGCTGTTGAGTCAGTCCCAACTCATAGCAACCCCTCCTTGGGTTTCTGAGACACTATCACTACAGAAGTAGATTGCCTGATCTTCCTTCCGAGGAGCGGCTGATGGGTTTGAACCACCAGTCTTCTGGTTAGCAGTAACATGCCTTAGCCACTACACCACCAGAGCTCCTAAATTAGGCATAGTAAGAGATTAACAACAATAACTAATAATAGAATGATTATAACAATATGCTGTAATAAAAGTTATGTGAATGTGATCTTAGCAACCACAGCATCATGATTTGATACCTTACTGAGTTGAGAACTTTCACCATTTCATTTAAAGGAAGCCCTTTTTGGCTTCTCTTTGGCATATCTGAATATGTGGCATCACTGCTCTTGTGCTTTGGGACTGTTACTAAGTGAAATAAGGGTTATTGAACACAAGCACTGTGATGCCTGCCTTCCTTCCTTTCTTCCTTTCCACAGTTGCTGTTTCCAATTTGCATTTTGCAACATGAATACTTTTTAATGTCCCCAAAGAATGCTTGCATTATATTCTTGCATGGGGGAAAAGCCCCAAGCTCTACTACATTTTCTTTATTCAATAAAAGGTTTCTCCCCTAGTGTGGCTTTTGTTTCTTGATCTGTAAAATGAAAGGACTGAAATAGATTAGGGCTAAGGTTCCTTCAGATTCTGAAAGCCTTTGTACATGTTATGAGTTTTCTTTATTAAGTAGTGATATCTACTTTTCCCTTAATTTTTTGACTTGTCTTTGCACCTTTATAATGATACATAAATGTCTCATTGGTTAGACTTATACGTGTAACTATCCTTATTTGATTGGATGCACGATATTCTTCTCAGCTAGATAATGCCTTTTCCCAAGCTGGAAGATAAAGTGATATTGTTATTTGGCGATGAAGGAATGTGAGAGACTCGATACAAACCTCCTGTCCTCTATTGGAGTTTTCGAAAGAGTTTAAAACAAAAACAAAAAAAGGAAGGAAAAACCCAAGTTGGGTCAATAGTATTTATTACCTTAAAAAATATATATGATTTATATATAATTTTTTGGAGACTTATAGAATTTTAATCATTACACCATGGTTTCTAAAGATGTGGGAATTTTGATTGTGGAATTTAGAGCACATTTAGTTGCAGAAATTATTTTGTTATAAGCATACTGAATCAAGTGTTAATTTTAGCATTGTTTATACTTTTAAGTACTGTAGTAAAGGCATTAGGGTATTAAAGTATTTAAGTCCATTTTAACTTTTAGTAGTAGTTCTTAAACAACTTTTATAGTAACTACCATTTACTTTTTATGATAATGTCTTATATATGTGGTAATACTCTGTAGTTGCCAGAGAATTTTTACATACATTGTTTATTTTATACCAGCTGGTAGCATAGTGCCTAAGGCACTTGACTGCTAACCAGAAGGCTGACGGTTCAAACCCATTAGCCACTCCTCGGAAGGAAGGTTGGGCAGTCCTACTTCCGTAGTGACACTGCCTCGGAAACCCAAGGAGGGGTCGCTATGAGTTGGGGCCGACTCGATGGCACATAACAACAACAACAACAGCCACCCTCTGTGATTAGAAGGCAGCATGGTGGTGTCATGGGCATCATTATTTCATTCTACAGATTAAATAAATGAATTGGAAGAAGTGATTTGCCCAGGGTCCTATAGCAAATAAATAGTAAAGCTGGGATTTAAGCTGGTTTTTCCCTGACTTGTAAATGTCATCACTGTAGAACGATGAATGTCAAAGTGGAAGAGAGATGGCTACTAGCGGGCACCTGAAAAGAGTGAGGCTGTTGTTGGCTGCTGTCAGTCACTTCCAACTTAATAGTGACCCCATGTGTGCAGAATAGAATTCTTCCATAGGGTTTTCAAGGCTGTGGCTTTTAGAAGCAGACCTTCGGGCTTATCTTCCGAGGTATCAGTGGGTGGGTTCTGACAGCTAACCTTTTAGCTAGTAGCCAAGTGCTTAACCATTTGCATCATCCAGGGACTCCTGAAAAGAGTAATTACTCATTTTTTGATTGAAATTCTCTTATGGATTATGTTATCAGTATGAGTCCAAGAGCCACACTGATTAGAAGAAGAGGGGAGGAAGGGGAAAAGTAAGAGATTTCACCTAAAACATACTTTGAATGAATTCACATGTTTGTATTACATTTTGTTTAATGCTGGCTACTGATGAAAGCTAGTAGGGGACCAAACATTTGTAATGGTATCCTCTCTCTAAAATGTAGCTCAAGAAGATTGAGATATTTACTCTACAAATGGGACTATTGTTTATAAATATAAATGAATGAGAATGACAAACACCAGATTCAGAGCATTGATTGCTGCGTCTTGGGGTGGCGAAGGGAAGGCAGTGTGATTAAGGGATACCCGGGGTCTGCAGTCACTTTGCTAATGTTTCATTTCCTAATCTAGGGGTGGATACACAGCTGTTCTTTACTTTTTCTTCATAGTATCTTCTGATTTTTCATAGTTAATTAAAAAGGGAGAATTGACCTAAATATGTAGTCAAATGGAAACTTTTAGTTTCTCGTTTGGTGTTACAGGTATCATGACTTGGTTGACAAGTCACAAATGTGTTCTTTTAGGGTTTTTCCTTCAGGGTGGGAAACTTTTCTTTCCCTGTTCACTCAAACAACAAACAAAATGAGTAAAAAGTCTTATTACAGTAAACTGTTCATATTGGAGCTTGTGGGTAAAATTTCTGTGTGAATGTGTTTGTAAATGTGTATGTTGTGATTTGCTTTTAATATTACATGGTTTCTGAAGATTTCTCCAAAGCACAGTATCTCATTTCATCTTGGTGGTTACAGGAACTGATGATTAATTTTGCCTTAAATTTACTGTATGAAGAAATGATGCCTTTAACTTTTCCCAGCACAAAATTCTTAAAACTATTTGTAGTTGTACAAAGTGAGTGCTCACATGTGGTTTTAGGTGGGTGGAAGGTAAGGTTAAAAGAAAGTCTAGATTATCTGTATTAGGCTGTGTTCTCTTCCATGCTGTTGGCATATTTGCTCATGAAATTTGCTTGTTTCTAAAATAGATTACTTTTGGACTGAGCATTTTTCATTTTAAGAGCTGAATTTTCTTTTTTTGAGGGGCTTGGTTATTTATTTGTCAGTTGATTAATTAAATGTGCTACCCTTTTAGTAGCCTTGTTAGTGAAGGAGATTTTATTCCCAAGTTTGGATGATCAAGCAACTAGAAAATATGTTTTTGATGGTTGTTCATCTAAAAGCCTTGCCTTTATTTTGGAAACTTCTGTTTTTTGGAAAGGTGGGATGAGAGAAAAGGAATTCCAGCAAGAATATAATAATATATACACTAAAATGTAAATAAATTGATGAAAATGTGATTTTAATGGACTTAGAAATTATAAAGGAGCTCTGTGTGTATAAGAGGAAGTGGGTGGGGTGGGTAAGAGGTAGAGGCTGATGAAAGGTGTAGCAATCGGAATCATCTTTTTAGAGATCATGTGGGAATTGAAGTGTAATTTGGGGATCTAGTTGATTTTGGGTGGATTTTTCATGTGATCTAAGGGTTGGGCTCTTGTATTTATTTTTGAAAATTCAGAAAGGTGTTTTGCTTCTGTCATGGATTAATTTCATAAGTATTCTTTCTCTGGTGTCTTCTCAAAAGCAGAGCCACCCTTCCCATTCCAGTGGCAAATGGGAGTTGTGGTCTGTTAAGATTTTAATGGACAGAATTTGAGAAATACTCTACATGCAGGAGTTCTTAATCTTTTACTTGGTGCAAAGAACTCTTGGTAATCTGGTGAAGCCTATGGGCTGCTCAAAATGCTGTTTATAACTGTAAAGTAAAACACACAGCGCTATAAAGGAAATCTTTATAATTAAATACAGAAATGAAAAGTGCTCTGGTGGCACAGTGGTTAAAGAACTCAGCTGCTAACCAAAAGATTGGCGATTGGAACCCACCAGCTTTTCTGTGGAAGAATGATAAGGCAGTCTGCTTCTGTAAAGATTTACCGCCTTGAAAACCCTATGGGGGTAATTTTCCTTTGCTCTAATTTGGGTAATCAATTATTAAATACAAAAATCTCCCTTTTAACTTGTGAGGATAGTAAGTGCTATTCCGATTTATTCTCCAATAACTGCTATTTGGGAATGTCTGTCTGATATGGCGAGAAAACCCAGCACTCTGAGCCAGGGGAGTTAGGGATTGATTTCTGTATTCACCACTTACCAGTATATACGCTTTAGTGCAGCTAGGACCTTGACTTTCCTCATCAATACAGTGGGAATAGTAATAATACCACCTTGTGGAATTTTGCTCTGGATATTGCATTTTATATGTATCTCCCTCTCTGTATAATTCATAGTCTCCTGTTAACTGTCATTGTACAGCTTGAAGTATAGAAACCTTACCTCCCTTTACATTCTTTTCTTCTCTCCCATTTATATTAGAATTGCATTCGATAGTTCTTCTACATGCATTTAGAACCAAATCAGACGGTGTTACAATTTTTGCTTTAGTCATCAAACGTAATTTAGAAAACTAAAGAGCCTGTTGTATTTATCCAATAGTTTTGCTTGTTGTATTCTTCCTTCCTTATTTATTTATTTTTTTAAATTGTTTCCTTTCTGTTCTGGTAGCCTTTTAAGGTAGATCTGCTGGCAACAGATTCTTAGATTTCCTTCATCTGAGAGTGTCTTTATTTCCCCTTCACTTCTGGAGGGTCTTTTCCTGGCTGTAGCGTTCTGGGTTGGTAGGTTTTATTCTTTTTAGAATTTGAAAAGTACCATGCAACTTCCTTCTTGCTTCTATGGTTTCCTGATAAAAAGTCTGCTGTCATTCTCATTGTTTGCCCTGCAGGTAAGGTAGTGTTTTCCTCTGGCTGCTTTCGGGAGTTTTTCCTTCTCTAGTTTTCAGTACTTTAATGTATCTTGGCATGGATTTCCTTGGATTTTCCTGTTTGGGCTTGCTCGGGTTCTTGAATGTGTAGGTTTATGTCTCTAGCCAAACTTTGGAAATTCTCAGCCATTATTTCTTGCACGTTTTCAGTGTCCCTCTCTTTCTTCTTTCCTGGTACACTGATGACATGAATTTTAGATCTTTTATTACAGTCCCACAGGTACCAGAGGTACTATTCAATTTTTTCTCAGTCTATTTTCTTTCTGGTCAGATTGTATAATTTTAGTTCTATAGTACAGTTCACTGATTCCTTCCTCTGACCCTTTCATTCTGTTTTTGAGACCAGCAAGCTTTTTATTTTGGTTATTGTATTGTTCAATTCTGAAATTTTCATTTGGTTTGTATCTTTTTTGATGAGGCATTTTGTTTTTTCATTGTTTCAAGCATGTTGAAACATTTTTACCAACACTCTTTTAATATCTCTGTTAGAAAATTCTGATATTTCTGTCACGGTGTTGCCATCCGTTGATTATCTTTTTTTCTCATTCATTTTGAGGTCTTCCTAGTCCTTGGATTTTCAGTTGAAACCTGGACATTTTTGTTCTGAGACTCTGGATCTTTAAACTTTTTTTTTTTTTGTTGTTGTTGTTGTTGTTATGTGCCATCAAGTGGAACCTGACTCATAGTGACCCCTCCATGGGTTTCCGAGGCAGTATCACTATGGAAGTAGATTGCCCAACCTTCCTTCCGAGGAGTGGCTGGTGGGTTTGAACCGCCAGCCTTCTGGTGGGTTTGAACCGCAGCCTTCTGGTTAGCAGTCAAGTGCCTTAGCCACTATGCTACCAGAGCTCCTAAACTGTTTTAGCTGGCTTTTTTTGGGGGGCGGGTAGGACTCCTCTCTTACAGGTGGGAAGGGGAGGTGCCACCTCATGACTGGCAGGTGCAGTTAGATGTGTAGGTTTCCTACTTTTCCAGCTGTATTGAAACCCAGGAAGTGGGACGCTCCTTTTTACTGCTGGGTGAGAATGGATATCCAGGCTCCCCATCTAGTCTTGTGATACTGCAGGGAGCCATGTTCTCATTACCAGCTGGCCTATATGAAAGTCCTGGCTTCTTACTTGGTTTTCTCTGACATCACCTTATGGGGTGCTGGGGTACCTCATTACAACTTTGCGATTGAAAAACTGAGTGAAATATTTTTGAAAAATTACTGAAAATACAAAATTTTTTACTACTTATAGAAGATGTAAACAATATAAAGGTATATAAAATAAAAAGTAGAAGCTTCCCATTTTCCTCTTACTCCTGTTTACATTCTCATTCTCTACTGGTAAACACTGAAAATCAAACCAAACCTGTCGTCACTGACTTGATTTCAAGTCATGGTAACCCTATAGGACAGAGGAAAGGAGACCTGGTGGCACAGTGGTTAAGCACTCAGCTGCTAACTGAAAGGTTTGCAGTTGGAACCTACTAACCACTCCGTGGGAGAAAGATGTGACAGTCTGTTTCTGTTACAGCCTAGGAAACCCTATGAAGCTATTCTATGAGTTGAAATCAACTTGACAACCAGTTAACAGGACAGAGTAGAACTGCCCCACAGGGTTTTCAAGGTTGTAAATCTTTACAGAAGCAGACCGCTATGTCTTTTTCCTGTGGAGTGGCTGGTGTGTTCAAACCATCAATCTTGGTCTGCAGATGAATGTTTTAACCACTGTGCCACCAGTGATCCTTAAACTCTGTAAGCATTTCAAGAAATTTTCAGACTCTTTTCTATGATTATATAAATACATATACAGTGTAGTCAATACAATCTGTGTATAGGCTACCCCACCCCACAGGATTTATTTCTTTTATTTAATGACTTAAGATAGGACCCTAGCAATTTTATTCCTAGGTGAAAACTCCATTTTCCCAGCACCATTTAAAGATTGTCCATGTGTACCCCACTGATTTGAAATACACACACACTTGATTTCCATATCTACTTTCCCAATTGGTTTTGGACTTTTTAAACTTTTTGATCTTACCTGTTTTTGCATTGTACTATTATGTTAAATCTGTTGGCATTTAGAGTGCATTTTACAATGTTAGGACCATTCCCACTTCTATGTTTTTTCAGTAATTTCTTTTTGAAAATGAAAATAATTTTTTTTAAATCCCTCTTTTGTTGGAGAGTGGCTAATTTTGGTGCATTTTACCCTCCCTGAAGAACTTCAGAATCTATTTGCCAATATACAAGAATCAGACTGAGATTTGATTAGAATTAACATTGAATTTAATGTGGATAGATTTGGTATTGTTAACTGATGGAGATTTCTCATTCAGGAACATGAAATGACTCTCCGTTTAATTAGGTTTTTAAAAACTATCTCTTAATGAAGTTTTTTTTTGTTTTTGTTATTGTGACTTGGGTGAAAATTTACAGAGCAAATTCACTTGCCGTACAGCAGTCCACGGTGCATGGTGCTGGCGATTGGGATTCACAGTGCCAGTGTCTCATGACATTGACTACAATTTACCCCAGTGCAACAGCTCCCCTCCCATTTCTTTCCGATAGTTACCTCTTCCCTGTGTCCATCCCTCCATGCACTCCTGCCCCCTGAGCTGTCTCCCTGTGCATACATAGCCCTTCTTTCTCCCATGATTGTTCTCTCCAAGGAG
>NW_006921601.1:12392346-12393686 GCF_000298275.1 Orycteropus afer afer | reverse complement strand
TCCACACGTATACCCATGTTTGCCTAATGAAGTTTTTTTTTTTTTTTTAAATTAGTCTTATTTTTTCCTCATTAAAAAACTGATTTATGGAGGTACAGCTGACATACAATAATTTTCACATATTTAAGGTATCTAATTTGATAAATGTTAACATATTTGTACACTGTAAAATCATCCCTGCCATCAAGATAATGAATATATCCATCGCCTCCGTCAGGTCCTTTTGTAGTCTGTCTTTCCTGCACCGGCATGCAACACTCATCCCTGGCCCAGTCCCAGGTAACCACTAGTCTGATTTCTGTCAGTATGGATTTGTTTGCATTTTCTAGAGTTTTATATAAATGAAATCATAAAATGTGCAGGGTTTTTTTTTTTGTGTGTGTGTGCGTGTGCTTGTTTTTGTTGTACTTTTTCCAGGAGTTTGTAGTATTTGTTGTTGTGATAGTGTGTGTCCCCCCCCCACACACACACATCATTTTTTTTTTCTTATCTGAGAGAATACTGATGTTTTTTAAAACTGCTGATATTCCTGTGTGTTTCTTGTAACCAGTTACCTTTCTGAATTCTTTCATTAGTTTTAATAGTTTTTTCAGTTAGATCTTTTTGATTGTCCAGTCATACAATCTATACAATAATAAGAATTTGATCTCTGACCCATAGCAGTGGCAGTTGACATTTTTGTCCTAGTCCTGATTTGAATTTTGTTAACATTGTTAATATTTTACAACTGATAGTTTTAAGGCTAGTTTTCTTTTTGATCCTTCTGTGCTCTTTTTCCTCATCAGATATGATTTTTGGGTCAGTTCAAAACACTTATGGGCTATATTAAATCTAAAAAGGATTGTGAGAGAATTTGATATTTCAAGATACTTGCCATTCATACCCAGCAACACTGTATAGCTTTCCATTTATTTATGGCAGAGGTTGGCAAACCACAGCCATAATCATCAGCTGTCTGTTGTTGAGTTGTGATTCCAACTCAACAGAGACCTCATGTATTTCAGAGTAGAACTGTACTCTGTAGGGTTTTCAGTGGCTGTGATCATTTGAAGTAAATTGCCACACCTTTCTTTTGAAGCACTTCTGAGTGAATTTGAACCACCAGTCCTTTTGATTAGCAGTTGAGAGCTTTAACTGTCTGCACTACCTGAAGAATTCTACTACACCCATTAAAAAAATAAAATTGATTGCTGTTGAGTCAGTTCCAACTTGTGGTGACCCCATGTGTTACCGAGTAAAACTCTACTTCACAGGGTTTTCTTGGCAGTAACCTTTACAGACGCAGATCGACAGGCCTTTTCCTCCATGGTGCTGGCGGTTGGGATTCACACTGCCAACTT
>NW_006921601.1:12338072-12388541 GCF_000298275.1 Orycteropus afer afer | reverse complement strand
CTTCCTTCCAAGGAGTGGCTGGTGGGTTTGAACCACCAGCTGTCTGGTTAGCAGGCAAGTGTCTTAGCCACTATGCTACCAGAGCTCCTTAGTTATTTTATAGGAACTTGTAAAAGCAACATCTATTTGCAGTGTGTGGAGAGTTTCTTAAGTAGGGGGAAAAAAAAAAAACCGAGAAACAATTTCATGGATTTTTTTTATGTGTTTGTGGGTAAAAAGTAAGTATGAATCTCTGATGACTTAGTTGTGACAGATTAAAATTTTGTACTGCAGTTTTTTTTTTCCCCCCTAAAGCTTTTAGAGAGAGATTGGTTAAGTAGGGAAGAATTGTTGTTGGGAGTATGTTATATGAATTTATATTGTCATAGTTCTAGTCTCAATTTTGCTGATAATTTGAGTTGGGAATGAAATTGAATGAGAGTTACTATGGCAACTAGTTATTTTCCTGGAATAAAATTTGAATCCCCATGTGCTTTGGGACCATTTTAGGTAGAATGTGTAATGTGTGTACACATATACTCAAACAATGCAAACTTACTCAGTTTAAAAGTATAAATTCAAAGGCATTTTTTGGATTCTGCTAAATATGTTTCTGAAGCTAGCGTAACACTGCTTCCCTTTTTTAGTGTTAATAATGGCAAATTGTGATTGTTTTTTAAACACTTAGGAAGGTCATGGACTTGGGTCCTCCTCCCCCCTCCCCTTGCCCTCAGTGGAATAGAATTAGTAGATAGATGAGACTTTTTTCTCTTCTTAACTCTGAGGCAGATAACTTCCTTTATTTTGCATTTTTGGGTAGTGGTTATAGCACTTGTTTTGATGTTTGACTACCCTTTGCTTGGCTATTTCTATTTTTATGTGTCATTTTTAAGTGAGTGTACGCGGTGGTGTTTTAACTATACTATCTTCTGTAGTGAAATTCATGTATGCATATTGTATCTAAAAACAACAGTGGTGTTTTGACTTAATTTGCCTTAACCGGTTTGTGCTATTTCTGCTTCATATGAGATGTTTTTTTTTTTTTTTTTTTAAACGAGTGAATGCCTAGCTTTTCATAGTTGAGCAGGTAGCAAAATCATATTCTTAATAGATTTTCAATGTTTGCTTTCTTTTTTTAAATATTGTAAATGATTTAAGATATGACTTACGAGATTCAGCTGCTTGGTTGCTCAGTGTTGATCCACCCCTCTTCCTCCAGTAGAATAGTGACATTTTGCTTGTATTACTGGTAACTATGTCCTAAGTTGAATTGGAAGTCATAATTTTACTGTGCTGAAATAAGGTGTAAGTGAACTTTCACCCTTTAGAATTGTTCATTTTACAGTTGTTTATTTTTCAAAGACCTTACCAAACAGAACTTAGAATTAGTGAAATTTGATAATAATGTTATGCTGTATGTTTTCTGTCTTTTCTGAAGCTTCATTAGCATTGGAAACCATATATTCACTGAAATAAATTTTATTATCAAAATAATTTGTGTAGTGACTTTGATATGTACTATAACATTTATTTAAAATACAGTTTAAGCATTATGTAAAATAGTTGGCAATAGCATACTTCTTGGCATGGACATTCAATATATAAAATGTTAAAAAAAAGTTATACACTAGCAGCAGCATTTTATAAGCTATACTGGTGTAGTTACTTGTAGTTGATAAGCTGTCATTGTTTTGGTTATGAAAACAAATATAGCAGTAGGTATATGCCCTGAGATTTTTTAGATTTGTATGCATTCTGTTGACGCTTTCATTACTGCTATTTTTTGGGTTCCATGCCATTATATAGTGAGGTCATTTTTAGTAGTACTTAAGGGAAGAAAATAAAATTCTCTTGAAAGGACTCTAATATGTCAGCATTTCACCGAATGTTTTCAAATAGTATTTTCAGACACAAAGTCTTAAATTCAAGGTAGTCGATGAGAGAAGGAGCTCTGGTGGTACCATGCCTAAGGCATTTAACTGCTAACCAGGTTGGTGGTTCAAACCCACCAGCCACTCTGTGGAAGGAAGATGGGGCAATCTACTTCTGAAAAGATTTACTGCCTTGGAAACCCGACTGAGGTCACTGTGAGTCAGAATCAACTTAATGGCAGTCCAGATGACAGAAACATAGATTCCAAACTTCATCTTTCTTCAAAAGTGAGATCGGTTGCTGCCCCTTCCCCAATCCCACCTCCATTCCACAGTTAGACAGTATTTGTAATTTGAGGCAAAGGTTAATGTTTTTTTTTATAAACCAAGTAAGATATAATGGAGGAAGCAACTTCATACAAAGAAGCAAACACAAAGTCAGTGCTACAACAAACTTTAAAAATGTGTAACATCTATATTAAATACAGTGAAAAAGAAATACAGTAAAACCTACAAAAGCTGGAACCTGTGTAAGGTAGAAATGGAATGTTTGTTTCAGAGAAGGAAAACTCATATATTTTCCACTGAAAGGAGTGACAGAAAAGTAGTAACTGCGTCCTGTTAAAGGTGGAAAGTTTGCAAGACCTGGAAAAACAAAGCAGTCCCATTGAGTTCCAGCTCTTACAGGTTTCACTGTAATAATATTTAAATTGTTACCAAGGATCACGCAGAAGACTAAGTAAATGGAAAAGCAAACCATATTCTTGGATTTGAAGTTTAAAGTTCTTAACTGTAATTCTAAAAGTTAATCTACAAATTTCATGCCAGCCTAAAATAAAAATACCAAATGGGGAGAGGGAAACCTAGACAGTTACTTTGTGGAGAATAGGTTGCATGATCCAAAATGGACCAAACCTGTAGCCAATGAGTTGATTCTGACTCACAGTGATCATATAGGACAGAGTAGAACTGTCCATAGGCTTCCTAGACTATAAGTCTTTATGGAGGCAGACTGCTTCATCTTTCTCCTGTGGAGTGACTAGTGAGTTTGAACTACTTACCTTTTGGTTAGCAGCCAAGCACTTAACCACTGTGCCATCAGAGTTCCTTGGTTGCTTTATAGATGAGGGAAATGAAGTTCAGAGAAATCAAGTAACTTCTCCAAGGTCACAAAGCTAGGAAGTGATGAATAAGGAAGGGTTTCACATCATGGCAAGTTTGGGAGCTCAGATATACTAATAGCTAATAGAAGAGGAGTTGATGTTTTTGAATTATGGTATTGGTGAAGAATATTGAATATAATAATGGACTGCCAGAGGAATGAACAAATCTGTCTTGGAAGGAGTATAGCTCCTTAGAAGTGAGAATGGGGAGACTTTGTCAGGAGGGACCAGTCCTTGGAGAAGGGACATCATGTTTGATTAAAGTAGAGGGTCAGGGAAAAAGAGGAAGACCCTCAGTGAGATGGGTTGACACTATGGCTGCAACAATGGGCTCAAACATGGCTACAATTGTGAGAATGGCACGGGGTCGGGTAGTGTTTTGTTCTGTTGTACATAGGATTGCTGTGAGTTGGAACTGACTCCATGGCATCTAACAACAGTAATACTCATTACATGTTTACTTGACAAAGTACTATTATATTTTCTCAGAATAGCATCTAAATACATTTAGAAACTCAAAATTAGACTTTTCTAGAGAGATTGTACAGATAATGCATGCTGAATATACAGATTTATGGATTTTTAAATCTGTCTCCAGGTATCACTTTTTTCCATATGGATACATAGTTGTCCCAGCAGCGTGTATTGAGTAGTCTACCTGTTCCTTGTGGTCTGCTGTCTTTTTATATTTCAGATTTCATGTAGGTTTAGATTGGTTCTAGGCCTTCTGTTCCGTTAAGTCCTTTGCCTATTGCTGTGTCAATATCATTCTATCTTAAATCTCTTCAGCTTTGTAATGCATTTTTCGTAAATGGTAGGATAAGACCCCCTGCTGTGTTCATTCAATAAAAATTTCATTTGACACATATTTAGAATATGTGCTATGTGTCAGGAAGTTTGTACATGCCAGGAAAATAAACTCGCTGCCATCGAGTCGGATCTGACTCATAGCGACCCCTCCTTGGGTTTCGGAGGTGGTATCACTACAGAAGTCGATTGTCCAACCTTCCTTCTGAGGAGTGGCTGGTGGGTTGGAACCACCAGCCTTCTGGTTAGCAGTCAAATGCCTTAAGTACTATGCCACCAGAGTCCATGATAGATTCTGTGAAACAGGATGTTACTTGATTTGGATGTTGCGCGGACACCGTATCACGGTCTGGTCCTGCTTTTTCTTTAAGCATCTGGAACAAGCTTTGTGAACAGTTGATTGTCAGTGTGTGTCACTCAGCAGTGCGATTGTCAATGTGTGAGAGGGATTCGCTTTTGTGTTTGGTCCTCAATCACGTCATTGGCAATTTCTCTGTGTGTGATAGAGGTCCCTCTCACATTTTTATTATCCTTGTAGCTTTCAGTGGAGCCAGACTTTTAACAGCTTAGATAGCTTTTTCTTTATTTTTGAGTATTGTCATGTGCTGCATGACTAAATCACGAGCAAGAAGACCGTTCACTGATTTTTCCATCTTTGTGTTGTTTAATAATCGTTTGTTTCACTTCTAAATCGATATTTCTCCTTCAACTCTTCCTGCTGCTATTAATAGCACTGGTTTTAGTGCATTTGGGAACCATGATGCACTCCATGGTAATATTTTCAAAAGAAAATTAAACAGAAATAACACTAAAACACTCAAAAGACACATGATACACGAGATTGGATGCTGCTACTTATGAGTCAAATCATACTCTGTTATACAGTAAACTTTTTAGATCGAAAGTACAGTATAGTACATACATAAGCCAGTAACAGGCATTTATTATGACTTTCCAGACACATATATTATAGGTTATATATGTACCATGCCATTATATGCCTGGCAGCACAATTGCTTTGTATATAAGACACATGAGATACATTTGTTGCATGTGGAAAGCTGTTGGGTTTGCTACATTTCATTCTCCAACTGGGATTTCTGAACTCTGTTATAATCTTACGGGACCATGGACGTCTATGCAGTCAGATGTTGCCTGAATAGACATTATACAGTGCAGCACATGACTGTATGTTTTTAATTTCTTTCCATAAAGATCTACCTTTGTATTTTATTAGATTTATTCCTGATTACCATTTATTTGCTGTTGCTATTATAAGTGCTATCTTGTATTTGACTTTGTTTTTTTAACAGCTTGTATGTAGAAATGCTACTTTTTTTTTTTTCTCAGTATTTATATTTTTAATATCCAAAAACAATGGTGAACTCTAATTCTAATACTTAGTGTGTTCTTTTGGGTTTTCTATGTAGATGACTATATCACCAGTAAATAATACTTTTTTTTTTTGAGTTTATTTTAAATTCTTATACCATTTTCTTTTCCTGTTTACTGCTGCATTGGCGAGGACTACAAGGTTGAGTAAAAGTAGTAATGTTACACATTTTTTTCTTCTTGAGTTTAAAGGATTTCACTGTGAAAAAAAATGTTTACTGTGGGTTTTTGATTATTTTCTAGTCCCATGTGCTATGAATTTTTAAGATAAATGTGACTATTTTCTCATACTTTTCCTGCATGAGACCATATTTATTTTTAAAATTTTTTTCATATGGTGAATTATATATAGATATTTCAAAAATTCATGTGTTACTGTATTTCTGGGGTAAAATTGGTTATAATGTATTTATATACTGTTATTTATAAACGTTATTTGTATACTGTTGGATTGTGTTTACTAATAGTTTGTTATTGTTGTTTTTTTTACATCTGTTTATTAGTGAAATAAAGAAGCTGTGGTGGTGCAGTGCCTAAGTCATTTTGACTGCTAACCAGAAGGTTGGCTGTTCAAACCTACCAGCCACTCCACGGAAGGGCAATAGGGCAGTCTACTTCCATAAAGATTTAACACCTTGGAAACCCAGTGGGGGGGTTGCTATGAGTTGGAATAGACTTGATGTCAGTGGGTTTGGTTTGGTTTATTAGTGAAATTGCCCTGTAGTTTTCATTGTTCATAATGTCCTCATCTGGTTTTGATGTGTTGTATGTTATACTGCCCTCATAAAATGAGTTGGGAATGTTGGTATGTGCCGTCGAGTCGGCCCTGACTCATAGCGACCCCTCCTTGGGTTTCCGAGGCAGTATCACTACGGAAGTAGGATTGCCCAACCTTCCTTCCGAGGAGTGGCTGGTGGGTTTGAACCGCCAGCCTTCTGGTTAGCAGTCAAGTGCCTTAGCCTCTATGCTACCAGAGAGTTGGGAATATTTTGTCTTTTTCTATGCTTTAGAAGAATTTGTGCAATATTGGAATGCTCCTTGAAAGTTTGGTAGGATTTGCTATTATAATTTCTGGACCTGGTCTTTTTTTTTTTTTTTTTTAATGGGTGTGGCAAGGTATTTTTGTTTTTTTTCTTTTTCCTCATTTACTGTCATTAGACTGTTCAGATTTTGTAATTCTTAATTAATTATAATTATTCTTAACCAGTGTGGGTAGGCTATGATTTTCTAGGTACTTGCCCATTTTATGTTTCAAGTGCATTGCATAAAGTTGTCTATAGTATTTTCTTATCTTTAAATATTTTCTGTGCATGTAATTATATTCATTGTAAACTCTTTTAGTTCTTTTCGCTAGAGTGCTCTTTAGTCCATCCATTGAATTTTTACTACAGATTATAATTTTCATTTCCATAAATTCCATTTGCTTCTTTTAATTATCTGAATCATTATTTTAGATAGCCTTTTACTGCTCACTTTATTTGTGATTCCGTTTATTTTTTAACATTTAATCCTAGGACTTGATGGGTACGGATGACCAACATTATTAACAATGGGTATTGTGTGTGTGTGTTTTGTTGTTGTTGTTGTTATGTGCTGTGGAGTTGGATGCAACTCACAGCGACCCCTCCTTGGGTTTTTGAGGCAGTATCACTCACTATGGGAGTAGATTGCCCAGCCTTCCTTCCAAGGAGGGTCTGGTGGGTTTGAACTGCTAGCCTTCAAATTAGCAGTCAAATGCCTTAGGCACTATGCTACCAGAGTGTATGTATGTGTATGTATGTATGTGTATATATATATTTAAATAAATATTTTTATAAATAAATAAAATAAAAATTTCAAGGTAAATTACATTGTGAATAGTTTAAGGTATATAGATCTAGGTTGTTGGTGTTTAGCCGGTAAGGTTTGTGTTATAAGGAAATCACTTGATGGATGACTTGGGTATTCTTAGGTAAAATATTTAGAGTAATTGTTTTTGTGGGAAATATAAGACAGGAAAGGTGAATTTAAACATCAAGAAAGAGAAGCAGAACGTGGTTGCCAAACTGGTTTTTTGGTTTAGATAGAATATGATATAATACCATTTGATAGAAGTTATCACTAATTTGGTTGGGTATATCTGTCTTTCCAATTAGACGGTGATCTTTTTAGTGGCAAACACTTTTATTGTTGTATTGCTGCTGATTTAAAAAAAAAATACCCAGTGTATAGCATTGTAACTTTTACATAGATATATTTATTAAACAACTAGATGTATAAACTAAGGTTTGATTGTAGTTAATTACAATGAACTAATTGTTGAAATATATTTATAGTATAAAGAATGATACCAGAGCCCATGAATAACTAGATCCAGGTTTAAATATCTTTTTAATGCTTTGCTGTTCACAAGAACCTTAAGGAATTTCCAAATGCTTTCACTCCACTCTCCTCAAATGAGGGTGAGTTTAAACAGGGGTAGGGGGCATTCTGTGATATGAAAGCACAGGAAAGGTAGAACTTCAAGAATGAGTCAGAATTTCAATTAGAGACTAAACATTGTGCCAGTGACAAGGTAGGGAATGGGGACGGAGCTAAACCTGAGACTTCTCTCCTGAAGGACCCGTCCAGTTCTGCTCAAGTGGTTATAGGTGGGCTCAAGTGAGCTCAGGTGGGCAGCTTTCCTGCTCTTCCTATTTTCCTGCTCACTCATGGTGATCAGACGAATGGGCACAAACAAAGCTTAAGACATGGCAGAAATAAACATTTAAACTCCATCCCCACCCTGTGCAAGAACGTCATGTGTTTTGACACTTCATGATCTTTCTTGGGTAGAAAGGATGAAAGATTTCAGTGCCACCCTTGACAAGTTCTCTACCTCATCCCATCTTCCACAAAAGGACATTTATTTAGAAAATATAAAATTAGCTATTAATTTCATTAGTAAAAGGAAGACTAATGTGGACATTCCCCAAGAGTTTTTAAACATTGGCAGGCATTTATGTGTTAACAATCAGTTTATCTTTTATTGTTGTATGTCTTACGTTCCTGTAACAATTACCAGACCTTTTCATAATTTCCCCACATTTTACATCATACTTTTTTCATAACTTTATTTAGTGACTTCCAGGGTCTTGAAAATGAATTTCAAAATAAATTTAAATTACTTGGTATTTTTATTTTAATAGTCCATGCTGACAGTATGATTCATGCTTTCAGTACCATTTAAAATAGTTCCTTCTCTATGCTTTTAAAGGATATGTTTAGCTAATGTTTTTATATAACGTTTTCTAAAAGCAACAAAAAATTAAGGGGACTCTCTGGCCAATCTGCAGCTTAATTTTTAAGGCTAAATAATGATAAGTTTCAGTAGGAAAAACTGTCTACTGTTTTTGTTTAGATCGAAAGTAACCCTAACCCAAGTGAAAGAATAAGTAAATGAGAGTTGCTTAAAAAAAGAAGCCTGTTTTTAATTTTTAACTTATTTCCAATCTCGGTGTTAGTTATCTCTGACTTTTGGTACAGAGCACGTGACCCTAGACAAACATGCAATCATTCTAGGTATATTGCCATTTAAGAAAACAGCTTTAAAAAGATCTGTAAGAACATGGGAAAAAAAGACAGTTGCTCTTTTGTGGTTTTACAGGGTACCAGAAGTTTGGTTGCTTGTATATTTCACTCAGTTGCTTTCTGTTCAATGACTAGGATCACCACCACACATCACAACTTAGCAGACTTACTGCAAAGGAAATAGCAGGAAGTAAAATGACCTCAAATGAATGTGGCTTTTTTTGTGGGGTGGAGTGGGTGGGCTACAACTAAATAAACAAATTGAATTATGCAGGAAGGACAGCCTTTTTACTTAACTCACCTTTATACTCATACTGACTTTTTCTGGTGTCGTTTTTTGTTCTTGCAGCATTTTTGTCATTGCAATCATGTAGCATAACTACAGTTGAATCATTTAGTAGTTTTGTAATCTTAACATTTCTCCATCAAGCTTTTTCTTTTTCTTTCTTGGATTGACAGTTCTTTTATGGTGAGTGTCTCAAGGTCATAGATCTTAGATTCACAGTGTGAGTTGATGGGGACTAATCTCCTTTGTCTTGTCAGGTATGTTTTTTTACATCTGCTTTTACTGATTTATCCTATAAATTTCTGTTTTGATCATATAATTATTTTCTACTCTGAAAAATAAAACTGGTATTGCATCTTTCTTACTCAAGCCTTTGGGTAGATTCATGGTGTTTCATGGGTTGAGTGTTGAGTATGAGATAATTTTAAAGGAGGAGGAGGAGAAATCCTTCATTATATATGGTAAGCTTGCAGTTATGTGCAGAAGGCAGAGGGGGAGACCTGCATAGTTTATTGAAAGGCATAATTACGTACCTAGGAAATATGTCTTTGCCTGCTTGCCATCTTGACATTATTGCCTGATGTCAGAATTAACTGAGATGTGTGTGAGGGCAATGATTTGAGGGAATCTGGATATTTTATTCCATAAAAACAGAAAATAGGAGCAATATGTCCATTTTGATTTCTGAAGCTGGCTTTTGCTGTAATGTAGTAGTTTGAGGCACAGATCCTTGAGCCAGACTGCTTGGGATCAGTCTCAACTTCACCACTTATTAGCTGGGTGACTGAACAAATTACATAACCACTGACGTCTCCTTTTCTCACCTGTAAGATGGAGACAGTAATAAGAGTACCTACTTTATGAATTTATTGTGAGATTTCAATGAATAAATATATGGAAAGCACTTAGTGCCTGGTCCAGAGTAAACTCTCTTGAATTATTCTTACCATGTCAATACGTGTGATGCAAAGGTGAACATACGTTTCTCTGATGGAATTTGAAGTACAAAAGTTAATTTTTCTAAAAGTCCCATAGTTATTTTTGAATAGTTCCAGCGTGGGGACTGATTAAATCAACAAAGTATTGTGTGTACATTGTTTGCCTTCCTCTGGAGACTTTTCTGTCTTAGCTACTCCATGCCCAACTGAGCCATGCTGTCTGCTGGAGTGGCCATAATATAGAGGAGCTTGTCCTGGGAGACAGGGTGAGAGCCCCACCTACCTGGGTTCAGGAGCCCTGCTGTGAGAAAAGGATTTCTGACCAGATGCCATCTCATCCCTGGGCCCACTCTAATGTTAAAAGAATTAAACCTTCATGTAGAATTTACTATGATAGTGATTTATGCCACCACTCGTCTGTCAGTTTGTCATACTGTGTTGGCTTGCATGTTGCTGTGAGGCTGGAGGCTATGCCACTGGTATTTCAAATACTAACAGGGTCACCCATGGTAGACAGGTTTCATAGGAGCTTCCAGACTAAGGAAGGGGCCATCCACTTCTCAAACAATTGGCCAGTGAAAACCTCATGAATAGCAGTGAAACACTGTCTGATATATATTACTGGAAGATTTTACTAATAGCCCTGAACCATTGTCCGATATAGTGCCAGAAGATGAGCCCCTCAGGTCAGAAGGCACTCAGAATATGATTGGGGAAGAGCTGCCTTCTCAGAGAAAACTTCCGGGACCCCCATTTGCTGATGTGGCATATTTCAAAATGAGAAGAAACAGCTGTGCAAACATCCACTGATAATCAGGATGTGGAATGTAAGAAGTATGAGTCTAGGAAAATTGGAAGTTGTCAAAAATGAAATGTAATACGTAAAGATTGATAACCTAGGCATTAATGAGCTGAAATGGACTGGTTTTGGCCATTTTGAATCAGACAGCCATATGATTTTCTATGCTGGAAATGGCAAATTGAAGAGGATTGACATGGCATTCATCATCACAAAGAATGTTTGAAGATCTATCCTGTAGTACAGTGCTGTCAGTGATAGGATAATATCCATACGTCTATGAGGAAGACCAGTTAATACTACTATTGTTTAAGTTTACACACCAACCACCAAAGCCAAGGTGAAGAAATTGAAGATTTTTACCAACTTCTGCAGTCTGAAATTGACCAAACATGTAATAAAGATGTGTTAATTAATACTGTGATTGGAATGCAAAAGTTGGAAACAAAGAAGAATTACCAAGGTAGTTGGAAAATAGGGCCTTGGTGATAGAAATTTTGCTGGAGATCGTATAATAGAATTTTGCAAGACCAATGACTTATCAATTGCAAATACCTTTTTTCAGCAAGTCAAACAGTGGCTATACACGTGGACTTCACCAGATGGCGTACACAGGAATCAGATTGACTACATCTGTGGCAAGAGGTGATGGAAAAGCACAATATCTTCAGCCAAAACAAGGCCGGGAACTGACTGTGGAACAGACCATCAACTGCTCATGTGCAAGTTCAAGTTGAAGCTGAAGACAATTAAAAGAAGTCCACAAGAGCCAAAATATGACTTTGATTATGTCCCTCCTGAATTTTAGAGACCATATGAAGAATAGATTTGATGCATTGAACACCAGTGACCGAAAACCAGAGAAATTGTGAGATGACCTCAAGAACATCATCCATGAAGAAAGCAAACGGCCATAAAAAGACAGGAAAGAAAGAAAAGACCAAAATGGATGTCAGAAGAGACTCTGAAACTTGCCCTTGAATGGAGAGTAGCTGAAGCAGATGGAAGAATCAACAGGATAAAAGAGCTGAACAGAAGATTTCAAAGAGTAGCTCGAGAAGACAAAGTCAATTATTATAATGACATGTGCAAAGAACTGGAGTTAGAAAACCAACAGGGAAGAACGTGCTGAGCGTTTCTCAAGCTGAAAGAACTGAAGAGGAAATTTAAGCCTTGAGTTGCAATATTGAAAGATTCCATGGGGAATATGTTGAATGATGCAGGAAACATCAAAAGAAGATGGATGGAATACAAAGTCACTATACCAAGAAGAATTGGTCGATGATCATCCAGGAGTTTATGGAATTACCTATTGATATGTTTCAAGAAAAATGGATGCTGTGCTGGAGGTAGTCATTCAACTTTGCCAAGAGATTTGGAAGATGGCTACCTGGCCAACTTGACTGGAAGAGATCCATATTTGTACCCTTTCCAAAGAAAAGTGATCCTACAGAATGTGACAGTTATCAAACAATATCATTAATATCGCATGTAAGTAAAATCTTACTGGAGATAATTAAAAAATGGTTGCAGCAGTATATTGACAGAGAACTTCCAGAAATGCAAGCTGGATTCATAAGGGGACGTGGAACAAGGGATATCATAGCTAATGTCAGATGGATTTTGGCTCAAAGCAAAGAGTATCAGAAAGATGTTTACTTGTGTTTTATTGACTATGCAAAAGCATTTGATTGTGTGGATCATAACAAATTGTGGATAACATTGAGAAGAATGAGATTTCCACAACACTTAATTGTACTCCTGAGGAACCTGTGCATAGACCAAGAGGCTGTCATTGAAACAGAACAAGGGGACACTGCATGGTTTAAAATCAAGAGGGTAGTGCATCATGGTTGTATCCTTTCACCATACTTACTCAGTCTGTATGGTGAGCAAATAATCTGAGAAGCTGGACTATATGAAGAAGAATGTGGCATCAGGATTGGGGGAAGGCTCATTAACAACCTGTGATATGCAGACAATACAACTTTGCTTGCTCAAAGTGAGGATGACTTGGAGCACTTAACTGATGAAAATTAAAGACTACAGTCTGTAGTATGGATTACACCTCAATATAAAGAAAACAAAAATCCTCACAATTGAACCAATAAGCAGCATCACAGTAGATGGAGAAAAGATTGAAGTTGTCGAAGACTTCATATCACTTGGTTCTACAGTCAACGCCAATGGGAAGCAATGATCAAGACATCTAAAGACATATTGCATTGGACAAATCTGTTGCAAAAGACCTCTTTCAAGTGCTGAAGAGCAAAGATGTCTTTTTTGAAGACTAAGGTGCGCCTAACCCAAGCCATGGTATTTTCATTCGCCTCATATGCATGTGAGAGCTGGACAATGAATAAAGAAGACTGAAGAGTTGATGCTTCTGAGTTGTGGTATTGGCAGAAGAATATTGAAAGTAGCATGGACTGCCCAAAGAACTAACAAATCTGTCCTAGAAGAAGTGCAGTCAGAATGCTGCTTGAAAGCAAGTATGGCCAGACTTTGTCTCACCTACTTTGGTAATGTCAGAAGGACCATTCCCTGGAGAAAGATATCATGCTTGGTAGAGTGGAGGGTCAATGAGAGAGGGGAAGGCCCTCAACAAGATGGATTGACACAGTGGCTGCAACGCTCACATATAGCAAGAATTGTGAGGCTGGTGCAGGACTGGGCAGTGTTTCGTTCCGTTGTACACAGGGTTGTTATGAGTCGGAGCTGACTCGAGGACACCTAACAACAAGAGTGATTTATGCATTCAGCTAACATTTCCCTGGTGTGTGGTGTAAGACCTTAAGCAATTTGCAAAGGTAAGGGTTCTTGTGTTAAAGTAGAGCTTTAGTCCTTAGGGGGGAAAACATGAAAATAATTGTTTTGTTCTTCTAGCTCCTCTGAAAAAGACCTAGTTGTCCGTTAGGAATGTTATTTTGTTGTATGATTGTCCCCTTCATATATTTAAAATCTTTACTATGATTTGTTTTATAGCGGAAAGATCAAAAGGTATACCTGGTACATTCTGTCATCTTTCTTGTGGATAAAAGGCTACATTTCTTAAAAGTGGAGACGTTATGTGTGAATTTTCTTTCTGAGATAATTTAGTGAAATATCAATATGAATTCACTTACTGGCTCTTAATTTTTTTTTTTTTATTTAATAAAGATAATGTGTCTTTACAGGTCTCTTGTATTATATAAATAAATCTGTTCCTGGTAAAAATGCATAAATGTTGAATTCTCTTTTTCCATGAATTTAGAGGAATGAAAATAAGTGGAACTCCCCCCAAATACCTATGAAATCGTAAGGTCAAATGACAGAGCATATGTATCTGTGCTCCCATAGCATCTTACATTTTATATTCTAAGCTTTCTCTTGCACTCATCACTCAAACTCTGGTATTGCCTCCATTCTGAGGCACAGAGTTTTTTAAAAATTAACATCTTTGAAATTAGGGTGCACCTTCTGATTGACGGCACCCTAGAGTCAACAAAATAAGGTGTTTATTTTCTTATCTTGCCTCCTAATTGATTTTGTGTGAACTCCTTAAGGGGAGATACTGATACTTACTTATTTTTTGTGTCTCCAGTGCTTGAATTGCATTTAGAACTGTGCTTTTCCTGAATTAATGTGTGGCAATTTGGGGAATGATTTCAATGGTATTAGTTGAAGTGAGAGTTTTATCAGACACTTTTGTAGGGGGAGGAGTATATAGGAGGTCCTGGTAAATGCTAACAGGCTGTATCGACTCTTCCTTTGTACCCCTTTTTTCTCTTTTGATTGATTCCTTTGCTTTGTATTGATGCCTAAATCACCAACAAAGCATTACATGTAGTTTGTGTGAATTAGTTGACTTAGCATCATTTTCTCATTTATAATTTGCAGTTATTCTTTGATCCATCCTTGGTATATTGTACTGTGCCATTAAAAAAAAAAGAAAAAAAGAAACACACTGCCATCGAGTTGATTCAGACTCATAGCAACCCCCACTGAGTTCTGAGGTGGTAAATCTTCATGGAAGTAGATTGCCCAGTCTTCGTTCCGTGGAGTCGCTAGCGGGTTTGAACCACCAACCTTCTGGTTAGCAGTCAGATGCCTTAGGCACTACGCCCCCAGAGCTCCTTGAATTGTGCCATGTTGTTGTTGTTAGGTGCCATCGAGTCGGACCCGACTCATAGCGACCCCTCCTTGGGTTTCCAAGGCGGTATCACTACGGAAGTAGATTGCCCCATCTTCCTTCCGAGGAGTGGCTGGTGAGTTTGAACCACCAGCTTGCTGGTTAGCAGTCAAGTGCCTTAGGCACTACACCACCAGAGCTGAACTGTGCCATAGTCACTTTCTATTGTGTAAATGAGCATCAAGGACTCAGTAGTAGTGGAAGAAAGGGCAGAATTTTCAGTTGAGGGCTTTTGATCGATAAGTATTTTGTATTGCCTGAATTGATATTCTCAACATTTTTATCAGTTTAAAATTATGTTTTATTTATAAATAACTCTATCATTATCGGACTTTGAGTTTTAACATCGTAACCACAATAAGTAAGTGTTTTTTAAAAGGGTGGAGTGATTCTAGTCTCCCTTAATGTTGCAGCTAAGTACCTACCTTATCAGTCTTGCAAAACCTAGATGTAATCTTGTGCTAGAAGAAACTGCTTAGTGGATCTAGTTGTTTTCCTTAAGTTAAACTTTTACATGTGAGTAATTAGAAAAGTCTTATCTAGGACCTCAAATTAGTATTTTTCTGAAAATGACTGACGTGTAAATTTTTTTAAATAGACTTTTTTTTTTAAGAACTACTTTAGACTTACAGGAAAATTGAGAGGATAGTACAGAAAGTTCCCATACACCCCATACCCATTTCCCCTATTGTTACTATTTTACATATGTTATGAGCAGTGAACCAATATTGATAAGTTATTATTATGTGAAGTCCATACTTTGTTCAGATTTTCCTGGTTGTTAGCCTAATACCCTCCGTCTGTCCCAGGATACCCTACTACATGTAGTCGCCATGCCTCCTTAAGTTCCTCTTGCCTGGGCCAGTCTCTCCGATTTCCTTGTTTTCTATGGAAAAGGAGTGCCGATGATTTTGTAGGATGCCATGATTTTGTAGGATGCCGTTCTGTTGGATCTCGCCTGTTGTTTTTCTCATCATTAGACTGGGGTTATGGGTGTTTGGAAGAAGATCACAGAGGTAAAAGTGCCTTTTTCATCCCATCCTATCAAGGGCACATACTGTCAACATGATTTATGGCGGTGGCTGAGGTCGTATTGATCTGTTTTCTCCCCTATAAATTTACTCTTTTCCCCCCTTTTTTCACACGATATTCTTTGGAAGCAAGTATGTGCAGCCCATACTTAAGGAGTGGTAATACTGTGTAATTTTGACCAAATGCATTTAAATGGTAGAATGTAAGCTTAAAAATATGCCTGGAGGCAGAGAGATCTGTTTTTAACAAACATGGTCATTTAAATAAAACAATTAAAAAAAAAAACTGTGCCTCCATTCAGAGATTTGGTTTGGCAAAGATTTTCAAGCTTTTTCTTATTCTCAGTATTTGCTATCACATGGCAGCAGTTAGATGTTCCCCTTTACCTTTTATCCCATCTAATTGGTAATTATTTTTTGAAAAAAATTGTAATGAAATGGAAGCATGGAAGATTATTTATCAAAAACTCTTGCATAAAATTTGTTAATATTTTGATCTTCACCTATTGCTTTTCTGCATTTAAAAATATTATTTCTAAAATTGAAGGCTTAGTTGATATGTAAATTATGATTATAGACCAGAACAGTTAGGACCCAAAATGATCAAGGGAAAGCACCTTACTGGAAACCCCCATGACAACAAACCTCTCCTTGTAGTTCCCATTTGTGTATTTCAATTATATGGCTTATGTTAAAATTAGGCCAGAATTTCCATTGTAGACTCTCAATTTCATAGTTGTGTTAATTGCCATGTAAACGTGATTGTAAACAAAGACATTTAATGATAGACGTTATCTGAACAATTTAAGAAAGTATTATTTGGCTTGCAGGGTAAAAGATACATATCTAGTCTCACAGTTTAAATTTAGAAATTGTGAAGACAGGCTTTAATGATAAAGGTGAGTTTTACAATTATTTTCCTGTTGTGATCTTCTAAGTTTTCCACAATGAGGTTGTGTTGTTTTATAGTAAAAACTAAATGAAAAATAATAAAATTTACTTGTCAGTCTTTATTCTTTTAGTGATTACTCTTGAGATTTATTTTAAAACAAATGATTATTTTGACCACTTTCCCAAAGCTCTTAGAACCATTTAATTGCATTTACCTTTTACAGGTTTGTTCACTCATTGATTTAAGAGACTACAAAACAAACAACTTAATTATTCACGAGTCCATGTATGTGTCAGTGCAATTAATTGTAGTGCTGTATTTGAATTTTAACAGCTTGTGAGTATAAATAAGTGTTCTGTTACATCATCTCTGCCTTTATAATACAATAGTTAGAATCAGGTGGAGGGGGTGAACTAAAGGTGCAGTCAAAAAGTCACTATGAGTCGATTCTCAGTACCTAACAACAACAGGGAGTGCTGGTGGCACAGTGGTTAAGGGCTCAGCTGCTAACCATAAGGTTGGCAGTTCAAACCCACCATCTGCTCATCAGGAGAAAAGACCTGGTGATCTGATCCCATAAAGACTACAGCCTAGGAAACCCTGTGGCAGTTCTACTCCATTCTGTAGGGTCACTGTGAGTGAGAATTGACCTGGTGATGTCCAACAACATCATGAGATTCTTAAGTCTGCTGTAACAAATTACCTTAAACTTGGTGGCTTAGAACAACAGAAGTTGATTGCACTGTTCTGGAAACCAAAGTCTGAAATCAAGATGTCAGCATGTTTGGTTCCTTCTGGGGACGCTGAGGGAGAGCACGTCCCATCTCTCTCTCACCTTCTGATGGCTGTCAGAATCGCATGGCATTCCTTGGCTTGTAGATGCATCACTTCAATCGCTGCTTTTGTCATGTGGCCCTTCTCCTCTGCCCGCCCCCCATGTATCTCAAATCTACCTCTCCTTTCCCTTACAAGGATACCAATTCATTTAGGTCCAGGATGATCTCATCTCCAGATTCTTGACTTAATTACATATGAAAAGGCCATATTTCCAAATAAGGTCACATTCACAGGTACTGGGGGTTAGGAGTTAGACATATCTCTTCGGGTGCTGCTGTTCAACTCAACTACAATGAGTAAGCCTCTTCCTGAATTTACTAAGCACTGTGAAAGTAAAATTCCACTTTACTAAATGGGATAGTAGTTATGGAATCTACACAATATTATATGCATATAAATGTGATTCACAATTTAGTTGCATGCTTACTTTCTCTTCATGTGGTTTACAATTGATGTGGTATTCTTTTACTATGATATTAGGCAGAACACATATAGACAAGCTATAATTTGTGACTCTAAATGGTGTGAGCAGGGTTTAAAATTCTATGAACATATACCATTTAACTCTCAACTTCTTTAACCTATATATTTGGATATTTTTGTGAGATGAATGTTTATACGATTATACAGCTTCTCAGCATGTGGTTTGGAAAAAAACACTGGTGACAACATTCTCTCCTCCTCTTCCATTTTGAGATGAAGAGGCCATGAGGAGTTTAGTTCTTAATAGTGTAATAAAATGACTGTGATTTGGGCTTGATAGGCTTGCTTTTTCAGTGCAGTCGTGCTTTATATAGACGCATAGCCATAATATTTGACAGTGTAATTCTAAAAAGCAACAAGCCGCCTCCCCTACTCATTTTCTATCCATAGTAGTCTCTCTGATTTTTTTATAACTTATTTCATAAGTTGTCATCTTTATTTTGTTTACTTATCTGTTATCTCCCCCACTAAAATGTAAGCTCCACAAATGCCAGAACACTTGTCAGTTTTATTCTTATCCAGGACTATATCACAGCTTCTAGGTGTTAAGTACCCAACAAATACTTGTTGAGTGAATGACCATGGACACTCTTGAAATCAATACATAGAGACTTTCTAAAGGCTGTTTACTATATACACCATAATTCATTTAGCCATTTCCCCTGTTATGGTGGGCATTTAGATTGTTAAAATTTTTCACAGTAACGGAAGTATGGTGAACATTGTGTGTGTGTGTATCTTTAATTGTTTACAATATTAATTTCATTTATGTCTAGAAAACAGTTAAGTACAATGGAAAAATTATTGAAATAATTCTCAAGTGTAATTGACCTATATATACCTAAACGTATTTAAAATGTTCATTTTTTTTTTTCTCCCTGAATAAAAGAAAATCCTTTGCCACAAAATCTTAAAAAGGGTATCAGAAGCAGTATGATTGCTTCTGTGGGGTCATCCCTTAGCCAGTTCCTGTAAAGGGAGCATCAGAGCCCGTTATGCCCCTTGTGTAGCTAGACTGGGAAGGAAAGCAGCAGCCAGTATAGGTGAGCATTGTTGTTAGTTGCTATTGAATTGATTCATGTGACCCCAGGTGTGTAGTGTAGGACTGCTTTATAGGGTTTTCAAGGTTGTGATCTTTCAGAAGCTCATCACCAGGCCTGTCTGCAAACACACTCAGTGTTGCCTCAGAATAGCTAACTTTTCAGTTAGTAGTCCAGCTGTTGTTGTTAGGTGCCATCAAGTCGTCTCCGACTCATAGCAACCCCATGTACAACAGAATGAAACACTGCCTGCTCCTGCACCAGCCTCACAATACTTGCTGTACCTGAGCCCATTGTTGCAGCCACTGTGTCAGTCCATCTTGTTGACCCTCCACTTTATCAAGCATGCTATCCTTCTCCAGGCAATGGTCCCTTCTGACAAAATGACCAAAGTAGTCCAGCTAGGATGACTGTAATCAAGAGGACAGAAAATAGGGAATACTAGTGAAAATATTGAGAAATTGGTACCCTCAAACACTGCTGGTAAGAGTGTAAAATGGTTCAGACACTTTGGAAAACATTTTGGCAGTTGCTCAAAATTGAAGCATAAAATTACCATATATGATCCAGAAATTCCATATCTAGATATATACCCAAGAGAAAGAAAAACCTGTTATGGAAATTTTCCAAGGAGGTTAAAACTTCCTCTTGAGTAGGTAGCAAAAGTCCAAAAAACTTCCCAGGAGTAGTCAGAGACATGAACACTTATTCAGAAGAGAGAAGCAAAAGAATAGAGGGAGAGGATCATAAAGACAAAAAGCAGGCTTAAAAACATTGCTAGCAATTCATTGTCCAGTTACAGCAGCTGGAATGGGCCCAAGATGACTGCTAACCCCCTCCCACGTTGCAGGGCTTACACATACCTGTGTTTGAAGAATTGGGGGTGGGGCCTATAAGACTGGTTTCAGACTTGGTGGTGCCGGGTCCTGATTGGGAGGGAGCCCTGGGCAGTGCCCGGACCACCACCTTTGTGTGCTCTGATAAGATGCTGCCATTAGCAAGTTTTATGTCTTGAAACTTTTCTATGCACAGGTTAATACATTACAAAGAAGGTGGTTAATACAAGATGGGGGAGGAGCAGGGGAATATGTGACAAGGGGAGATAGGGAAATGGCTTGTAGTTCTCATAGGTTTGGCTAAACAAGATGGAGCCTGAGAGCCATTTTCAGGGCTTACAGTTACTGACCATGCACCTGTATCCACCCCAAAACTCACATGAATATTCATAGCATTATTCATAATAGCCAAAAAGGAGAAACTACCCAAATGTTCATTATCTGATGAATGTCTAAATTTAGTATGATATATCCATACAGTGCGATGTCATAAAAAGGAGTGAAGTAAGTGATACGTGCCGCAACATGGATGAACCTTGAAAACATTACTCTAAATGAAAGAAGCCAGGAACAAAAGACTACATATTATATAATTCTATTACATGAAATGTCCAGAACAGACACGTCTGTGGAGACAGAAAGTAGTTTATTGGTTGCCTAGATCTGGGAGGGGGTGGGAGAAATGAGGAGTGACTGCTAATGGGTACGGAGTTTCTTTTGGGGGTGATGAGAATGTTCTGGGTTAGCAGGATGGTTTCACAACTATGTGAATAGACTAAAAACCATTGAGTGTAGTATATATTTTCTTTAACTTTTATTGTGGTAAAAACAATATGCGTTAAGTGGCTGACTAATTATATGGTATGTGAATTGTATTTCACTATTTAGTAACTCCTGCTGTCATGTCGATTCCAACTCGGTAGTGACCCTCATTGGGTTTCTGAGGTAGTAAATTTTCATGGAAATAGATTGCCCTGTTTTCATTCCACAGTGTGGCTGGTGGGTGTAAACCACCAACCTTCTGGTTAGCAGCAATATTCAATGTTGTTGTTGTTGTTATTTGCCGTCGAGTCGCCCCCGACTCATAGCGACCCCTCCTTGGGTTTCCAAGGCAGTATCACTACGGAAGTAGGATTGCCCAACCTTCCTTCCGAGGAGTGGCTGGATAGTGCTCTTTAAAAGAAAAAAAGAATGAGGCCCTGGTGTTAGGAAAGGCCTGGATCAGTATAAAAGACACTCCAAGAAGAAACCTAATAGAAGAGCTAGAACATGCTGATTAGGAAAGCCGTGAAAAGAGAGGGGAAAATGGTGATACTGAAGTTTGAGAATTAAACAGATACTGTTATCGGCATTGTAGTATCAAGTCAATGTCAGATGAATAACAAGGTTGACAGTGCTGAGACCTCTAATGTGGATCTTGTTATGGTTGAAAATGCTTCCTGCCTCAAGTCTCTTACTAGTCCTGAGGTCTGTGTGGTGTGCTGAGACTGCAGAGAGGACCTGGGAATTCCTGGTGTGGGGAGGGAGGATGCAGAGCTGGGGCCTAGGGCTAAGCCTGGATAGTTGGGTCCTCCTAGAGGTCAGAGGTCCCTGGGTGGTGCAAATGATTATCACGCTTGGATGCTAACTGAAAGGTCAGAGGTTTGGTCCTTCTACAGGCATCTTGGAAGAAAGGACTGGTGATCTACTTCCCCAAAATCAGCCTCTGACAGCCCTGTGGAACACAGGTCTTCTTTAACACACATAGGATTGCCGGGAGTTGGAGTTGACTCAGTGGCAACTGGTAGAGGTCAGGGACTTTCTTGTTCATTTAAAAGGGAGCTCTGGTAGCGTAATGCCTAAGGCACTTGACTGCTAACCAGAAGGCTGGCAGTTCAAACCCACCAGCCACTCCTCGGAAGGAAGATAGGGCAATCTACTTCTGTAGTGATACTGCCTCAGAAACCCAAGGAGGGGTCGCTATGAGTCAGGTCCAACTCGACGGCACATAACAACGACAACAACAGCACTGAGACCAGCATTGTTCTGTTTAGGCAGCTGTGGTCCGTGAGAGATAGATGTGAGAAAGGCTAACTTAATTTAAGGTAGTAGTTGTCGGGTTGTGTGCTGTGGAGTCAGTTCCAACTCATAGTGACCCTATAGGACAGAATAGAACTGCTGCCCCATAGGGTTTCTTAAACTGTAATCTTTGTGGGAGCAGATCTGAAAGCTCTTTTCTCCTGCCAAACTGCTCGTGGGTTTGAATTGCCAACCTTTCATTTAACAATGGAACACTTAAGCTATGTGCTACCAGAACTCTTCCAGGGTAGCAGCTACAGGGATGGAAAAGGTGGGGTGGATGTGGAAGTTCCTAGGACTACAAGGTTCACTCAAGGCAAGAACTGACGCACAAGAAAGACTTGTGCCTTGGTGTGAAAATGAGGATGGCTTTATGCTAGTCCTAATGTCCATATGGGAGCTCTGGTAGCGTAGTGGCTAAAGCACTTGACTGCTAACCAGAAGGCTGGTGGTTCAAACCCACCAGCCACTCCCCGGAAGGAAGATGGGGCAATCTACTTCCGTAGTGATACTGCCCTGGAAACCCAAGGAGGGGTCGCTATGGGTCGGGTCTGACTCAATGGCACATAACAACAACAACAACAATGTCCATATGACATCCACAATTAGGCTTATATGACCCTCTCTTGGTTATCTGTTCTGTCTGTGCCATTTATCATTGTGTCTTTTAAAAATTGTTGTTAACATCTCCACCTAAAACTTCATTTAGGCTCACTCTGTATATTATTTGTTAAAATAAAAGTAAGAGTGATTGGGGGAATGAAGGCAGGAGAGCAAACAGGTATTTAATAGTCAAGCAAAGGAAATAAACTTCATCATGCAACATGAAATAAGTCACTAGTTTATTGTCACCCAGTGGTTTCTAAATATTATGCCAACTCTAAAGGATAACTGTTGTTTTGTAGGCAGTACCTGAGTTAAGCTTGTCTTACCTACACATAGTTTGTATGAATAGTGGATTCGTCGTTATGTAGGTGGTACCTGAGTTAAGCTTGTCTCATTTACAAATGACTTGTATATAGGAATAGTGGATGAACTGGTTGCTGTTTAGGCTGTTAAGTTCTTCTTAACCTATAAATGGTTTGTATGTGTATGTGTATGAATAGTGGCTGTAGCCGTTCCAAGAGCCCCTTCCCTCTTACTGACAGGTTATTTTTTTTAAGATTTTTATTGTGATTTGGGTGAAAGTTTACAGAGCAAATTCATTTTCCATACATAAGTTCCTACACATTTTGTTTCATGACATTGACTGCAATTCCCCACAGTGTAACAGCTCTCTTTCCACTTCCTCCCTGTAGTTACCTCTTCCCTGTGTCCTTCTTTGCTATGCATTCCTGCCCTCCAAGCTGTCTCCCTGTGAAAATACTGCCCTTCTATTCTCCCGTGATTGATAGTTCTAAGGAGTATATCCACCTGATGTAAATGTTCACCCTTATATGCCTGTCTGTTGGTTGGCTGGAAGCCACAGGAGTGAGTTCAATTCTAGATCTGAAGGTTAACCAGGGGCTGCAGTCTTGGGGGTCTCACCAGGCTCTATCAGACCAGCAGACCTGGTCATTTTTATGATTTTGAGTTTTGTCCACATTGTTCTCCCACTCTATCTAGTATCTTCTGCACTGATCCCTTTCCGAGTGGTTGACAGTGGGAGCCAGGCGCCATCTAGTTCTGGTCTGATGGTCATGTAGGCTGATGTTTGCATGGTCCACTAGTCCCTTGGAGTAATTTTTTCCACGTGTGTATGTTTTTTTTTTTTCCCCATTCTTCTTTACTCTGGACAAGGAGAGACCCATTGTTGCATCTGGATGGCCAGTTGCAAGGTTTTGAGACCGCAGTCACTACCACCAAAGGAGGATGTAGAACTCTTACCAGCAGTTTTAAAATTCACCCCACTGGTATTACGAACGAGAAATCCCATATGATCTTGTGCACCCAATGGATTAGTTTTGTAAGTTGTAGTAGGTTTGTGGAAGAGGGGAAGGAAGAAAAAAAAACCTTTCTCTTTTAAAGCCTTTAGGTTTGGGAGGATAAAAGCTGTGAAAAATAAGGTAAAGCCTCCCCTGGAAAGGGGGGCGGCTATGCCATGAAATGGTAGTCCCTCCTCCCCCCCAACCTTGGCCCCCAAATAATGTTTCCTCCATACAGTCTGAAGCATTTTTCTTTTTGGCCTTTGCCTAAAATGTCACTCAAGATTCATTTTTGTCCACAGTTGTGCTTTTTAAAAGCACAAACCTCTATTGGATGGTTGGGATGAGCTGTCTCATACTGCTGGCTACTCTGATTTGGATTGATACTTTTCCTAGTGCTGCTTGGTGAGGTGGACCTTTCCCAAGGGAGTTAGTTTAGTTTCAGCGCAGAAGAAATGATGGAAATAGGTATAAGGGTAATGTTTTTATTCCTAGAATGTTTTTAGAAGGAAGATAAAGCCAGAAGAAAAATATGGTAGTGGAGAATTAGGCAGCGTGAGGAGGTTGAGGCATTTACAGGGTGCACCTAAGACAAGTTGTACTTAGAAGTCTTCCTTAGGGCTGGCTCTGCTCTCTGGAAAAGGAAACTAAAGTCCCTCCCTGTTCCTTCTTGAGCCAAAAGACTCTTGCTTCAGAGGTTAAAAGTTGGAGCTAATACTGGCTCGGAACCATATTTTAATGGTAGCTTTTGTGGTCTGGACTTAACCACAAGTTAGAGAAATATTTCCCTGGGGGAAATGAGCACCAAATAACTGATATAGAAACAAGTCTTTGTTGTAATAGAACCAGTTTATAAGTTGACTTTTTACTGTATCTGTGCTGGTTGCATTACTAGGCCCATTCATTTGCAGCCAGATATTATACATGAGGTGTATGTATCATAACTGAAATTGTACATAAGTCACATGAGAGGCACATGGTGGCTTTAGACAGTCTGAGATAGTTAGCTACATTGATAGAAAACCAAACAAAAATTATTGTTAAAAAGAAACCAGAGGGTTCCTGGATTTACCATAGCTTTTATTCTGTGTAAGAGTACCAGGAGATAAATGATGGACATGTTTGTAATTATATATATTAGGTCAAATGAAATACTAATTTTGGTCAGGAAAAAAAAGTACGTAAGGAATATTGAGCATATAGGAAATATTTGACATAAAAATAAGTAAGGGAGGGTGTTGCAGGGAACAAAGCTTCTCTGTAACCTGACAGCTGCTGTTAAAAAGTGACACAAGGAAGAGCCCAGCTCTGGCTCACAGCTGCCTGAAGTTGCTGCAGTCTTCTCTAATGTTACCAGAGGAATTTGCCACTGCTCTTGTTTTAGAAAATAGAGGCTACTGATAGCTCACCAGGCCCGTATATGTGCTGTGGAAGATTAATTCCTAACTCCTGATCACCATCCTCATAATTATTGGGTGTTCTAATAGTCAGTGTTTGGAGAGTCCAACTATGTGCAGGGTACATTGCACAACTCCAGGGAGGTTCTGGAAAACAGAGACAGGCCTTGGGCACATTGAATCTAGTTGGATGCAGGATTTTAACTGGAATGCTCACCCATGGAGGCCCCAAAGGGTGAGAATAAAACAGTAGATGACAAGTTACCCTCATATTCCAAGGACTTGCGTTTTGGGTGGTCTTAAATTGATTATACTACCCTTAGCCCGTACCTGAAGGAGCTCTGATGGTATAGTGGTTAAGGCATCTGACTGCTAACCAAAAGGTTGATAGTTCGAACCTGTCAGCCACTCTGCAGAAGAAAGGAGGGGCAGTCTGCTTCTGCAGAGATTTAGAGTCTTGGAAAGCCCAACTGAGGTCTTTATGAGTCAGAATCGACTTGATGGCAGTGAGTTTGGTAAGTCTATACCTACCCTCTGGTAGTGTAGTAGCTAAGGCACTTGACTGCTAACCAGAAGGCTGGTGGTTCAAATCCACCAGCCACTCCTCGGAAGGAAGATGGGGCAATCCACTTCTGTAGTGACACCGCCTCGGAAACCCAAGGAGGGGTTGCTATGAGTTGGGTTCGACTCGATGGCACATAACAACAACATACCTACCCTCACGGGCTCTAGGACAGGGATTCTTTTGGAGAAAGCTGTATGCAGTGTTTTGTGGCCCTGCAGTTTCCTGTACATACCCATGTCAGAGAGAGGGGGAGAGGGATGCGTCCCTTAAGCCCCCTTCATGGAATCCACATGGTGCGGGAAGCTCTGTTAGAGTCACTCTGAGAGCTTGACATGTATCCCCTGCATTTGGGAAACATGGGATGAACATGTGAATCTGTGGATACACAGCCCTGAGGCAGCACAGCAGAGAAAAGGGAAGAGGGCTGCCTAGCTAGCACACTGCACTTCCAAAGACAGTAGGTTAAAATAGTGGGTGGGCTTCGCCGAGCTTCTGGATGGAACCCTCTTGAAGCCATCTAGAAAGGGATGCCCTGCATGGCCACATAGAAAGTGGTGTGAGTCGGCAGGTGGTGCCCACAGAAACCTCAGGGATTAAAGGTTAGAGGTGTGAAAGGCCAGGTCTCACCTAAACCCTGGGAATTATACTTAGGGTTCTACCTTGGGGATTCTCCCAGGAAAGCCACAAGCCTTCCTGAGAGAGATTTTATGGATATCAGGTTTCATTGCTGTGTGCCAACCCTCTCCCCCTCAAGCCTTCTCATTTCTTCAGCTCCACCTCTGAAGGGGCCAGAGGTAGCTTCGCTGGGTAGAGAATGATATGTGGAAAGAGACACTGACTAGTGTCTCTTCCTGCGCCTTGTGCCTCAATCATGGGCTTCTTGGCTCGATCTAGGAAAGTGTGAACCTTAATTTAGGTGAGTGTTGATGAACACAGTTAAAACACTGTACTGGACATCTTAATGATTGAAATTAAAATGTTCTTAGGGCTGAAAGGAACTGAAGGACTATTTATAGTTGAAAAATGCCTGGAAAAAACTATAAGATCTCCCTTCGATTTCATTCCGGAGGAAGGCAAAACTTTGCCACAGAAGGGCTTTGAAAGAAACTTCTGTGCTCAAACTCTATTGAGTCTTAGATCTGTCAGTATGTCAGTTATTTATATATCAATGATACATTAATACATCATCGATTGTAAAAGGAAATTCTAAGTGTCAACAATGGTATACATAAAGCTTGGTATACATAGTTTGCAAATCACAACTGTTAACATTAGACAGAGGAGCCCTGGTGCAACAGTTAAGTGCCTGGCTGCTAACTGGAAGATTGGTGGTTCAGACCCACCCAGCAGCTCCGTGGGAGAAAGACCTGCCAATCTGCTCCCTTAAAGATTGCTTTCGTCGTGTGCCATCAAGTCAATTTTGACTCATTGCAACCCCACATGACAGTAGAACTGCCCCATAGGATTTTTTAGGCTGTAAATCTTACTAACAAATCTGCCCTGGAAGAAGTGCAGCCAGAATGCTCCTAGGAAGCGAGAATGGCCAGACATCATCTCACCTACTTTGGCCATGTTGTCAGAAGGAACCGTTCCCTGGAGAAGGATATCATGCTTGGTAAAGTTGGAGGGTCAAGGAAGAAGGGGAAGGCCCTCGACGAGATGGATTGACACAGTGGCTGCAATGATGGGCTCAGGTATGGCAAGGATCGTGAGGCTGGCATAGGACCGGGCAGGGTTTTGTTCTGCTGTGTCCAGGGTTGCTGTGAGTCGGAGATGACTCGATGGGACCTAACAACAACAACAACAACAAATCTTTAGATTTGTTTAGATTGTTTAGATCGCCAAGTGTTTTTCCCATGGAGCTGCTGGGTGCTTTTGAACCACTCACCTTCTGTTTAGCAGCCAAGCTCTTAACCATCAGGGCTCCTCTGTGAAAATTACAGACTAAAAAAACCCTATGGGCAGTTCCACTCTGTCAGATAATAGGGTTGCTATGAGTCAAATTGACTCAACAGCAAATAACAACAATAACAATACAAGACAGGCTATTTGAAATTGGGAAAATTCAGACTCGTTGCATTAAGGATCAGAGAAACTCAGCATATTGAGATTGTTTTCTATTTGTAGTGCAAAGAAAGTAAGATATGATTTTGGCATTATTAGCCTGTAATGTGCTAAGGACCTGCTGTGTGTCATGTACTGAGTCCCTGAGTGGTGTGAATGGATAAGTATTTGCCTACTAACAGGAAAGCTGGCAGTTGAGATCCACTCAGTGTCACCAAAGAAAGGCCTGGTGGTCTACTGAAGGGTCGCAGCCATTGGAAACCCTGTGGAGCACAGCTCTGTTCTGACGTACACGGAGTCACCATGAGTCAGAACCAACGCCATGACACCTCATAGACTGGTGTGTCAGAGACTATGTCTTGCACTCCACATAAAGTATTTTTACTTTTCACAACAATCTTACAAAGTACTATCATTTTACAGGCAAGGAAACAGCTTCTCATAGCTAGCAAAAGTGGTAGAGCTGAATTCTGGTCTGACTTATAACTCATGATCTTCTCACTCTGCTTTGCTGCCTTCCTGAGGAGCTCCAGTGGTGCAGTGCCTAAGGTATTTGATGGCTAACCAGAAGGTTGATAGTTCAAACCCACTAGCCACTCCATGGAAGGAATACTGGGCATTCTACTTCCATAAAGATTTACCACCTGGGAAACCCACGGGGGCTTGCTGTGTGTTGGGATCGACCGGATGGCAGTGGGTTTGGTTTCTTTTTTTAGGGGTGGTTGCTGCCTTCCTAGGCAGCCTCATACCCCCAGTATACTGTGAGGGAACAAGGATGCAATGACCTCACAAACCCTCCTAGTTGGGAGAGGGGAGGATGGGATACACATGACAGTCACTGGTGATGGCAGCTGAATCCTGCTGGGCAGCTTTGTGAGGGCCCCACCTGGGAGTGTGAGGTGTTCCCTGTGTCTACTCTCTGGAAGGTTTTTCCTTTCCTGTTATGCTGCTTTGGCACATCTGCAGTGGGCATTGGAGTATGCCCTCCTTAAACTAGCTGTACTCTCAGAGGACAGAGGATTAGGGATGTAAATCAATTCACCCATGGACTCAAACAACTAGGAAGCAGCAAGAATCTTGATTGAATTTCAGGTCTGTCTGACTCCAGGGCCTATGCATTTTCCTTCTCATTATTGCTGCCTCCAGTGAAGTATTATAAATGAACCTATTAATAGAAAGTAGAATCTTACAAAAGACTTAAAAAAATTTAATACATGTTTTGTAGACAAAAGTAAATATTGGGAAATGCTTCTCCTGCTGATTTGAAGTGGAGGCGAGCAGAGAATTGCGGAATTTTAGGTCTTTGGTGTTTTGTGACCTGATTTCTGTGTGTAGTGTTGGGGAGGGGGCCGGTGAGCAGGATCACAAGCAGGGAAAGAAAGAAATTCAGATTTCGGTTCATCTTTTTCTTATTTCATGAAGTCAAATACAAACCTTATTTCTCATGGTACTTCTCATTTTATAGGCCAATAAAGGAGTGAAAAACTTGAAGTTTTGCTAGTTGTAGTAAATAGCAAGAATTTAGAACATGAGCTTGGTATCAGACCTGGATTTAAGTGTTCTATCTGGGTGACCTTGAAGAAGTAACATCATTGCTTGCTTCATTTAAAAAAAAAAAAATCTGCAAAGGGGAATATATATCTAAAGGGTCATTATGAGAATTAAATGAGAGTATTTTTATATATATAATAACATTTTATATATAATGCGTATAATATATGGTCTTTTTTTACACATTAGATATTTATACACACACACACACACACACACACACACCAAACCTGTTGCATCAAGTCGATGACAATTCATAGTGACCCTGAAGGACGGAGTAGAGCTGCCCCATAGGGTTTCCAAGCTGTAAATCTTTACTACTGCCTCACCATTCTCCTGTGGGGCAGCTGGTGGGTTTGAACCACCAAGCTTTCAGTTGTTGTTGTTGTTATGTGCTGTCGAGTTGGATCCAACTTATAGGGACCCCTCCTTGGGTTTCTGAGGTGGTATCACTACGGAAGTAGATTGCCCAACCTTCTTTCCGGGGAGTGGCTGGTAGGTTTGAACCACCAGCCTTCTGGTTAGCAGTCAAGTGCCTTAGGCACTATCCTACCAGAGCTTCCAACCTTTCAGTAGGTGTATATATATTGTGTATATAACATACATGCATGCAAACATATACAACACTGTTGTTTGCAAGGAGAATTCTCAGTAAATGACTGCTGCTAATTGTGATTGAGGACATTTTTCTTTTGTTTTTGTGGGAGCAGTGGAAGCAGGAATGGAAGCTGAGTAGGATTGTCCATACTTCGACAGAGACAGAGTGGTAAAAAGAAAAGAACTTTGGAGAATGAGCCTAGAGACTTTGATTTTAGTACCAGATCTGCCAAGGTCTTGGTGTTTTTATATGTTTATGGAGCTTGTATTCTAGTTGTGTGGGAAGAGAGGGAGTCAATAAAAGTATAATATATATTATAAAATATATATGTTATTTCTAGGCATACATAGGAAAATACTCTGACCAAGAGGAAATGTAAGCTTGAGTCAATAGCCCTTGAGTAGAGTGAGATGGAAGCTCAGGGTTAAAAGATTCTTATCCTGTTCCTCTGATGTTAAGCTTTTTATTGTTCCAATGTGCTACCACCAGGTTTTTAAAACATTAATATGGAAATTGCCAGATATATGCAGAAGTAGAATACCGTAATGTCGCTCACACAAGTTACCCAAATTCAGTAGGTAAGATTTTCTCTCAATTTGTTTCGACTGTTTTCTTCTCCTCCCCTTCCTTTTCCACACCATATGTTTTTAGAAGACACCTGAGATTCTCGTCTAAGAATGGTGCTGTGCTCAGAAATGCCCTGTCATTTGTTTACAATTTCCCAGGGGCGCTTTAGATTTAGCTTCCTATCTTTTCTGTACGCAAGGGTAGTAGATTTAACCAATGTGCTGGATTCACTGGGTTTCCTAGAGTCTCCAAAATAGAACCAGTCCTGGTGTGCAGACCAGGCACCGCTCTGTGGCAGTGTTGGGGAACTACACTTTCACCAATAGCTTCCAAAACAACCAATCTCAACTGCTGTTGAGTAGACTTTGACTTATAGCAACTCCTCCTTGGTTTTCTGAGGAGGTATCTCTTCAGATGTAGATTGCCCAACCTGCCTTCTGAGGAGTGGCTGGTGGGCTTGAACCGCCAGACTTCTGGTTAGTAGTCAAACACCTTAGGCACTGTACCACCAGAGTTCCCACCAATAACTTAGCGTAGGAGAAAGTAGGTTGTGAATGAAGAAATTGCGTCAGCTCTGCATCCCTCCCCTGTTTGGTTCTTTTGTTCCTTAAGACACCTTCTTTGGGAAGATTCTGACCTGGCAGCCCTCTTAGGTGGCCAGCTACAACACCTATTTTACAATCTAATAACATGTAATCAACAACAATATTCCTGTTATTGCAGCATAATGCTCTGGAGTTGCTAGGGCTTTTGACAGCTTTATTCATGTCAAGTTTTATCAGGGGAAATACATGTTCCAGTCTGAATGGGAGCTTCCCCAATCTTAAATTTGTCCTACCACGCCTAACGTCTTTAAAAAGACTGAAGCCCATTTGCCCTTCTTGGAGGACATCCTGCCCTTTGAAAGGGGATGCTCCTTTCGTTCCGGCTAGGATCCTTGTCTGTGTGTCTTGTCACATGATAGCAGGAAAACATTCTCCTTTCTCCAACTCCCCTTTCCCCCATTTCCCACTTCAGTGTGTTTTTCTGAACTGTGTAGTCTATCTCTGTGGTAGTTAAGGTTGTTGTGAACTTAGCTGGACCTGGTTGAGTGAGTGACTCGGCAGCTGGTGGTAGTTATTCCCCATGATGAGACTGGCAGTCAATTCCATGGTGAGATCTACCACAAGCAGCTGAGGAGCTGCTTTAGGAATGAAGGTTCCCAAGTATAAGAAGCAGCTTTGGAATGGTCTCCATGTTATGGCCTGCTTGGACCCTGCATGCAGCCATGTCATTGTTTAGCAGCCTGCCATGCTCTGCAGACCTCGGAACTTTCAGTGGATTTGAATTAGTGGCCTGCTGTGTGGTTTGGAAACATCGGAACTGTGCCTTTTTACTTGTCAACCTTGGGTTTGTCAGCCTCAGCAGCCAGCAGCTGAGTGAAGAAAAGCCTCCGGCTCCAGTTGGCCAGGAGCAGGAGGCAGAGCTGACGCCTGAGGTTAAGGGGCTGTCACCCAGTCCCTGGAGCCTGGCACTTCAAACTCGGACTTAAAGCTTCTGAACTGTAAGAGAATAAACTCCTGTTTGTTCAAGCGTCCCATTTGTGGTACATTCCTGTCAGAGCGGCACTAGTAACCAAAACACCCTCCTTCCCTGCCTTCTCCTGAACCTCTCTACTATCTAGTACAATGCAATACTGTGCATGTTCTTTTTCTTTTTCCTTGCTTTCTGCTACAGAATATCCTTTCTGGGCTGAGGTTGGTCATTTTTTCAGCTTCAGGAGAGAGACTGTTTTCTTTTCTGGCAAATTGCTGGGGCTCTGTGTTTATAAGTGAAGGTACACATAGTTCTTCTGCATGACTGCAGTGTTAACACCTTATATTTACAGCCTTCGGAATAATCATGGTATTGGCACCCCATGCTTTTTATGTTCTTTGGTTGGTCTACATTAAACCCCCCACCCTCACCCTCTGCCACCTCCCTCCACTGTAGCATAGTTACTGAGTGCTGTGTAAAAGGCAGCGAACTGTGAGGGTAGGGACCTCGTAGGACATAGTAGGTACTTCATTAATGTTGAACAAAGGAACAAAACTAAGCAAGGGCAATTGGCTGGGGGTTTCACGTAGTGGGAAATAAGACGTTGACACAGATCTAACTGGAGGGCTTTGAATACAGGGCAAAGAAACTAATGAATCCTGTACGCAACAGGGAGCCATTTTATTTTACTTTTTCTCTATAGAGATACAGTTCATACACATAGAAAAAGGTGCACAAATTTTAAATTACAGCTTAATGAATTTTTACATTTGTATATATCCACGTAATTACTGCTCAGATCCAGAAAACATTTCCAGAGTCCCATATGGGGAGCTACTTCTTTTGATATGCAACCTTTTAGATAACCAGGTCCCAGAAGGTAATAGGTTTGCCTAAAGTCACATGGTTGGTCTGTGGTAACTAGGACTGGAATTACTACAGCTGTTCCCAGGAAAAGGAAGCCTTTCTACTTGAACAAAAACACTAGTTCAGACTAACTGCATCACAAAATAATTACAGTTGTTAATGATTACCGTTCATTAATCATCAGCATGCCTTAATATTTTATATGCATTACGTCATTTTATCTGCTCATTTTCCTTCCCCCTATTTTACAGATGCTGAAGGTTAGTGAGGTAATTTGCCTCAGGCTCCACAGCTAGAAAGTTGGTAGAGTTAGACTCAAACCCAGTACTATCTGTTACCAGAGACTAATAGCTATTGGTGATCTGCTGCCTTAAATATCTGATACTCAAGTTTAAGTAACAAAAAATGCTGTGCCTTTGTGGTGGGAGATGAGTAGGAGTTCTGGTAGCATAGTGCCTAAGGCACTTGACTGCCAACCAGAAGGCTGGAGGTTCAAACCCACCAGCCACTCCTCGGAAGGAAGGTTGGGCAATCCTACTTCCGTAGTGATACTGCCTCGGAAACCCAAGGAGGGGTCGCTATGAGTTGGGGCCGACTCGATGGCAAATAACAACAACAACAACAACAACAGCAACACAGAGAATACTCTTTTTAGGCATATTCTGGCCTGTGGCTTATTGCAACCATGAGAGGGAAAGAGATTTCTGATTCAATGACAGGCCGTAAACTGATGGTTTGTTTGGATGAATCTTTATGAGGGATGAAGGTGATTTCAGTGATGATAGCTCTTTAGAATCTACACATGGCAAGAAGAGGATGGACTCTGCAAATTATGAAAACAGGGTGCAGAGAAGATAAAATGTGAACCTAAGTTTTCAGAAACTTAGTCTAAAAATAAGTAAAATAAATGCATACCATAGAGCAGAGTGACAGAATTCTTAGTAACATTAAGGTTGTGTTTCAAGAGCTAAGGCATCCAAAGAAAATAATGAAACTTCCACAACCACTAAAAGGAAAAACAACTTATTTTAATGGGCCTCATGGTGTTGAAACAACAATTTTCTACGTGTGTTAAACATCCTGGTTGGCTCTTACAAAGCAAAATACTCTTATTAAAAGAATTCTAACTATTACGCATGAAGTGGACACTTCTAAGATTACATTCAGTATTTGTACATTCATTAAGTTTTTAAGCAGAGGGGGAGGGACAGTTCAGCACATAAACTGGAAGTACTCAAGGAAACCGAGATAATACAAGATAACAGTCTGGTAAGAGGGATCAGATTGCTGTGGGGCAGCATGTTTCAGGAAACTAATGTTAAAAAAAGAAAAAGTATTACAAACAGGCTTGCTTGGTGAAAGCCCTTTTAAGTTGTTTATAGTACTGAGTACAAGGAATATTGTTGCCAGTGTATTTAACTTTTAAAGATGTATGGGTGCCAAAAATAAGTTCAGGATTGTTTTGATACCCCTTTATTTTTAAATTGGGCGGGGGGAGGGGGAATGGGAGAGATGAATGAATTTCTATTTAAAGTTGCCCCTGTTGGTAAATATTTCATATTTTGTTTAATAAACCCTGTATTTAAGTGAAAACACCAAAAAGGAAATAGGGCTATGGATACTGAATTCTGTGATAAAAATTAATCCTAAAATATAAATACATTGTAGACCTGTCCTTTAAAAAAAGAAAAGAAAGTTTATATGTAAAACAGTGGTGGCAGGCAGACAGATCAGTATACACAGTCCTATCCGCACCCCCAGTGCCAGTGGTTTCCTTACTGTCCTGTTGAGAGTGCCTGCTTCTGAGTAGCTTTCTGGTGTTGGCATAGGTCACCATGCTGGCATTTGTCACTTGAGGATGCTGTTGCCCTAGAGCCAGCAGGTCCAGCTGCCAGGAGCCCTTGCCTGAAGAATGGCTGAACACCCTCGGCACCGCTTCCCAGTATTAAGCTGTCTTCTTCCAAGTCATTCCCTCAGATTTTGTAATGAGCCAGAGGGACATGGGCTTTGAGGAAGTTAGTTGAGAGGAGAAAGGAGGAGATGCTCAGAACAGAAGAAGGATGTTGTCAGTGCCCTAGTTAGTGCTGTCTTGGAAAAAGAGGAAAAACAGGCTCTTGAAGATTCTTCTTGTTCTATTTTTTAAAACTTTTTTTTTTAATTGTGAAATATAATACACAAATAAATGCATTCCCTAAGGCTTTTCCCTTTTTACTCTGATACCTTAACTCCCCTATCTTATGGAAGATAACAGTGGGAGGCCTTGATACAGGAGGAAAAGAGAAGTAGAATTTAAGATAAAAAATAACAAAAATGTGAGTGAAAGAATAAGTTTGAGATGTCTGCAAATGAAAAATATTCTGAAGTAATATTTCTTTATTGTAAGGAATAAAATATAAAAGGGAGTGAGACAAAACTCCTCAAGGTGTGAGAAAAGAGAGGAGAAAAGAAAGGGGGGGGCATACATAGAATCTTCCAGGCCTCTTTTTTTGTTGTCTCTGTTAGGTTCACTATTGTTGTTAGGCATGGTACTTATCACTTGGTTGCAGATTCAAATACATCTGAATTATCGCAGTATGGTTTTCTAAAATTTGAGATCTAGATTCTTAGGCACAAATAAGTTTATATATATATGGCAGTTAATTATTTGCAATATTCTTGCATATTTCACATGAAAATGGATTTAATACCCTATCTCCACTTGGAAGGCTCTGAAGCAATTTCATTTAGTAGGGAATTGACATAGGAGGTTAAACTCTACTATAAGGAAAATATCTTAATTAATTCTTGGATAAGTAAAATTTGATAAAGAAAATTGCCTTCGTATATGGATGGGTACATACATGCAAATTTTAAAATAAAGTAATTTTTCTTACAGTCCTATTTTGTAACGGATTATGATCCAACCATTGAAGATTCCTATACAAAGCAGTGTGTGATAGATGACAGAGCGGCCCGGCTGGATAGTAAGTAATCTTCCTGTATTTAAAAGTTTGCACATCATGTTTTTAAAAGTGAATGACATTTGCTAAGTTAAATAATGTAATTGAAATATTAGATGATCTTAAATATTAGCCCATATCTATCATTAGTTTTGATTGATGAAGCTACATATTGGGAAATAAGACTTAAATATTTGATAAATGAAAGTAAAACAGTACTTGGATAGATCTTGTGTTCTGGCAAAACTAGTCTTGTCTTTGTAATTTGTTGAAGTTCTATTTATTAGGACATTTGGGAATAAAATACCCCAGGTCTGAACTTCTCCTGCCCTTTGGTGAAGGCTAAAATGAGTGAAGTGAATATAGAAATGGTTCCATATTTGTTAACTTGTTTAGAATTTATAATACAGAGACTTTAGCAAATAGTGTTTTGTGACTAGTTAGACATCCTGCTTGCCCCCAGAGTAAGACATAACTCTTCAACTTTTGTGCTTCTTGTTTATTCACAGAGATTAAGAAGAACATTAGCATGTGTACTTAAATATGATATTGGGGGGTAGAACCAAACTTTCTCAGATTTACACGTCTTTTTTTGAATTATTCTTTTTCAATGAGAGGAGAAAACACTGAAGTGCCTTCAGAGGTTCATCTGACTTCATCTGCTTAGATGGGTTTGATATTTTTAACCATGTAATTGGTATGCTAATACATTCTAACTACTAAATCAACCTGCTCTGAAACTGCCTGCTATTAGAATGTATTTGTCTTTAGTACTGAGTATAGAGTATTAAGAGGAGAAAGCTTTTTATGTTATATTAAGTGTGATGCTCATCGGAGGACCCACATTAATTGGGCCTTCCGTTGCTGGGGAAGTCAGATATAAAATGAAATCCAAACACAGTTACATTTGTTTTCTTTTTCTTTAGTTCTAGATACAGCAGGACAAGAAGAGTTTGGGGCTATGAGAGAACAGTACATGAGAACTGGCGAGGGTTTCCTATTGGTCTTTTCAGTCACAGATAGAGGCAGGTTTGTACCAATATTAAAATATAAACCCTCTGTTCATGTTTGGATTACTACTTTATTGAATTTGGACTTATTTTTATACAAAAAGGAAAAGCAATAAAGCACTAAACGGGCGTGAGACTTGGCTGAAATCTGATACCTTGATCAATTTTTTTTTTTTAGTTTTGAAGAAATCTATAAGTTTCAAAGACAGATTCTCAGAGTAAAAGATCGTGATGAGTTTCCAATGATTTTAATTGGTAATAAAGCAGACCTGGATCATCAAAGACAGGTGAGAAGGAACTTAGCTTCTGGGAAATCAGTTGTTTATGATTATGTGAATGAACTGCTGTATTCAGTGAAACAATTGAAAGTGCCATTGATCAAAAACACTGTGCTGTAAGCTTAATTACCTTCATTTAGAGAAAGACTTTGATTTAAATGATATTATTTGGATTTTTCCCAAGTCTTATCAGTGACTGAATTTTCTTTTAATTCTCTTGACTATCTCTAATGCACTAACTTGCAAGAGAAGAGTATCTTTAGTTGCAGGCTAATTTATTTTCACTTGTTTTTTCACCCACTCATTTTAAATTTATCATTTGTATTTTGGCATATATTATACACGGTTAACCTTTTTTGGGGAAGGAGTTCCTTGGAAGAAAGGTCAGGTTACCCACTTCTGAAAACTGGCCATTGAAAAACCCTATGTGTGAAGCACAGTTCTGCTCGATACACGTGAGGTCACCATGAGTTGAAATTGACTCGGAAGCATCTGTTTTTCTTTTTTTCCTTTCTTTTTTAGCTTAAGACAAAATATTTCTTGGTAGAGTTTAGGCCTACCAAATCAGACTATCCAGGAGATAAGTATTAAGTATATTTAGTATTTAAGTATCTTTATAAAATTCTCTGCATTGGGAACCTGTATTTTATTGATTTCTGGCTTTACAATGCCATGGCTTTGTTTCATATGGTGTTCTTTTTGCTTATTTTTGTTTGTTTTGGTTGTAGTAATGCTGTATCTACTTGTTAAAGTCTTGCTACATCAGAGAGCTCAAGCTACTTAATATGTAGTTAGAAGTTTCTTGAACAGAAATGTGTGCACCAACTTTGCTGACTTTGATTCCTGGAAGACACTGATATGAAACCATATTTTAAAAATAAATAAATGAAGCATATAAATGACCTTACCAGTGGTATTGTTTTAGTGTTAACAGTTACTTGCCTTTTTGCTCTAGCTGAATTACATTGTGCACGAAGGGTAAAATAAGGTCCCTTTTTGAGGAGTAATAGAGCAAAAGACAAATACAAAGTTCTTAAGGACATGTATTTTCCCTCCAGATCAAATATATATTAATCAAGTAGGTAATTTATTGATCAACTTGTTTCAGTATTTATTTTTCTCCCTACATCATCTTTCCCTTTACTTCAAGATATGTTTATGTGATTGGTCATATGCCATTTGCTTAGCGTGTTAATTTAGGTAACTGCTGTGCACTCTTCTAGGCTGTGGATGTACAAAGACTGATAGCCTTACTCTCCCTAGCCTCAAATGACTTATTGTAATAGTGGAGAAAGAAAAAATAAAATCACAAATTGTCCTGTAGAAAATGAAGAATTTTGTAGATGGTAGCCACATAATGTGATGGGAGTTCCAGAACACCATGAGAACTGTAAGAAGTTTCTGATTACTTGAGTATTGAAGGATTAATCAGAATTAGTTGGATGAAACAAATTAAGAGTATAAGGTTGGGCTAGAAGGGATGATGTTCCAGGAAGATGGACTAGAATTTGTAATAGCATGGCAATATTTTCATAGGAAAACATTTCTTTCGTCAAATTTTCTTAAATTAGAAACTGTTCTTTCTATAATTGGTGACTCTGCCACTTTCTTTTGGCTTCCTTGCTTATTGTTAATTGCTTGCTTGATCTGGTTGGTTTATATTTCAAATCCATGGATCTTATGATACATACGTTATTTTGAAGAGAGGCGGGGTAAATTAAAAACTGCAAAACTTGAATATACTAATACTATGTAGAATCTGTCTGGCACTCTTTTGGGATTTAATAAGGCATGAACTATTATAAAGTAATGGTTAAATGTATGTACATTAATGTGATAACCTAATGGCTGATGTGTGGGAATGGAGTATTAAATTTAATTTGAGGAACAAACAACCTGAAAGGATCAGAGAGAACAAGACCTGCAACTCAAATAGGGCCAAGAATAATTACTCTTTCAGTCAGCCAGAGTAGAAAATCTCATAGTTCTTAAAATACTGGATAGGCTTTTCTTTCAGTAGTGGGGCAAAAAGGAGCTGTGGTCTCCTGCATCTGTAAAGATTTATAGCCTTGCAAACCCTATAGGGCAGCCCTGCTTTGTTCTATAGGGTCACCATGATTTGGAATTGACTCACCAGCAGTGGGTTTGTTTTGGGGTTTAATGGGGCAAAATTAGCCCCAGAATAAATGTGAATAAAATCAAAAGCATCACTGGAAAGGACCAACCTGTTTACAAATAACAGCATCCCAGGAGAAAGTTCACTAATATGTACAGGAATACAAAATACTCAGCATCCAATAGGTAAAAACCCAGCACCCAAGTGTCCACTCAAAAATTATCAGACATGACATACAAAGAAGCAGGGAAATATGATCCATGACAAAGAAGGAAAAAACAAACAAACAATAGAAACAGGCCCAGAAATGATACAGATGGTAGAATTAATGGACCAAGACATTTTAAAACAGTTATAACTATGTTCTGTATGTTCAGAAAGCTAGAAAAAGCCTGGATATGTTCAGTAGGGCCATGGAAGATATAAAAGGATCCAAATTAAACTTGCAGAAATTAAAACTGTGATGCCTGAGATGAAAAATATGCTGGTTAAGATTAACAGCAGAAGAAATGACTGAAAAATCTCCAAATATTATAAAAACTATCAATGCCCATACTCAAGAAACTCAATAAGCCCAAAGCACAAGAAATATGAAGAAAAATATAACAAGGCACAGCATAATGAAATTGTTTAGAACAGTTGATAAAGAGAAAACCTGAAAAATAGAGGAGAAAAACATTACATACAGAGGGACAAAGTCAAGGTGATAGGAGATTCCAGGTGCAAATAAGGTAAGCCAACAGACAGTGGAACAACTGTGCACCTAAAATTCAATACCCACCAACAATTTGTTCCAAAAAGGAAGGTGAGATGAAGCCTTTTCCACACACACACAACGTGAGGAGTAGATGGAGCAAATCAAATTGTTTGATACTGTACTTCAAACACGGCTCTTGTGGAATTTCAGGTGACACAGGAGGAAGGACAGCAGTTAGCGCGGCAGCTTAAAGTAACCTACATGGAGGCTTCTGCAAAGGTTAGGATGAACGTAGATCAGGCTTTCCACGAACTCGTCCGGGTTATAAGGTAAGCAAAACACATCCTAGAAGTTGTTTCAGCTCATTGTATTTGAACAGGTAATCAAACTGCTTTTTAAAACCATTAACTAACAACAACAAAAATTAAAATATTTTTAGTAAGAAAAAGGAAACTATGGGATTCTGTTCCAGGGGTTCATATAAATGGTATATTTAAAGTTTTCATTGTGTGGATACTGTATTCTAGACACTTTCTATATATAAAATCCTATTTTAAACTATATTGGACTAGAAGGTAAATACAGAGATTTTTGAAAAGGAATAATGAAGCGTCCAAAGGTGGCGCTGGTTGGATGATAGTGGTGGTAACAGCTAACCTTTGAGTGGTGGTAATCTCTGCAAATACTGTTGAAGTGCTTTACCTGCATTTTAGCGTCACCACAACTAAGTAAGCTAAATGCTGTTTTTTTAAATCTCTACTTCTGGGTTAATAAACTGAACAACAGTGAGGGTAAACGACTTGTTTAAGGTGTTGTTGTGTTGTTGTTATGTGCCGTTGAGTCGGATGCAACTCATAGCAACCCCTCCTTGGGTTTCCAAGGCAGTATCACTCTGGAAGTAGATTGCCCCATCTTCCTTCCGAGGAGTGGCTGGTGGGTTTGAACCACTGCAGTCAGGTGCCTTTAGGCACTACGCTACCAGAGCTCCTTGTTTAAGGTGTAGACATATTAAATAGCAGAACTGGGACTGGAATTGCAATCTCTGAATCTCAAGCCAGTGCCCTTAGCCTTGCTTCTTACCCAGCTCCTCCTCTTAGGGTAAGAGGCAGTAGGGATTGAACAGGCCCACAGGAAGTGAAGTACAATCTCCCAGACTACAAAAAATGCTCTGTTAGATGGCCTAGGAAATGCCAGTGGTTCAGAAAGCACTAATGGGCTCCAGGAAGCTTGAGGTGATGGATGAGGCCTTCTGGGGTTATTATAAAAATGTTTGTATGTGAGAAAGATTAACTTGCTTTAGTAGGTAGATTTGGCTTGATTATTTTGAATCGTGGTGGCCTGATTCCTACTCAGCTCTCTAGACCTACTGGATATCTCTCAGCTTGCTAGATAGTTTGATAGACTTATGAGAGTAGAGTCCTTATTATGAATTTAAAGTGAAATAACACCTAAATTGTAGCATCTTGGACATTTTAGTCCCTTGCTAGGGTATTCTTTTTGTGGAGAAAAAACCCAGGATTTTTGTGTTTGTTAAAAAACCCCAGTCCTGTTTTAGTGTTAAACAATTGATGAACCAGTGCTTACTTAAAATAATTCTCTCTGCCTTTTTCAAATATTTTGTCATTGGTTTTGATCTTCAGCATCTATGCATGTCCTCCATCAATCAGGAGTGAGGAAGGGGTGTAGAGAAGGCTTGTTTTGCTAAGCACTCTGCTGGCGTAGTGCCTAAGGCATTTCAAATTGACCAGCTACTCCTTAGAAGGAAGGTTGGGCAATCAACTTCCATAGAGATACTGCCTCGGAAACCCAAGGAGAGGTCGCTATGAGTAGGATCCGACTCCATGGCAGTGAGTGAGTGATTAGGGATTTAAATATAACAAGATCTTTAATCCTCATAGCAATTGTGAAAGGTAGGTTTTTATTATTCCTTTCTAAAACCTGAGGCTCAGAGATGTAAACGATCTTCTTTAATACTGACGTAGGGCTACTAAGTGGCAGAATAGCGATCAGAGTGGCATATCTAGTAAGGATAGTTTTCTACTGTACGCCAATGATGGATGTTTATTCTTAAGTACACCTTATTGTTGCTGTCAAGTCAATTCTGATTCGTGGCAACACCATGTCTGCAGATAGAACAGCTCCATACTGTTTCCAAGGCTGTGACATCTCAGAAGATCACCAGGCCTGCCCTTTGAGGTACCTCTGGGTAGGTTTGAACTACCAACCTTTCGTTTACTAGTCAAGCACTTAACTGCTTGTGCCAGCAGGGACTCCAGGTATACCTTAGAGTCACAGAGTTTTATATTGGGACAGGAAATTAGCAGTTAACTGAGTTCAGCATCTCATCCATTTCAGGACTCTCTCTTCCTGTTAAAGCAACTCGGACAGCTCTGCTTATGTTGGTATTGAAGCTTTGTTGTTGTTGTTTGGCAAAGATTTGTTTTGATTCCCTAGTTGAACTGTAACATTGAAAAGCATATGCACTTACACTAGACTTGTCCAAGAATAACCTGCATTTGTAACTATACATTGCCAAGAAGGCAATTATATTTAGATTGTTCTCTCTTACAGGAAATTTCAAGAGCAGGAATGTCCTCCTTCTCCAGAACCAACACGGAAAGAAAAAGACAAGAAAGGCTGCCATTGTGTCATTTTCTAAGAATCCCATGAATTTTAGCTACCAACTGCCAGGAAAAGCCCTCATCTTCTTCTCTCCTTACAGTTTACATTATGTTGGTACCTTTCTAGCCTTAGACAAGCAAGTCGTACAGATGTTAGCCTTAGACCAAGAAAACCTGGCTAATCCTTTCCAAGAAGCTAATAGCATGGTCATTTCAAGACAAGATGAAAAGAAACACTAAGGCTGCTTTTAAGATGATCTGATTTCTTTAAAATACATATCTATATACACAGACACATTCTTTTTTTAAGGGCTTACATTTTAATCAGGATGAATCAGTTTTGGAACCTAAGCTGTTTGCCAAGCTGAAGTCATAGATTGTGAAATAATTTTTAACTTCTGGAATCTTATTGCTTACTGTTACTCTAAATAGACACATAGGGAATTTTTTTTAAATGTGAATTTTTTGCCCACCTTAAAAGTTTTTGATGTCAACTTTAACCTTAAAACACTGAATTAACTCTACAAAAGTGAGACATCTCAGATCTTACTGATGCTACAGCTTTTGTTTTCCAGTGGCCAAAATCCACAATGCCTATTGTATTTATGGATTAGAAACTGCTCATAAAGCCTTTATATTACTCTTATTCTTGAAGATGATGATATTCTATGTGGCCAAATACCTGGGCTCATTCTGGACTTAGGCATTTTCTTATTCTCGTTTTTTAATTTAGCTCTTTTCACGGCCATGTTGAGGGTGAAAATGAATAATTTCTGTCTGTCTTCCTTTAAGTATTTCTGGATAAGAGATTCAAAATAACTAAAACTGTTTTTCGTTTGATGTAATATAAAATATGGAATTGATCTTTCCAGGGTCAGAGATGATTAATGTTTTTGCTATATACTTTTATACATTATTTTCTTATCAAACTAGTTAACAAGTATTTTTATATGTTTGTAAGCAAATATGCTTTCTCAGCATACCTTGTGTATATGTAAAGATAAGTATTTAATTCTCACTGTTCACTTTTAACTGACAGAAAAAAATGTGGAAGCTACAGAAACTGTGGTAGAACTTTACTTGCTGTTCTGGTCCTGGTTGTACCCACCTTTGGCCAGTCTCATACCTACTCAAGAAACCTTCCCAATAGAGTACAACTTTCAGGATGAGAATCTGAAATCACTTTAAGTATCCCTTACTAGATAGTGACTGTTATATCAAGTATTAAATATAAAACTTTTAATTGTCAATTAGTATAACTGTGGATGGCTTCTGATTTTGTTTTTGATTCTGTGGATTGTGTTTAAACAATTCAAAAAGTATGTTTCCTGATTTTGAGATACTAAGTGGTATTGCACAGTTGTCACTTTATTGAATGTGTACAACAGTCCCATGAGGTTTATAAAGCGTACCCTTGTATAGCTTCAGGTGCTAGAATTAAAATTGATCTGTTATCACAAGATATGATGCTTGTATACTCATTTTGTTATTTTGGTGGTTTGTTAAAGGAATGAGTGTTGGAGGAAATTTATTTTAGCAGCTGTGTTTTTTTTCCCAAAAAATGGTTTGAATCTAAAACTCAGAATAATTCATTTATCAGGTGAAATGATTTGGTGTTCTTGGTGAAGTCTTGAATGTTTTCGGAAGTCAGTGTTAAACTTTTTCTATAAACTGCTCCTGAGAGAACACCAGCTGAAGAGAAGAGGATAAACACATACCCACACACCCTCTGCAGATGAAACTGTAAACTAGATAAACAAAGCACACAGTAAATTTATTTCAAGATTAATAGAAAGAATGTAAATTTTATATTACATGTCATAATCTAATTGCTTTAATATAGAATTATCTTTCCTTTAAAGTCTTCTGGTAAAGTTATTCACTTAAACCGTGACCTTTGATCCCTTCACACTGTAACATATTTTTGGTAGTACTTTCAGTTGGAAAAGCACAGGCTTAAGTTTTTTTTTATCACTTTGTCTTCTAGCTCACAAACCTTTTCTTCTGCAGTTATGTAATTTGCTGTTAATTTCATCCAGTGAATTTTCCATCTTAGACATTATATTTTCCTTTTCTCAAGGTGTCTTATTTATCTTTTATATTCTAATTTTCTATTCACTATGTTCATGTTTTCCTCTAAGCCAACCCTTCTCAACTGTTTTTTCAGAGACTAGAAGGGAGGGGTCGCTATGAGTCAGGGCCAACTCGACGGCAAATAATAACAACAACAACAACAACAGAGCCCTCATGCCTTAAGATACCTATTGGAATGAGTTGATTTCTTTCCTCTGTATCTAGAATGGTAGTAGCTATGTACTGTCCTTGGGAGAAATGATAAAATAGTGTCTTAAATAATTTTCCATAGGGCTTAATTCTCAATCTTGGTTGAGAAAGGCTGGCTGAATATTTGAACATGATTATAATAACTGGTTGTAACATTTTTTTGTCATCTCTATTTCTGAATCTATTTCTATTGACTGATTTTTCTCTAGTTATGAGTCACATTTTCCTGCTTTTTCACATGTTGTTGTTGTTATATGCCATCGAGTCGGCCCCAACTCATAGCGACCCCTCCTTGGGTTTCCGAGGCAGTATCACTACGGAAGTAGATTGCCCCATCTTCCTTCCGAGGAGTGGCTGGTGAGTTTGAACCGCCAGCCTTCTGGTTAGCAGTCAAGTGCCTTACACTATGCTACCAGAGCTCCCGCTTTTTCACATATCTAGTAAGTTTTGATTGCGTGCTGGACATTGTCTGTTTTACGTTGGATGGCTGGATTATGTTGTTTTCTGCTAAGGAGTGTTAGGCTTTGTTCAGTAGCCTGTTGATTGACTTGTGGTTCAGTTTGATCCTTTCGAAGCTTGTTCCCAGTAGCCTTTTTCCTGGGAGAGTATAGCTCCGCTACTGAAATGTGGCTCTTTTTACATCTGTACTGAATTCTTTAAATGATTAGTCTGGATTCTGCACTTTGGCTAGTGGAAACTGAAACAATTCCCAGCCCCATGTGAGCCCTGGGGGAGCCATTCAACTCAAGTTCTAAGGTATTGTTTGCCCAGCCTCTTGGAGTTTCACCTTATACATGCGCATCTTAATATTCAACAGAGGTTCATTGATCGTATGCATATTTTAGGAGCTCTGGTGGCATAGTGCCTAAGGCATTTGACTGCTAACCAGAAGGCTGGTGGTTCAAACCCACCAGCCACTCCTTGGAAGGAAGATTGGACAATCTACTTCCATAGCTTTTTTTCTGGTAGCTCCCTCCTCTTCAGAACTTTGTTCTGTAACTTCTAGCTACCTCAGACTCTCGGTGTGATAGCCATTGTCTGTCTGCTCAACTCATGGAAACGTTTGTGCCCTGCTCAGGATCCCAGCCCCTCTTCTTCTTCAATCTGGAATTACCTCCAGGCAGAAAACCAGGGCCTTCCCTTACTTGTTTCTCTTCCATCAGGAATTGTAGTCCTGTGCTGTTTGGTGTACCATATCTGACAAAAAAAAAAAAAAAATTGTTTCATGTATTTAATCCAGTTTTCTATATGTCTAAGGTAGGAGGGTAAATTTGATTCTTGTTACTCTATCAAGGTTGGAAGCAGACATCTCTCCCATATTATATATCTATCATATAATCAGAGGTATGTTATAGGTTCTTAATCTCTTTTTTGAAATATTTGCTCACAAATGATAACCAGTCCCACAGCATGAATAGTCCTAGTCTATGTGCCCATTACTTACCTATAGCAGAGGTTGGCAGTTTTTTCTGTGAAGGGCCAGATAGTAAATACTATCATGGGCTTTGTTGGCTACATGGTCTCTGCCCCAGCTGTTCAGCTCTGCCATTTTAGCACCAAGGCAGCCATAAATAATATATAAATGAATGATTATAACTGTGTTTTAATAAAACTTTTATTTAGACACTAAAATTTCAGTTTTATATGATTTTTATGTGTCCACGAGGTATTTATTACTATTCTTTGGATTTTTTTTTTTTTTCCCAGCCATTTAAAGATGTTAAAAAAGAAAGTTTTAGCTGGTGGGATGTACAAAAACAGCACTGCTCTACGGTATGTTTGGCATCTGAGGTTAACATGGTCAACTCTAGAATCTCCCGTGCCTCTTAATATAAGATATTCCTCCAAACGGGATTTCCCTGAATTGTCAGGAATTTCTGTCCTAAGAATTTTCTCTTTATATTGTCCATTTAGAGAATTTACAGTATTTCAAAGTTGGACATTATGCCCTTATTGGAATACATGCTACACTGATGGGTTTTTTTTTTTTTTTTTAAATTTGAGGCTACAGGCTTTTAAAATATAAATTGGTCCCTTTATTATTTGACTTTTAAATTTTAATGTAACAAGGTTGTTGTTCCTCTAACTTTTCATCACCAACTTGACTTGTTTTAATTTCATATTATTTCTGTTCTCATTCCTAAATAATTCCATTGAACAGATAATGGATAATTGGCAGGTGAGTAGAGGAGATAGATGATGACCACGTGGTCATTTTCAGACACTCTTAACACTTAAAAGCTTTTGGGGCCTTCATTTGCTAATGGGGCCCAGCACAAAATGAAAAGAAACAGCGGCAAGCATCCATTAATAATTAGAACATGGAATGTATGAAGTATGAATCTAGGAAAATTGGAAGTTATCATACTGAAAACCACTTAAAAATATTTAACCAGCTACTGCTTAAGAAGTTTAAAAATACTTTTGAGTTAATAAGGTATTTGAATTTGAAACAGTTGATTGAACATTAGTTTGTGTAAGGCCCTGTATCAGGTGTTTTGGGGAAATGGTGAGTGTGGACATTTTCCTTCCGCCAAGTTGCTCATTTTCTGGTGGAGAAGATTAAGGACAACGAAAACAGAAGCTGTAAGTGCTGTTAGGTCCAGCAGAGGGATGGTATGTATTCCTCCTGGAAAATCTGAAGGAAGGAGTATTTTAGCTGGAGCTTGAGGTTTTGTAATGGGAGGAGAGGGGAAAAGAGTGAGGTATTGGAAACACAGAGAGAATGCACAGGCAGAGGCACGGGTAGCAGAATGCAGGGTGTATTTATTCAGGGGTTGGAACCTTTGGTCTAAACCATTCTAAGTGCAGTGGGACAAAAATAATGATGCAAGTCCTTTGGGAGTGGCTAGTGGAGGGCTTTGAATAGGAGGGCCGGCCCTTCTGTCTGTGAAGGGAAACGGCTACGGGTCTGATCTGGTGGTAGGAAGAGGGGTGGGTAGAGCAGTGCAGAGGTTTGAGTCCAGTTGGTCAGGTGAGAGTTTATTTGAATCGTGGAATCTATCCTTTGTAAATCTACTTTACCACTTTTGTTCAAGCCCCTCTCACCTGACACGCAGATTCTGAGGGTGATCTCCGGAGTAGACTTTCTTTTTCCATTTTGCTCACATCAAGCCATGTTTTCCGTCGCATCCAGAGGTGTTTTGTTTTATGTTGGAGACTAAATGTTACATTACACTGCTACTAAAAATCTGTCTTAATACTTGGAGTTAATACCCAAATCCTCGGCCATGGCATACGAGGAAAGCTCCTTGCAGGATCTCTTGTTTTCCTACATCTCACTTAGATTCTAGCTGATCTACTTTCTTAGAACCTCTTGAACACACCACATATTTTCCAAGCCACTTACTTCATTCAAATATTCCAGTCAGCTATTTCATCCTTTGGGAGCTCTGGTAGTGTAGTGCCTAAGGCACTTGACTGCTAACCAGAAGGCTGGTGGTTCAAAACCACCAGTCACTCCTCGGAAGGAAGATGGGGCAATCTCCTTCCATAGTGATACTGCCTCAGAAACCCAAGGAGGGGTCACTATGAGTTGGGTCTGACTCGACGGCACATAACAACATTTCATCCTTTGGGTGCTTGCTTGAATGCTCCCTCCTTGGAGAGCCCTCTTCCACCTATTCTAATATCACACTGCCCTGTGTATATACTTTATGACACTTTCCTGTGATTATTTTGTTTCTCTTGTCTGGTCCCCACTTTAGCTTCATGAACTCAGTAAGGGCAGAACCATTTGTGTTGGGTTTAATGCTTTATTCATGTTGCTTGGCACGTAGATTATGCAGGGAACCATTTGATAAGTGGATGATTTCAGTGAAACAGGAAGCCGAAAGTGCTGTAATATTAGAGGGAAGGAGATTGAAGATTGAATGTATATCCAAGAGGTGTTTTGGGGACCACAAAGCATCAAGTCTGTGGGTGACCAGGAAGATGATGGTGCTGTGAGTTAATAGCACAGACAACTCTCTCATGATAGAAATGGATGGTGATTGTAGTAATTACATGCAAGGTTAGACCTGATGGTGTTTGGGAATGGGGATTGGAGCTGAAAAGAAGCTAGGGCTAAAAGTGCAGACTGGGAATTTATCTACTTTTTGAGCTAATGATTGAAGAAGTCAGAGCAGATAATATCTATTAGAAAGTGTGTTTGAGAGAAGGTCTAAGGGCAAAAGTTTGGGAGAAAACAAACTTTTAGGTGATGGAAAATTAAGAGCCATCAGTAGCCAATGGAACAGCCGAAACTGGGGAAGACATCCAGGAAACAGCATTGTCAAAGAAGCCAAGAAAGTGGTCTGAAGTGTTGAATGTTGTGCAGAGGATGGGGGCTAAGGCAGAAAGGATGTCTAAGGGGTTGTTGATGATTTTGAGAGATTTGTTTTCATGGTTGGGGTATGGAAACCAGAGCATAGTGTGATTGGAGTATAAGAAGGTGGAGGAAGTAAGTTTTCTTACTTTCCTTTAATTTTGAGAAATTATTTGGCAGACTCGGGTGATAGGACAATGCTTTGCTTTATAAGGTGTTAATAAGGAGCACATGCAGGGTACTAATCACAGACACGTGGGAGGACAAAGCCAGGGCTGCATATTACCCTGTGCTTACTTAAGCATTTGAGAGATTTCAGAAGCCTAGGATTTGTAGGCTTGAATTTTTCTCCATGTCTTCAGCTGGAGAAATGCCAAGCATGTTCTTCCCTTTCCGTTTTCTAACTCCAGGTGTTCTGGTTTGCTAGTGTCACTCTGGCAGGAATATACCACACAAGGAATGCTTGAACAAACAGGAGTTTATGTTCTTACCATTTGGAGGCTTCAAGTCCGAGTTCAAAGTGCCAAGCACTAGGGGCTGGGTGAGAGCCCCTCAACCTTGGGCTTCAGCTCTGCCTCCTGCTCCCGGCCCACTGAAACTGGAGGCTTTTCTTCACTCAGCTGCTGGCTGCCGAGGCTGACAAACCCAAGGTCGACAAGTAATAAGGCACAGTCGTGATATTACCAAACCACACGGCAGGCCATTAATTCAAATCCGTTAAAAGTCCCAAGATTGGCAGATGATGGCAGGCTGCTGAACGACTCAGCTACATGCAGGGTTCAAGTGTGCCATAATGTGGAGACCATTTCCAAAGCTGCTGCTTATATACGGGAAGCAGACCACGTCCCTAAAGCAGCTCCTCAGCTGCTTGTCGTAAATCCCACCATGGAGTCGATTGCCAGTCTCATCATGGGGAATAACTACCACCAGCAGCCCAGCCAAGTTGCAACAATCATAACTACCACACCAGGTCTTTGTTGTTGTTGTTATGTGCCGTCGAGTCGGCCCCGACTCATAGCGACCCCTCCTTGGGTTTCCGAGGCAGTATCACTACGGAAG
>NW_006921601.1:12290110-12336547 GCF_000298275.1 Orycteropus afer afer | reverse complement strand
AGTTGGCTCTGATTCATAATGGCCGTATGTACAACAGAACGAAAAACTGGCCAATTGTGCACTATCTTCACATGGTCCATTGTATCTCCATTGTGCCCATTCCAAAGAAGGAGATCTAACAGAATGTGGAAAGTATCAAACAGTATCATTAATATCACACACAAGTAAAATCTTGCTGAAGATAACTCAAAAATGGTTGCACCAGTACATTGACAGGGAACTTTCAGAAATGCAAGCTGGATTCCGAAGAGGACATGGAACAAAGGATGTGATTGCTGATGTCAGATGGATCTTGGCTGAAAGTAAAGAATACCAGAAAGCTGTCTGCCTGTGTTATATTGAATCTACAAAGGCACTTGACTATGTGGATCATCACAAATTATGGCTAACGTTGCAGAGAAAGGGAATTCCAGAACACGTAATTGTTCTCATGAGAAACATAGAGGTTGTTTGAACAGAACACGGGGGTACTGCATGGTTTAAAATCAGGAAGGGTGTATGACAGGGTCATATCCTTTTACCATACTTACTCAATCTGTATGCTGAGCAAATCATCTAAGAAGCTGGACTATATGAAGAAGAACGCAGCATCAGGGTTAGAGGAAGAACCATTAATGATCTGTGATATGCAGGTGAGACAACCTTGGTTGCTGAAAGTGAAGATGACTTGAAGTGCACTTACTGATAAAGATGAAAGACTATGGTCTTCAGTATGGTCTTCAACATAAAGAAAATGAAAATCCTCACATTGGTCCAATAAGCAACATCATGATAAACATAGAAAAGACTGAAGTTGTCAGGGATTTCATTTTACTTGGGTCCACAGTCAGAATCCATGGAAGCAAGCTATCAGGAAATCAGACATCGTATTGCACTGGGAAAGTCTGAAGCCAAAGAACTCTTCAAGGTGTTAAGAAGCCAAGATGTCACTTTAAAGACAAATGTGTGCTTGACCCAAGCCATTGTCTTTCCAGTTGAGTCATAAGCATGTGAAAGCTATACAATGAATAAGGAAGACAGAAGAAGAGTTGATGCCTTTGAATTGTGTTGGTGAAGAATACTGAGAAAATGTGCTGCTAGAAGAATGAACAGATCTGTCCTGGAAGAAGTGCAGCTGCAATGCTCCTTAGAAGCTAGAATGGTCAGACTCATCTCACCTACTTTTGGTCATGTTGTCAGAAGAGCCTATTCTCTGGAGAAAGGATATCATGCTTGGTAAAGTAGAGGGTCAGCAGAAAAGGGGAAGGCTGTCAGTGAGGTGGATTGACACAGTAGCTGCAATGATGGGCTCAAGCATAACAAGGATTGTAGGGATGTCCAGGACCAGGCAGTGTTTTGTTCTTTTATACATAGGGTTGGCATGAATCAAAGCTGACTCGAAGGCACATAACAACAACAGGGTTTGTAGGCTGGCATCCCTTCTGACTGAAGTGAGGAAGTTAGTGTAGTGCCTCTCAGATTATCTGGTGCAGAGCCAGTTTAAAACAGGTTTTCATTTCCAACTGTTAATGGACCAATACTTTAGCAAAATGTAATAAAAAAAATTACCAGAAAAATTAGTTATTTCTTGGATATACCATGGCAATATCAAATCAGTATAAAAGTTTCTAAATGCTTGCTTTCAATTTCTGGATCTTGTCGTGGGAAGTATGTATGTTTATGGATGGCATTGGTCTGTAGCCCAACTTTGAGTAACATTAGTGTAAAGGAGCAAGAGATAGAGGTATTTTTCATAAGTAGCCCCTCTGTCTCAGGCTAGTAAATTCCAGATTAGAATCACCTAGTAGTAGTTGTACTCCCAGCAGCAGGAGAAACAGGAAACTAACTCTACTTTCATAAACTCCACCTGTTGTAGATGAGCCAATAGTTTTGAATAAGATGTTTGCCATTTTCCCTTCTGTTAATACTTAATTTTTTGAACACATAATTGCTTAAAATATGAGAACTATTACAAATCAATTCTAAAGCCAGGAAGCCATTAAGAACATATTCTGAGTTTTATGAAGAATTCAGAGCCGTGTAAGAAAATGTTAATGAAAGCTGTCTTAATGCTACGACATTGTGAATATTATGTATGTTAAGTGAAAATGCATTTTGCTCTGATTATGGCTGTGTAATAATTGTGCATGTATATTTTGTCAGGACTTTCATTTATGTGACAGAAGTGCAACTCAGGTGATTATCAACCCAAAGCAGACATTTAATTAATGGTTTATGAAGAAGTGAGGGATGGGTGGGATGGAGGTGGCTTTGAATAACTCCTGCACCAACATACCGCCTGGACTTTCCTCGAGATGGGAATCGGCTAAATTGTAGAGGAGGGTGGGTAGAGAAGTCCTTTACAAAGCTTGTATCGAAGTCTGAGGCCAAGAAAAGGTAAAGTAACTGGCCTCTTTGTGCAGCATTGTTTTGAACCCAATTCCTGGTGCTTAACCATTTCTCAGCTTCTGCCTCTTCGCTTTCCAGAATGTATATATAAAGACCTTGACTTGACAAGGTTTTTAAATCATGCATGCAATTATTTAAATTTGGCGTTTCAGTTACAGATATTTTGCTCACAGATTTAAAGGGTTTAAATTGAACTAGCTTCATGCTAATTAGCACACATTTGCTATTTATAGTTTATTCTTACATCTTACTCACTTTCAGAAGGGATTAAATTATTTCCATTTATCCCTATCTATTTAGGGCAGTATTAGGAACAAAATGGATCACTTTTTAAAACTTTTTTTTTTTTTAATTTTTGCAATGTTTCCTCCCCTCCTTTCCCACACCTGGTAACCAATAAAGAAAGTTTCCTTCCATATATAAAACTTTCCTTGACTTTTTACAATAATGAACTAATACAATATTTGTCCTGTAATTGGCTTATTTCATTCAGCATAATGTCCTCAAAGTCCATCTATATCATGTGGTGTTTTGCAAATTCTACATTATTCTTTAGGATTGCATAATATTCCGTTGTGTGTGTATGTACTATAGTTTGGTTATTCATTCTTCTGTTGATGGGCATGTAGGTTGTCTCCCATCTTCTTGCTATTGTAAGTAGTGCTGCGATGAACATAGGTGTGCGTAGGTGTTCTTGTCCTGGTTCTCACTTTTTTTGGATAAAAAAACAAAAAAACAAGACAAAACAAAAAAAAAACCTACCATCGAGTCAGTTTGACTCATAACGAACCCTCCTTGGGCTTCCAAGGGGAATCTCCTTCTGAGGAGTTGCTGTTGGGTTTGAACTGCACAACCTTTTGGTTAGCAGTCAAATGCCTTAGGCACTGCACCACCATAGAAGATTGAACTATGGATAAAAGATCCATCATTTTATACCATACCTAGTAATGGGATTGCTGGATCAAATGGTATTTCTAATTCCAACTTTTTAAGGAATCACCCTTTCTGTAGTGGTTGTATCATTTGACAGTCCCATCAGCAGTGTATGAGAGTCTCAATCTCTCCACATCCCCACCAGCATTTGTTATTTTCTGTTTTGTTGAACTTTCTATTAGTGCTGGGGCCAGATGGTATGTCATTGTTGTTTTGATTTGCATCTCTTTAGTGGCTAATGATTGTGAACATTTCTTCATGTGTTTGTTGGCTGCCTGAGTATCCTCTTTGGTGAAGTGTCTGTTCATGTCTTCTGCCCATTTTTTAATTGGATCATTTATCTTTTTGTTGAGGTATTGGAGTTTTCTAGAAATTTTAGCAATAAGTCCCTCGTCAGATATGTCATTGCCGAATATTTTTTTCCAAATCTGTAGGTTCTCTTTTGACTCTTTTGGAGAAGTCTTTGGAAGCACATTAAAAATTTAATTTTTAGAAGGCCTCATTCATATTTGTGCATTTTGGGTTATGCTTGACAGTCTATTTATGCCATAAAATAGAACCCCTAAATTTGCCCCAGAGTTTTCCTTGAGGAACTTTATAGTTTTAGGTCTCACATTTAAGTCCTTGATTCATCTGGAGTTAGTTTTTGTGTATGGTGTGAAGTACAGATCTTGTCTCATTTTTTTGCAACTGGATGTCCAGTTTTGCCAGCACCGTTTGTCAAAGAGACCATCTCTTCCCCATTTAATGGATTTCAGCCCTTTGTCAAAAATCAGCTGACCATAGGTCAGTGGATCTATTTGTGGGTTCTCAGTTCTGTTCCACTGATCTCCGTGTCTGTCATTGTAGCAGTACCAGGCTGTTTTGACTACTGTGGCTGTATAGTAGGTTTTGAGATCTGGGAGTGTGAGACCACCTACTTTGTTTTCCTTCTTCAGTAGTACTTTGCTTATTTGAGGCTTTTTTCCTTTCCATATAAAATTAGTGATTGGTTTTTCCATATCCTTAAAGAAGGTTGATGGGATCTGGATTGGGATTGCATTGAATGTATAGATTGCTTTGGGTAGAATTGACATTTTCACAGTGTTCAGTCTTCCAATCCACGAGCATGGTATGTTCTTCCATTTATATAGATCTCTTATGGTTTCTTGAAGTAATGTTTTGTAGTTTTCTTTGTACAAGTCTTTTGTGTCCCTAATGAGATTTATTCCCCAGTATTAATTTTTTCATAGGTATTGTAAATGATATTAATTTCCTTTTCAGCAATCTCTTTGCTGGTGTAGAGGAATCCAACTGATTTTTGTATGTTGATCTTGTGTCCCACCACTATGCTAAATCTCTCAGTTCCAGTAGTTTTTTTTTTTGTTGTTGTTTTGCTGAGTCTCTGGGGTTTTCTAGGTATAGGATCATATCATCAGCAAATAGGGATAGTTTGATTTTCTGGATGTTGAATAGAAGTGGTGATAGAGAGCATCCTTGTCTAGTTCCTGTTCACAAGGGGAATGGTTTCAGTCTCTCTCCATTGGGAATAATGTTGGCAGTTGGCTTTGCATATATGCCTTTTATTATGTTGAGGAATGTCCCTTCTATTCCTATTTTGCTGGGAGTTTTGATCAGGAATGGGTGTTGGATTTTATCAAATGCCTTTTCTACATCGATTGGTAATGACCTTGTGGTTTTTTTCCTTTGTTTTATTTATGTGATGGATGACATTGACTGTTTTTCTAATGTTGAACCATCCTTGCATACCTGGTGTGAACTCCACTTGGTCATAATGTATTATTTTTTTGGATATGTTGTTGAGAATCTGTTGACTAGGATTTTGTTGAAGATTTTAGTATCTGTATTTATGAGGGATGTTGGTCTGTAGTTTTCCTTTTCCAAAGTGATATCTTTGCCTGGTTTTGGTATCAACGTTATGGTTGGTTCATAAAATGAATTTGGGAAGATGCCATCCTTTTCACTGTTCTGGAATAGTTTGAGTAGCATTGGTGTCAGTTCTTCTCTGAACGTTCGGTAGAATTCTCTGGTGAAACCATCTGGGTCAGGGACTTATTTTGTTGTTAGTTTTTTTGTGACTTGCTCAATTTCTTTTGTTATGGGTCTGTTCAAACGTTGGACCTCAGTTTGTGTGAGTTTAAGTAAGTAGTATGTTTCCAGAAATCTTGTCCATTTCTTCTAGATTTTCAAATGTGTTGGAGTACAGTTCTTCATAGTATCCTGATATTATCCTTTTAATTTCTGTTGGTTCTGTTGTGATGTTGCCCAATTTGTTTCTTATTTGTGTTATTTGCATTCTCTCCCTCTTTTGTTAAATTTGCTAGTGGTTTGTCAATTTTATTAATCTTTTCAAAAAACCAACTTCTAGTCTTGATTTTTTTTCTACTGCCTTACTATTTTCTATTTCATTTATTTCTACTTGAATCTTTATTATTTCTTCTGCTGACTGTAGGCTTTTCTTGCTGTTCTTTCTCTAATTGTTGGAGATGTTGGTTTAAAGTGTTGATTTGGGCTCTTCTTTTTCGATGTGTGCATTTATTGCTATAAATTGGCATCTGATCACTCCTTTTGCTGTGTCCCAGAGATTTTGGTAGGCTGTGTTTTCATTCTCCTTTGACTTAAGGAATTTTTTAATTTCATTTTTTTATTTATTCTATTACTCAGTCCTTTTCAAGGAGAGTGTTGTTTCAGTTTCCATGTGTTTACTCTTTTTCCATTGAAGTTTCTATTGTTGATTTCTAATTAGATAGCATTGTGATCTGAGAAGATGCTTTGCAGTATTTCAATGTTTTTAAAATTTATTGAGGCTTGCTTTGTGGTCTAACATATGGTGTATCCTGGAGAATGGTCCATGTGCACTGGAAAAATGTATATTGTGCTGTTGTTGGGTGAAGTGCTCTGTTGATAAGGTCAAGTTGGTGAATTGTATTGTTTGGTTTTTCTGTGTCTTTGTTGAGTGTCTTTCCCTTTGTTCTATCTTTGATATTGAAAGTGATGTATTAAAGTCTCCTACTATGACTGTGGAGTCATATATTTGTCTTTTCAGTTTTGTTAAAGTCTGATTTACATGTTTTGGGGCTCTTTTATTGGGTGCATAGATATTTGTTATTGTTATGTCCTCTTGCTCAATCAATCCTTTAATCATTATATAATGTCCTTCCTTGTCTCTTAGGGTAGTTTTTGTCTTAAAGTCAATTTTATCAGAAATTATTATTTCCACTTCTGCTCTTTTATGGTTGCCATTTGCTTGATACATCTTTTTCCAACCTTTGATTTTCAGTCTCTCTGTGCCTTTGTCTTTCAGATGCATCTTTGTAGACAGCATATATTGATGGGTTATGTTTTCTTATCCAGTCTGCAACTCTCCATCTCTTGAGTGGTGCATTTAATCCATTGACATTCAATGTAATTATTGACAGATATGAATTGGTTGCTGTCATTTTGTTATGTGTTTTTTTGTGGTGTTACTGATTTCTTTGTTTCACATAATTTTCTGTGCTGAGCTCGTTTTGTTTGTGAATCATGTTATCACTTCCTTCTTTGCTATTGTTTTAGTGTTTGCTAAGTATTTGCGTTTGCCCTCTTTTTTATTTTGATGTGAAGGTTTATCATTTTTCTTTGCAGTTACCCTGTGATTTATACTTTTCTTCCCAAGTTCAGAACAGTCTGTTCTATCTTGCAGTTGTCTTGATTTCCTCACCATTTAGAAGTTCTGTAACTACACAGTTTTTTTTTTCCCCTCTTTTTGGTTTGTAGTTGTCCTCATTTGTCAATTGATGTCTCTGGTTCCATTTAGAATCTTGTAGGCTTCTTTATTTTGGATACTTCTATAACTGGATTGGTTTCTGGGTTATGTCGTCACATGTCTTAATGATTGGTTGTTGTTTGCTGTTGTTGGTTCTCTGTCCAAAGGATTGCTTTTAGCATCTCTTGTAAGGTTGGTCTGGTTTTAACAAATTCCTTTAATTTCTGCTTATCTGGAAATGTACTAATTTCACCATCATATTTGAGGAACAGTTTTGCCGGATATGTAATTCTTGGTTGAAAAAGTTTTACTTTCAGAGTTTTATATATACCATCCTTATATATACCATGTCTTCTTGCTTGCATGGTTTCTGCTGAGAAATTAGAGCTTAGTCTTATTGGTTGCCCTTTAGATGTAACTTTTAGTTCTTCCTGTGCTGCTTTCAGGATTCTTTCTTTGTCTTTGGTTTTGATGAGTTTGATGATGATATGTCTTGGTGATTTTCTTTTGGAGTCTATCCTGTTTGGGGTTTGTTGGAATTCCTGAATGGATATATTCTCATCTTTCATCATATCAGGGAAATTCTCTTCCAACAAATCTTTGACAATTTTCTCTGTGGTTTTATTTGTCTTTTCCTGTTCTGGAATTCCAATTACATGTAGTTTATTCCTTTTGATAGTAACCCACATGAACCTTAGGCTTTCTTCATTTTGTTTTAATCTATTTTCTGATTGACCCCTTTCCAAAGAAGTATTGAGGTATTTGTCTTCAATCTCACTAATTCGGTCTTCCATTGATTCAGTTATACTTTGCCCATTCAACGTGTTCATCTATTTCTGAGAATTTAGTATTAATCTTCTGGATTTCTATCTGTAGATTTTGTATCATTTCTAATTTTTTCATTTATTTTGTCATTTTGTTCTTGGATTGTCTCCTGGAATTGTTCTAGGGTTTTCTCTGTGTTTTCCTCAATTTTGTTAGTGTTTTCCTTGATCTGTCTCTCAATCCAGTGAAGGTACCTAAATATAATTCTTTTGAATTCCTTATCAGGGAGTTCCAATGCTGCTGCTTCCTCAGAAATGTGTTCTGGGTCTGTATCCTGGTCCCTTGTTTTTTCTGCTTTATCTTGTTTCTTTGTGTGGACTGTGATGGTCTGTTGTGTCTGAGACATTGTGACTTTTTGTTTTTATATTTAATTGGTGATTGTATGTTGAAGTGATTCGCCCAAGATTTTCGTTTTCTTTATTTTGTTTGGGTGTTATGTGAGTAAGCATGAGTACCCTGCTTACTCACATAACACCCAAACAAAATAGGGTGCTATGCTCCTCTATTTAGTAGTTGGCAGTACTTATGCACTCACCACCTATTCCGGTTACCTAGTACCATTCTGACAAGAATATACCACAAATGGAATGGCCTTTAAGAAACAGGAGTTTATTCTTAAAATTTGGAGGCTTTAAGTCGAAGTTCAAAGTACCAGGCTCTAGGGGCTGGGTGAAATCGCCTCAACCTGGGTGTCCAGCTCTGCCTCCTGCTTCTGGCCCACTGGAGCTAGAGGTGTTTCTTCACTCAGACAGCTGCTGGCTGCTGAGGCTAACAAGCCCAAAGTTGAGAAGTAAAACGGCACAGTCCTGATGTTACCAAACCACACAGCTGGCCATTAATTCAAGTCTACTGTAAGTCCCAAGGTCAGCAGAGTATGGCAGGCTGCTGAATGACACAGCTACATGCAGGGTTCAAGCGTGCCATAAGCTAGAGACTATCCCCAAGGCTTCTCCTTATATACAGGAAGCAGACCACATGCCATAGGCAGCTACTCAGCTGCTTCTGGTAGATCCCACCATGGAGTTGATTGCCAATCTCATCATGGGGAATAACTACCACCAGCTGCCCAGCCACTCAACCAGGCCCAGCCAAGTTGACATACAAATTTAACTACCACACCACCTGTCTCCTTTCCAGTCATCAGCCTCCCATATGTCTGTGGTGGTGGTGGCAAGCGGAGCCTATTCTTAGGTCCCTGGAATCTGAATGAGAATGCTGTCACTTTAAATATCCAAAATGGCCACCACTTGTAAACATTCAAAATGGCTGCACCCACTGGACAGCTGAAAGTCCACAGCTCAGTTTGTCTCCTTTGCTATTTCCCTTTGCAGTCATTAGCTACCTGTGCAGTAGTTCCTGCAGCCCTTGGTGAGCAGGGCCTATTTTTAGGTTAATTCTCAGGTCCTACCACCATTTGGAAATACTCAGGCTGCTATGCCATGAAGACAGCTGACAGTCTGCAGCTCCATTTGTGTCCTTACGCATGCTTTCCTTTAGGTTCTTCTACTAGTTGGTGTTTGATCCACTTCTGTATCCTTCTTTTCAAAGCTCGGGCCTCCAGGATTGTCTTCTGCATCTGTGTCAATTGGTTTCACTTTTCTTTGTTGAAGAGTGTACTTGTCTGCCTGTTTCACCATCTTACCTGAAGTCCAAAACGAATAATTTTGATTGTCAAAATTAATAACATCAAATAACAGAATAGTGGAATGCCCATGGCCTCCTTGGTTCTGTGCCTTAGTTAAGGATTAAACAAGTTTATGTTTAGTTTTTTTTGAACTCACCAGCCACTCTTTGAGAGAAAGATGAGGCAGTCTGCTTTTGTAAAGATTTACAGCCCCAGAAACCCTATGGGGGTCTCTGAGTCAGAACCAACGTGATGGCAGTGGGATATAGTCTTATTTAGACAATGGTGTCCATGTTTTTAGGGTATAAGTATGTAACTTTAGAGGAAAAATTTATGTCCTGGTATGCTTTAACATCTACCTCCTTTGCCACAATCAAGTCCATGAAGCTGAGTTTCCATAGCTGGGCACATTTACTCCAGGTCAGATTTCATTGCCAAATAATTTGCAGAGGCCTTTCTGCAGTTGTGTAGATTTTCTGAGTCATAGATCCCTTCTCCCTTCCTGTCCCCCACCTTCCCTGTCTACTGACCTCTTTCTCTCTCTTTTTTCTCTCTTTTTTTTCTCCCCCTCCTCTTGTGGGCTCTTTGTTAGGGCACAGAAATAATATGTTGAGAATTTTTGGCTATTGACATTTTGTGCCATGGGGTTTGACCTGGAAAAAGTTTTTGGAGAATTGTAGTCGTTTGAGAATGTTTAACATGCCCTTACTTCCTGGAAGAAGTACACAGACTCTGAGTATGCCTCAAACATGTTTAATACACAAAGTTCAAATTAAAAACAGCACAAAATCTTTTAAACTTTTTCTATGCTGGATCTAAAGCAGCCCAGGTTTTTCCTTTTTCACAACAGATTTCCTTCAAATAATACATTGGCAAGGTGACAGGTAAGTGACCCAATGTCTGATTGGGATATACCTCTCTGAACTTCTTATTGTCATCTTAAAATGTAGATGTGAATTGGATTACAACTGGTTTGGCACTGATAAAAATATCTACAATGATTATAGCTCTTTACATGGCAGTTTTTATCAGGTGCCTTATGACCTGTTTACTATCTCAAGTGGAAGTCTATTTTTGTAGTAAAAAGTCTTTATTTCCAAAACAATTGGTTAGACAGAAAAACTATAAATCACCTACTATAAGACTTTGGTAAGAAAGAGATTTGACAATTCTTACAAATTCCTCATTGCAAGCAAAAAACATTTCTGTGATGTAAGGATCATATCTTGATAAGTTACCTATTCTTAGTCATTATATACCTGGTTTTAAGTCTCTGAGATTAGCTTTAAAATGTACCCAATAGGGACCAAATAGGAACATGAGACACCAGGGTGGCTTGTCCTTAGAATTACATAGGAATCACAGTCTTAAGGGAACTTTGATTTTCATGAGTTAAGTACTAGACAGTGAAGGCAGTGTTACCAAAGTGGGCAGATGCTGTGTGAGAACTTTTTTTTTTTTTTGGGGGGGGTCCAAGTAGAAAATCTTTATTCGTGTTATGCTACTTTGGGGGAAAATTAAGAGTTACAAAGTAATGTTGGAAACAAGTCCAAGTCTATAGGATGGTCAGGGATATAGAAATGTCCCTTGGAAATGAGAGCAAAGACAGTATCTTTTACTGAAAATGATTGAGGTGGATAACAAGGGGAAAAAATCTGAAACTTATGAATACTTAATTAGCTTAACACATGAAAAATAGACCCAATATTTTTTTTTATTGAACAGTCTTTTGTGTTAGAATAATACATATTCCAGGTTATAGCATATGTATGTTGTATTCAGGAATATCTTGATGTGTTTGATACAGATTTTTAAAGTAGTGTATTGAAAGCACATATGTAATCTCATCAACAGTACATATTTTGATACACAGTAAAAAAAAAAAAAAAAAAAAGGCCTGCATCAGAAATGAAACATATAATTTTAACAAAAACAAGTAAGTAGAAACTGCTGATGGATTTAGTAAAATGTCCTTTTACACTAATCCTTGGTAGTCAGTCTCCCTGAATTTGGTGTGTTTATGAATGCTTGGGAGAGGATGGAAAAGTCCATGGCCTTCCCTCTAGATATGTGTGAGGACCAGAGCCTTGGCATGGAGAGGCAGACAACAGGTTTGACTTCCCATAAACTTCCCTTATTCAGCTTGATTGCTTCATATTCCTTTCTCCTTTGTCTTTTTTTTTTAGTCTCTGAAACATTTTTCCTCTACATACAAATTTTTTTTTTTTACTAAAAGTAGAGAGGTTTTTTTTTTTTTGATGGAAATGTTTGGGGGTGTAGGCAGACTTAGTAAATGTTTGCATAAATGAAAACAATATTGCCTTAGAAACTGGTTTGAAAACAATCTAAACATGCTTAAATGGATTTTATAAACTGCTAGTGTGGGTACTGCTAGAGAGACCGATTTTCCTGCTTTGGTTCTGGTTCCAGTAAGAATTTAGTACCAGAAGGTTCGGTTCATAAGGCTGGCTTCCTAGGAGAGAGTAGCACACCCCTCTTCCCCCTCAGAAAAAAGTAGGGAGGATACTTTAACACTTGGGACTTTTTACCTCAGGTGTTCAGAACCAATTACATTAATTAGCTATCATTCCCCCTCCCCCAGTGTTAGAAGATGAGTAATAGAATATTTCGGTGCAAGAAGGAAAGCCACCGAACACCAGTGCTCCTCTTCAAGTTCACCAGTTCTGTTTTTCCACAACCAGCGATGACTGAGGAGACTTAACAAGGGACCTAAAGTCTCACCAAAGGAAAGAGATGGGCAAACATTTCCTGGAAGTGGGCAGGCCAGAGGTGAGAATGAGTGGAATCTGCTTTCTTTGACTGATGGGGAATGTTTCCTGCCTGCTGCATCCTGGGACCAAGGCACAGTCACTTCTAAACACAATTGCCTCTCCCTGTGTGGAGAGGGCCAAGGTCATTCTGCGTGCCCAGGTGGATGTTCCAGAAGGACATGTTCAGTTTAGTACAGGGCAGCTGGCCTACTCATGTGCACGAAGAGGGCCAGCTGAGATGAGGGAGCCCCACTCACCCTGTACCCACCAAGAAGTAATCAGAAGGATGTCCCTTGCATCCTCAAGACTATTGGGTGAACCATACTGCAGAAATGAAAACTAGTGTACACAACTTAAATTGTCTTAAACAAGCAAACACAATCCAGCCATTGGTGACTCTGGAATCTAGGGTGCAGCCCTGGAGAGCTTGTACCCTTGCTAACAAGGGTGAACGTTGCATGCTCTGATTTCCTTCTTGTCTTTGCAGCTGGTAAACTGGGAGCTTTTGAACCTCTTCTTTACGGTCATGTAGCGTTCTTGAATTCCACCTCCACACAGTTTGGTGCATTCTGACCAGGCTGTCCACGGGCGCATCCTGCAGCCTGAAAGCATGGAAAGGCCTGGTTAGACCAGTTGAAATGGGGGAGAGAACAGGAATGCTGAACTCAAGTTGACAGCTGGTCGAATTTAGTTGTCTTGTCTTCTCTGCTTCTGTATGTAATGATTTGTTGAGTGAAGTAATGGTTGGAGTCCTTATTAGGGATAATTAGCTCATATATGATAGCTTGCCAAAAAAAACCAAACATAAATTCTTTGTAGCTCTTTACATCAGGAGGCAGACTCTGACCAAGGGGACATGAGCAAACAAGGCTTGGAAAATATTTGCACATTGGGGCTTGCCCTGTTTTGCTGCAGGGAATCCTTTTACCACTGTGTAAGCAAGCCTGGGCTCGTCTGCTAGAGACTGTGAAAAGAGGCCCCAGCCATCCCAGCTGAGACTCCCCTCAATGCAAGTGAGGCCAGCCTAGTCTTTCCAGACCCTGCTGAGCCACTAGGTGACAGCAGGCTCTTGAATGAGCCTAATCCAGACTGCAGAAGAATCATCCCGATGGGCCAGTCTGTTATTCCTGACCACAGGATCATAAGTTAATAAATAATTGTTTTAAAAAGCCACTGTTTTGGGGTGGCTTGTTAGCAACCAGTCAAGGAGCATTTTAACTACTTTCTACTTTACCCCAAGTACTTAGTGTCCCAAACACTAAGTAAACTTAAGTACAATTTATTTTTCCTAAGGGAGCTCTGGAGGTGTAGTGCCTAAGGCACTTGACTCCTAATCTGAAGGCTGGCAGTTCAAACCCACCAGCCACCCCACAGAAGGAAGACTGGGCAATCTACTTCCATAATGATACTGCCTCGGAAACCCAAGGAGGGGTCATTATGAGTTGGATCCAACTCGAAGGCAGTAAGTTTGGTTTTTTGGTGATGCATCTTAAACATGCCTTTTTCAAAGAAAAGTTTCCTGACCTCACAAATTTGGTTAGATCTTTTGTTTAAATGCTTCCATAGCACTATATATTCCTTCATAGAACTAACCACATTTATGATGATCCAGTCACTCTGTTCACCACACCACACACCACACTGTAAGCTCCAGAGAGGAAAAGACCACGGCATAGTGCCTGGCACATACCTGGCCTTGATGTCTGTTGACTAGTGCAACAGACAACATTGTGTGTGATATGCTAAACCCCAAATCCCAAACCAGCTGTCATCAAGTTGATTCTGGTTCATCTCAACCCCTTGTGTGCTCCGAAGGGTTTTCATCGACTGGTGTTTTGGAAGTAGATCATCAAGCACCTCTGGATGGGTATGAACCCTCAAATTTTGGTTAGCATTAAGGGTTTGCACCCCTAGGGACTCCAAACTCTTCAATAGTCTGTGGTATCTTGTCATTGCATCTTAGGGATCAAAATGTAATCTGAAGATTCCAGAAAATGCAGCTCTTCCTTTTCCTCCTCCCTCCCAGTTTTTGGCAGACCTAAGACCTAGCCCAGTGCAGAGCGCAGCCCCACATTGGGAGTGGTACCTGGAAACTGCTCCCCATCTGACTCTTCCCTCAGCTGCTCACTCCTCCGGCTCTCTCGGGCCTCCCTCCAGCGCAGCTTCTGGATTGATGGATTTCGAAGGCATTTCCGGATGCGGCACTTTTTGCGCTGCACAGTCTCTGGGCAGGGAGCACCTCCAAACTGAGGCTCCATCTGGATCATCCGGGTTCGAATCATGTGGCCTTTCCCACATGATTTGTTACATTCTGACCACTGGGACCACTCGGTGAGCTCACAGTCAATGGCTGGCAAGACACAGATGGGCACGAGTATATTTCATGTCTGACACATACACTCTCCACTCTCCTTTGAACATCTCAAGTCTATGAGGAGCATTAGGCAGGTGCTGTGATCCCATTTACAGAAGCAGAAACTGATACTCTAAGAGGCAGACTGACTTCAGTCCACATGGCTGGTAAGCAGTAGAGGCCCAAGTCATAAACCCCATTGTATGCCATGACTCAAAAAGGCTCTGAGGGACCATGAAGTTAGGTTCAATGCCTCTTGCCCTGCTCTTGAGAGCTAAAATATTGTCAAATCAGCATCAAGTGACACAGACTGGCCTCAGTCCCCAAGACCTAGATTTTCTCTGGGAAGGCACAGCTCATTGGTCCATTTTCACAGCAATGCCTACAGGCCCCTTCTGCCCGACTCCTTTGGTGAAAATAAGTCAACAAGCTGACAGGTGTCTGGCCCCTGTGGACAGTACCAAAAACTTCATGGGTTTTGCAGTAAGAACCAGGCAGCTTCCTTTTTTTTTTTTTTTTTTCTTTTAAATTGGCCTTATTCTCAAGATTTTCCTATGTCCTCTATACATGACACTCTGCAGAATACAGGAACCAGAAGTGGAAAACTCAATATAGGAGAGGGGTGAGAGCAAGTGGTGTTTTATGACTTACCATGGCAGAGATCCAGCAAATCCCCCATACTAAGACAGTATCTCACAAATGTGAAGAGAAATAACACATCAGTGTGATACTCGGATGAGCCCTAGTGGGGTCAATGACGCCACACTCCCTATTGGCCTTGCAAAGTGAAAGCAAGCCTGGAAAGAGAAGTCCTCATTTGATTCAGTAGTTTCAGGCTGCTGCTGCTCCCTGTGGGAGCTCAGGCAGCTTTATCTACGAAATGGGGATAATGGTCCCTAGGTTAGGAAGACTAAATGAGATATTGGTCCCAGCTCAGTTCCTGGCACATGGTAAGTGCTTCAAAAATGTTTCTTTTCCTTTCAGTGGACCCTGTGGATTTAAAGAATTTTGTTGAAGCTGAGAACAGTATCTCAGTCAGGCTGTGGGGGCCCCAGCTCTGGTGAGCTGGGTTGAACTGTGGGCCAATGTTAGTTACTAAAAGCCACAGGCTTTATTGAGTTCATGGTCCTGGTCATCTCCACCCATGCATGAGTCTAGATAAAACAGCTCAGGCACAGTAATATGTAATACTGATTGAAACCTGTACTGGCCAGGTTCAGCCCTTGGCACTTTGTACCAATTACTTGGGTCCATCCTCAGAACAGCCTAGGAGGTACTTCTGGCTGTTTCACACATGAGGAAAGTGAGGAACAAGCATGAAAAGTAATCTGCCAAGAATTACGCAGCCTCGCAGAGCTGGGATCTGAATCTGGGCAGGCAGCCTGAGAACCCGCAAGAGAAAGAGCAGGAAAGGCTGCAAGGGCATCTCAGAGGAAGCCAGAAAACAGGTCAGAACAAGCCTGCCTGATACACCACCTACAAGAGAAGCTTTCTCAGAAGAGTAGCCAGGAAAACGGCTCACTTTCCTTGGAAATTAGGCTCCATGTGATGAAAACAGCTGACCACAGACAATTTGGGAGAGATGGGGATACCCTGACAGGGAGCTTTTGAAAGCTTGGCTTGTTTTCCTGCAGGTGGTCTTACCAGGGTTGTACAAGTGTGGGAGTTTTAGCTTCAATGTGTCCAGCCCCTGGTCACAGGTAAATAAAAATGGCCACAGGGAAGAGAATTCAATAGCATCAGACAAGCTCCTAATTGGACGAAGGGAGGGAACTATGGTTTACTGAGCCTTGTGCTAAGTGTTTTTCAGATAGTCTCCCATTTAGATTTCACAGCCACTTGCAGTGTATTTTATAGACAGTAGTGGAACCCCCACTTTATGAATGACATGGACTGAAAAAGTATCTTGCTGACAGAGATCCAAACCCCATGTTCTTCATCCTCTGCAAACAGCTGACGTGTACAATCTAGCTTTCTGGTCATATAGCTCAGGGCTGGTTAGGGGACTCTCCATGCTCTTCAGGCTCCCTGAGCTCAGGAAAGGTGGGAGGGGAGAGGTGGTGGGCGTCCAAAGCGCCAGACTTACGGCATTCAGGCAGCATGCACTTCTCCCCCTGCTCCAGCTCCTCGTTACAGTCTCCGAGTTCAGCTAGAGACTTGAGCATTCGCTGGCGGGTCCGCATGCCCTTCCCACAGGTCACGCTGCAGTCGCTCCACTCAGACCACGGGGACAGCAAGCAAGGGATGGTATCTAGGCCGAGAGGTAGGTTTGCCACTGAGAACAGGCTCCCTACATTTCCCTTGGCACCACAGTGCCCTCCACTGCTTTTTCCTAGCTCTGGCCCCTGGAGTAAAGTGGAACAGCCCACGGTTTCAGATAAAAGGAGCAAGAAGTGGCTCCGCTGGCTACTGCTCTTCTTGTCACTATGCCACATCTCCCCGGGCCCAGCGGTAGGGATGACTTCCCGTATGTGTATGTCAGGAGTATGTGTACACCATTTGCAACACCTCTGTGGGGCCCAGGAGGAACTTCTTGAGACAGGAACATTCCACTCTCCCCGAGGGTCAACAGTTAAGAGAAGCTCAATGCTGTCTTTTTCGGACATTTTGGTACTAAAATTCCCAGAATATGTATGAACTCCTGTGCATGTGTGGGGAGCTCTGGTAGCATAGTGGCTAAGGCACTTGACTGCTAACCAGAAGGCTGGCTGTTCAAACCCACCAGCCACTCCTTGGAAGGAAGATGGGGCAATCTACTTCCGTAGTGATACTGCCTCAGAAACCCAAGGAGGAGGGGTCGCTATGAGTCAGGTCCGACTCGACGGCACATAACAACAACAACAACCTGTGCATGTGTACATCTGTCTGTGTGCATTTGGCATAGAGCAGGGGTCCTAACGCTTGATGAAGCCGGGCCCGCCAGTCCAATGTAGAAAAAGAGTGGGGCTCTTTGATGAGCTGGGCAGGTCATGTCCTACCTGTATCTGTCATGTCTCCCCCAGCCCCTACCAAATACCTGGCGGGGGGAGGGTATTAGAAAATACATCTGCAAGTGAATACTACTGAGGCCACCAATTGCCACTCCAGCATTGCTCAGGTTGTTCCCGAAAGGATGCCACTGTCCCTGGGTCTGGTTCACGTCCGCACACCTATGGCCCTGATCTTGCTCCTAGCAGTGCTCTGAAAGGACTGTGGACTGTGGTTTCCTTCTGCACCTGTCCAGGTGCCCACCAGATGCTGCACCTGCCCACCTTGAAGGTGGTGGGGTGCCATGGTCTTCCACATCTGTCTTCACCTGCCATCCGGTACCTGGTCCCCTCCCTAGGCCCACCACCCTCATGGCCACTCACGGCACTCGGGCATCATGCACTTCTCCGCTTGCGATGTGTCAGCCTTGCACATGGAGCCGTCTGCTGGGCTCATCTTGATCATTCGGTGCCGCTTCTTCATGCCCATCCCGCAGGTGGCGCTGCACTCGTCCCACTCGCCCCACTCGGTCATCAGGCAGCTGCTGGGAGCTGGAGGTCCGGGCGGGGTTGTAGTCGCGTCCAGGGCCTCGGGAGCCCCGCGCGCCTACCCCGCCCGCCGGGTCCCCGCCACTCACAGCACTCCTCGTTGACCGTGCACTTCTCTGTCTCTTCAGTGGGCAGCGTGCACACAGAGCCGTCCTCCGGGAACTGCTTCACATACCTCTCCCGGGACCGCATGCCCGTGCCGCAGGAGATGCTGCAGGGCGACCAGGTGATCCACTCTGACATGGTGCAGGTTGAGCCGTCTGCAACACAGGGAGCAGGGCTGGGCGAGGGCGGTGGGGAATCCGCGTGATGGGAACTTCTCAAGGGCCTCAGAAAAGACTCAGGAAGGAACAAGCTAGCAATTCAAGGGGAGGTGGGCAGTTGAAGAGAAAGCGAAAAGGTACAAATTACAAATGTTCTAACCACTAATTGTTCTCTACCAGGGAATGCCCTTTTTCCGGGTGCGTGGTGCACTCGAGATTACTCCTCATCCCGTGAAAAAACACCTGAAAGAAAACAGACTTGAGAGTTGCTTGGGTGGATGGAAGGATTTTATATATATATATATATATATATATATATATATATATACACACACACACACACACACACATATACATACATATATATGTATGTGTGTACATTTATATATACAGTGTATTTACACATATGTAGTGTAAAATACAATCTATTCATGATTTAAGATAAATCAAAAACGTTTGTATATCATTATATGTTTAAGAATATTAAATAAATTTAAAAATTCACTCCTAAGTAGCCAACATTTTAATTGCTAATTAGCCATGTGTGGCTAAATCCACTGCCATCCAGTTGATTCCAACTCATAGTGACCCTATAGGACAGAGAAAAACTGCCCTGCAGCGTTTCCAAGGCTGTCATCTTTATCGAAGCAGACTGTCACATCTTTCTCATGAGGAGCAGCTGGTGGTTTTGAAGCACCAAACTTTTTAACAGCCAGGTACTTAACTACTGCGCCACCAGGGCTTCCAGTGGGTGGCTAGTGGCTACCATAGTGGACAGCACAGATATACCATCATTGCAGAGGTTTCTATTAAGAGAACACTGGAAGAAATTATACGTATTCTGAGATATAGTGTAAGCTCTTTTGCTCAGAGGAACCTGAGACTAATTATTGTCTATAGCTGACACATCCCATTCTAGAGAAATAAATGAAACCTGAGGACACAGGCAGATCTGTACCCAAGTAACAGGTTACCCCAAAAGGCTACATCTCAGTGACTTGGTTGAGGTTGGGAAACAGAAGAGAATACCCCAGTTGGTAATGGAGAGGAAAAGGTGGGATAGGAAATGGGGAGGGAGTGTCTGAGTGTGCAGGAGAGGAAGGCACTGGTCAAGGGTGAGGAAGGCTATAGAACCAGCCTTTTGTGTTGATAATTTGGGCCATCTAGCTTTTATGTGACTTAGCTCCCATAAATGGGTGTTAGCAAAGGCCACAATCATGTGGGAGATGCTCAGGAGGTTGGTGAAGAGATAACCCAACCTCTCAGCATGGCTTGGTCATCCTATTCCCAAGGTGGTGATGGGAGTTGGTCCTGGTGGAAACACACAGGTTTGTGTGTGTGTGTGTGTGTGTTTGTGTGCTAAGAAAGAAGAGGAAAATGAAGCAGCATTATGCCATCCATCCATTCATCCATCTACCCATTTATCGATGTCAATAAAAATCTATTGGATGCTTAGTGGTATACCCTGAGGTTACAAAGATGTATAAGATATGGATCTTGTCTTACTCCACCGGGGGGGGGGCATAAGCAGAAAATAATTCCAAGTACTGAAGATATGAACAGAGGTAAGCCTAGGGGATCAGGGAACACAGAGAAGGGGGAAAAAAATCCACTCCTGAAGTGCTGGGAACAGTTTCACAGAAGAGGAAACATCTGAGTGCACTTTTGCATGTGCATTTAAGGTGGAGGGAATAGTTTGTGCAAAGACTTCAGCATAGAACATATGTGTGTCTGTGGTATTGGGTGATGAGGCTAAAAAGGAGTGAGGTCGGAATGTGAGGCCAGCCTGCACATGTCCACACACTGTCACTTGTACTTGTTTGATGCCTCATTATTGTTACTTATAGGCAGTGTAGATAGTGCTGGTGATGCAGTAAAAAATCTCAGCTGTTCTCCCCATGTTAGACCCAGGGACAAGGCTAACTAACTAAGGCAGCATGTGCAGCTAAATTAGATAGCTGTGTTTCAGTGTGACATGGTGGGGAATACAGTAAGTCTCATGAGTTGGCAGGACATAGCCTGGGCAGGTGGAATACTGTCACTGCCAAACTGAGTGAGTCTTCTGGAAGGAAGTGGCTGGACTTGAGAGGCTCTTCAAGTATCTCCCAAACTGATGTCTTCAGGTACCTTCACTGATAATGTGTCTTTTAGCAATTGTGTTAGATGCATGCATTAGAATGCTCATTTTTGCCAGGCCTCCACCCTGGTTCTCTGTAGAACTATTATTGCCAGTAAATTAAGCTGAAGAGTTTGTTCATGGTTGTATGGATTGAACTAGGTCCCCTGAAATGTATGTTGAAGTCCTAACTCCTGGTACCTATCAACATGACCTTGTTTGATCTTTGATGATATTAATGTAACTGAGGTCATACTAGGGTAGGGTGGGTCCTATCCAATCTGAATGGTCCTATAAAAGAGACATGGAGAGACAGGGAAGATGGCCTGTGATGACCAAGTTATGGTGTGGCTGCAAGCAAAGGAGTGCCTTGATCAGACCAGAAGCTGGGAGAGAAAAGAAAGGATCTTCCCCTTGAAACTTCCAAGAAAACGTGGTACTCCTGACACCCCAAATTTGGACTTCTAGCTTCCAGAACTATGAGACAATGAATTTCTGTTCTTATAAGCCACCTAATCGGTGGCACTTTGTTACGGCAGGCCAAATAAAGGCAATAAGGGGTCATAGACTTTTCACCTGAAGAGTGACCTGATCAGTTCTTTGCTTGCACAAGACCCCTTTAGCAGTGCAAAGGGAAGATGAGGAGAAGTGAGAGAGACTGTAGTCTAAGACAGGTGAGAGATGACAAGACCTGGACCAAAGGTTGTTTTTTTTTTTTTTTTTTAATTAAAGATAATTAAGAAAACACTAAGATAAAGTAGCAGATGTGTGCATTTGTCTTATAAAAGTGATTCTCTGCTTCCTTCTTATTCCACACCCCTACTCTATCTGCTTCTAGGTAGGGTAGCTTCTGGGGAGCACAGACCATCAGTACAAAAATCAGTCATAGCCCAACATGTTTGAGAACAGTCAGCATCCCCTGGGAGCATGAGGTGTGGTAGAGAACTCTTCTCCACAGTTAAAGACCTCAACCACACAAGCTTCAATCAGACGAACCTCCAGAAAGAGAGAATCTCCAGTGTTGACAGGCCAGTCACAGCTTTCTCCCTGCCTGTTTGTAGGAATGGCCTATGTATGGTAAGGCTCAGTCCCCTCTGAAGTGCCTTATCACTGGCAAAAACAGTTCATAAAAAAAAAAAAAAAAAAAAAAAAAAACCACTGCAAATGCAGCCAGGAGAGGTATTTAATACACCCAGGAAGATCCAGAGGGTGAATGGCCTCCTGACAGTGGGGTAAGCTTTCTTAGGTGGAAGCCTTTTCCTTCTTACCATGCACCAGCCTAGCCTCTCCATCCCCCCTCACTGCCCCGTTCACCTCAGAGATGATTAGGATCAGAGCACAGAGTGTAGATCTCTCCAGGCAGAGAGAGAGGTGGTGCCCTGGGAACTAGACCTTTGCATGCAATTAACTTAGCACATTATTGGTGCTTAACCCACCATGACGTAACTGGGGGAAACTTAAGCCTGAACTTTGTACACTGCAGATAGAGACACCAAGAATGCGCTGCAGTCGATCCAGAGATCTGGACACAAAGGAGTCTCTGACCCAGGCTGGGTGGCACATAAATGAGCACCCATGAATGGCCCAGAATTAGGGCAATGGATCTAGGTTCAATCTTGATCAACCTGTTCACCTGCTCCTTAAGAAGAGCATGGAATTAAAGCTCAGATGCACATAAAACAATTACAAATCATTTGTCATAAAATATATCTATGTGTGTTAGCTCTTCAGTATTTTATTTCACGGTGGGTGGGGGTAGTCAGTCAATCTTAAGAAGTCCTCTGAGATGATTATATGTTCTGTGTTCAGAACCCTCAAGACACTATTAGAGATGGGGTCTCCTCTAGGTAGACCCCATTGACAACTACAGTCAAAGTTCTGGTGTCGCCGGTACACATGCTGACTGATGGAACGTGAGGGGCCCACATTGTCCAGCAGAAGCCTCCCTTCCTGAGCTCTGTTAGCTACTTTCTGGTCTGGGTTGTCTCCTTACCTTCATCACTGCAGCCAGGGCCCATGCATGGCTGAAAGTCCTGGGTGTCAGGGCAGGGGACACTGAGATCCAGCTGTGCCTTCAGCATTCGCTGTCGCATCCTCTTGCCCTTGTCACAGGTGGAGGAGCTGCAGGCGGACCACGGGGACCAGTTGGAGTAGATGCATGTTTCGGGGGTGTCATCTGGAAAGAGTGTTTGGTGTGTTTTCCTTGGGAACCTTTGGCCCTCTCCCCAGGTAGACTTATTTGGGAATAAGAAATAGGTCCCTGCTGCCTGGCTGGCCTCAGTGAGCCTGGATACTCTATGGATGGAAGCAGCCATTCACTTCCCTTTAAAAATTATATTTTAGCATCCCACTAATAAGAATCTAAATAACATGAAAGATTCTCATACTCTCCTTTCACCTCAAGGCATTTCCAGACTCTCCCCTTGGCAGACATCATTCTTACACAGGTGCAGGCATAGCATAGGCAGTTCTGTAAAGCACAAGCCCTTTTTTGTGTGTTGCTGCTTCATCTTCCCAATGATCCCATACACAGGTGTCACAGGTAAAGGCAGCTGATATTCAGTGAGCTTACTATGTTCATTCTAAGAACCGTGCATGTTTTATCCTTCCTAACTCTCACCACAACTCTTTATGAAGTGCCCCATTTTACAGTTGAAGAAACCAAGGTAGAAAGGTTAGCTTCTTGCCCAAGGTCACAGAGCTAATGAGAACCTAGGTTCTCTGGCTCCAGATCCCATGAGAAAACTTTGACTCAAGCCATGGCTCTGCCAGTCACTCCTGTCAACTCTTAGCCTCACTTTCCTTGCTCTAGAAGTAGACATAGCTATGCCTGCCTGATAGGCCAGCATGACAATCAAAGCAGAGAGTGTTCTGATAACTGTGAAGCCTATTCAAATACCTTTACGGTTGAGTCATTTTAAAGGCCTGACATTGTCAAATATCACCATCACCAATTCTCTAATAATTTGTGTCTAGTCTTGGCCTTGTTTGGATTTTTCTAGAGGATCAATCTTCAGAGAAGGGATTACCACAGTGAGGGATATGACTATAAAATATAGTTCTTGAAGTATGTTAGCAAATTGCTTTCCCAAATGGTTGTGTCAACTTACGTTACCACCAGCAACAAAGGTAAACACTGTACCTTCGTCTTTTTCTTCTGGAGCCAGGTCTGCTACAATGTCATCGATATTGTCAGGTACAATATTGCATTGTTCCCCCTGTAAAAGGAATTTTACTTGGAGGGCTCACATTAGAAAAAGAATGGAATTTGTGAGAGGAAAGATGAGGGAGGATATATAATGTGATGTCCTGCCTATATATAAATTCTAAATCATGGCAGAATTCTGGGCCAATATCTGCAATCTAACTGAAAAAGAAATGCCAAGAAAGCAGTAGTGGCTACCCTGGGATGGTCAATATATGACCCATGTACCACTCATTCCTAGATCCTTACCATAGCAGACATAAGTAATTAATTATGAAAGCTAAGCTTCCCATTTCCTGACCATGATAGACATTAGTAATCCCATTAGAGAACTTATGATGAAACCTATTTGCCAATCCTGGATCAAGGCATCCAGTTGAGTACTGGGCTGCAATACTGTGTTCATTTTGCTCATTTGCATCTTATGAAATAAGTTGCATATTACAAACTCTAGAAGGCTCAGGAATTCCACATCCTGGGGTGATTTCAGCCAAGGGCATCATGATTTTGGAGAAGAAAGACGTGCAGTGTTGTTGGTACTCACGAAGGGAGGTGTCTATGCCAGGGTAAACTCTAATCCAGTACCTTCCGGGCGATTCTTTCGATGACAACTCGGGCTACTTGGGTGATAGATCCACCCTCTGGATCATAGAAAGGACTCTGAGGGTGGTCCAGACTGGTCAGGGGCCGAATTTTCTCCTGGGGGATTGTAGGCTTGTTGGGAGACTGCAGTGAGAAAAAAACAAGGAACACAGATACACAGAGAGAAATTAAAACTTTTTTTTTTTTTTAAACTACAAAGTAATTTGATTGTTATATGGATCAGAACAAAAATTTTGATAGGAAATCAACAAGAAAAATAACTACTATTTATATTTATGGAATTTTATTCCTGCCAAAGGAGCCCTGGTTGTGCAGTGGATAAAGGGCTCAATTGCTGACCGAAAGGTTTGAGGTTCAAATCTATCAGCCACTCTATGGGAGAAAGATATGGCAGTCTGCTTTGGTAAAGACTGCAGCCTTGGAAATCTTATGGGGCAATTCTACTCTGTCCTATAGGATTGCTGTGAGTTGGAATTGCCTTGATGGCAGCGGGTTTGGGTTTTTATTCATGCCATGTGCTGTGCTTGGAAAGTTATATATCTATCATTTCAAATTCTTCCACGTACAAGGTAGGACTGTAGCCAGATGAAGAAGCCAAGGTTCTGAGAGGTTATCCCAGCTAATAAATGTCTGAGTTACACCAAACCAAATAAATACACTGCCATCGAGTTGGATCCGACTCAGCAACTCCTCCTTGGGTTTTCGAGGTGGTATCACTATGGAAGTAGATTGCCCAACCTTCCTTCCAAGGAGTGGCTGGTGGGTTTGAACTGCCAGCCTTCTGGTTAGCACTCAAATAGGGGCCAGCAATTTTTTTTTCTGTAAAAGGCCAGCTAGTAAATATCTTAGGTTTGGGGGCCCACACAGTGTCTACTGCAGCTGTTCACCCCAGCCGTTACAGTATGGAGCAGCCATAGACAGAATGGAATCAAATGAGTGTGGCTGGAACCCAAAACTTTATTTACAGAAACAAGTGTTGGGCCAGATTTGGCCCACAGACCACAGTTTGCCGACCCTCGTACCAGATTGTTCTCCCACTGTTTTGCTGATAGCTGCAGATTTTGTGCAGTTAGTGTGCTGATCGTATCTGAGAAATATTGACATTGATAATAAAGTCCAAACTCCTTAGCTTGGCTTCCTAGGCCTTTGGAACCTGGCCACAGCCTTACCGCTCCTCACCTTCCTGATGTTCCCCACGCACTTTCTATTTTTCATTTATTTACTTATTTGCCTCCATGCCTTTCGCATGCTGTTCTCTTGCTTACCTGCAAGTTTTTTTTTAGCCGATTCTCTCTCCACGCTTTCTCAAGCGTCTGCACGGACACGTTTCTGAGCCTGAGTTATATTGTACGTAAGTGTGTGCTTTTCATTTTCAACTTTCAGTTTTTTAAAAAATATTTTTCTTCTTACAAAGAAAAGTGGCAATAGCCAAGTGGAAACCTACTTATTCTTCAACTCCAACTTTGTTCTCTTGAAAGGTAAGTGTCTTAGTGATTTACTATTTTGATCCACTTCCCTTTAAATGTTTACCATCTACTCGTAGTGATTCCTTCCAAGGAGATGGCTTCAGTGTATCTCCAGGTGCTTGCTCTCCTGCAGTGAGGAGTAGATGCTGGCCTCCCCTACCAGACTGGCAGTTCATTTAGGGAAGAGCCTGCCTCAGATTCATCTCTGTATCCATGGCAACCAGAACAAGACTGGGTACAGAGGAGGTGCTCAAGGAGCTGTGCCCCTCACCCCTCCAGGCGCACACACACACACACACCTCATAAGTCACCCCGCTGTCGGTGCCGGCATCCCAGGGAATCAGGTCTTGCACCACCTTCTGGACCCAGCCGCATTCCTTGGTGCACAGATCCTCTGCTGACAAGCCCACGTTCCAGTCGGGACTGGGGCCCATCATTGTCAGGAAGGACATTAAGTGGCGTGTCCTGTCCACTGAAAATTCAGCCGAGGGCGCTGCTCTCCTGGAAACCAAACACAGAGCCCATTGTATTAGGGGTTGTAGGGCTCACCCTCTGAGGGATATATGGCCAGAACATGGTGAAAGGGTGAGAGGGACCGTGAGTAGGGGGATTCTTGGTCTTCACTGAGCCTTCCTTTGGCCCCTACTGATTGATATACATTCTGCTCTTCCCTTGAGCCCCACCCATCGGACATACATGAGAGAAGCATATGGTTACTCACTACTGCCCTATCCAATTTTATTGTATCCACAGCATTTATTATGATTTTGTATTTCCTTGCTGATTTATTTGTTTAGCTGTTTATTGACTGTCTTTAGGTACTAACCCAAGGTGGGAGGTTCAAATCCACCAAGCGGTGCCTTGGAAGAAATGTCTGGCAATCTACTTCTAAAACATCAGCCATTAGAAACCCTATGGAGCACAGCTCTACTGTGACTCCCATGGGGTCACCATGAACTGGAATGGACCAGAGGAGATGTTCAGGACATGTTTTTGAATAAAAGAATGAACAAACACTCTGTGCTATGTGTGTCCCCAGCTGTATTAGATGTGAGATGAACTTTACAACTAAAAACTGCTTAACATCATCCTATGCCTTTTCTTACACATTCTTATTTAATCCTCACAACAGACTTGGGGTATGGATTATTGAGGAACGGAGGCTGAGGGAAAGTATGTTACTTGTGCAAAGTCACAAAGTTAAATGGCAGCCCTGAGACCGTAACTCAAGTCAATAATAATTCAAGGTCAGGGTTCTTCCTATCATCAATCTCTAAATCCTTCCCTCTGCCCTTTTTCCTCTCTATGTTGTACGGTTCAAGGGGGTGGCTTCCCAGCCTGCTGCCTCCACTGCCCCCAGGAGGCTGTCAGTAGCGAGGCCCAGCCCTGCTACCAGCTCACTGGTCGACTCACAGCTGGTTCCCTGACTACTGCTCCGGTCCAAGCAGGGATCAGCTATGGAGCCAGAGAGCTGGCAGTCCTTAGCTGCTCAAGCCCACAGCTACAACAGGCAGTTCGACCTCTATCTCCTCCTGCTGCTTAGACTCATTCAGCATCTACTTGGTGCCAGAGCCATAGTATTTAATTTCCCCCATGATAATCCTGTTGTTGTTGTTATGTGCTGTCGAGTCAGACCCGACTCATAGTGACCCCTCCTTGGGTTTCCGAGGCGAAATCACTACAGGTTAGAATTATTATCCTGTTTTATAAAGAGGAATCTGAAGCTTGTGGAGGTTAATTAACTTAAAGACACAGCTAGGAGGAGGTAGAGCTGAGCTTTGAAGACAATTTAGCCTGTGTCCCAGGCTGCTAACAGCGGGGAATCCATGACCAGGGACCAACTTGGCTGTTCAGTCCAGCCGGCAGCTGGTCCACTTCAGCTGTTTGGGAGTCCCCGTGCCCTCTGTTGGGACCAGCTGCTCCTGGCTGCCTTCACCTGTCCCCAGGAAGTGATGGCTTTGGAACTCTTTGGGGGCTGTGGCACTGACCTTTCTGATGCTGGGTGTGCAGTCTGACACCATCCCTTATAGCTGCATGTCCTTGGGGACATGAATCTTTCTGGGACTCAGTGTCCACATCTATAAAATGGGGATGACATACACTTACCTGGTACAGATTGAATTGTGTCCCCCCAAACAGGTGTTGAAATCCTAACCCCCATACTGTGGATGTAATCCCATTTGGGATTCGGTTTTCTCTGTTAGCGTTGTAAACTTGATCATTTCTGAGTGATATGAAAAGTAACAGAGATACAGACACAAGTAGGCCCAGATGGGGGAAGATTGTCAAAGAATCAAGTGATACTAGGGCTACCAAAGCTGAAAGACCCAAGGATCTCCCCCCAGGGCCAACAGACAGAGCCTTGCCTAGATCCGGTGCCCTGAATTCAGACTTTTACCCTCTTGAGTGAGAAAATACATTTCTGTTCTTTATAGACACCCCCTTGTGTATTTCTGTTACAGCAGCACTTGATAATGATGGCAGTGCCCCAAAGGGTTACTGTATTAAATAAGATAATTTGCATGCAATACTAAGGCCAGTGCCTGATCTGTTGTTGTTGTTGTTGTTGTTGTTGAGGGAAGCACCGTTGGGCCATATGGAGATCAGAAATGAAAAGGGGAGAGGAGTGAGGCCATCCTGTTGTTGTTGTTATGTGCCATCGAGTCAGCCCTGACTCATAGCGACCCCTCCTTGGGTTTCCGAGGCAGTATCACTACGGAAGTAGGATTGCCCAACCTTCCTTCCGAGGAGTGGCTGGTGGGTTTGAACCCCCAGCCTTCTCGTTAGCAGTCAAGTGCCTTAGCCACTATGCTACCAGAGCTCCAGAGTAGACCACATTTCAGCCTGAGACCAGACCAGGCCCTGGTATAAGAGCAGAAGAGGGGGAAATAGCCTTGGCTTTGTCCCAGCAGGTCTGCAAGGACCTGGCTACAGCCTCCCTCTACAGCCTTCCCCTCCTGCCCCCCTCTGCCCTAGGGGCTCCCTCTGGCCTGGCTGGGTCAGCCTAGGTGCAGCTCCAAGCAGCTGCTAGGAAAGCTTTTCCTCCGTGGTTTGCAGTGTGATCCTTGGACCAGCAGCATGGGCATCACTTGTTGATGCTGAGAACTTGTTAGAGATGCAAATCACTGGGCCCCACTTTGGCTTTACTGAATCAGAAACCCTGGGGGTAGGATGCAGCAGTCTGTTTTAACAATCCCTCCAGGTGATTCTTATGTACATCCAGTCTGAGAATCATTGGTATACCTGTCTTTCAAGCCTCAGGTCACGTGTAACCTTGTCTCCAGGAGCCTTTCTGCCGCCCTGGATTGAGGCGGGTGCTCTTGGTCTATATTTCTGCACACTCTGCAGGTCCCTGTAGCTGAACCCTATGATTATAATCACTTCCTCACTCATCTCCCCAACCAGACTCGAAGCTCCTTGAGGGCAGGACCTCTGTGTTCCGTAAGTTCCAGCTGCATCCCTAGTACCTAGGTGTCCAGTGGGCTGTCTGAATAGACGAGTGTATGATGACCTGAGCTTCACTGCTTCCTAGCTCTAGCTCTTAGACAACCAACCACCTTCTTAGAGTCCCAGTTTCTTTACCTTTGGGAAGGTGGTATTATATACATATCAGTGTTGCTGTGAAGATCAGCCAAGCCACTTTATTAGGAAGCCTCTTTAACTTGCTTCAGTGCTACAGTTACAAAGTCTGCTATTTAGTTAGGCACCAATCAGGGGATTTAAAAAAAGATTTGATTTTTGTTGTTGAAGATATATACAGCAGAACATACACCAACTCACAGTTTTCTCCAAGTCCAACTCAGGGACACGAATTGTTCCTTCAGTTGTGCAGCCTCCTCCTTCTCACCTGCCTTTTCCCCAACTGTTTCTCCTCTGTTACCATAAACTCACTGCTCCCTAAGCTTCCTATCTGATCTTCGGAGTTGTTGTCAATTTGACCCCTCACGGATAGATCTTTCAAAGAGCGTAATGCTCAACGCAGGCATTCTTTACCAATTTAGTTAAACTATTGTTTAGTTTTACAGAAGACTTTAGGGGATATTTTTGGTTTAAGGTTTAAGGTTCAAATCAGGATTTCATTTCCTTTTTCCATGTGTGAATTTTCTGGGACATGAACGGTGGTTTCAGCAGCTTCTTTTAAAGACCTGGTTTCCACGTGGGATGCAGCCTGGGAAGCTCTGGTATTGCTCACCTTGGGTTTCACAGGACATGGTTTGGCACCTGCCTTGCAGTAACTTTCAGACAAAGAGCACTGGCACTTGAGTGGGGCTGCTTCTGCCCCAGCCATCCACTGCTCTGCCCCCGTCTGGGGGACGGGGTCCAGCAATCTCTTGGGAGGCAGGCATCCTCTTCCATTACCATAGAAACCAACCATTCCACTTACTACCTTTTATCTCCCAAGCATGTAGTTTTGGGTCAGGTTCCTCCTTCATATCCTACACCTTATGGTTGACACTATTCACCATGACAACTTACGGGCACAAAAACCAGCCTAGGGAGCCAGCACTGTAGGCATCAAACAAACCCCCACCACACACTGCGTCCTTAGCTCAGTCCCAGGGATGGAGGTAGCCCTCTGAAGGTCTTGTGTGTTTGACAGGTCTTACTGAAAATCGTTGTCAGCAAATGCATTTGGGCCAAATCTGTCTTTGGCCAAATCTGTAGCCTGAGTCAAGTCCCCTCCAGACCCTAGTAATTGTTTCAAGGGGCAGGAAGTTTGGGCAACTAATTCTTACCCCACACGCCTGACCATATGTCGGGTAATCTGATGGTAAATTTGAATGTATAAGAGCCTGAGAACAATTTTCAAGCATCTTCAGCTACATTCTGCTTTCTCTTACTTTTGACAGGACAATTCCTCCCTCAACCCCAACTTAGCACTTCCAGGAGGAAGCCTTTCCAGCCCTCTGTCCACATTTATTAGGACCCCTCTTCCACCTTTCCATAGCATGCCAAACTCATTCTCTCGTTGGAGTTTCTTGTATAATTTCTGTCTTCTACATTGAATTCCAGTAGGGCAGGGACTATTTTGTATTGTTTACAGCTGTATCCATCCCAACGCCTGGCTTAGAGCTTGGGTTCTCCTCGAGTATTTGTGAAACAAATGAACTAATCTAGGAAATGAACATGGAGCTCTTGGACTTCTTCTGACCTTCAACATTTAATTAAAAAAATCCCTCGTGGCATTTATTACTTCTATAATAGAAATGATTTTTAAAATAATGAAGTGGATAATATATGTAAGTTTTTCTTAGGGCAGGCTAAATATGATTGAAGTTCTTTAATTCACTGAAACCTCAATAAAAATTCTTGTTCATGCTTTTTTGTATGTCACGCTATTTGGTTAATTTGGTTTCATCTTTCTAGCTAAGATTTAAACTAGTACTGATTTGCAAACAAAGACAGTTGATCTAGACTTCCCCTGTATTACACACTGCACCCACTGCCATTGAGTTGATTCTGACTCATAGCAACCTCTGTTGGGTTTCCAAGGCTGTAACTCTTTATAGAAGTAGATTGCCTCATCTTCCTGCTGTGGAACAGCTAGTGGGTTTGAACCATTGACCTTCTAGTTAGCAGCCAAATGCCTTACCCACTGTGCCACTAGAGCACCTTTCCCCTATATTAGTATATATCATAAAGCTAGATGATCAAATAATGTGATGTTTGGACAAAAATAGAAGTATAGATCAGTGGCACAAAGTGGAAACACCAAAACTATAAATAAGTATTTATATAGGTGTTCTCAAATTAGAAGCTAGAGTGGCCAGACTTCATCTCTCATACTTTGATCATATGATCAAGGAGCATTCTAGCTGTACTTCCTCCAAAACAGATTGGTTTGTCTTTCTAGCAGTCTATGGTACATTCAATATTCTTTGCCAACACCACAACTCAAATGCATTAATTTGTGTGTTTTTTTTTTTTTTAATTCATTGTCAAGCTCTTCCATGCATATGAGGCTATTGAAAATACCATGACTTGGGTCAAGCACACTGTACGTAGTCTTCAAAGTGACATTTTCACTCTTCAACACTTTAAAGAGGTCTTTTGCAGCAGATTTGCACAATGCAATATGTCATTTGACTTCTTGTCTACTGCTTCCATGGGCATTGATTGTGGATCCAAGTAAAATGAAATCCTGGCCGACTTCAATATTTTCTCCATTTGCTTATTGGTCCAGTTGTGAGGATTTTTGTTTTATGTTGAGGTGTAATCTGTACTGAAGGACATAGTTTTTGATCTTCCTCAGTAAGTGCTTCAAGACATCTCACTTTCAGCAAGCAAAGTTGCTGTCACAGGTTGTTAATGCTCTTCCTCCAATCTTGATGCCACATTTCTTCTTCATATAGCCCAGCTTCATGGATTATTTGCTTAGCATACAGACTAAGTGTGGTGAAAGTGTACAACACTGACACACACCTTTCTTGATTTGAAACCATTAAGTATCCTCTTGTTCTGTTTGAATGACACCTCTTAGTCTATGTACAGATTCTTCATGAGCACAAGTAAATGTTCTGGAGTTTCCATTCTTCACCGTGTCATCCATAATTTGTTATGATCCACGCAGCTGACTGCCTTTTCATAGTCAATAAAACACAGGTAAACATCTTTGCTTTTTCAGCCCAGATCCATCTGACATCAGCTATGATATCCCTTATTCCACATCCTCTTCTGAATCCACCTTTATTTCTGGCAGTTCCCTGTCAGTATGCTGCTGTGTCCATTTTTGTAATATCTTCAGCAAAATTTCACTTGTGCGTGGTATTTTTGCTATTGTTTCATAATTTCCACATTCAGTTGGATCACCTTTCTTTGGAATGGGCATAAATATGGATCTCTTCCAGGGAGCTGGCCAGGGAGCTGTCTTCCAAATTTCTTGGCATAAATGAGTAAGTGCCTCCAATGCTGTGTCCATTTGTTGAACCTCAGTGGTTATTCCATCAGTTCCTGGAGCCTTGTTTTTCACCAATTCCTTCAGTGCAGCTTGGACTTCTTCTCTTGGTACCATCAGTTCTTGATCATATGCTACCTCCTGAAATGGTTGAATGTGACAGGGACCTTTGCCTCACCTCTTTGCAAGTTACTGTATCTGAAAAATAGAATCATAATTATACCTACCCAAAGGCTTTTTGTAAGGAATTGCATATCATCATGACTTTCACATAATAAGCACCTGTTGTTGTTGTGTTTTGCCATCAAGTCGGATCCGACTCATAGTGACCCCTCCTTGGGTTTCCAAGGCGGTATCATTATGGAAGTAGATTGACCAACCTTCCTTCCAAGGAGTGGCTGGCGGGTTTGAACCTCCAGCCTTCTGGTTAGCAGTCAAATGCCTTAGACACTATGCCACCAGAACTCCTAATAAGCACCTGATAAATGTTAATTTCTTTCTCATTCAACTTTTCCGATAAATGTTAATTTCTTTCTCATTCAACTTTTCCGAACAAAATTTCTAAAAACACCAGAAAGAAGAGAGGCAACTCAGGATTTTCATGCTCCTTCAAGAGACTTCCACTCGCCATCTAAGTTACAGATCCACAGTAGTGAGACCCAATGAATTTCGTAAACCACTTACATACACTTTCTGTCCATCATCATGTACCTGAACAATCCCCAACAAAGAACATTTGAACGTGCAGAAACTCGATCATGCCACTAGGGGGCACCCGATCCATTCACTAGATTGAAGTCTCGAGTAGGAGGGTAAGAGTTGAGTGAGGTTCCTACAGCCTTACAGCCTTAGGAAAACTACGTTCATAACCCTGGCATCTAGGATTCCGGGTCCTTCTGTCTGCTGAGATCTGCTGCCTGCTTCTCAAGTTCGAGGCCAATCTTCTTTTACAATCTTGATGACGCTTGATGGATGTCCACAGGCGGCAGAAAGGGCCCAGAAACTTCCCAGCCCTGATTTAAGAGAAAGATGCCTCTGGCTTCCCGGGGAACTTCGGTTTTGGGTGAGAGTGGCCTTTCCTCCACCTGCCCCTCACCTGCCTCGCAAACAGGGACCATTGTCTAATGTTAATTAAACAGAGGTGCTGGGAGTAATTACGGGAACTGCTGTCATTGAAAGAAAGGGAATAAAAATTGTTTTTAAAAGCAGTGATTCTTAGAATTCAGAATAAATTGGAGGAACTGGGGGATGGAAATCCAGAATCGATTTGCAGGAAACCTGGACATTTTCTCCTTCGCTGGAGGAACAAGTGAAGGATGTGGATTTTGTTCAGAATCTGTCTTTCCTGTCTCCACCTGCACTCTGGGCTGTCGGAGCCACAGCCTGATTTATTGAGCTAAACAAGTCAGCAGCTAATTTGTTCATTCATGGCTGTCCTTTGAGAAGTGGTCCTGCGGATAAAGATGAAGATCATTGAAAAACAAGTCAGTTTCGACGGGCAGGACCTCGCAAAGTAGGTCACCCTGGCTTTCCACTGGGCTGAGGGAGGCTGGAATGCCATTAACCTCAATCGAGCAGGCTCCGTGAGGCAGGACCGTTTCTGCAGAACAAAACTTGGCTGCATGGAGGCTTCCTAATTTGACTTCCTAATGAGATTTGGAAGAGGAAAGGAGAGTCTAGGGTATGGGAAAATCAAAGGAAAATTCCTTTCCCTTAACAAGCTGGTAGCACCAAGGGAAGACGGGCTTGGGTGTTTGGGAGGTCTGGGTATTTGCCGTCAATTAATTCTGGTCTGAGCTCTCAGGATGAGTGAAGGGTGGGAAGGCATCCCAAAATATTTCTTTTCCAATTTTCTTCAGAAAGTCTCTCCTATCGTGAAAAAGAAAATAAATACACTCCTTTTACCCCTTCCTCTATCCTCAAATTGTACCCTTGGACTCCATATCCTCACTTCCTGCTCATAGTCACCCACTTACCCATCACTCTACAGAAATGATTCTCAGTAAGGTCCCTGATGACCTTCATGTCTATAAAAACCCTAAGAGCATCTGTAGCAGTTCTCCTCGATCTCTCAGCTGTATTGGACAGAGCTGACCACTCTGTCCTTGACATCATACTTTTTTCACCAGTCTCTTTGCTGCCCCTTTTCTTTCGGCTTGGTGGGCAAGTCCTCCTCAGCATTAAAGGTTGGAGCTGCTCACAACTCAGTCTTAAGCCCTCCACTCATATTCTTTCTCCCTCTGTCCATGACCTTGGCATTTATTATCTCCCATTCATTGATGGGGAGCTCTGGTAGCACAGTGCCTAAGGCACTTGACTACTAACCAGAAGGCTGGCGGTTCAAACCCACCAGCCACTCCTTGGAAGGAAGGTTGGGCAATCTACTTCTGTAGTGATACTGCCTTGGCAACCCAAGGAGGGGTTGCTATAAGTCGGGTCCGACTCGATGGCACACAACAACAACAACAACAATTCATTGATAACTCCAATGTTCTGTCTCAGCCTAGAATTCCCCTGAGTTTCAGAGCTATAAGCCAATTATGTATTTGACAACTTCAACTGGGTGTCTCGAAGGAATTTCCAATTTTATCTAGAACTGGACTCATGATCATTCCCATCAAACTTCATCTAATGCTCCTAGTTTCATGGTTGGTTCTGCTAATTATGTCAGCCAGACACCTGGGAAGCATGACCCCATGGTCTTCTTCACCCTTCTTATCCAACCTGTAGGTTTTAATTTGTAAATATCTCTTGGATTTCTGTACCTCTCTTTACCTCACATTTCCACCATCCTAGTCCCCACGATCCTAGTTTTGACTATTAATTCCCCCTGGATCTCTGCAATAGCCTCTTCAGGAATCTTGCCTCATCTACTCTTATCTCTTTCATGATGGAGTCAGAACGGTGGTGTTTTATTTTTCAACAATCATGTCATCCAGGGCAGAAGCCAGACAATTTGGTGTGATCACATTGTCAATTTCATGCTGATCAGAAGTCTGATCAGCAGATAGATATGTCTTGATGGATTTAAGAAATGGGAAAATGAATGGTTACTTAATCTTGATTTAGTGAAGAGTGTAGGCATTAGAGTCAGCTGGATATGCATTGGAATTCTACTTCTATCCTTTATAGAAAAGACGATGAATTTGGACTTGTCATACAACCTCTGAGTCTCACCTTCATCACCTGTAAAGTAGGGGCCACAAACTCTATCTCATGTGGATTAAATGAGATAATGAACAGGTTTTGGTAACCATTGGCATACCTTTGGTCACCAAAGGTCAGGGGAGCGTGAACTCTCCAAGGAACAGAGTAGACAGAAAGATGGGGACTGAGACCAAAACCCCAGCTAAATCTCGCTTTCCATGAATTGTCTTGCTTAAAGTGAGTGCCCCTGTGTGCTTGGAGGGCAAATGTATGTTAAGTCTGTTGCTCAGAGCTTGAGATTGAGCACATAACAGTTAATCATTAGGTCTGAGTCAGATCCTCTGTCTTAAAAAACATCAGGGAAGTGGGTCAGGGGGAACAGACCTAGCCGGTGTTCCTGAGAAGATATGGCTATATGTGAGATGCCACTTCACCTGCCTGTTCCCCCAGTGATGTCACTGACTTTAATGACTGGTATGTTGTGGCCAATCAGTGGGTGGCTCCCAGTGCAAGGCTAGGACAGGGTAGGCAGGGCCAGGGACTGTTTATTACTTACACATTAAGAGGTTGCCAGGCTGGCCACTGGGCTTTGGCTTTGATGACAGTGAGGACCTCATCACTCTGCAAAAAAGACCACAGACATTTAGTGAGGATGGTGGGCTATGGGAATAAGAAGGCTTTGACATGTGACATTTTGAGCATTACCTCATGCTCCCTCCAGCTATGGCGGCTAACCCTGCTGGCTGAGCCATGGAACCCTGAATTGGAGCTCTTCTGCTTGGGTGTAGAGAGGCACACTGGAACCTCAGAGATACCAGGAGCTAAGGCTGAGTATCCAGGGTGCCTGGATAGTGGTGGGCCCACTGAGCCACAGCTTGGTTTCCGGTTTAGCTCATCCGTTCCCCACTGGACTCAGAGCCTTAACCTGGACTCCATCTTGATTGGCTAGGCATCCATATCCTATCCAGCTAGGAGGGTTGAGTCATGTGCTCTGTGTCCAGGCACTGAGGGCTCCAGATCAGGCTATTCAGCAGGAGCTGCAGTGCAGCTAACACCTGACCCTGAGGACTGTCACCTTACAGCCTCTCCTGCTGTTGAGACCAAGGCTCTGGATCAGACTCTCTTAGATGAGGAGGCCAGAGTGAAGCCTGGTGCCCCACACCCCTTCCATCACTCATTTAATTCTGCTCTGTTTTGCTTTGGACAGTGTGTGTAGAGTGGCATTAAAACACAGACACATAAAATAGCTTTTAGAGGAAGAATTTGATAACATTTTGAGGGAAAATATTAAGGGCTCATAATGGGGGGAAGTTGGTCTTGCTTACCGGTACTTTGAGTTTTGGTTGGACTTTTACTTTGAATTACATATTGAGAGTGAGGGATAGCATACTCTTTTCAAGGCAGGAGGCCTCTGCAGGTCCAAACTTGGCTGTGCTTGAGGGCCTTCCCCAGAGTAAAGTCAGCTGGTCCTAGATGTCCCCTTCCCTTGATTGGGGCCTGGCAGTGCTCAGATATCATGGTCCATTAGGGACAGAAAAACCCAGAATGTCACCAGCTGGGGAGGGAAGCAATTTAATGCCAATGGAACAGATCACAGAGTTCTAGGAGGGCAGAGGCTTGCTGGGCTGGGTTCACTGCTATGCCCCAGCATTCAGAGTAGTGCCTGGCAGTATACTAGGTGATAAAACAGTGAACTTTCCTTGGTTGGGTACCTTGCCCAGATAATCCCACAGCCCTGAGGAAACTGAAAGAAGGGAGATGAGCGATGTCTCCCAGGCTTGTCTGAAGATTAGAAAAAGCCTTCTGGTCTGGAGCACTTTGTCGTCTGCAGCCCAGGTGAGAGGACAGTGGGCGGTGGACCTTAGAGAGGTAGGGAGCATCAGCCAGATTCCAGCTTGGCACTGGGGTTATAGAAATGGTCCAGGGTGGGATGGTGGACAGGAGATAGGCCTAAGGGACAAGCTGTCAGAGGCAACCCACCAGGAAAGCTTCAGTCTTATCCTGAGCTCATGCTTCCCTGTGGGACCCCCTCTTTTGGTCAGAGGGAAAAATCTTTGAATGCACAGAACTCCCACATTCACACGTCTGCAGGGAAAGTAAGTCCCAACCCAGTGGTTTACATTTCCCATGGGAGATTGGTTTATTTATTTAAATGTTTCTCTCACTCACTTCTAATAATTATGTGTTGAATAACTAAGAGAAGCTGTTACCGTGAAGTCACACATATGACATGACCTATCTTTTCTGGGATAGCCTCCCATGGCCAAACCAGGAGATCCAACCAGGAGATCAAAGTAGGTCTCCCATGACTTGATTTTCCCATAGTTGTTTCTGATGGTCTATGTTTCACATTAAACTCTGCATCCTACCCCAGAACCCTGCTTCTCTTCCAGTGAGCCCCGACTTGGTTAAAGGCATATCTATCTGCTGCTGAACCAGATGCAGAGGGTCACCAAGTGGTCCTCATCTCCCACTTGCCTCACATCAGTTAGGTACCAAGACCTACTGCATTCACTTCCTTAATATCTCTTGAGTCCTTCCTCAGTCTCTTCATTGATCACCTCTCTCCAGTATCTTCTTGTTCTCCCTGTAATGCATCCTTCATACTGCTGCAAATCTGACCGTATCCATGCCCTGCCTTAGCCCTCCAATGGCCCCCCACAACTTCTGTGATAATTTCTTCATTCCTTAGTTTTGCTTACATAGACTCGACGATCTGACTCTGGTTTCCATTTTTTCTTTGATTGTCAATTCCAGCACGTTGTTCTTGTTGTTAGGGGCTGTCAAGTTGGCTCCAACTCATAGCAACCTTGTGTACAACCGAATGAAATACTATCTGGTCCTGTGCCAGCCTCACAATCCTTGCTACACCTGAGCCCATCACTGCAGCCACTGTGTCAATCCATCTTGTTGAGGGCCTTCCCCTTTTTCATTGACTCTCTACTTTACTAAGCATGATGTCCTTCGGCAGGGAATGGCTCCTTCTGACAACATGGCCAAAGCAGGTGAGACGAAGTGCTCCATAAATATTTGCAATTACTCTTATTCTTATTCACATTCAGGCCAGGCTGGTACTCAAACCAATTTGCACTACTTGGGTACAGAGAGCAGAGCACAAGGTGATGTCTACAGACAAGTAAAGGCTCAGGAGAGCTTCCTCTCATTACACAGCAAAGCTCTGAATCTCAGGGAATATATAACTGGGGGTTTGTGTGGCTACATGAGCCTCAGATGGGGCCACAAGGGCACAGGCCATGTCACATTCTGAAGAACAAAGGACTTAAACACAGAGCATGCAATCCATACTTAAGACTTCAATGATAAGCTGTTTTAACATGTCTCTAAGGCCCAGAAAGGAACTTTCAAGAATCCTTCGAGCCTTTTTACATCTCTCACAGGATCCCTTCACAAAGCATTTCAGGGCATTCAGAGTTTATGACTCATTTGGATGATGTTAGCACTTTTCCAATGATATGCCAATAAAGATAAAAAGCCCAAATGAAACCACAGATCACTCATCTTCATAGGCGGGAGTTCTTTGGTTTTGCTTTAGGCAAACACATCATGAAGAGGTTATGGCCATAACTCATACCTCATAGCTACTACCTCCAAATGGGAAGAGCTAAGCCCCAAACAGGCCATGGGCTGAGGTCAGATCTGGAGCAGGGAAAGGGCGCATGTGGAGTGGAAAGAGACCTGGAACAGGTTGGAATCAGAAATCATAACCAGTATCAACAGATGTCAAGTATGAGCAGAGCAGAGCGTAAGAATGAGTCTGTTGGGCTGAAGTAGGAGATGATGTCTGAACCAACCTGTGCCTTATCCCAGACTGACCCTCCCATGCACTCCAGAGCTAGCACTCAACAAGGAGGAACTCTGGGCATCTCAACCAGGCCCACGGCAAAAGGCCAGAGTCGGCCACCTCCTCTCTTAGCTTGCCTCTTACCTCTTCCTCTGTTCTGGTACCTTTCTGGCTCTAGACCTTTTGACTTCATCTCCCACTCCTGAACCACAAGCTATGCCCTTCTCCTAAGGCTTTGCTCTTGGTAGCATTGAGGCTGAGCTCCTCCCCCCTATAATGTCCTGCCCCAAACCTGCAGCCTTGGTGTCCACCCACCCAACCTGACTGATGCTCCTACCATGCCCCTTCCCCCTGGAAGGGAAATGAGATGCAATGTATGATCAGACAAGTAGAAATACTACAGCTACTATTTATTTGCCATTTTTATATGCCAGACACCTTGATAATCATTTGATAATTATAGTATAATATATAATACATTTTATTAATCCTTACAACAAATCTACAAGGTAAGTATATATATTTTAATCTTAGGAAGCACATTTATTTCACCATATTAGTTATGTAGTCAGGGGAAGACCTGTGTTTTAAACTTCAGTCTGACTCTAGACATCACAGTTATCACCCTGGTAAGATGTAGACTAGAAGCGTAAGCTGGGGTCTCCACTGGCCTCAAGCCAAGACTTAGCTTGATCTAAATATGACGGCTGCACTAGGAAGATTATAAGGCAGCGTTCATAATACTGTTACAGATAATACCGTCCTATTTTGTTGTTTGTTGTTATATGCCGTTGAGTCAGACCCGACTCATAACGACCCGACTCATAACGATCCCTCCTTGGGTTTCTGAGGCAGTATCACTACGGAAGTAGATTGAATACTGTCCTAGGAGTTGTTTTTTTTTTTTTTAAATTTTTATTATGATTTGGGGAACTCTGGTAGCATAGTACCTAAGGCACTTGACTGCTAACCAGAAGGCTGGCAGTTCAAACCCACCAGCCACTTCTCGGAAGGAAAGTTGGGCAATCTGTTTCCATAGTGATACTGCCTTGGAAATCCAAGGAGGGGTCGCTATGAGTCAGGTCTGACTCCATGGCACATAACAACAACAACAATTGTGATTTGGGTGAAAGTTTACACAGCAAATTCACTTTCCATACAGCAGCTCACATACACTTTGTCTCATGACATTGACTGCAATTTCCCACAATGCAACAGCTCCCTTCCCAGTTCCTCCCCATAGTAACCTCTTCCCTGTGTCCTTCCCTCCCATGCACTCCTGCCCCTCGAACTGTATCCTTGTGCATACACAGCCCTTCTATTCTTCCATGACTGATCTCTCCAAGGAATGTATCTACCTAATGTAAATGTTTAGTTCATAGCCTGTCTTTTGTTTGGATGGAAGCCAAAGGAGTGGATTCAATTCCAGACCTCAAGGGTGCTAGGGGCCATAGTCTCAGTGGTTCTATCAGGCTCTAACAGACCAGAAAACTTGGTCCTTTTTTTTTTTCTTTTTATAATGATTTTGAGTTTTGTTCCACATCATTCTCCCACTCTGTGCAGTATCCCCTACATAGATCCCCCTCCGGGTGGTTGACAGTGGTAGCCAGGTTCCATCTAGTTCTTCTGGTCTCATAGTCGTATAGGCTGAGGATCGCATGGCATACTAGTCATTTGGACTAATTGTTTCCACATGTCTTTGATTTTGTCCTAGGAAGTGGTTTGATGGAGGGAAAGGAAAATCACAGGGTAGTAGAGCTACAGGCGGTGTCAGATTATTCAATAAGCAAGGTAACCGTGGACTTACTTGTACTTACTTACTAATCCATCGTGAACAATTTCACAGTTTTTTTTCCATCACATTGAAGATACTGCTTCTAGGTACGACTGACATCTATGTCTATCCCAGCCCCACAGCACCTTCCTACAGAATCAAAGTCTCTTTTCAAATTTACAATCCCTGCCAGAGATGGAGTACTCAGTAAGCAAGATAAGCACAGGTTTACTTGTGCTACTTAGTAACCTGTAATGAACAGATTACATATTTTTGTGTTTTTTACCACATCAAAGGTGTGGGGAGACCCATGTGAAACTGTTCACTACAGACTTGTAAGTAGGTGTAAGTCAGCCTGTGCTGAACTTGCTTATTGTATAATCCATCCCTGGCTGCGCAGAAATTGCTTGCTTCTGAAGAGGGGAAAAGCTGATGGCACTAAATCCTCACACAGCAATGCACACACAGGGCCCTACCCCTTATCGTCCATTTCCCCATTTATAAGCTTCTCTTATGAGAACCTTTGGGAATAGCTATCATGATCCCCATTTAAAAAAATATTAATTTTATTTTTGCTGAAAATATACACGGCAGATCAACACTTTCTGCGTGTGCAGTTCAATGGCACTGGTTACATTTGTCACGTTGTGTCACCATTCCATTATTTCTCCCCACACTGCTTTACCATCATGGACTTGGACTCACTGCCCCATAAACTACTCATCTATGCGCCAGAGTTACTGTTGCCGATTTGAGCTGATATAGTTAAATCTTTAAGAGAATGCCATACTTAAGGCACACATTCTTTTAAACTGTTGTTTAGTTTGAAGATGCCTTCAGGGAATAGTTTCCGTTCAAGATTCAAAAATTTTCTCAGGGCAGCAGATTTGAGGGTTGTCCATCTATAATAAGTCCAGTAACTATTTTGCAGATGATAAAACTGAGACTTAGAAAAGTCAAGTGACTGTTCAAGGGCATTCAGGGACTATGATTTCAGTATCGGTGTGCCTGACTCCAGATCTTAGGCTCTTCCACTCTCCCTGACTGTTCCTTCTCCCCACCCTCCATTTGTCCATTTTTTCAGCAAGAGCAAGGCTGACCCTGGTGGTTTTCTCAAGGAGCCCTTGCTTTGAACACAGGCTGCTGGGTTCCCTCAGGGGGGGCTGTGCCTGCTGCCATCTTCCATAAAGACCTCGGTGAGCACCATTTGTCCCCATTAGTTGCTTCTGCCCTTCCCCAGAATTCTCACTTACTACCAACAAAAATTTCAGTCCTGATGGCTTCCACCTCTGAAGGGAAGTTTTTTATCCCTAGTGACAACCAGCAGGAAACGAGCCATTTTATGAGGTGATAATGTGGCCATAAGCATCTTTAAAATTAATTGTGCCAGACGATAGCCTCCCATCATTTCAACGGTCTCTGGGTTTATTCAGGTCATAAATAAAAACAGACAGCTTACATTTGATGGTGCTTTATAGTTTGCACATGATCTCATGTGGTCTGCACTGTAGCCTTCTGAGGTAGACGGGCTGTGATCCCCATTTTTCAGGTGAGGTAACAGATTCACTCTCCACTGAAACTATGCTTGTCAAGGTCACTGATGACCTCTCCATTGTCAAAGCCAATGGTCAGGGCCCAGCTATCAGCTTCCATTACCTCTCAACAACATTTGACACAGCTGATCACTGGCTGTTCCTTGAAACACTTACTACCTGGCTCTGGGACAGGATGTCTTCTTATTTCTTCCCACTTCATTGCCCATTCCTTCTCAGTCTCCTTGATTAACCCACTCCTCTAAACACTGAAGTGTCCTGGGTTCAAGTCCTTTGTTGTCTTGTCTGTTACATCCATACTCCTTTGGTGGTTTCATTTAATCCCATGGCTTTACATACCAACTACACACTTATGAGGAATTCTTGGGTGGTGCAAATGGTTAAGCAGTGGAGTACAAACTGAAAGGTTGGCTGTTCAAGTCTATCCAGAGGCACTTCCGAGGAAAGTCCTGGTGATCTATTTCTGAAAGATCCTAGCCATTGAAAACCTTATGGAGTGCCATTCTACTCTGAAACACATGAGATTGACATGAGTTGGAATTAACTCAATAGTAACTCTGTGAATTTTCACCCTTATCAGAATAAAAAAAAAAAAAATTAAAAAAAAATTCTAAAATTAAAAAAAAAAAAAAAAATCTCACGAAAAACAAACTCACTGCTGTGGAGTCAATTCTGACTCATAGTGATGCCTCCTTAGGTTTCCGAGGAGGTATCACTACAGGAGTAGATTGCTCCACCTTCCTTCCGAGGAGTGGCTGATGGGTTTGAACTGCCAGCCTTCTGGTTAGCAGTCAAATGCCTTAGACAGTATGCCACCAGAGCACCCATTGTTGACATTGTTGAAATTTCAATCTTCAACCCTTCAACCTCAACCTCAACCTCAACCTTGCCTCTAAACTCGAGAGCTATATATCTAACTCCTAACATTTTCATTTGGATGTGTAATTAGCATCTCAATCTTAACATTTGTGAAAACAAACTCCTGATCTTCCCCAAACTGGCCTTCCTCATCCTTCCCATCTCATTAAATGGCAATGGCATGCTTCCTGTTGCTCAGATAAAATATTGTGAAGTCATCCTTGATTCCACCTTCTCTCATACCTCACATGTCATCCATCAGCAGATTCTGCTCACTCTACTTTCCAAATGGAAGCATGATCCTATCACTTTCTATCACCTGCCCTGACCCATCCTTGCATAAGCTCCCATTACCACTCACCTAGATTCTTCCAATAGCTTCCTAACTTGTCTCCTTGCTTTCCTCTTTACCCTCCTCTAGTCTTCACACAGCAGCCGTATCATTATTTCTAGGTCAAAATTCACCAATGGCTTCACAATTCACAGCAAATGGGGGCCTTATAATGGCCCCAGGCCCTTCATTATTTGCCTTCCCTCCCCTCACTAACTTCATCTCTCATCATTACTCTTCCCCTCTTCACTTTGCTTCAGGCATCCCGGACTTCTTACATGCACCCCCCCCCCCGCCCCCCGCTGTTCCATGCCTGGAATGCGTCTCTGTCAGATATCAGAGCACACACTGCTTTACTTCTCCTAGGTCTTTGTTCACATGTCATCTTGTCAGTGAGGCCTTTGCTGACCTCATTATTAAAATGGAAGTCCCCTTGCCCAGCCGCCTCCTCAACTTAGCATGCTCCTTTCCCCATGTATTTTGCTTATTTACTTTTTTAAAAACAAATTTGGAATCCAGCATATATATATTTGTGATTTGGGTGAAAATTTACAGAGCAAATTCACTTTCCATACAGCAGTTCACATACACTTTGTCTCATGACATTGACTACAATTTACCAGAATGCAACAGCTCCCCTCCCACTTCCTCCTGATAGTTACCTCTTCCCTGTGCCCATCCCTTCATGCATTCCTGCCCCCTGAGCTGTCTTCCTGTGCATAAACAGCCTTTCTTTCGCCCATGATTGTTCTCTCCAAGGAGTATATCTACCTAGTGTAAATGTTCACCTCATATGCCTCTCTTTTGTTTGGCTGAAAGCCACAGGTGTGGATTCAATTCCAGACCTGAAGGGCAGCTAGGGGTCATAGTCTCAGTGGTTCCATCAGGCTCTATCAGACCAGCAAACCTGGTCCCCCCACCTCTTTTTTTTTTCCCAGATGATTTTGAGTTTTGTTCCACATTGTTCTCCCTCTCTATTCAGGATCTCCTACATAGATCTCCCTTTGAGTGGTTGATAGTGGTAGTTCTTCTGGTCTTATAGTCATATAGGCTGTGGATCACATGGTGTATCAGTCTCTAGGACTAATTGTTTCCATGAATCTTTGGTTTTCTTCATTCTTCTTTGTTCTGGATGAGGAGAGACCCATTGCATCTAGATGTGTGCTTGCAAGCTTTTGAGATCCCAGTTGCTACCCGCCAAAGTAGGAGGTGGAACAATGTTTTGTGTAGTATATTATGCCAATTGAGCTTGATGTTCCCTGTGACAATGGTCCCAAGTCCATAGGTTCAATTACTCAGGCCCTCTGGGTAGCTGGCTGTCACCAAGAAGTGACTATAAACTTGTCTCTTGTCAGCTCTATTATACACCAGGGAATTCTTACAGATCATACAAATATACTTATAGGACCATTGTCTGCCAACCCTATACATGGTCTTGGGTACACTCCCCACTTCATAGACATACCTACTAGTTTAGCCTGTCCACCCATCTATCCACCTGTATACCCACGTTTGCCTTCACTGACAATGCAGTATTGTACATGCAAAAGGGTTCATCTTTACTGTCTGTACCTCCCATGTACCTCTCTATGTCTTCCTCTTCCTCAATGCCACCATGTTGATCACTCACATTTCGTACATTGCCCTTCTCTTCACCCAAATCAATACATATCTCTACGTATCTAACAGTGTTCCCTACCCTCCCTTCCCACCCCTGGTAACCAACAGAGGAAACTTCCCTCTATTGATAAACCTTTCCTTGACTCTTACAGTAACAGATTAATACAATATTTGTCCTTCTGTGATTGACTTATTTCACTCAGCATAATGTCCTCCAAGTTTATCCACATTATGCAGTGTTTTGAAGATTCTACATTATTCTTTAGCATTGCTAAGTATTCCATTATGTGTATGTACCATAGTTTGTTTAGCCATTCCTCAGTTGATGAACACCTAGGTTGTTTCCATCTTTTGGCTATTGTAAATAGTGCTGCGGTGAACATGGGTGTGCATATGTCTGTTCTTGTCATAGTTCTCACTTCTTTAGGATATATACCTACTAATGGAATGGCTGCATTAAATGGTACTTCTAATTCTAACTTTCTAAGGAATTGGCATACTATTTCCACTGTGGTTGTACCATTTTACAGTCCTACCAGCAGTATAGCAGAGTCCCAATCTCTCCACATCCTTGCCAGCATTTGTTTTTTTGTGTCTTGTTGAACTTTTCTAATAGTGCTGGAGCAAGGTGGTATCTCATTGTTGTTTTG
>NW_006921601.1:12276769-12285335 GCF_000298275.1 Orycteropus afer afer | reverse complement strand
GTTATTCCTTTTGATGGTATCCCACATGAACCTTAGGCTTTCTTCATTTTGTTTTGGCCTTTTTTTCTGATTGATCCCTTTTTAAAGGTATTTGTCAGGTTTTTGTCTTCAATCTCATTAATTCTGTCTTCCATTTTATCAATTCTACTCCTTTGCCCTTTCACTGTGTTATCTAATTCTTACAATTTAGTATTAATCTTCTGGATTTCTATCTGTAGATTTAGAATCATTTCTAAGTTTTCATTTATTTTGTCATTTTGTTCTTGTATTTTTTTCCAAAATTCTTCTAGGGTTTTGTCTGTGTTTTCCTTGGTGTGTATCTCAATCCTTTAAAGATACCCAAATATTATTCTTTTGAATTCCTTATCAGAGAGTTCCAATGCTGCTTCTTCCTCAGGGATGTGTTCTGGGTCTGTATCCTGCTCCCTTGTTTCGACCACTTTATCTTGCTTCTTTTTGTGGACTGTGATGGTCTGTTGTCTCTGAGACATCATAGCATTGTTGTATTTAGATCTCTGTTAACTATTTGTAAAGAGCAGCCAAGGGTGAGTCAGGCTCTTCTTGGTGGTTGCTTATTGTTGGCTCATTGATGGAAAAGGAAGTGGTGGCTCTCACTCAGTAAGTGAAGCTGCAGGAGGTGTGGGTGTAGTTGTGTCATATGGGAACTGTTGCTGTCTTCCACTCAGTTAGACAAAAATAACAATTGAATAACCATCAAAAAAGTAAAAGCAAATGGACAAAAAAATACACTGTGTAATCACACAGGAACAGTAACCTAAAAAAGAAAAAATGGGGGCAGGAACCCTGCAATACCTGGGGAGAGGGCAATAAGAGAAAAAAAGTAGAGAAGGATAATAATAAAGACAAAAATGGGAAAAACACAAAAAGAAAAACAAGGAACAGGGTTAACTAGGAGAAAGAAAAAAAAAAAAATGCAACCAGGAGCAGGGAAAAGAAAAAAAGCTGAAAACTAGAACCTGGGAGGGGAAGAATAAAGAATAGTAGTAAAAAGGACAAAAGTAATATTAATAATAGTAGTTTTAAAATAGACAAAAACAAACAAAATAAAGAACAGAAAACAGAAAAAAAAAAATCCAGGCCAGGAGGGGCAGGGCACCCACCTCTGTCCAAGCTTGCAAACTGGGATGGAATTCCTGCTGGCCCAGAAAGTGGGTGGAAGTGAGGGATGGCTGTACCTCCATTCACCAAGAGGGTGTGGGTTATAAGAGTAACAAGGGGAATGTCGCACCTTTCCAGTCTTCTGGGTCCGGAATGTCCTTGGGGTTCCCAGCAAGTCGAGCTTGTTCTTAACTCCCTGGAATCTGGGAGAATGCTGTTGCTTTAAATATCCAAAATGGTCACGCATCTTGCAAACATTCAAAATGGCTGTGCCCTCTGGGCAGACAAAAGTTCACAGCTCAGTCCACCTTCCTCTTCGCTGCTCCCCCTTTTTTTCCCCAACCACCAGAGTGGTCCTCCTTGCAGTCCCTGGCTAGCAGGGCTGATGTTTAGGTTAATTCTTAGGGCCTACCACCACTCAGCAATATCTAAGCTGTCTGTGCCATCAGGATCACTGCCAGACTGAAGCTCTGTATATCTCGTTTTTGTGTGTGTGTGTGTGTGTGTGTGTTTTCATGCAAATTCTTCTGCTAGTTGGAGTTTAGTCCACTTCTATATCCTTCCCTTCAAGTCTCAGGGGTCTAGGATTATCTTCTGTATCTGTGTTAATTGGTTCCCGTTTTCTTTGTTGAAGAGGGTCTGTGCAGTCAGTCTTTCTGCCTATTCTGCCATCTTACTGGAACTCCCCCAGCATACACTTTTCATGTTTATATATTTTTAAATAGATTTTGTTATTTAGAGTAGTTTTTGGTTTACAGGCAAACTGTGATGAGGTCCAAACAATTCTCATATACCCTATCTCATGCACACAATTTCTCCTATTAATAACATCTTGCATTCTGGGGTACATTTGTTAGAATTGATGAACTAATATTGATACAGTATTATTAACTAAAGTCCTCAATTTACATTAGGATTTACTCTTTGTGTTTCTCAATCTTATGGTTTTTGACAAATATATAATGTCATGTGTGCCCCACTGCAGTATCATACAGAATAATTTTACTATCCTAAAAATGTCCTGTGCCTCACCTATTCATCCATATCCTCTTCCTTTGAACATGTGGTCTTTTTGCTGTCTCTATAGTTTTTCCTTGTTTATTTACTTTTTATTATCTATCTCTCCCTCACTAGAATGTAAGCTCTGTAAGGGCAAAGGTTCACTACAATTTAAAAAATTAGCCTTTTCACTATTTTTGCATATATAATCCAATGTATTAATTATGTTCATCATCTTATGCAACCATCACCATTCCAAAAAAATCCAAACTCACTGCTGTCGAGTCTATTCCGACTCATAGCGACCCCTCCTTGGGTTTCTGAAGCAATATCACTATGGAAGTAGATTGCCCAGTCTTCCTTCTGAGGAGTGCCTGGTGGGTTTGAACCGCCAGCCTTCTGGTTAGCAGTCAAGTGCCTTAGGCACTATGCCACCATCACCATTATCTCTTTTTAAAATTTACCATAATTATAAGAGAAGCTTAGTACCCCCCAAGCGATGACTTCCTCCTCTCCCTCCTTCCCATCTCTTGTAACCATGAACAGACTTTGGTCTCTCTACATCTGCCCATTCTAGATACTGCATCTAAATGAGGTCATACAGTATTTGTCCTTTTGTGGCTCACTTACTTTACTCAGTGTAGTGTTTTCAAGGTTCATTCATGTTATGGTATGTATCGGACTTCATTACTCTTTATGACAGAGTAGTATGCCATTTTATCTAGGGACTACATTTTGTTTATCCATTCACCTGTTGATGGACATTTAGGTTGTTTTTATCTTTCAGCTATTGTACTATAATGAACATTGGGGTACATGTGTCTGTTTATGTTCCTGCTTTCAATTCTTTTGGGAAGGGCAAGGTTTTTGTCTGGTTTGTTAACTTCTGTGCTATCAGTGAAAAAAATGGAAAATTAGAGCAGTGATTGGAAGATAGTAGGTGTCGAATGAGTGAAAGGTTGTGATGAGGAAGGGGGTGGTGTCCTCTGAGCCCTAATCCACCAGCACTGCATTGGCCTTGGCTAGAGCTGGAGCTGAGCAAGGTGATCCTAACAGACCTGGATGTCGAGCTGTTGAGCACAGGAAGAGCAAGTGAACAGCGCCACCCTCAGGACTCTGCTACAATTGCCAGGCAGTACAAGGAGAGGCAAGGGACAGAAGGACACACAGCGATTCTGGAACTGTGGCCAGACCTCACAGTTTCTGAGTCTGCGTCATGCAGGCACCACAGCGACCGGGGCTGGCTGTGTACAAATGCTTATGCCACACGTCCCTTGCAAAGCAGCTGACAGCACAAGCTGCTGTCTGATCAGCTATTTCAGATCCACAAGAAGATGATGTGTTTGCACAGAAGCATTTCAAATTCAATTTCTTTTTATTTCTTTTCAAACACAGCCTGTAATTCCGATGAGAAAATTGCATAATGCCAGTAGATAACAATTTTCCCTTGAGTTAGGTTGGTAGAAGGGTGTGGCATGTCTGAAGCTGCAGAGACAGGGCCCATCAGAGCTGTCCTGGGTCTGTCCCACTGCCTGTCCACCCATGTCTATCTCTGGAGGGTGAATACTCTGAGGACAGACACTGCCCTGATGCCATGAGAACATTAGGGTCATTTTTCTCTGTGCCTGCACTAGCCATCTACTTCCGTAGTGATACCGCCTCGGAAACCCAAGGAGGAGTCGCTATGAGTTGGATCCGACTTGACAGTAGTGAGTTTGGTTTTTGGTTTTGTGGTGACCTAAGTGCTAGTCCTGGATTTAGCCTCATTTTATGGATTTTTATTGTGTCCTTTGTGATGCTCATGAAAGCCCCCCTGTTCTTTCTCACAAGTGACACAGAACAAAGGGAGTTGAAGAGGGGGTTCTGTGTCTGTCTCTGCTGTCCCACCAGCCCCTCATGACATGTTCTTCCCCAGGCCAGCCTCCCTGCCTTCTACCCTTTGTCCAGCAATTTGAAAAACATCAGTGCCAAGGCCAGAGCAGAGAAGTACAGAGGGGGCCAGACCAGGCAAGATTCTAACAGCAAGTAAACTACCCAGCGACCATTGAGTCAACGCTGACTCACGGCCATGCTGCATGTGCCAGAGCAGAACTCTGAGTTTCGAAAGTAAATCACCAGAGGTCTTTCTGGTGCAAATAGTTTTAACTCATTTACTAACCTAAAGGTTGCTATTTGAACCTACCCAGAGGCACCACAGAAGAAAGATCTGGTGGTGTACTTCCACAAAGATTACAGCCAAGAAAATCTTATGGAGCAGGTCTTCTCTGGAACACATGGGACACCATTAGTCTGAAATGACTCGATGGCAGCTGTTCCCCACCTCACCCCTTTTCTTCCGAGGCACCTTAATGGAATTGAATCTCTAACCTTTTTGTTGTGAGTAGTCGAGAATGTTACAGTTTGGACCACCCTGGGACTCCTTGTGGGTGACAATAAATCCAAGCAGAAGTGAGCACAGTAAGAAGGGGCAGGGGGACTGCTTTCAAACATGCAGAGGTTGCAAGATGGCCAAGCCTGAGCCAGGGGAGGATGAGCTAGGCCAGCTCTGGCTAACCTTTCAGCTGACCCCCCTACCTATAAGATGATGCCCCTTTTCAGAAGTCCTAGTCCTGCCCCATGGAAGAACTTCTGGTGGTCTTAAAGAAACAACATTTACATCTCTTGCACCTCTTCTTATCCCTAACCCCACCTCCCATCTTGGAAGTCACCTTTGAGCACGGGCTGGGTTGTGCCATCACTGTATTCCCAGCACCAGCCTGGCTTGTGGGAAGTGTTCAGGAAGTGTTTAAGGCATGAATAATGAGGGAATTAATTAATTAATTAATTAATGGCAAGCTAGAGGAAGCCTCTGGCCTTCCCTGCCTCCCAGGGGTCTTGGCGGGCTCTTATTTTCAGTGTGATGGGATGTTGTTGAAGGATTTGTGAGCAAATGAGTGACATAACCTGACTTGCATTTTTAGAGGACTATTCTGGCTGCTGTGTGGAGAGTGAACTATAGTAAGGCAAAAGGGATGCAGAGAGGCCAGTTAGGGGCCATTGCCGTATCCAGGTGACACTGGGCCAGAGGATAGCAAGGCGGTGGCGAGAAGGGGTCAGATGCAAGATGTATATTAAAGGTACTACTGACAAGATTTACTGAAGGATTGGATTTAGGGTGTAAAACAAAGATGGGGTCAAGGATGACTCTAAGGGGAGGTAACATGGAGGCAGCTGGATATGTAAGTGTGGAATTCAAGGGAGAAGTCCAGTTTGGAGACATAAATTTAGAAGTCATCAGCATATAACAATAATAAAAAAGCATGAGCTGTTGAATGGAAAACCAATTTGCTCTATAAACATTCACCCAAATCACAATAAAAAGTTAAAACAAAACAACAAGTAAACAAATAAGCAAAAAAACCAAAACCAAAACTCATTGCTGTTGAGTCAATTCCAACTCATAGCGACCTAATAGGACAGGGTAGAACTGCCCCTTAGGTTTTCCAGGGTTGTAAATCTTTACAGAAGCAGACTGCTGTATCTTTCTCCCTCAGAGTGACTGGTGGGTTAGAACTGTCAATCTTTTGGTTCATAGCTGGGCAATTTAACCACCGCACCTCTAGGGTTCCTTCATCAGCATATAGGAGGTATATAAAGTCATAAAATGTGATTGACTGGGGGCAGTTAGTGCAAGAGGGAAGAGAATGAGAAAGAATCAAGGAACCTAAGAGGGAGTGACTACTGAAACAGGAGGGTTCCACAATTGGCCCTGGGGTCTCCTCAGAGCCTTTATCTGCTCCCTGCCGTTCCAACTGCTGACCCCCAGCTCCCTGCCCAATGCTGCCTGAGCCCCCCCCGTACTTCTCAGTGCTCCCCCCCGTCTCTGCTCACTGCTGCCCACACTGCCTCACTGCCTTGCTGCCCTGTTGCCATTACTGCTACTTGCTCACTGCTCTGGACACTGCCCCACGTGGCCACTACTGAAAACCCAGTTGAAGTGAGGTCAGGAACGACAAGTAGGTGAAGTGGAACCCTGAGACCAGAAAGCTCTTTGTGAGAAGGTTGCTGGGAAAAGGTCTGGGAAAAGGAGTCCAGAAAGACAGCAGTAACAGGAATGGCATGTGATAGTTGTTTAAAAGATAAATGATACTAGAGCATGTTTGTATACTGAAGGGTATCATCCACTATCAAAGAAGAAGTCACGGTGCAGGGGAAAGAGGGTGGTGCACTTGCAGAAGTGAAGTCCCTGAAGAGATAAGACTCAGACCCAAGATGGAGGGTGGTCTTCCAGCCCTTGCAAAGGATGGAAAAGGAAGGCAAAGCACAGTATTATAGACCCTTGTGGTTACGGGTATTGCAAGTCCTTTTTCATCGTCTGCTCTGTGTCAGGCACTGTTCTAAGCATCTAGAGATCCAGGCCAGAACAGATGAGACAATAATACCTGTTCTCATGAGCTTCATGGTAGTGGGGGGAGACAGCCACAAACAAATAAACAGTTACACAGTAGATCCAATGTTGATTGATTTTCTGGGGAAAATAAAGCAATGAAAGGTGAGAGAGAGGATCAGGATGGGGGATATTGGGAAGGGTGTCACTATTTTATATAGAGTGATGGGCGAAGATATCCCCCATAAAGGGCCTTAAATGTTACAAGATATAGGTGCTAATGGATGTGAAAAGGGCCAGGAAAGATCTTTACTAAAATGGAAATATGTCTTATATGCTAAAGTCTTTAAAATTTATAAAAAGAGTCATATTATGGATGGTTGGGAGAGATAAAAGGAAAAACCCACCATCCTACTATTCTTAACACAACAGTTACAACCAACTCATTTATTCATTTGTATCTTTTTTCCATAGTTGAGATCGTAAATGACATATATAGACATATGTATATGTATATCTATACACATATATATACAGACACAGACAGGCACATGTATACACTTATATACACATCCATACATGTATATACATATACTTTTATATCTTTTTTATTTTTTTTTCTCATTGCTGTATGGTCAAAACTGATTCAACAGCAACTAATGACAATATATGGTCTTTGGTTCATCATTTAAAAGAGCATAATCACAAATAAGATTTTATCTAAGATACATTAAATTTAAAAAGCACGGTACAAACAGTTTGTATAGCAATCTATTAGGTGTGCAAAGAAATGGTAGGGGTAAAGAATGTGCACATGTGTGTGTGTGTATGTGTGTATTTCTAGTTACACAAAGGACACCTAAGAACTTGGCAAATATGGATTGCCTCAGGGGAGGGAAAATGGGTAACTGAGGAGCAAAGAAAAGGATGAGACTTTTCACTGTGTAACTGCATAAATTCTTAGAACGTTAACTTATATGAATACACTATCATTCAGAAAAGAAGAAACCAAAAAGAACAGGCCATGTCCAAGGTGGTTTCCCATGGTTTTCCCAACTGAGTAATCAGAAAGCCTTTTGAGATAGGCACCGTGTTGGGTCAGCAAAAAAATGGAAGACTTTCAACGAGCTGGACTGACACAGTGGCTGCAATGATGAGCTCAAACATAGCAATGACTGTAAGGATGGCATAAGATTGAGCAGTTTTTCATTCTGTTGTCCATAGGGTTGCTATGAGTCGGAATGAATTTGACGGCACCTAACAGTATCAACAACTGTGAGATTATGGCTCAGCCAAGGCTGCCACTGCTTGTGGAGAACATTATTGAATCGTGTTCCCCCAAAATATGTGTTGAAATCTTAACACCTGTAGTTGTAAATGTGACCTTGTTTGGAAATAGAGGCTTTCCTTTGTAATGTTAATGATATCATTTAAAAATAACAAAACAAAACACTGCTGTCGAGTCGGATCTGACTCATAGCGACCCTTCCTTGGGTTTCTGAGGCGGTATCACTACAGAAGTAGATTGTCCTATCTTCCTTCTGAGGAGTGGCTGGTGGGTTTGAACTGCCCGCCTTCTGGTCAGCAGTCAAATGCCTTAGGCACCCAATGCCACCAGAGCTCCCTGAATGATATCACACCAGAGTAGAAAACTGACCACCTTGGAGTAGATTCTGACTCATAGCAACCCTATAGGACATTACAGAACTGCCCCATAGGGTTTCCAAGGGTGTAAATCTTTATGACTGCCTCATCTTTCTTCCTCGGAATGGCTGGTGGGTTTGAATCACTGATGTTTTGGTCATCAGTCCAGTGTTTTAACCACTGTACCACCAGAGCTCCTTTACCAGATGTGATAGTTGGAGCTGTGTGTCAACTTGGCTGGACCACAATTCTGTGTGGTTTATTCTGTTGTGATGTGGTTATTCCCATGATGGGATCAGATGATTATGTTTTGAGCAGCCAATCTGTTGAAAGGGAGTTTCCCTAGGGGTGTGGCCTGCTTCCAGTATATCCAAGGACATCCTGGGAAGAGAGCCATTCTTCTGTGGATGGGGATTCTGTTGTGCTGCCTACAACTGT
>NW_006921601.1:12257120-12276558 GCF_000298275.1 Orycteropus afer afer | reverse complement strand
TTTCTCTAGAGAACCCAGTCTAACACACCAGAGTAGGGTGGGTCCTTAAGCAAGCCATGTCTGTGTTACAAAAAGACCAGAATAGATCCAAAGACACATGTGGGGGAACACAGACACCAAGGAACACCAAGAAACTCCTGGTGCTACTGACAAGGAACTACTGACTTCCCTCTAGAGCCACACCCCAAATTCGGGCTTCTAGCCTCCTTAACTGTGACACAATAAATTCGTGTTCTTTAAGACCATCTGCTTGTGGTATTTCTGTTACAGTAGCACTAGGACACCAAGACAGGAGGGATGGAGGACAAACACATATGTATGCTGTAATGGCCTGTCTGGAGCAGATGGGCTTAGAGCCAAGGAAGTAGAGGAGAGGTGGGGAAAAGGGACAGAAGAGCCATTGCAAAAGTTGCTGTTGTTGTTATGTGCCATCAAGTCAGACCCGACCCAGCAACCCCTCCTTGGGTTTCCGAGGCAGTATCACTACAGCAGTAGATTGCCCAACCTTCCTTCTGAGGAGTGGCTGGTGGGCTTGAACTGCCAGCTGGTTAGCAGTCAAGTGCCTTAGGCACTACGCTACCAGAGCTCCTATTGAAAAAGTAGAACAGGTAAAACATCTGATGGATTCTTTACTTGATAATTTTAAAGACATTGTTAGGCAAGGACTATCTTTAAAATAAAAGCAGTTTCAAAAGAAATGAGAATTTGTTTGCACACCATGATCTTCCTCTCCTATCTTTCTCCACTAAGAAGCTGACCCAGGTGTCCTATGTACTGTAGCCTGTTTTGCTGGGTCTTTAAATATAATAACATTTTGCTTCATCATCTCTCTTTATCTACTGATTTCCATAAAAAGCTTTCAAATTATTAAGTAATGAAGCTCCAAATGACCTGGACGGTGAAGTAAGTGTGCGTTAAGGTGCTCGGTACATTAGTATCAAATAAGTTTCCCGGGAAAGTGGCTTTCTTAAATTGTGCTATTTAAATGCAAAGTAACAGCTTTGATAAGCTGTAAAAGCTTTACCCTTTTCATTCTCGAGACCCCCATGTGTTCACAGAGATTTACAGAGAGAATTGAGAGATGCTACGAAAAATTTTGTGTTGTTGGCTGACACTAAAGGATCCCTACTAGGACTTTACCATCACACATGCAGCATGGCCTCTGCCAGTCTTCCCGTTGCAACAGAAGGTTCCCTGACTGTGAAAACTCCGTTTTAGTTGTTTTCGAGGCATCACTGAATAGTAGTTAAAGAGCAGTGTGGTGGAATAAGCAAGAGCGAAGTTCGAATCTTGGCTCTGCCATTTACATGCTGTGCAAGTTTGGAGAAGTTGCTTATCTTTTCCGAGCCTGATTCCCTATCTGTAAAACACATCTTTATAGAGATTCTTCTAGCAGAGAGACACTGTGCTGGGCACATAGGACACATACATGCCTTGTTGAGTTTGTCTTCTAGTGGACTAATAATAATACAGGAAGATTAAATGAAGATGTAAGTAAAGGGCCACATGAATAGTAAAGGAACTGAAAGGAAGCTATGATTTTAACCATTTGCTGTCTAGCTGACTCTGACTCAGGGTGACCCCATGTTTGTTAGAGTAAAACGGTGCTCCATAGGGTTTCCAACAGCTGATTTTTCAGAAGTAGATCACGTGATTTTTTTTTCCCAGTGCACCTCTGGGTAGAATTTCCTCTAACCTTTTAGTTAGCAGCTGAAGGTCTTTAAGCCAAAGGTTGTTAAAAAGACAGGAAAGAACGAAAAGACCAAAATGGATGTCAGAAAAGACTCTGAAACTTGTTCTGGAATGTAGAGAAGCTAAAGTGAATGGAAGAAACGATGAAGTAAAAGAGTTGAAAAGATTTCAAAGGGTGGCTGGAGAAGACAAAGTCAAGTCTGAGAATGAAATGTGCTAAGAACTAGAGTTAGAAAACCAAAAAGGAGGAACATCTTTAGCCTTGGTCAAGCTGAAAGAACTGAAGAAGAAAGGTAGAGTTAAAAAAGAAAAGATACCAAGCCAAGCCCAAATGATATGTGTGTTTCTGCATGAAGAATGCCCCATCTGTGGTTTAGAGAGTGATGGAAGAAACGAATTAGCCTAAAGGACCCAGGTGTATTGGTACACCACACTTAAAGGACCCAGCCAGGGGAGCAAGAATCACATCTAGATTGGGAGCAGCTATTTAATTTCAGCAAAACAGCATCACCCACCCCCTTAAATCAATGCTTTGAATTAGCATTTTAAAGGTTTTTTTTGTGTTATTATTATCATTATTTTGCTTTTATAGTCTTATGAGAGCTGTAAGCATAAGAAGTTAATATCTAGTTTTATCTTTGCACATATTTAAATAATATGATGATAAAAATAATTGTAATTCAACCCTAGGGGCTTGGGAGCTTGTATTTGCCCTTTAAAAGGGGCCCATGCTTCCTTTACTCAAGGTTGGGAATAATCCAATCTGTCCCCTTATTTTGCATTAGCATGGTTTTAAGGGCTTGAATTTTAGATGATGACAGAATTAGATTCAAACCTTGACTCTGTCACTTAACTAGGTAACCTTGGGCATGTTACTTAACTCTTTGAGACTTGCTTTTCTGTTCTGTGAAATGGGGATAATGATATCTGTTTCACAGTCTTGTTGTGAGATATAAATGAGTGTAAAATGCTTGCCCACCTCCTGACAACTACCTATTGTCATATACTCAACTCTGATTCATGGCGACTCCATGTGTGTCAGAGTAGAACTGTGCTCTGTAGGGGTTTCAATGGCTGATTTTCAGAAGTAGATTCTTCTTCTGAGGCACCTCAGAGTGGATTTGAACCTCAAACCTTTTGGTTAGCAGCTGAGGGAGTTAATCACTTGCACCACTCAGGGACTCCTGACATATAGTAAGTGCTCAATAAGGAGGGTTCTAACAGTAAGGGAGCTCTGGTAGCATAGTGCCTAAGGCACTTGACTGCTAACCAGAAGTCTGGTGGTTCAAATCCACCAGCCTCTCCTCGGAAGGAAGATGGGACAATTTACTTCTGTAGTGATACTGCCTCGGAAACCCAAGGAGGGGTCACTATGAGTTGGGTCCGACTCAACGGAACATAACAACAACTACAACAACAACAGTAAGGCACCTATTTGTAAGCCTGGCCTGGAACACTCGGCTGCTGCATCCGTCTTAGACAGAAAACAGGAGGACAGGGTCTTAGGTTAATTTACTCCCAACAGAAAGTATGCTAGCAAGCAAACGAAACAAATACTAAAGCCCCAAGGCACACAAAAGGGAAAGGTTAAAAATAGAAACCATGAATTTAAATTCAGGAAATTCAGAATCCAGGGCACCATCAGTAGATGAAATAAATATTCCTGTGGTAGGCTGAATAATGGTCCCCAAAGATGTCCAGGTCCTAATCCTTGGAACCTGTTAATGTTACTTAATACAGCAAAAGACACTTTGAAGATGTGATTAAGTTAAGGATTTTGAGATGCGGAGATGACTCTGGATTATACAGGTGGCCCCTAATATAATAAAAACTGTCCTTATAATAGACAAGCAAAGGGAGATTTGACTACAGAAGAGGAGAAGGCGATGTGATTGAAAAAGCAGTGATGTAGCCATAAGCCAAAGAATGCTGGAACCACCAGCTGCTGCAAGAAGCAAAGACCAGATTCTCTCCTGGCGCCTTCAACCTTGCTGACACCTTGACAACCCTGTTAAGACTCACTTTGGATGTCTGGCCTCCAGATCTGTAGGAGAGTAAGTCTGTGTTGTTTTAAGCCCCAAAGTTTGTGGTAATTTGTCATAACAACAGTAGGAGACTAGTGAAAATGAAATCAGTAAGACAGTTTGTTAGAAGAGAGAAGTGGAAGGAGCACAGCAGTCAGGTCCGAGGGGCTGATGATGAACCCTGTCTCTCCACTTCTTAGAATGGGATCTGGGGCCAGTCAGCTTCTCTGAGCCTCACTTTATTCATCTCTAAAACGAGACTAAAGCTAACTCACAGTGTTGTGAGGAATAAATGAGGTGATGCATGTTAGAACATTTGTGAACCAGAAAACTATGTGAACTACTGTCATTATTATTGCTGTTTTTTTTTTTTTAAATTAAGATTAACTATCATAATCAAGATGTCTCCTCTTAGAAAGACGGACAAATGAAGCATAAGATACACATTTCAGAGACTCCACAAATGTTTAAGCGTGGTGTTTTGGAACATGGTGCCAGAAATCTCAGCTGCTAGACCTTTGTCTGTATTTCTCTCTGAACTTCACTGTACTTAACCCAGGGCCCACTGCATACCTTAGTTTTATAACTCAGAGAAATTGTGGTGATACTATTGTCACTTGGACTTCTGATGAGATGTTTTGTTTTCTTTAAAAAGCAAGTACCAATAATCCAATCATACCAAACTATTGAGCAATTTTTCTGCACTTGAAGTTTCCCAAAATATAAATCATAGAAATAATCCATGCTTAAAGCTATAACAATAAAAACGACTACTATTTTTCAAACTCAAAACTATTCACACATCTCTGGTCTATCTTCATTGGCACAGCACAATCTCCCAAAGTAAAAGGAAAAATATAAATAGCTGAGAGGTTTGAAGTTGGATCCTATCAACACTCTTTTTTCCCATTTATAATCCAATTGAGCACTTCCTTACTCAGGCAGTAAGAAACAGGAGTGCAATTTTGATCGAAACTAAGTGTAGTTTTTTTTTTTTTTTTTTTCCCCTCACATTTTATAATGGATTTTTTCTTCATTACAAAAATAATGTATGTTCGTTGTAGAACATTTAGAAAATAGAGATAGGTAAAAAGAATGATATAAAAACAACCTGTAATCCCACCACCCACAGATACCACTCTTACTTTTTATATTTTAAGCAGAAAAAAAGACATTTCAGTGTGCCTGAGTGTGACATTTATGGAATCACCAAGGCAGCTTAATTCCAATCATAATAAAAGCCTCAGTTCTATACTCCTGCATGTGGCTGGGCCCTGCTGTGTTTGAGCAGACCCATTTTTGAAAAACTCACATTCAAAAGTCTGAGAAAGCACAGGCAACACTTCCAGGCCCCTCCATCCCCCCATCTTCGCTTGGGTCAGGCCTTCATCTTGTCTTTAGATTAGTGCAAGAGTCTCCCGAATGGGTTCCCGTTTTCAGTTTTACTCTTTTGTCCCCCAATTCATCAGAAGGACCCTTTAAAGCATACATTTAATCAGATCACTCCATTTCTTGAAATTTTTCCTTAGGCTTTAGGGATAAAGTCCAAAACTTTTAGCATGACATGTACAAGGGTTCACCCTGTAGCATCACCTACTTCTCCAACCTCATATTCCTCACCTTCCCACACCCTAGCTCTCTGCTCCCCACCCCCCTTAAATGTATCCTTTATTCCAGCCTCATCTTCATCCTCACCATCAAACCAGATATTAGGTGTGGCCCTGTGGTAGGTACTCTGTTGAGCGCTTTACCTATGCTATCTCATCTGTGTGTTTATAGTCCTACAGTGAAACAGGAAGATAGAAGAATTGATGCATTGGAACTATGGCATTGGTGAGGAATACTGACTATACCATGGACTGTCAAGACAGCAAACAAGTGAGTTCTAGAAGAAATACAACTGGAATGTTCCTCAGAAGCAAGGATGGTGAGACGGCAACTTGCTCATTTGGACTTGTTACCAGGAAAGACCAAATTCTAGAGAAGGACATACTGGTTAGTAAGGGAGAGGTCTGTGAAAATGAGTGAAACCTGCAATGGGACAGACTAACAAAAGAGCCACAATAGTGCATGCAAACATTAGGACGATGGTGCAGGAACAGGCAGCATTTTGCTCAGTTTTACATGAGGTCACCATGAGTAGGAGGCAACTAGAAGCCAACTAACAATGACAACGGATGAAGAAACTGAGGCTCAAACAATCCACTGAAGTGCATGTGGTTAATAAGCAAAGGAGCCAGAATCCAAGCCCAGCGTTCTCTGATACCAAAGTGCAGCCATTCGGGTACCCTGCCTCCCTGCTAAACTACTTGCAGTGTTTTGAACCAGTATGTTTTTTCTACTTGTGTACTTTTACATAAGCCACTATCTGACAGAGGTGCTTTTTAACCCTTTCTTCCTAGCGTAGTGCCTAAGGCATTTACTGCTAACCAGAAGGCTGGCGGTTCAAACCCACCAACCACTCCTCAGAAGGAAGGTTGGGCAATCTACTACCATAGTGACAACCCCTCAGAAACCCAAGGAGGGGTCTCTATGAGTTGGGTCCGACTCCATGGCAGTGCGTTGTGTTGCGTTATGTTGCTCCTAGATAATACCTACTTGTCCTTTAGAATTCAGTTCAAACCTGTCCTGATTACTTGATTTAATGTAGTTGTTTCTTCTCTGTGCTCCCGAGGTACCCAATGTTGACCTTGCTCGTACAACCTACCTCACTACAGTTATCCTCTTTTGTATCATTTATCACAGCCCCCACCCCCACCCCCACCCCCACTGTGAGAATCTCAAGGTGAAGAACTGTGTCTCACTCATCTTTATATCCCTCTTTCCCACTCACCAGCACAAGGATGACATTAAATGTTTGTTTAATAAATGAGCATACGAGCAGCTCGCTAGAGCCTTCAAATAGGCTTCAATGCATCAAAACTTGATTTGCTTATAATCTTCCTGCCAGAAGTGGCTCAGAGACTTAAGGAACATGAAACCAAACCAGAAAGAATTCTTCACCAGATCCACTGCCAGACTGGATCCAGATGAAAGAGCCCATCATTTACAATTAACTGCAGATCCCCAGTTGTGCAGAGGGATCTTTATCCCCCAATCTGTTTTGTTGTTGTGTTTAATTCTTGTAACTTGGCTATTTTGTTGTTTTGTGATCCAGATAATGTTTAATGGCAGGACATCTGGCTTTGGAAATTCTTGAGAGGCAAAGAACAGAAGGGAGAAGAAAGAGAACATATATCCAGGGTCTATTAAGGGGTGAGGATGAGGTGGAAGTGGGAAAGTAGTGAGGTAAGGCAGTGGAAAGGGGATGTGGGAGGATAAAAAGGAAGTAAGGAAGTAGGAGAGAAGATTCAAACCTCTCACCCGATGTCAAGATGTAGGGAGCATCCAAATTCTTTTGGAAACTTTATCAGAGTTCATGGACAGGGACTATATGCCACTGTTCCCCAAACTTGTTTAGTTTAGAATTGGCTGCACGGTTTTACAATCTACTGATGTTCAAGTCTCACCCCAGATCTACTGAATTAGAATCTCTGGGTGGGCACAGGGGTCTGTATTTTAAAAATCTGCTTGAGGTGGTTCTGGCCAAAGGAAGAGCACATGGGAATCTTTGTTTTGTGTCTTAAGGTATGAAGACCCCTCAAGAAGAAGATGATAAAGTACAACCTATGAGGACACAGAATTCCTAAACAGGTCCTCTGTGTCTTCATGCAATGTCTCTGTCAGCTGTCACAGTTTGATAAGATCTGGGTTATGATGATGATGGAGGTAGTGGTCCAAAGACAAAACCAGAAGGAGATTATGAAATGTCATAAGGAAAAGGTCTGCTTTGAAAATGTTTTTGTACTTAAATAAAGCTTTATCAAACTTACTCCTTTGATTTTATGTGGGGTGTAGGAGAATGAATGCCCTTCACTTGATAGATCTATGGAGGGGATGATGTTTTTGATAAGAAGATGGTAGAGGAAGAGTCGTGTGATGGGATTAAGTATGGAGAGGAACTTTGGTGGACACATTAGGATTACCCAGACATTACCCACACCCCAAAATATCCACCTGGAGTGAGGATCTGGCTTTCACCACAGTGGCGGTCTTGTTCCATATTAACTGATATATAACTTGTGTATCAGTTGTGCTATTTATCATCCTGTATTATGTGGCATAGTGTCTAAGGCATTTGACTGCTAATCAGAAGGCTGGTGGCTCAAACCCACCAATCACGCCTCAGAAGGAAGACAGGGGAATCTACTTCCGTAGTGATACCGCCTCGGAAACCCAAGGAGAGGACGCTATGAGATCCGACCCAATGGCAGTGCACTGCATTGTGGTGTGTTTATTATAACTTTAAAATATGTGCTTATGCTCTATGTCCAAATTCCAAGTATAACAAAACCAGCCTTGTTGTTGTGATTGTTAGCTGTTAGGTCTTGCAATAAGACAGGCCTAGGTTTGAATACTCTTTCCCTTCTTATTTGTGAAGAATTGGGGAAGTCATTTCATTGTTCTGACCCTTAGTTTCTTCATGTAGAAAACATAATAACCCTACCTACTTTCTGGATTGTAGTGAAGAATAAATCAGACACTATCTGGAAGCTCCAAGTATAATATCTGAAATATATTTGGTCTCAGTATTTCTTGACCCTCCCTCCCTGACTAAATCATCTTTGTTTCTACATGGTCTAAGACCATACATGGTTTTGCGATAGTGCACAAAATATGTTGGGTGAACGCATAAATGAGTGAGTGAATAAATAATGAATGAATGCTAATTTTCAGAAAGACATGCTTCTGAAGAAACCCAATGCATTCTGCTAGGGCTGAAATGACTTCTCAGAATTTTTCTTGAGCATTTAGCCTAGGCTTGTCCTCTGTCACATTTCAAGGTCTAGATCATCCCTTTATCCTGACCTTGGCATAATTAGCCATGAAAAGCTTGTAGCCTTTTTTCTATTTTAATCTTTCCATCTATTTAATGGGCCATATTTTGCATGGAAACAGTGGAATGAACATCACCAAGATAATAGGCAATAACACTAACATTACCAGCATTGGCATGATCCAGATATTATTCAATTAAAGTAATAACTCCTAATGCATAGAGAGATTGTTTTTATCTTAAGAATCCAATTCAGCCATCAGCTCACCACCATATTCAAATGACAGAAATTACGTTTAAGCCATAGATCTGTAATGTGATGGTGAAATGGATTTCTAATTATATTTTATGATACTATATTATGGATATTTTTATGGTTGGAGTGTATAGCTTATTGTGTTTTCATTTTCTATCACCAAGCAATCTGAATTCTTTTTAAAAATATAGAGTGAACAAAAATTGAAATATTTTTGGGAAAATCACTACAGAGGACTGTTTAAAATTATTATCCTAATAATGTCACATTAGTAAGATTAAAAAAATTACTATGATTTTTACTTAATTTTAACTGGCCTTCTGAAGAGGGATAGGGAAGAAAAAATCACCTTCCTACACTTGAATTCAAGAGCTTTGCTACCTAGGACTATGTCCAGACTGTAGTCCTCCCCTTTCCTGGTCTATGAACTTGATTTTGATGGTGTGTATAGAGGGGAACAACCAGGGGAACTGGTTCACTCTACCCAAACTCTCAGAATGCGTAAGGCACTTCCATCATTGAGGAATAGGAAAACTAAGTGGACTTTAAGTAAACTCATGGCAGCACCACATCCACACATAAAAAGTTCTTTTTCAGAAGTCACAATTTTACCAGAATGTTGTCTAGGAAGCACAGAATTGAAGCAAAGAATGTAATTTGATAATTTTAATGGCCAGAGTTATTGTGCTATCTCCATTATGGGGATGGAGATCAAATATCATGTCAGCTGGTCATGGTATCTCACCTTTATTTTATGGATTGAACTCTATTTCCCCAAAAGATATTTTGAGTTCCTAACCCTAGTACCTGTGAACATGACCTTATTTGGAAATAGGGTCCTTTGAAGATGTTATTAGTTAAACTAATATGAGGTCACACCAGAGTAGGGTGGTCCTAATCTAATCTGTAGTGCTGCCTTATTTTTAAAAAGAGAGAGAGAGAGAGAGAGAGAGAGAAAGAGAGAGAGAGAGAGAGAGCAGTGAGAGAAGAGACAAAGAGAGCACACAGAGGAGAAGATGAATGCTAAGATGCACTTACAAGAAATGACTGGGACTACCAGCAGCTGGAGGAGATAAGGAAAGGTCTTCCTCTAGAGCAGACACAGAGAACATGGCCCTGGTGGGACGCTGATTTCAAACTTCTAGCCTCCAGAATTGTGGGACAATACATTTTGTTCTTATAAGTTACCCACTCTGCAGTTTTGTTATAGTGGCCCTGGGAAACTATACACTAGGACTGCACAGAGGACCCTGACAAAGTCCTCTCTTTGACCACTCTGTTTCTAGAGGCCATGCAGACCATTCCCTTCAATCCACACTTCCTTCTTCAGCCAGGACACGAAGCAATAGAACTAGGTGGTGGTTTAACAGGGAATATTTGAGTTCAGAGGATACACCCTACTCTTGATTGGATGTAGTCACCACTCTCATATAAGCCAGATCTCAGGGTCACTTCTGTACATGCTTCAAGTCATCCCTTCTACACCAATTCTTCCTCCTCTCTCAATTCTTGGAGGAAGTCCTTCACTTTAGCCCAACACATATTGTCCATACTTTCACTGAGAGGGAAAGTGGAACTAGAATAAGTTTCCCCTCATCATCTGCATTTAACTGTCAAAGTTTTCTAAAGAAGGATGAATTTCCTGCTGCTTTTCAATAAAGTTGAATAAGACCACAGCAGGTGGAACATTGCAATGAGGAGAAAGAGGAAGGTTCTATAAATTAATGCATTGAAGAAGAAATCTATATTCTATCTGGTTCCTCTAACTGAGCTAGATGAATGACTTCCAGCATAGGTGGGGGATAGGATAGGGAGCAGAATGACTTTCTGTACTGACCCAGGGTGAAAGGACCTGGAAGGCAGGCACAAATTCAGAGAAAGCCCTGGAGCAGAGCCAAGTTCTCCCACAGCTAAGACCATGCTCAATTCCCACTTTATCCCATCGAGTGCTTTGTTCATTTTCAACAGCTGAGAGCAGAATTCAGTCCTCCACTGCTCAAAATTCATGAAACAGAAAAGTTATTCTACCCAAATTGTCAACAGACAGAGCTCATTTCAACCTTGCCTGCCATTGGAAAAACAAATTATGACAGAGAAAAGGAAGGGATATTGCCAGCTTGCTTTTCTAGGTTTTTCCTAATGTGGTTTCAATGTTTGGTGAGACTGTCACTCAGCTTACTTGTGGCACTGAACTGAACCAATGGATGGATGAGGCATGGCCCAGGTAACATTTCACAGGTCTCCAGGCAATCGCCTTGCCTGCTTGTCACCAGGACCAGAAATATATTGGCTGCTAGGGCATGCCTAACACCTGAATAATCCAGGAACAAATGCCCCTCTGATTTGGGGGTGACACTTCATTCATTCTCCACCCATTTATTAGGTGTCTACTATGTGTACCAGGTGCTGGGGACACAGAAATGATTAAGACATGGTTCCTGCCCTCAAGGAGCTCATATTTTATCAGGGGGACAGATAGGCACACATAAAGACAAGTTAATGTGATAACAGCCTGAGGTGCTGAGGCTGAACTAAGGAGAACTTATTCATTCATTCAGAGTGGCTGAGTTCTCACAAGATATTTCACAAATGGCTTGATATAGAGAGGATGCAGTCCTGCTGGGGAGGAAGTGAGGACCTGGGAGGGAGGAGGAGGTAAGATATTTGGCTTTCCCAAGTTCCCTGTTCTCCATCTCCTTGTAAGGAATAGGTTTTGAGACCCACAGATGACTGATGTGCTTGAGTCAGTGAAAACCTTGGGGCTATCATCACACAAAATGGAAGAGAGCACATTTTCATTTGTTTCTTATTATTGAGGTATTATTATTCTATCATTATTGAAACACAGTAATTTGTGTTTCAGTACAAATTATTAGCTATAGTGTAATGTGGATGTGATAATTAAATTTTCCGTTTCTTAAACACCTAAACCAGTGGTTTTAAAATTTTAGTGTGCATCAGAATCACCAGAAGGGCTTCTTAAAACACATTACTGGGCCACATCCCAAGAAATTCTGATTCAGTAGGTTTAGGGTGTAGCTTGGTGGAGAATTTGCATTTCTAACAAGTTCACTAGCATGAATCACAGACTGAGTGAGTGCCTGGCACATAGCAAAGGCTCACTAGCTATTACATAGTTATTAGTAGTATCAGGCATTGTGCTTTGTGCTTTACATAAATTAGCTAATTTAATCCTCATAATAGTACTATGTTGTAGGAATGACGATTATTATTTTTAAATTGGGATTTGGGTGAAAGTTTATAGAGCAAATTCATTTTCCTGACAGTAGACAACACTTCATACATATTTTGTTTCATGACGTTGATTGCAATCCTCACCTCTCTTCCCACTTTCTCCTTGTGGTTACCTTTTCCCTGTATCCTTCTTTCCCATGCATTCCTGCTCGCTGAGCTGTTGCACTGTTCACTTACTGGCCTTCTGATCTCCCATGGTAGATTGTTTTAAGGAGTGTACCTACCTGGTGTAAATGTTCACCTTATAGTTCTGTCTATTTGGCTGCAAGACATGGGAGTGAGTTCAATGCCAAGCCCGAAGGGTGACTAGGGGCCATAGTCTTGGGGGTTTCAGGAATGATTATTATTCTAATTGTATACACGAGGAAATGGAGACTCAGATCTCAATAGTTCGTCTAAGGTCATAGAGCTAGTAAGTGGCAGAGCTGATATTTTAACACACATCTTGTTTACTAGAAAACCCATGTTCTTTCTGCCACTCTCTTCTGCTTCTTCAATAAAGAAGTGTTTTTTCCTGTATTATTATTATTACTATCTTTAATACAGAAGCTAAAGAGACTCTTCTATAAATAAATGATGTCCACAGTCATAACACTCATATCCCATTTCACATATTTCCCCAAAATATATTATTAAATGTATTCCCTAAGAGCCAGTAGAAGGACCATTTATTTCTTGAAAAATAATTGTAAAAATATATGAGAGTGCAAGAGCTGTGTCCTGAGCCCAAGGAACCTCCTGAGCCAATAGCTATCAACCCTTTTTTAAAAAGTAGTGGAACACATTTTATCAAACAAAAGAATACTCAGAACCCCAATTTATAAAGCAGACATGAACAGGGCTGCTTTTGGATCTATAAAGCACACTGATGCCAGCTGAAGACAGCAGAACTGTGAGCCCTTGCAGGCAGAGCTTGTAGCTCTCCCAATGGAATTATCAGTTCTAGGCCCAGCAAGGGAGCCATCCAACTGTCTTCGGAGTGGGATGCAAAAGTGGATCAGTGAGTTTTTCAGAACTAGAAGGAGGGCTGAAGAAATCTCAGTGAAGACCCATGGCACATGCTATTCCCCTAGGAAATGGCTTCACCAACACCCCAGGAAGGTGAGGTTGGTAGGTTAGATCAGGATAATTTTGTTAGGACTGCCTCATAGTAATGACTTTAATGCTATAGTTGATCCACTTCATATTTATGGTTGACAAACCATTTAGTGGGAGCTCTGGTGGTGTAGTACCTAAGGCCACGCAGACCACTCCCTTCAATCCACACTTCCTTCTTCAGCCAGGACACGAAGCAATAGAACTAGGTGGTGGTTTAACAGGGAATATTTGAGTTCAGAGGACTGCTTAGCAAAAGGCTGGCAGTTCAAACCCACCAGCCACTCCTTGGAAGGAAGGTTGGGCAATCTACCTCTGTAGAGATATGCCTTGGAAACCCAAGAAGGGGTTGCTATGAGTCAGAATCGACTTGAGGGGAGTGAGTTTGGTATTTTTTGAAACCATTTAGTGAACGATTTCACTCATTATCAACAATTTTTTTTCATGGTCTTCATGAAGTTCTTAGTAAGGAACCTCATCAGAATTCCTCAGGAGAAGGACTCCACCAAGTGAAACCAACAGATATTCCCATTATTATCATGTGAGAGATTCAAGTCAGCAGACTCTCCTCATAAGGGAGCATCTGTACTTCATCTGCTCTATTTGGATGAATGGCCCAACTCTTTGCGTGTTCAGATTACCTAGGTTGTCATAATGGAGATGATGTGTAGAGATACTGTTGTTACCTAGTAACCACGTGGGGAGTCCTTGCTGACACATTAACATTGGCAGAGTGGAATTCAGAAGTCTCTTAGTCCCTGACGACATTAATGAGCCATTGTACTACTTTTGGAAACACCTACTCCAGACTTCTCATTTAGTGAGTGTTATGGGTTGATCTATGTCTCCCAAAAAATACACATTTTAAGTTCTAATCCCTAGTTCCCGTGAATTTGACCTTATTTGGAAATAGCATCTTTGCAGGTGTAATTAGTTAGGTTAGCATGAGGTCATACTAGAACCAAAACTCACTGCCCTCGAGTTGAATGTGACTCATAGCAACCCCTACTTGGGTTTCCAAGGTGGTATCTCTACGGACGTAGATTGCCCAATCTTCCTTCCAAGGAGTGGCTAGTGTGTTTGAGTTGCCAGCCTTCTGGTAAACAGTCAAATGCCTTAGGCACCACTCCACCAGAGCTCCTAGTTGTTCTGTGCCGTCGAGTGGGACCAGACTCATAGGGACCCCTCCTTGGGTTTCCGAGGCAGTATCACTACAGAAGTAGACTGCCCAACCTTCCTTCCGAGGAGTGGCTGATGGGTTTGAACTGCCAGCCTTCTGGTTAGCAGTCAAGTGCCTTAGGCACTACGTTACCAGAGCTCCTAGAGTAGGCCCTAATCCAATAGGACTTATCAAAAGAGAAGAGACACAGAGAAACAGATGCAGAGGGAAGATGGTCATATGAAGATGGAGGCAGGGATTGGCGTTATGCTGCCACATGCCAAGGAACCCCGGGAACCACCAGAAACTAGAAGACACAGGAAGGATTCTTTCCTTAGATCCTTTAGAGAGAGTATGGCCTGCTGACACCTTGATTTTGGACCTCTAGCCTCCAGAACTGTGAGATAATAAATTTTTGTTGTTTTAAGCCACCCAGTTTGTGGCACTTTGTTATGGTAGCCCTAGAAAATGAATACAATGAGACAATAAAAGTCCATATTGTTGAAGCCACTCTTGGTTGAATCTTCTTTTACTTGTGGCTGAAAGCATTTTAACAAACACATGCCTTCATCTCCTGGTGTGTAAGGGAGACAAACCAACAAGTTCCTCAGGAAGGCCAGCAATATCAGGTGTATAGCTACAGGTGTAGGAGAAACCTTGGAAATTCACTTGGATCCTTTCTCCCCTCTTGATATCTTTGGAAAAGAAGCACATATAGGAAGTCTCTGAGCTCCATGTTAGCAGCTCTGTTCTTGATTCTGGTGATAAGCTAACTATGAAGGGAATGACCTATCTTTGCAAGGCCATATTTTTATTCTACAGTATCACTATGTAGTGGAACTATGGCGTAGAAGAGAAAACTGGACTACCTCCATAACTCCTGGATGAAAAAAGAAGGGAATTCTTCCAACCATTTTGAGATTTGGCTAAAGATAGGAGTTTTCTGGACAGAGGATTGTAGCTGAGAGTCTCTTACCCAAGGCAATATGAGGAAAGGGCTAAAACCCAAGAAAGAGACTCACAAAATAATGAATATGACCCTGTGAGTATTGTGGTTCTTTAAAACCATCACTTTTATGAGACCAAATGGTCAACAATTATCTTAAAACAAAGATGAGAAAGTAAGGGAGCAGGCAATAGAAGAACCAGACTAGAAATAATGAGAATGTTTATGCATTGTGAAGAATTTAACCAATGTCATTGAACAATTTGTGAATAAATTATTGAATGGGAACCTAAACTGCTGTGTAAACCTTTACCAAAAGCCAATATTATTCAAAGCAAACCAAACCAAACAAGCAAGCCTAAGGAAGGAAGCAGAGCCAAAATCCATGTAGAAAACACCAGATCCAAGAAGACAAGTTTGGATGGTCATCAAACTAAGGAGGGCCAGAAGCATATCTGAGAGTGATGGTTTGGGGCTGGGCAAATGCAGTGAGGGATGGGAAAGCAAACATGAATGAACTGAGAAAAACAGGTTCATTTGCTTTTGTGCATACATGGATCTGGTAGAGTATCCTAGAATTGCCACGTGTGTTTGCTGACATCTGGGGCATAATGCCTGGGTGCATTGGTTGGTTCACCTAAAACAATCAGAGGGAACATATGCTTGCAGAAAGGCTACTCATGTTCCAAGATACAGCCCAAATGTACCTTATTCATAAAGTCTTTGCAGATCTGTCCAATGGATTTTTGCTCCTACAATGTGTGGCTGATGGCCTGGTTCTAACAATTTATTTCAATCTCCCTTGTATTACAATTAGCCAATTATTTGGCTATTTCCACATCTGGATTGAAAGACTTTTGAGGGGAGGGATTGTTTCTTATTTCACAGAATACTCCATACTCATTTCCATATAGAAAGTGCTCAAGAAATATTTTTTGATTAATTACTGTTCTCAACCTTTTGATTATTTTTCTGTTGATATTTATAAGCGGATTAGGGATGTTTTTAATAGTGCATTTTTCTCTAAATGACAGAATAAACACAGAAATCAGTCACCAAGGAGCCAAAGATAAATCTTAAGCAGACTTAAGAAAAAAAAGGATGGAGGAACAAGAGAAGAATTTAGAGGCTGGAAATTTCTCTGTTTTAGACCAGCTCCAGGCAAATGAATGCCCTCTAAAAACCTCACCAGCCTTTTCCTACACAAAGTGCTTTCTGACCATTTTTCTACAGTGTTTCTCCTATTTGGACACAGAGTTTCATTTATTAATCAAACATAATTGGGCCCCATTTCAAAGGATGAACAAAGCCTGTTTTGTTGTCCTATTCAAAAGCTAGGTTCAGTCTGGGTCATGGTGTTTGTCAGCATTTCTGTTTCCGGGCCCTGAAGGGTTGGATGCTGGGGAAGGACAATTAGGGGGCCAGTTGGTCAATTTCCCACTCCTTGAGCCCTTAAAAGGGCTCTTCCAACCCCTGTTCACTGATTGTGAATGTAAGGACTCCACCTCCACATCCTATTTGGCAACAAGAGTACAGCTGGCCACTTACCAATTCTGTCATTTCTCATAGCACAGGCCCATCTTCTGATGATCTGTCCACAAACTGAACTTAGATACTCGATTACCAGAGGTGATACCCTTTCTTAAAAATCTTTCCTTATTGCTCCTTATTGGCTCTCTATTGCTTATAAGTTGCTTCTCAAAATACTGACAAGACTATGAAAGACAGACCATCCATGTTCATAAAATTAAGAACAAAAAAGGAGACAAACAGAATTATAAAAGAAAAAGAAAGTAATATCCTCTCTTTTATTTATTGAGTTCCTTTTTGGTTCCAGCCATTGAGCTGAGTGAGAATTTTGCACGCATTATGTCTAATCTTCACAGTCACCTTGTGATGCATTTGACCACTGTTTATAGGGTAAAAGGAGCTCTCATGGTGCAGCGATCAAAGAATATGGTTGCTAACCAATAGGTTGGCGGTTTGAACCCACCAGCCACTCTGTGGGAGAAAGATGAAATAGTCTGCTTCCATAAAAATTTACAGCATTGGAAATCCTATGGGACAGCTCTATTCTGTCTTATAGGGTCGCTATGAGTCCGAATTGACTTGATGGCAGTGGGTTTGGTTGGTTTGGCTATAGGGAAAATGATGTCAGAATTCAAGCTACTTGATCAAAATCACATAGATAAGTTAATGATGGAACATGGATGAGAATTAAGATCTGATTCCACACATGAAAAATAAAAAGAGATTAAGCTACTTATATGAAATACTATGGGAGCTCTGGTAGCATAGTGCCTAAGGCACTTGATTGCTAACCAGAAGGCTGGTGGTTCAAACCCACCAGCCACTCCTCAGAAGGAAGATGGGGCAATCTACTTCCATAGTGATACTGCCTCGGAAACCCAAGGAGGGGTAGCTATGAGTAGGGTTCAACTCGATGGCACATAACAACAACAAATGAAATACTATGCCTAATAATTTGGATCCACAATCAACGTTCCTAGAAGCACCAGTCAAGAAATCAGATGACATATTACACTGGGCAAATCTGTTGCAAAAGATTCATTAAAACAAAGATATTTTAAGCCATTGTGATAGTTGGAGCTGTCTGTCAACTTGGCTGGAAGCAGAGCTGAAGCCCAAGGCTGAGGGGCTTTCAAACAGCCCCTAAGCCTGGCACTTTGAACTTGGACTTAAAGCCTCCAAACTGAAAAGAATAAACTCCTATTTGTTAAGGCCATCCCATTTGTGGTATAATCTTGTCAGAGCAGCGCTAGGTAACCAGAACAGCCATGATATTTTTAATTGCCTCACATCCATGCAAAAGCTTGACAATTAATAAGGAAGACTAAAGAAGAATTGATGCATTTGAATTATGGTGTTGGTGAAGAATATTGAATATACCACGGATTGCCAGAATGAACAAATCTGTCTTGAAAGAAGTGCAGCCAAAATAGTCCTTAGAAGGGAAGATGATGAGGCTTCATCTCACATACTCTGGCCATGTTCTCAGGAGGAACCAGTCCCTGGAGAAGGACATCATGCTGGGTAAAGCAGAGGGTCAGCAAAAAAAAAAAAAAAAGCCTCTCAAGGAGATGAAATGACACAGTGGCTGCAACACTGGGCTCAATCAAACATAGCAACAATTGTGAGGAAGGTGCAGGATGGAGCAATGTTTGTTCTGCTGTACATAAGAGGTGACTATGAGTTGAAACACATGATGGCACGTAGCAACAACAACATGCTTAATAATTACATACTAATTGACCAAAAGAGTCAATAAATGAATTATGTTTTGTAAAAAAAACAAAAACAAAAACATTCCAAGTGAAACAATGAGGTAGGAAACCCTAGTAAATCAGTAACAGAGGAAGACATATTTTCAGAATACCACTCAAAACAGCAAGGCACACAGACTTGATGAATTCCTTCAATGTCTCCAGGAACAGATAATTCCCAAGCAATCCTAACTTTCTCAAAACACAAAGCTGGTCTCCCTCTAATTCATTTTATATAGCCAATGTGATCTTAATGATGGTTACTCCAGCAATGCAATAAGTAAATGAATAAATAAATAAATAAACCCCCAAAAGCAACAAACAAACCACAAATCAATAAAAGAAAATTTATCCACACTTGATGATGCGATGTTGTTGTTGTTATGTGCCGTCAAGTCGGCCCTGACTCATAGCGACCCCTCCTTGGGTTTCTGAGGCAGCATCACTATGGAAGTAGATTGCCCAACCTTCCTTCCAAGGAGTGGCTGATGGGTTTGAACTGCCAGCCTTCTGGTTAGCAGTCAAGTGCCTTAGGCACTATGCAATACAACTCAATATATATGGAAAGAAGAATTGTAAAAACCTTTAATTTAGTGAAGTGAAGTGCTTTACTACCTTAACTTGATAAAGATACCTATTTTTAACCATAAAGTAGTAACACTAAAAGTTTTTCTTTCAAAAATGAGCCTAAAATGAGAATACCTATCAACACCATTGTAGGTTCCTGTCGTTTCAGCAGTTCAGATGCATGAAAAAGATATAAAGAACAGTAACTATTAGAAAAACTTAGTAAAAAATATTTACAATGACTTTGTTTACACTTGAAATTAAATTAATCTACAAACAGAGTA
>NW_006921601.1:12252394-12256845 GCF_000298275.1 Orycteropus afer afer | reverse complement strand
ATTGGGCAATCTACTTCCATAGTGATACCGCCTCAGAAACCCAAGGAGGGGGTGCTATGAGTCAGATCCTATTCGATGGCAGTGAGTTTTTTTTTTTTTTTTTTTCCCATAAGATACTTAGCATGCATACAATGACTAAAGAAGTTAAATATAAAGATTCTACACATTCCATTCAGGAATTCATACACAAATTGTTTCATAGTGTTGGTTGCTACCCCTGCAATATGTCAGCAAGTCCCCACTTCCAGTCTGCCTTTCCTGTTTCCATCCGTCCATCCAGTTTCCCTGCTTCTCTTTGCCTTCTCATCTTTGCTTTTCGAAAGTCTGGTATAGCTGATTGTTCTAAGGAGCACATTCCTCACAAGTGTTATTGCTTGTTTTATAGGCCAATCTATTATTTGGCTGAAAGGTGACCTCTGGGAGTGGCTTCAGTTCCAGGTTAAAGGATGTCTTAGGGTGATAGTTTTGAGGGTTCTTCCAGTCTCTATCAATCCAGTACATCTCGTCTTTTTAATTAATTTAAGTTTTGTTTTACGTCTTTCTCCATTCTAACCAGTTCCTTCTATTGTGTCCCTGGTCAGAGCAATCAGTAGTGGTAGCCGGACACCAACTAGTTCTTCTGGTCTCAGCCTAGAGGAGGCTGTGGTCCATGTGGGCCATTAGTCCTGTGAACTAATTGCTTCCTTGAGTCTTTGGTTTCCTTCACTCTCCTTTGCTCCAGATGGGAAGCAAACCAATAGTTGTATCTTAAATGGCAGCTCGCAAGCTTTTAAGACCCTAGACACTATGCACCAAACTAGGATGTAGAATGTTATCTTTATTAACTGTGTTATCCCAGTTGAGATGTCTCCCAAGACTGCAATCCATAGCCTTCAAGCCCAGTAACTCAGTCCCACGAGATGTTTTGATGTTTAAGAAATTTCCATAACTGTGCCTCCTATGTGTGCTAATGAATATGTATGCCAAAAAACCAAACCAAACTCACCGCTGTGGAGTCAGATCTGATGCATAGCGACCCCTCCTTGGGTTTCTGAGGTGGTAACAATATGGAAGTATATTGCCCAACCTTCCTTCTGAAGAGTGGCTGGTGGGTTTGAACTGCCAGTGTTCTGTTTAGCAGTCAAATGCCTTAGGCAATATGCCATCAGAGCTCCTCATAATGTATATGTAGCACATATAAATGTGTATATGCAACTGCTCCCCACTATACCTATATATTCATGTGCATGTATTCCCATGCACTTTCCCATACCTATACAGTATACATATCTACCTGTGTAACTATTCACACCTTCTTGGTTGTTATTACTGTTGCTGCAGAATTGTATATGTTACAGCTATTACCACACTTATTTTTATTCTTGCATACCTCTCAGTGTCTTCATTTACCTTGGCTGCATTGTGATGACCTCCCCCATATTGTATAATGCTTTTCCCTTCACCAGGATTCATATGTGTCTACTCTACTATCTTGTGATTTCCCCACCTCATACACATCCTTGGTAACAATAAAAAAATATTGCTTTCTGTGTGTAAACTTATTCATGAATTTTTGTAAAAGTTTCATACAAATTATATAAAAATTTCATGCAATATTTTCCTTTTGTGATTGACTTATCTCACTAAGCATGATGTCCTTCAGATTCATTCATGTTATATTGTTGGAAGGAACCATTCCCTGGAGAAGGATATTGTGCTTGGTATAAAGTGGAAGGTCAATGAAGAAGGGGAAAGCCCTCAACGAGATAGATTGGGCAATCTACTTCCCTAGTGATACTGCCTCAGAAGTCCAAGGAGGGGTTGCTATGAGTTAGGTCCGACTCGACGGCACATAACAACAACAACAGTTATCTCATTTGTCTCCTGTTGTCTGTACATTTTTAGTTATGTTTGATAGTGTTCTTACACCATAAATTAAGACTCATAGCTTTATCCCTATGTTATCTTTCAGGAACTGTAAGGTGTTTGATCCATTTTGAGTTAGTTTTGTGCATGGTACGAGGTATGGATCCTGTTTCACTTTTTCTGCAAGTGGATACTCAATTCTGCTAATGCCGTTTGTTAAAGAGACAATCTCTTCCCCATTTAACGGGTTTGCGCCCCCCCCCCCTTTATTTTTCAAAGATCAGCTGTCCGTACCTGGATGGATTTACTTCTGGGTTCTCAATTCTGTTCCACTGGTCTATGTGTCTGTAGTTGCATCAGTACCAGGCTGCCTTGACTGCAGGTGTACAGTAAGTTCTGAGACAGTAATGTGTGAGACCTCTTAGTTTGTTCTTTTTCAATAATGCTTTAGCTATTTGGGGCCTCTTTCCTTTCCATATAAAGTTGGAGATTAGTTTTCCCATTTTGTTAAAGAATGTTGTCGGGATTTGGATTTGGATTGCATTATTTTATACATCACTTTGGGATGTATTGACATTTTCACTATGTGTTGTGTTTTTGTTAGATGCCATGGAGACAGCTTCGATTCACAGTGACCCGATGTACAACAGAATGAAACACTGCCTGGTCCTGCACCAGCCTCACAATCCACGCTATGCTTGAGCCCATAGTTCAGCCATTATGTCAATCCATCTCGTTGAACGTCTTCCCTTTTTTTGCTGATCCTCTACTTTATCAAGCAAGATATCCTTCTCCAGGGGCTGGCCTCCTCTGACCATATGACTGAAGTAGATGAGCTGAAGTCTGGCCATACTTGCTTCCAAGGACCATTCTGGGTGCCCTTCCTCCAGGACAGATTTGTTTGTTCTTCTGGCCGTCCATGGTATTTTCGGTATTCTTCACCAATACTATGATTCAATGGCATCAACTCTTCTTTGATCTTCCTTATTAATTGTCCTCCTTTCACATGCATATGAGACGATTGAAAATACCATAGCCTGGGTTAGGCACATCTTCATCTTCAAATTGATATCTTTGGTTCTTAACACTTTAAAAACATCTTTTGCAGCTAACTTGCCTAATGGAATATGATGTCTGATTTCCTGACTGCTGCTTCTGTGGGTGTTGATTGTGGATCCAACAAAATGAAATCCCTCACAATGTCAATCTTTTCTCCATTTATCGTGATATTGCTTATTGCTTCAGTTGTGAGGATTTTTGTTGCCTTTATGTTGAAGTGTAAACTATACTGAAGACTGTAGTCTTTGATCTTCATCAGTAAATGCTTCAACTCATTTTTTCTTTGAGCAAGCAAGAGTGTGTCATCTGCATATCAATGATTTTTAATGAGTCTTCCTCCAATCCTGATGCTTCATTCTTCTTCATATAGTCCAGCTTCTTGGATTATTTGCTCAGCATACAGATTGAATAAGTATGGTGAAGGGATACAATGCTGATGCACACCCTTCCTGACTTTAAACCATGCAGTATTCCCTTGTTCTGTTCAAATGACAGCCTTTGGGTCTATATACAGGTTCCTTTTGAGCGTAATTAAATGATCTGGAACTTCCATTCTTCACAGTGTTATCCATAATTTGTTATGATCCACACAATCAAATGCATTTGCACAGTCAATGCAATACAGGTAAAGATCTTTCTGGTATTCTTTGCTTTCAGCCAAGATCCATCTGACATCAGCAGTGATGTCCCTTATTCCATGTCCTCTACTGAATCCAGATGGAATTTCTGGAAATTTCCTGTCAACTTATTGCTGCAACCATTTTTGAATTATCTTCAGCAAAATTTTACTTGCAAGTGGTATTAACAATACTGTTCAATAATTTCTACATTCTGTTGGATCACCTTTCTTTGGAATGGGCACAAATATCAATTTCTTCTAGTCAGTTGGCCAGGTAGCTGTCTTCCAAATTTCTTGGCATAAGCAAGTGAGTACCTCCAGTGCTGTATCCATTTGTTGAAACATGTCAATGGGTATTCCGTCAATTCCAGGAGCCTTGTTTGCCAATTCCTTCAGGGCAGCTTGGACTTCTTCCTTCAGTACCACTACTTCTTGATCATTTGCTACCCTCCTGAAATAGGAAGACATCAACCAATTCTTTGTGGTGCAGTGATTTTGTGTATTCCTCCCATCTTCTTCTGATGCTTCTTGCACCATTCAATATTTTTCCCATAGAATTCTTCAACATCGCTACTCGACACTTGAATTTCTTCTTCAGTTCTTTCAGCTTGAGAAATGCTGAGCGTATTCTTCCGTATTGGTTTTCTAACTCCAGGTCTTTGGACATTTCTTGATATAATTTACTTTGTTGTCTCAAGCCATCCTTTGAAATCTGTTCAGCTCTTTTACTGTGTCATTTCTTCCATTTGCTTTAGTCATTCTCCATTCAAGAGCAATTTTCAGAGTCTCTTCTGACATCCATTTTGGTTTTTCTTCATTTCCTATCTTTTTAATGACTGTTTCTTTCTTCATGTATGATGTTCTTGATGTAATCCCACAACTTGTTTGGTCTTTTGTCATTAGGGTTCAATGCTTCAAATCTATTCCT
>NW_006921601.1:12171973-12252294 GCF_000298275.1 Orycteropus afer afer | reverse complement strand
ATTATTATTTATTGTGATTTGGGTGAAGATTTACAGAGCAAATTCACTTTCCATACAGCAGTTCACATATACTTTGTCTCATGTCATTGACCACAGTTCATAAGGTAATATTTTGCCTCTCATAGACTTGTTTTAATTTTCTTCAGCTTCAATTTGAACTTTCATATGAGTGATTGATGGTCTGTTCCACAATAAGCTCCTGGTCTTGTTTTGACTGATGACACTGAGTGTCTCCATTGCCTCTTTCCATAGATGTAGTTGATTTGATTTTTGTGTATCCATTTGGCACAATCCCTATGAATAGTTACCATTTATATTGTTGAAAAAAAGTATTTGCAATGAACAAGTTGTTGGTCTTGCAACATTCTGTCATGTAATGTCTGGCATCATTTCTATCACCAAGGCCATATTTTACAACTACTGATGATTCTTCTTTATTTCCAGCTTTTGCATTCCAATCACCAGTAATAAGCAATACATCTTGATTGCATGTTTGGTCAATTCCAGACTGCAGAATTTGGTAATACTCTTCATTTTTCTTCATCTTTGGCTTTAGTGGTTGGTGTATAAATTTGAATAATAGTCATATTAGCTGGTCTTGTAGGCATATGGATATTATCCTATCACTGACAGTATTGCACTTTAGGATAGATATTGAAATGTTCTTTTTTAACGATGAATGCCTTGCTGTTCCTCTTTGATGCTTTTCCTTAATTTTATTCATGTAGTCAGCTATGTTGATTGATTTTCTTATGTTGAACCACCCTTGCATTTCTGGTATGAATCTTACCTAATCATGACTTGTTATTTTTTTCATATGCTGTTGTATTCTGTTGGCTAAATTTTTTTTTTTTTTTTTTTTTTTTGAGAATTTGGCATTTATGGTCATGAGGGATATTGGTCTGCAATTTTCTTTTTTTCCTGGCATTTTTGTCCGGCTTTGGAATCAATATTATGCTGAGTTTGTAGAATGGATTAGGGAATATTCCACACACACACCTTTTATTTATTTTTTCTATGTTCTGTAATACTTTGAGTAGAGTTACTATCAACTCTTCTCTAAGTGGTAGACCTTTCCAGTGAAGTCATCTGCCAGGACTTTTTGTCTTGTTGGCAGTTTTTTTTTTTTTTTTTAAATGACATCTTCAATTTCTTCTGCTGTTATGGGCATAGGTTTTCTACTTCTGTTTGTGTTAGTTTAGGTAGCTAGTGGATTTCTAGAAATCTGTCCATTTTTTCTAGGTTTTCAAATTTGTACAAATTTTTCATAGTATTCTGTAATAATCCTTTCTATCTCAGTTAGTTCCATTGTAATGGTGACCATTTCATTTCTTATTTTGCTTATTTGTGTCTTTTTTCCCCCCCTTTATCAATCTGGCCAGTAGTTTTTCAATTTTATTGATCCTTTCAAAGAAACGGCTTCTAGTTTTGTTGAATCTTTCTACTGTTTTTCTATTTTCTATTTCATCTATTTCTGCTCTAATCTTTATTATTTCTTTTCTTCTGGTGACTGTGGACTTATTTTGTTCACTTATTTCAGCTATCTTATCCTGGTTTTTTTTCCCATATGATTTGTTATTATCTGCTGTCTCTAAAGCTAAAGGTGTTATTTTATATATTGATTGACTGATTGACTGTATGTTTGTTTATCTTGCTCTGATTTTTTGTTTTGTTTGAAAAATCAGGTCTGCCCTGAGACTAGTGGTTGTAGCTCTGACTGGACCAGATCTAAGTTTCGTTCAATGCTACAATCTGCTCCATATTCTTTTTCCCTGACATAGCAGATGGAGCAGATTCCCCTGGGGGAAGACATTGTACATAGACGGAAAGTTCATTGTATTGGACCGATGATGCCAGGGTACCCGGTTGCTAAAAATGGGTCCTCACAGGAATAGACACTTACTCTGGACCAGGCTTTGCATATCCTGTTACAGATGCAAATGCCCCAAACACCATTAAGGGATTGGAACAAAAGATACTGTACCAATTTGGGCCACCAAGTTATATTTCATCAGACCAAGGAACACATTTTAGAGCCCACTGAGTGCAGCAATGGGCCAAGAAACATCACATTAAATGGACATACTATGTTGCATACCATCCTCAAAGTAAGGGTTTGATAGAGAATTGGAATGGCCAACTGGAACATTTGGTATTTGAAACAGGGAGAGATAAAGGCATGAGGGGCTGGCTCACATGCCTTCCTGAATTTGTACTCATACTCAGCATGAGGGGGGCAAAGGGAGGATCAACACTGGACAGATTCCTATGTTTCTCTGGGGGATCTGGGGAAGAGGGGGAGGGGAAGGATGCTGGTGCCACTGCACAATTCTTCTCCATATCACCTAAAATTGTTTTCTCCTGATGGATGCTGTGATTGCACAATCAGGGATGCAGCTGCAGGTGCCAGAACAGGGGTGATCCCTAAGCAAGAGACTGTAGCAATACCGCTGGCCCTGTAAGCCAGGATTCCCAAGGGCCTGATCATATGGATCATACATTCTCCCCATCTGGAAAAATTGGGGTTGACACTAAATATTGCCATATTGCCTAGTGGTCAAGATAGCCCACTAATGTTGTACCTATGTAACCCTACCCAATACAAATGGGAGTGGACTGAGAGAGATGCACTCGCTAGCTGGTCTTGAGCAATCTGGACTGCCACAGCAGCTGAACTTAATGTCCCTTCCCAGGGTGTTGGATAAAAATAGATGACAAATGGAAAGAAGGAGAAATAATAGCTTAAGGTAAAGCAATGAATAAATGCCTTATGCAGCAGGGGATATCTAACAGTCTGCTGATACCCCAAGAGAGACTCAGAGCAAGGGAGTATTATTTTCTCAGTTAAATTTTATCAGAGCCCAGGAAGAGTGAAGATGAGATAAACTTTTGGAGAACCCAACCAGATCAGATGGCCACTTGCAGTAGACCTGTATGGCTGGCATCCGAGTAACCTCCCCTTTAGGACTCTTTGCTCTGCTGAAGACTAATTGCTAATGACTGTTTAGACTGGTAAAATGTTTCAGAGGGGGAAGTTAAACCTTCAATTATGACAGGGCTAATGGCTAGGAGAGATAGGGGGTGGCCTATAGTGTAGTGAATAATTTAATATGGCCCTTCTAGCCATAGACCTCCACTTTGTGACATACTGTAAATCCTTGTGAGGAAAGCATAATATAAAATTGTTTGTACAATAAGACTGCAACTATGTGAATACATGAATGCATGTGCTCTGGACCTGTAAAGTTGTTCATAAAAATAAAAACAGTTGTTAGAGTGTTGGGAAACATGAACAGAATTGTTAGAGTGCTGCTATGCGGGGGGGTGAAGGGATATAAACTGAAATGACATCAAGAAATTAGGCGGTTAAAAATAGATGGGGAAAAATAGCAAGTGATGGGGACTATAGTGAATTGAAGAGTCAGGCTCAGCTTAAAAACAATAAATAAAAAATTGAAAACACAAAGCACTTCTGTTTTGTGGAGCCCCTTTGATTAAGTGTGAGACAAGAGCCACATTCCTCTTAATCTGACCTCCCTGGAGGCCTCAGCCTTAGGTAAGGGGTCCTAGGAAACCTTGAAGCCCCATGGAACAGTTTGAAAGCCACAGGCAACAGGAAGCCATGCAAGGATTCTAAGTGAAGAAGTAACTCAAATTAGTAGGGTCAAATTATGCCATTTCAAAGACTATCATTGTTTACGCTTTCAGTTTGTGACCTTGCACAATATTTCTTGCAATGTTGCTGTAATAGTTATTTTACAAAAATGAAACTCAGATCCAAAACAGAATTAGTTAAGAGATGTTATCCTCTTGGTTAGTATAGAGCTACTTGAGTTAGTTATGAGACTGTGGCTCTGTGTCTTTGAATGCCTTCTGAATAAAGCCATTTGGGAGAATGCCAAGTTGCTATCTAGCAGTGAATTAAACAGCCACACACCTATCCATCAAATATTTATTGAGTGCCACATGCCAGACCCTGGAGGAAGATAGAGGAAGGAAGAGAAAGAAGACATGGACTCTATCTTCTATGCATGTGCAGTCTGGTCCAAGATTCAGACACATGCTAATATCATGTGAACTGACACAAGCACATAATGCTATGGGAATATGGTGAATTCTTACTAAAGCAGGAAGAGGGGTACTCAAAAACAACTTTGGAGCCAAATGTTGAAATAGGAATACAGATATACCTGGCAGAGAAGAGGGAACAAAGAGGGAACAGGCAGAGGGAACAGCACAGAGACCTGAAAAAGTAAGAGGAAGGGAAGTCGTTAGTCATGCTGGATTATAGGGATGCTCCGGTGGATGTTTAGGAGGTAGACAGGGTAAAGAACGTGGAGGATCTTTTCTGTGTTTTACCCTGTAGGTCAGTCCTTTTCAAATGCTGTTAATTTAACTCTCAACACTCTTTGCTGAGCCTATATGACTACGAGACCAGAAGAACTAGATGGTGCCCAGCTACTGCTGTCAGCCACTTGGAGGGGGATCTACGTAGGAGATCCTGGATAGAGAGGTAGAACAACGTGGAACAAAACTCAAAATCATTTGGGGGAAAAAAAAGGTGGGGATCAGGTTTGCTGGTCTGATAGAGCCTGGTGGAACCACTGAGACTATGGCCCCTAGCTGCCCTTCAGGTCTGGAATTGAACCCACACCTGTGACTTCCAGCCAAACAAAAGACAGGCATATGAGTTGAACATTTACCTCAGGTAGATATATCCTTGGAGAGAACAATCATGGGAGAAAGAAGGGCTGTTTATGCACAGAGAGACAGCTGAGGGGGCAAAGGTGCATGGAGGGATGGACACAGGGAAGAGGTAACTATCGTGAGGAAGTGGGAGGGGAGCTGTTGCATTGCGGTAAATTGTGGTCAATGTCATGAGACAAAGTGTATGTGAATTGCTGTATGGAAAGTGAATTTTCTCTGTAAACTTTCACTCAAATCACAATTAGAAACAAAACCAAAAACAAAAAAAACTTTTTTTGCTGAAAATCTTACTTAGAAGCCCAACTTGTAGAGCAGATGAGAGGAGAACATCTCTGAACGGAGCAGAGGGGACAGGGCTGAGAGCCACACCATTTTCCCTCAAACTTCTATGGATGCTTTAGCTTCAGGCCCCACGCAGCAGTTTGAAAGCCACAGCTGTAGACTAAAGGATTTTAGACAGAGACGTGACTCAATCAGATTTGCAGGGGTCAAACTATTTGGAATTTAGAAAACTGCTGTTGTATCAAGGATAGGCTCTTGGCAGCAATAGCAACATACTCTCGGTTTCTGATTTCATTTCACTGTATCTGAGCTGCTAAGCATTATGGGTTTTGGACTTACTTGTTCTCATTGCTGGAATGATTGTTCAGATTTTTTCAAAGTCAAGAGGAAAAGTCCTCTACACTAATGTCTCCCCCGATACCGGTGAGCCAACACTAATGTGTTGATCGACATTGTGCCCTCAATCCTTTCTTGCAACTCAGTGCATAAAAATCTCTGGGCTGACACAGTGTACCCTGTGTGTATTGATTCATAGATGCAGCAAGGGACCTGTATGTCATCTTCTCCTCCCACCCCTTCTGGGGCTTAAATCTCTTCCGCCAGCCAGTGGGTACCACTCAAATTACCTGGATACATGCTGTCCAGGAGCAAGCAGACACTTAAGAGTTTACAAATTTATTTTCTTTAAAAGCTCAAATTATCCATCTGCCACCTCCACTGCTCTGGGTGACTGTGTGTGATTGGGCGTCTGGTGTAATGCTCTTTTGGAACGGACATCTTGATGTACGATAATCATCTCTTAAGGACATTTATATTGCACATCTCTCTTTCAAAGGATAAAATATGAAGATGTCTTTCAATAAAGCAGGTGCCGCTTCTTCTTGCCAAATCCTGCCTTGAGTATTAAAAGCAGCCCACCTAACAACAAGACTCAGTAAGTGTCAGCAGCTACGTCTGTGTGTGGGACTAATAGAGCCAAAGAAAATATCTTGCTAGAGAGGTGATTAGGTGATATTAAATGTCAAGCTCTCAATGAATTACCCTCAGCGGTTTCATAAAATAGAAACATGGCCTTGTTTCTATTGCTGCTGTGTCAAACAGAAACATTTTTGTCTGCTCCTTTGCAGAGAAACGTTAACCATCGGCTTTTGATTTTGCAGTGCATTCTAAGGAGGAATTCTAAGAGTGATGGACCTCCTAAATCAGGAGCTCTTGAGCTCTGGTGGGGTGGTTGAGGAGATCTTCTGGTCCTTCAGAGCTACCTCTGGTTTGTTTCCTGCAGTCTGACATTTATCTTTTTGGCACGGTGAAGGGGAGATCGAGCTTGATTACAGGCAGACACTATTAGCACAAACAGAGGAGAGATTAACAGCACCACAGCTCCCAGATGAATCTGTAAAGGGCAGTGCCAACACCTCTGCTTGACTCTGCCTGGTATAATCAGTGGTAGATAGGGGCCCATGGTGAGAAGGCCTTGAAACGTGGATTAAAGAAGAGATTACCCTCTGAGAGTTGAATGAGTAAAATAATCGATGACATTAATCACCTGCAGAAACCACAGTAAAAGACAGGATGTTCCTCTAAGGGTTAAGCACAAAGTACAGGGTCTGGCATGATTCAAAGTGCGAGAGACCGAAGGCTAATCGTTGAGTTTCTGCTCAAAGAGAAGAACAGGTTAGCCGAGGAGGAAGGGCTGAATAAACTTGGAAAACACAGTCCTAGAGGAAGACTTTTGTGGCATGTGACTGGGTTGGCAGAAGGACTGGCTCTGGGATGGGGGATGAAACCCCCTCCCCTCCAGTAGAGGGTGTCCTCCTCTCCTCTGGAGTTCCTGTGTGGTGCTAAGGGTTAATGCATTTGGAGGTTTGAGTCCAGCCAGAGATACCCCAGAAGAAAGGCCTGGTGATCTGCTTCTGACAAGAACCCCACGGAGCACAGCTCCACTGTGACACACACAGGTAGGCCATGAGTTGGAATCCACTAGATGGCAACAGGTTTTCTCTCCTCTCTTCCCTACTCTCTCTCTTCCTTTCTTCTTTATTTTTATTCAGCACATAGTCCCTAAGCACTACTCTGGGCCACACAGTATTCTAGGCAGGGAGGGAGGATGCAATGAGCAAAACAGAAAGATTCTGGTGTCCTTGGGAGTTGCATGACACTCAAACCTAAACAAAGATACAAGAAACTTTCAGAAAACAAAAAGTACTAAGAAAAGAATATAGAGGATGACTTGGAGGAGGGAGGGAAGGCCTTTCTACGGGGAGCATACAGCTTGTCAAGTCTCCCCCTGGCCTGGGTGATAGAGCCCTGCAGAGCTACTCCTTCCCTTTGCTGAGATCCATGCTGATGGCAGGGTCTACTGTGCAGGTTCCTAGATCTTGATTCTGGGAGGCTTCAAAGGGCAAATAGGAGTGTTCTGTTCACTGGCAAAGGGCTTCCTCATTGTAAATGGAAAGTCAGCACCGACTGTAGACAGCAGTCTTCAGTGAAGCTGGGTAGCATAATTCAAGAAAGGATTGGCTTGACACACAATGAGCTTTCAATAAATGTCAGCATTCAGTTATTTTTGTTGTTGGTATTGTGGGATCCCTCTGACACACCGAGGAACGTCTCCTCAGCTACTGACTTTTGCAATGGGGGTGGTGTCTTTGACGCATGCTTGGTTCTCAAAGTGTTCAATTAGAACTCTCAATTTAGGATATTAATCCATATTAGAATCTAATCTTGCCAGAAAATCATATTAAAGGGAATTTCATTCCATTTTCAACTATGATATCTTTTCAAAGAAGTCAATATAATGAATAATTTATTCATTTTGTAGGTGAAGTAATAATCTTGTAGCTTAATTATAAGAAAATAAGCTATACAGATTAGGAAAAGACGGTTTCCTCCACCATCTCATTATCTCACTAAGTTCACAGTGAATTTTTATTTCTCTTTTATTAAGATCTGTCACTTTGTAGTCAACTATTGTCTTAGCTATCTAGTGCTGCTATAACAGAAATACCACAAATGGGTGGCTTAAACACACACATTTATTGTCTCCCAGTTTGGGAGGCTAGAAGTCAACTTCAGAGTGCTGACTCTAGGGGCAAGCTTTCTCTCTCTGTTGGCTCTGTAGGAAGTTCCTTGTCTCTTCTGAGATCTCCTGGGAGCTCTTCACATGGCTGGGCATCTCTCCCCTGTCTTTGCTCTCGCAGCTTCCTTGTTTAATCTCTTTTATATCTCAAAAGAGATAGACTCAAAACACATCCTACATGAATCCTGTCTTATTAATATAACAAGACAACTCATTCTCAAATGGGATTATAACCACAGGCATAGAGATTAGGATTTACAACACATATTTTTTGGGGACACAATTCAATCCATAACTCCTACTAATGAAACTATAGCCTAAGCTTGGATAGTACTTTTAGTTTATATGGAGGTTTTGTCGTTTACTGAGCACTTATGCTCAGTATTTAAAGGACTCTAGTGGCGCAATGTATAAGGCATTTGGCTGCTAACCAGAAGGTCGGTGGTTCAAATCCACCAGGAAGATGAGGCAATCTACTTCTGTAAAAATTTATAGCCTTGGAAACCCAATGGGGTTCACTATGAAGTTGGAATAGACTTGATGGCAGTGGGTTTTTATGTGTATTTAAAGGAGTTCTGGTGGTGCAGTGGATAAGGCAGTTGGTTGCTAACCAAAATGTCAGTGGTTCAAAAACCACCAGCCACTCCTTGGGAAAAAGATGAAGCAGTCTGCTTCTGTAAAGTTTTGTAGCCTTGGAAATCCTATGAAGCATTTTTACTCTTCTTATAGGGTTGCTAGGAGTCATGACTTGATGGTAGTGAGCTTTTTTTTTTTTTTTTTTTTTAATACAGATGATGGAATTTAGGCTCAGAGAGGGTAGGCAACACTAAAGAATAACATAGAATGCAAAACACTGCATAATATGGATGAACTTGGAGGACATTATGCTGAGTGAAATAAGTCAATCACAGAAGGACAAATATTGTATTAAATCATCATTGTAAAAAGTCAAGGAAAAGTTTATATATGGAAGGAAACTTTCTTTGTTGGTTACCAATGGTGGGAAAGGAGGGGAGGGAACACTGGAAAAATTTAAAATAATAATAAGTTTCTGGAACTAATAGAAGGGTTCAGCAAAATGACAGGGTACAAAATCAACATATGAAAATCTGTCGGATCCCTCTACACTAAGAAGGAAAACTACAGAAAGGAAATAAAGAGAATAATACTATTTACAATAGCCCCAAATGGATGAAATACCTAGGAATTAAACTAAGCAGGCATCCTGTAAACATCCATTAAATAATTGGAACATGGAATACATGAAGTATGAATCTAAGAAAATTGGAAGTTTTAAAAAACGAAACAGAAAGCACAAAGATCAATATCCTAGGCATTAGTGAGCTAAAATGGACTGGTTTGGGCCATTTTGAATCAGACTATCATATGGTCTACTGTGGTAGTTAAGGTTATGTGTCAACTTTGCTGGGCCTGGTTTTGAGTGGCTGGGCAGCTGCTGATAGTTATTCCCCATGATGAGATTGGCAATCAAATCCATGGTGGAATCTGCCATGAGCAGCTGAGTAGTTGCTTTAGGGATATGGTCTACTTCTCATATATGAGGAGAAGTTTTGGGAATGGTCTCTAGCTTTCTGGTGTGCTTGAACCCTGCATGTAGCCACGTCGTTATTCAGCAGTTTGCCATGTTGTCCACTGATCTTGGGACTGTTAATAGGACTTGAATCAATGGCCTGCCATGTGGTTTGGTAATATCAGAACTGTGCCATTTTATTTGTTGACCTTGGGCTTGTTAGCCTCAGCAGCAAGCAGCTGCCTGAGTGAAGAGATGCTTCTAGCTTCAGTGGGCCAGGAGCAAGAAGCAGAGCTGAAGTCCAAGGTCAAGACACTTTCTCCCAGCCCCTAGAGCCTGATACTTTGAACTTGGACTTCTAGCCTCCCAAACTGTAAGAGAATAATCTGTTTGTTAAGACCATCCCATTTGTTGTATATTCCTGTCAGAGTGGTACTAGGTAACCAAAATATCTACTATACTGGGAATGACAAATTAAAGAGGAATGGTGTCATATTTATTGTCAAAAAGAATGTTTCAAGATCTATTCTGAAGTACCTCTGATAGAGACTAGTGGAACCCCTAAGACTATGGGCCCTAGCAGCCCTTCAGGGCTGGAATTGAACCCACTTCTGTGGCTTCCAGCCAAACAAAAGACAGGCATATGAACTGAACATTGACATTAGGCAGATACACTCCTTGAAGAAATCAATTTTGGGAGAATAGAACAGCTGTGTATGCACAGGGAGACAGCTCACGGGGGCAGGAGTGCATGAGAGGGAAGGACACAAGGAAGAGGTATCTACAGGAAGGAAGTGGGAGGGGAGCTGTTGCATTGTGGGAAATTGCAGTCAATGTCATCAGACAAAGTGTATGTGAGCTTCTGTATGGAAAATGAATTTGTTCTGTAAACTTTCACCCAAATTACAATAAAAATTTAAAAAAAAGATCTATCCTAAAGTACCATGTTCTCAGTGGAATAATATCCCTACACCTATAAGGAAGACCAGTTAATACCACTATTATTCAAATTTATGCACCAACTACTAAAGCCAAAGATGACAAATTTGAAGACTTTTACCAACTTCTGCAGCTGAAATTGACCAAACATGCAATCAAGGTGTATTGATTATTACTGCTAATTGGAATGGAAAAGTTAGAAACAAAGAAGAATCATAGGTAGTTGGAAAATGTGGCCTTGGTGATAGAAATGACACTGGAGATCATATGATAGAATTCTGCAGGACCAATGACTTGTTCATTGCAAGTACCTTTTTTCAACAACATAAATGGCAGCAATACATGTGGACCTTACCAGATAGAATACACAGGAATCAGATCAATTACATCTGTGGAAAGTGGCGATGGAGAAGCTCAATATCATCAGTCAAAACAAAGCCAGGAACTGACTACGGAACAGACCATCAATTGCTCATATGCAAGTTCAAGTTAAAGCTGAAAAAAATTAAAACAAGTCCACAAGAGCCAAAATATGACCTTGATTATATCTCACATGAATTAAGAGGCCATCTGAAGAAATAGATTTAATGTATTGAACACCTATAATCAAAGACCAGATGAATTATGGGATAACATCAAGAAAATCATACATGAAGAAAGCAAATGGTCATTAAAAAGACAGGAAAGGAAGAAAAGACCAAAGCAGATGTCAGAAGAGACTCTGAAGCTTGCTCTTGAACAGGGAGTACCTAAAGCTAATGGAAGACATGATGAAATAAAAGAGCTGAACAGAAGACTTCAAAGGGCACCTTGAGAAGACAAAGTAAATTATTATAATGAAATGTGCAAAGATCTGGAGTTAGAAAACTAAAAGGGAAGAACACACTCAGCATTTTTCAAGTTGAAAGAACTGAAGAAAAAAAATTCAAGTCTCAAGTTTCAATTTGAAGGATTCTATGTCTAAAATATTGAATGATGCAAGAAACATCAAGAAGATGGGAAGGAATACACAGAGTCACTGTATCAAAAAGAGTTGGTCATTGTCCAACTGTTTCAGGAGGTAGCATATGATCAAGGAAGAGGAAAGAAGTCCAAGCTGCCCTGAAGGAACTGACAAAAAACAAGGCTCCAAAACTTTATAGAATACCCACTGAGATGTTTCAACAAAGGGATGCAGCGCTGGAGGTGCTTAATCATTTATGCCAAGAAATTTGGAAAATAGCTACCTAGCCAATTGACTGGAAGAGATCAATATTTGTGTCCATTCCAAAGAAAGGTGACCCCACAGAGTGTGTAAACTATTGAACAATACCATATGTAAGTAGAATTTTGCTGAAGATAAGTAAAAAAAAAAAAAAAAAATCAGTTGCAGCAGTATATTGACAGTGAACTTCCAGAGACTCAAGCTGGTTTCAGAAGGGGATGTGCAATGAGGGATATCATTGCTGATGTCAGACAGATCTGGGCTGAAAGCAATACAGAAAGATGCTTACCTGTATTATATTGACTATGCAAAAACATTTAATTGTGTGGATCATAACAAATTATGGATAATATTGTGAACAATGAGAACTCCAGAACACTTAATTGTGCTCATAAGGAACCTGTACATAGACCAAGAGGCTGTCATTTGAACAGAACAAGGGGATACTGCATGGTTTAAAGTCAGGAAGAGTGTGCACTAGCATTGTATCCTTTTACCATACTTACTCAATCTGTATGCTGAGCATATCATCTAAGAAGCTGGACTATATGAAGGAGAATGCAGCCTCAGGATTGGAGGAAGACTCATTAACAACCTGCAATATGCAGATGACAAAACCTTGCTTGCTGAAAGTGAAGATGACTTGGAGCCCTTATTGATGAAGATCAAAGACTACACCCTTCAATATGGATTATGACTCATTACATAAAGAAAACAAAAATTCTCACAACTGGACCAGTAAGCAACATCATGATAAATGATGAAAACACTGATGCTGTCAGGGATTTCCCTTTACTTGGATCCACAATCAACACCCATGGAAGCAGCAGTCAAGAAATCAGACATCATATTGCACTAGGAAAATGTAATGCAAAAGACTTCTTTAAAATGTTAAGGAGCAAAGATGTCATTCTGAAGACTAAAGTGCACCTAACCCAAGCCATGGTATTTTCAATCATCTCATATGCATGTGAAAGGTGGACAATGATTAAGGAAGAGAGAAGAGTTGATGCCTTTGAATTGTGGTGTTGGCGAAGAATACTGAAAATACCATGGACTGCCAGAAAAACGAACAAATCTGTCCTAGAAGAAGTGAAGCCAGAATGCTCCTTGGAAGCAAGAATGGCCAGACTTCATCTCACCTACTTTGGTCATGTTGTCAGAAGGGACCAATCCCTGGAGAAGGATATCATGCATGTAAAGTAGAGGGTCAGTGAAAAAGGGGAAGACCCTCAATGAGATGGACTGACACAGTGGCTGTGGGTTCAAGTATAGCAAGGACTGTGAGGATAGCACAGGACTGGGCAGGGTTTTGTTCTGTTGTACATGGTTCACTATGAATCGGAGCTGACTCAAAGGCACTTAACAACAACTACAACATCCCTTAATAGTCAACTGCTGTGAGAGTGAAGGAGAAAAAGTGGTCTGAAATGACTACCAGGTGTCTGTACTAAACACTGGCTGGAAGGTGGTGCTGTTATCAAGGCAATTTTTGTATAAAGCACTGTAACTCTAAAGATATTTGAGGAATGGAGTTATTCTACTCCCTTGTAAAGAATATTAAAAGCTAACACCTGTACATCTCTTTACATATGTTCAAGTGAACCAAATATTTTATACTGGAAAATCAATATTGTTGATGCCAGTAAGATGCTAGACTAAGCATGGGGATAGGAATAAAACTCACATAGGTGCTGAGACCTATTAAGTTAGATTTTGGTCATTTTTTGGAGATCAATTTATTGCCTTACTCGAGTCAGTTTTTAAAATATGAACAGACTGGAAGCATCTTTTCTTCCCTAGGTTTCAGCTTTAAAAAAAGAAGTAAAAAGCAAAGGTAGCAAATTACTAAATGAACAATTTCTTTTCAAAATACTCTTTGTTGATGCAAAGTTATATAAAATAGCTTTATAAAAGGAATACCTTTAAATGGAGAGTTGAGAACCCTCCATCAGGCAGAAGCTGTGAGAGATGCTGAGTCCAGGGCTCATGAGCCTGAATGCAATGGTTGTGTAGTGGGGCCACATCCAGAAGCATCAGAGACACTGTTCTCTTTCTTTTCCCTCAGTTTTATTTATTTCACTGTTGTTGTTGAGAACATACACAGCAAAACACACACCACTTCAATTGTTTCCACATGTTCTATTCGTGACATTGATTACCTCATTTGAGTTGTGCAACCATTCTTACCCTCCTTTTATAAGTTGTTCCTCTCACATTAACATAAACTTACTGTCTCCTAAGGTTCCTTTCTTTCAAGCGGCTGTTGACAATTGGATCCCATATAGATAGTTCTTAAAAGAGCATAATGTTCAAAGCTGACAAGTTTTACCAGTTAAATTAAATTATTGTTTGGTTAAGATGATTTCAGGGGATATTTTTGGTTTAAGGTTTAAAGATTATCTCAGGGCAACAGTTTCAGGGGTTCATCTATCCTCCATGGCTCCAGAAAATCTAGAGTCTATGAAAAATTAAAATTCTATTCTGCATTTCCCCCCATTTTGATCAGGATTCTTCTCTGGAATCTTTGATCAAAATGTTCAGTAATGGTAGCCAGGCACCATCCACTTCTCATCTCATGGCAGAGGCGGCAGTTGTTCAGGGAGGTAATTAGCCACACATTCCATATTCTCCTCCTATCCCTGACTCTCCTTCTGTTGCTACAGGGGCATAGAGACCAATTGTTGTATCTTGGGTGACCACTTGTAAGCTTTTATGATCCCAGGCACTACACAATGAACTAGGAGGTAGAACAGAAGCTTAAAACATGTTATTAGACCAATTAACTGGGATGTCCCATGAAACCATGACCCTAAACCTCCAAAAGATGAAACCAAATTCCCTGAGGTATTTGGGAGACACCATTCTTACACATAGCAATGTACACGAGGACCTGATTAATTGCGATTTAGATCTCAACCCAACAAACATTTATAGAGCACCTATTGTATCAGAGGGTCCCCGGGTGGTGCAAATGGTTAAAATGTTAAGCTGCTAACAAAAAAGTTGGCGTTTTGAGTCTACCCAATAGTGCCTCAGAAGAAAGGCCTGGCAATCTACTTTTGAAAAATAAGTCATTGAAAACCCTATGGAAACAACCAGAAAAAAAGGGGGGCGGGCTACAAATGGTGATACTAGTTAGACGTAACAATCACCCCACAGGAGTAGTTCTCTTGATTTGAAAACTTAGGGTCAGTCAGGGTCTCATGAACAATCCAGTAAACTGGCATAATATCATTCTTAAAGGTTATGTTCTCCCTCTGAGTATGGTGAGTAGTGTCCAGGGTCTTAAAAACTTATGAGCAACCATCTAAGACACACTATTGGTTTCTATTTGTCTAGGACAAAAGAGAAAGAAGGAACCCAAGAATTAGAAAAGAAACCAGATTGCAAGACTAATTATCTCCATGACCCACTGTCTCCTCTACTTTAAGACCAGAAGAATAGGATGGTGCCCAGCTATCACTACCCAGCATTCTGGTCAGGGACAGTAGATGCATCCTGATGGAAAGGAAGAAAAATGTGGAACAGATATTCAAATTTTTAGAGAATCCACACTTCTTGGACCTATGGAGGTTGGAGGAGTCCCTGAGACTATGGTCCTGAGTTACTTTTCAAACCTCAAATTGAAAGTATTCCCTAAAGTCCCTTTTAAACTAAGTAACAGTGTAGCTAAAAAAGCAAAGGATTTCACCCTTGAGTATTACATTCTTTTAAAACAATTACCTATTTAAGACCATATGAACAACAGCTATTTATTTTATTTTGTTTTTTTTTTATTGTGATTTGGGTGAAAGTTTACAGAGCAAATTCACTTTCCATAAAGCAGTTCACACACACATTGTCTCATGACATTGACTACAATTTACCCCAATGCAACAGCTCCCCTTCCATTTCCTCCTGATAGTTACCTCTTCCCTGTGTCCATCCCTCCATGCACTCCTGCCCCCTGAGCTGTCTCCCTGTGCATACACAGCCCTTCTTTCTCCCATGATTGGACAACAGCTATTTTAAAGTATAGAAAAGAAGGTTGGAAAGCAGGGTATTTACGTCAACAGGAGTGATACAACTAGAACAGAAATAATGAGATTGTTGACACAATGTGAAGAATGTAACTGATGTCACTGATCATTATGTCTAGAAACTATTGAATGCAAGCAGATTTTGCTGTGTATATTTGCAGCAAAAATAAAATAGAATACTAATAAAGAAAACAACAACAAAAACCAAATGTATGGCACATAGGTCTACTCTGATGCACATGTTGTCACCCTGAGTTGGAATCCACTGTGTGGAACTGATTTTTACTGCTGTTGTATCAGGTCTATCAGTTTTCATATATGTCATCTTCTAAAATTCGCTAACAAGCAAATCTGTTAACATTTATAAGTTTATAAAGGCTTAGTACTAAAATGAAACCCATTGCCGTTAAGTTGGTTCTGACTCATAGAGACCCTCTAGGGCAGAGGAGAAGTGCCCCACAGCATTTCCAAGGCTATAAATCTTTACGGAAGCAGACTGCCACATCTTTCTCCTGCGGAGCTCTGGCTGGTGGGTTCAAACTGCTCACCTTTCAATCAGCAGCTGAGTGCTTTAACCACTGTGAGTGGAGTAAACATGCATGCATGTAAACACCCAGATGAGCACCCACTCTCTGTTCAAGCTAGAGATCTGAGGCAAAGAGGTTTTCAAGCCCAAATACCTGCATTTGAATGTTCCTTCCTTCCATCTAGCATCAAACTAAACTCACTGCCATCTTGTGGATTCTGCCTAGTGCTTTTCAAAATTGAGTGTGCATAGGAAGTACTGACAAGGTCATTCCCATAAAACCACACTTTCTGTTCTTAACAGGCGCTTAGGAGGAGTCAGCTGTAGGAATCCAGGTGAGGGGAGGGAACCCAAGCCATGCCCCACAAGTAGCAAAGTAGGACTGAAAGGGGGAAAGCACAGAAAAAGGCGAGGGGACTTTAAGGACAATTATGACTATGTGTGATTTTCCCGTTATGCACTGATTTTAGAGCCCAACTTGCACCCAAGATGAGACATGGTATAATCATCCTAGTCATCACGTGGTAACTAGAGAGTTAATTAAACAATTAATTACTCCATCTCTCTTTTTAAGAAGAATTGGTAGGCTAGGAGTCTTATAATGCTAAATTGCTTCTAACAATGGACATTGAAACACAACGACAAACTAAAATCTAATCTAAAGAAGCAGAGAAATAAACGTAGCCCGACCAGGAACCTAAAGAAGCTTATGTTGTAGGGCCCTCCTGACACAGGCCTCATCTGAAGCCTTGTGCTTAATTTGCATATATTACTTTGTATTCTTTCTTTCTTAAAGGGATACTGCCCATTTCCAAACTGAATAAGCTTTAAGCCCAAAGGATTCTAGATCTGTTCGTGCATGTAGCAGCGGTCACTAGTTGCAACTCAACTCTGACTTATTGTAACCCTATATGTGTCAGAGCAGAACTGAAATCCAGAGTTTTCAGTGGCTGATTTTTTAGAGGGAGATCACCAGGGCTTTCTTCCGAGGCATGTCTGGTTGGACTTGAACCTCTAACTTTGCAGTTAGCAGCTAAGAATATCAACCATTTGCAATCCCAGGGAGTCCATAGCCACTACTATTGAGCCCTAAATTTAGTCCTATGCTTCTAGGGCAAAATGGGACCTATGACAATTTTCTACATGCAGTGAGATTGTGGTGATTATGTTTATGTGTCAACTTGGCTGGACCTGGTTGAGTGGCTGGGCATCTGGTGGTAATTATTCCCCATGATGAGACTGGCAATCAACTCCATGATGGGATCTACCACAAGCAGCTGAGTAGCGGCCTTAGGGAATGTGGTCTGCTTCTGGTATGTAAGCAGAAGCCTTGGGGAATGGTCTCTAGCTTATGGCACACTTGGACCTTAAATATAGCTGAGTCGTTGTTCAGTAGCCTGCCATGCTCTGCCGAACTTGGGACTTAATGGACTTGAATTAATGGCCTGCCGTGTGGTTTGGTAACATCAGGACTGTGCCATTTTATTTGTTGACCTTGGGCTTGTTAGCCTCAGCAGCCAGTAGCTGCCTGATTAAAGAGATGCCTCTAGCTTCAGTGGGCCGGGAGTAAAAGGCAGAGCTGAAGCCCAAGGTTGAGGGGCTTTCACCCAGCCCTAGAGCCTGGTACTTTGAACTTGGACTTCTATTCTCCTGAACTGTAAGAGAATAAACTCCTATTTGTTAAGGCCATCCCATTTGTGGTATATTCCTGTCAGAGTGGCACTAGGTAACCACAACAGTGATGTTAGGAGATAAATCAGAATGTCTGCAATACCAAACAGTGCTAACTGCCGACCTGGTTTACAGAGCCTGAGCGGATAGAAAGAGAAAATTAGGCATCAATGTTAGGAAATAATACTATGTCACGCCTTGTTAGTTAATATTTAATTTACTTGCAGTTCACCAGTAACTCAGTAAACAAGCATTTATCAAGTGCCTACTTTGTGACCAGCCCTGAACTAGATTCTCAGGGGAATGTAAGTGGCTGAAGCTCAGATTCCGTTTTATTCTTTACTCAAGCATTCTGAGGAGGACAGATCTGAATGTGCTGAAGACATACTACTGAAGCAACAGGGCAACACTGACTAAGGAAACCCCAGACTGGTCTTAGGTTAAATTATAGATCCACTCCAGTAACACTGTGGGGAAGTGGAAGGAGCATTAGGTTTGAAACCAAGAAACAGGCCTGCTTGATGTCTTTTCCTCCCTTGCTTTTTCCTTTCACAAGTATTTACTGAGAGCCTACTCTTTTTGTCAGTAGCAGCTTTATTGAGACATCATTCGCATACCATATAATTCACCTATTGAAAGCATACAATTCAACAGCTTTTAGTATACTCACAGAGTTGTACAACCATCACCACTGTCAATTTTAGAACATTTTCAGCATCCCCCACTCCCCCAACACACACACACACACACACACACAAACCAGTACCCATTAGTGGTCATTCTTCACACTCCCTCCCCAACCACCACCTGTTTTTGCTATTGCTGGGGGTTGAGTGGATTCTAACTCATAGTAGCCTCATATGACAAACTAGAAGTGCCCCATAACATTTGCTTGGCTGTAATCTTTATGGAAGTAGATCACCAGGTCTTTCTCCCACAAACCCTCTGAGTGGGTTTGAACCCCTAAACTTTGGGTTAGCAGCTAAGTGCTTAACCGCTGCACCACTAGGCATTGTCACCAGCACTCTAAATAACCACATATCTATTTTCTATTTTTTATAGACTTGCCTATTCCAAACATTTCCAGGCACCTATTCTGTGTCCATCCAGGAGCTCTGATGGCACATTGATTAATCGCTTGATTGCTAACCAACAGGTTGGCAGGTCAAACCCAACAGCTGCTCCACAAGAGAAAGATGAGGCAATCTGCTTCTGTAAAGATGACAGCCTCAGAAACCCTATGGGGTACGTCTACTCTGTCTATAAGGTCACTCTGAGTCAGAATTGACTTGGTGGCAATGAGGAGCCTGTACCCTAAAGCTAGGAGCAGGAGTTACAGACACAGGTATCTTTTCTGCCTCCAAGAAGCTCTGCTATTGCTTAGGAGGACGTATTACTTATTTTTTCCCTGGCCTTCAATATTGTTCTCCTAGAAATGACAGGGATGGAATTCATGTTCTCTTCTACTTTAAAAATGTAGGTTCTCTTCTACGTTTAAGTTCAGTCTTAGAAAATGGCATGAAACTAATGATGACGATTTGGGGGAAATGGGAATTTTCAAATACCGTTGTTTGGAAAATAGATGACACAATCTTCCTAGGCCCACCGGTAATATAACGCACTAAATGGACACCCTTTGATCCAGAAATTCCACTTTTAGGATTATCCTTAGGGATTCCTCAGGGATGGTTGCAAAGACTTATGTATAATGATGACTATGACAACATTGTTCATAATATTGAAAATGTTGACATCGTTGTCTGACAATAGAAGGTATGACCCCTATCTCCCACATACAGAGCCCTAGTTAAGAACCCTTATTCTAGATGACACGCTGTAATGTCATCCATGCTCACAGTGGCCGTTCTGCAGCCTCTGCATGGCAATGACTTTGACCAAGTTTATTGTCTACTAAAACCTGCAAATTACTTTTATTCCCAAGACTGTTCTCTGATCCTGCAAATTGCACTCTTCTTTACAGGCTCAAATGCAGGCCCTGACATTTTACCCCCAACCATAAAACATTATGTCATGGGACTTGATTTGACCTGCGTCATGAAGAAACCCATGGTATCGCAGGGTTTCTGACTGTGGATTATGTTGTATTCTGTTGAATGACTCCAGCTTTTGTTCTTTGACTCCAGGATTTTTCCACTCATTTTTGCCCTCACTATTAATATCCTATACTCTTTCAACTCAAAACTCACTTTCATTTTGCCATAGAAACCTGACACTTTTATCCTGAGGTATCTTCAGACCTATATATTTGATCAAAAAGATAATGACTTCATTAAGGGCTCTGCAAACCTGATTGATCAGAGAGAGTCATTTTTTTTCTGAACCTTGCCTGGCATGTAATGGAAGTGTACTTTAGAACTTGAAAACAAGTTATTATATTTCTATAATTTTAAAGAGGGCAGAGTATACGCTTCCAAAAAAGTCATTTCTAGCTATTTAGTAATTTCATGTGGTGAGGCTGCTAAATCAAATGATAATGTGTATGGCAAGCACCATTAATTTCCACCCCACTTGTTCACCACTGAAGACATTACAATATTTCAGCAACCTTGGCTGCCAAGGATTATCACACAAACATTTCACATAGACAGTCCTCTCTAGTATTTTCAAGTATTCTAACATGTCTTCTTTCCTTCGTCATCCATTAAAGGAAGCATAATTATTAATTCTAGGTTTATCTTTAAATGTAGGGTTTCCTCTAAAACAGTAAATACGTTAGTAACAAAAAATAAAATATTTCTCAATCTATAATAATCATTCAAGCCAGTGCTTTATCCTAAATAATATTTAGAATAATGCCTTCACTTTCAGTTTGATACGAACTAATTTATTCTGTAGTAAATGTATTTACTTTGTAATTGGCTTGCCAGAAGCTGGAAAGAAGACAAATATCTTTGTGATTGGTTACTTGTAATGAAAGAGATGAGTGAATGAACACACACATTTACTTATCTGTATGTGAAATAATAAATGTTGAGGCCAAGGCAGCACTCCCACCCCCTCCTTCCTTTTGCCCGTGAAGGTGTTTTTGTTGTTGGGTAGCTCTGGATTATCTTCAATTCTTTCCCATTGCTTTCTAGCAAACGCCCACCTGCTATGCAGGTTTCAGTCTTCAAATCTATCCTTCATGGCATTTGCCATTCAAATCAGAGCCACTAATAAAGATTAATTTGCATATATTGCTAAGGGCCCTGAATAATAAGACTGTCAGATTATTTAATTTCATCCCATAGGTATATGTTTCATTAGGATTCATAAGAAGAGGAATCTAAAACTTTTGCAAAATACCCAGATACTAGAACTTGGATACCACTAGGAAGGGTTATTAGACATATTCTGCCTCCCCAGTGAGAGGCAGATAAGATAAAAATTTAGGGGAAGGTGAAGTTTCATCCTTAGCCCAAGGAAATAGAACCATTGACCTGCTGGGCACAGAGTGAGGGGCCTCCGGCTTGTTTTCCTTGGGCAATCCCAAGGATCTGAAGAAGTTTCTAAAGACAGATATTCTTGGGAAAGCTGCAAAGCCACCCAGCTTCACTGTGGGACCAGCTTCGTTGTAAACGCCAGCCCTGTAGAGGCACTGAGGAGAGTCTTAGACTGAAGAGTAACAGAGGAGCTACTCAGGCAAGTGGAAACTCGGAGAGTCAGGAATGGCCATCGTGGTCTGGAGGCTTTGTTGGAATGGTGTGCCAGGATCCCATGATGGGCAAGGCCTCACCCTGCTGTGGGCCACCTTGGATATTAGAGGAGAGAGTAGATGCTGATGGTCTTTTACTATCTCCTCACTAGGAAGATATTAAAATTTCCCTTTAGGACATGGATGTGGTTAGAAACTCAAGTGGGGACCAAGCTCAGGACAGATATCTTGTGTTGTAATCCAGCCTGTAGATCCCCACTTGACGACATTGCCTGAGAAGAGGTGAAATTCTGGACAAGTGTTTACCCCCTTCCTCCATTACTTCCTTCCTATACAGACACTGCCTAGTCCTTTGCCATTTGGTATACACCTTTCTTCTCTAGGATTCAAGGTAACATCTGGCTTGTCTTATGAAAACTTGTACTCTGAGAGCAAAGTAGTGGTATTAGCTGACTAAATTCCCCAGCCAGAACCTCCTCAGGGCTTCCAGGTAATATGTGTGCTTCTGGAGATAATGCCCAGTTCTGCTTGTCTGAGGAAGAGTAGGTAGGGGAAAAGCAGAGCTGTGGCAGGCTGAACAATGAAGATCCTTTTCCCCAAGCATCCCATATGGGGACTTACTTCAGGCAAGGCATACCAAGCGTGAGTTTTAAAGGTCACTTAAAATGAAACTCCCCGTTACCATTGAATTGATCCCAACTCATGACGACCCCACGTGTATCAGAGCAGAGCTGTACTCAATGGCTGATTATTGGGAGTAGATCACCAGGACTTTCTTCTGTGGCACTGTTGTGTGGGTTCAAACTGCCAACCTTTCAGCTAATAGCCAAGAGCAATCTGTGCATACAGGGACCTACAAAGTGAAACTATCATTCCTTTTATCATTGGGACAAGAAGGGCTCACCATCCTCAAAAGCCCTGGAGCTGGATGATGATATTTACTTTATCACAACTCTTCCTGAGGCTTGTACACATTCACAAACTATCACTGATGGAGTTCAGGGTGTGATGTCTTTAAGATTGAGGTAGTGGGGCAATGAAGATGAGCTCAGGCCCTCCTAAGGAGGACCTATCTTAGGCAGAACTATCCCGATCATCTCCCAGACCATTCTGCCAACACTTCCTGGCTCTGAACTTAGAATCTCAGGATCACCCTGCTCTTACTCTGTTCCTGACCTCAGCTGTTGCTGACCCTGGTTATCCTCCAAGCTTGAGGTCTTTGCACCACTGAAACATTTCTCCAGTGTCTGATCTCAACTGTGTCTAATTTTTGGCTTCACTACTTATTTCTTGGAACAAACACTCCAGACACTAGTTCTGCTGGTGCACAGGGTTAGACTTTGTTTTTCATGTTGTCATTTCTCTATTTTTGTGCAGTGTCTGCATGCATTCTTCTCTGGTTCCTTCAAATGCACACAGTGAGTTGGTGGAAAATACCACTTTGGATACATTCACTCCACTATGAGAACTCCTCTAGGCTGGTCTACTTAGATGCTCTTCTCTCACCAGCATCTCTGTTTGGTTTGTGACCTTAGCTATGAGTTTTCATTTTACTTCTTGGTTTGGTCTATTGGCCTTGACCTTGATGTTGGGTCTCTTAAATACAACTTCCAGTCCTGCCTGCTCTCAAGACACTGGATCCTTTCATGAGAGGCTCCTCACTCCCAAACCCTGTCTTTGTCCTTGGGACACATGGCTAGGATGGGTCTTGTTTTTTGCCTGACTTTAGACAAATGTGTGTGTGTGTAGCTTGGAGGGGGAGGATGCAGTAAGGGAGGATATTTGGGCAACAACCTAACAAAGGCCTTCATTGTCACTCTGTCTGTTCAAATCCACATTCCATCCCCATAAGACAAAGATCCATCATCAGGAATATAACAGAGCAGCCTCAGGAATTTTCTGTTTTGTTTCTCTTTCTATTTTTTAAGGATGGGTTAACATACCTTTACTTTTGTAAAAGCAAAGTGAAGTTCAGGGTATACTGTCTTTAAGATTAAGATGGTGTGGCAATGGGCATGAGGCTAGGGCCTTCAATGAAGCTCTTCAAATGTTGGACCTGCAACTGACTTTTGCTATTCATTTATACAGTAAATATTTATGGATCATCTATATGTGCAAGGCACAAAAGATATAAAAGTGAATAATAGAGACCCTGCCCTAGCACAGTCCCAGATAGCTGAAGCTTCCATTTTCAGTGAACATATCTTGTTATGAACTGATTTGTGTCCCCTAAAAAGAGGTGCTGTAAATTCTAATCTCTATGCCTGTTGTTATAATCCCATTTGGGAACAGGTTGTTTTTGTTATGTTAATGAGGCAGCATTAATGAAGGGTGTGTCCTGGTCAATCTCTTACAAGATATAAAAGGAGTGGATTAAGCAATGGGGGACAGTAGATGCCAACCCACATAAAGACCTCCAAGGAACCAAGAAATAGAAGCTAAAGAGACAAGGACCTTCCCTCAATGCTGACAGAAAGAGAAAGTCTTCTCCTAGAGCTGGCACCCTGAATTCAGACTTCTAGCCTCCAAGACTGCGAGAAAATAAATTTGTTTTCTAAAGCCATCGACTTGTGGTATTTCTGTTATAGCAGCACTAGAGAACTAAGACAGACCAACATCTATGGACCTATCTTGCTCCCTATTGACATCTTGTCTTTTATCTACAATTTGCTGCCAACATTTTCAACATTTCATAAATGTTCCTTATTTTTTTTTCCTCCAGAATTGAACACATGATTGATTGGCTTAAGTCCAATGACTATGTGCAGTTAATGAGTTTCTGTTCTCAGCACACCTCATAATTTCCTTTATTTTCTCAAGTATATTATCAGTTTATAAGACCTACAATTTTTATTTCTTTTGTTCTTTTGGTTTACTACTCTTTTTACTAAGCCAACAAGGGTAAAATATAATAAAATCCTCAAATAATTACACAAACACGGCTGTACAAACTGTGGCTGGCTGGCATTTTGTGCTTGAAAGGCAATATAAAGGGGTCAGTGTTTAATGGATGAAACTGAAGGTTATTTGAAAGTTGAATACATAGAAATATAGGACCTCTTGCATCTTGAGTGACTCTTGTCTGACCATTATAGCTTTCATAATCAGCATTATTTTAGCAAAAAGAAAATTTCCAGCTGTTTCAAGTCACAGAAGTATTATTTTCTGGGTTGTTCTAAAAATATGTACAGGCTGTTTTCTTAAGTTTTAAATCAGAATTTTCTTGATAGATTTTTGCTTTGATTTGGAATCCTTTGGCTCAAGATGGTTTGCAAGACTGAACTGGATGATAGCTTACTCTGGAAGAAAATTTCTGGAGCCAGAAAGTCATGCAGCCCTTGGTGTTTCTTCCCTTCCATTTATTACTTCACAGTGTGTGCCCAGTCCTGAAAGTTCATGAAGAACAAAATGTGTCTGATTGTTTTAAGTGAGTGAGGAGCGGGGAGACAAAATTATTCTACATTCAAGGAGTCCTATTTAAGGGGAGGTAGGAGTAGGAGGGCCTGTGGGAGAGGCAGAAAGCTAAGACAGGAGGTTATAAATTAAGGAGAACATTTAAACTGTCAATGAACTGTCCTTTGCATATAACATTAATCTGTGAGCTCTTCCCAGGCAGAGATTGGTTTTTATTTGGTCAAGTTCTGTCTCTTTAGGGGCTGATTGTATGGTGGAGGAGTTGGATTCCCAGCCCAAGGCTACTATGGGCCATCTAGGAGTGGGAAGGGAACAAAATTATCTATAAAAGAAAGCTAAGACCCAGAAGGAGTCCTTGGATAGTATAAACAGTTAATATGCTCAGCTGCTAACTGAAAGGTGGGAGGTTCGAGTCCATCTAGAGGCACTTTGGATAAAGGCCTGGCAATCTACTTCTGAAAAATTAGCCATTGAAACCTATGGAGTGCACTTCTACTCTGACACACACTGCGTCACCATGAGTTGGAATTGACTGGGTGCCAACTGGATGTTTAAGGTCCAGAAGCCTGGGAGAGCACATAGGAAGACAGATTTGTGGGAGGTGGCTTAGAGTAATGGAAGGAAGAAAAGTTTTGGAGATAAGAGACCTGGATTCAAATCCCTGTTCTGCCACTTGGACTGTGATCTTGGGCAAGGATGTACTTACCTTCTCTGACTCAGGTTTTCTCATCTGTCAAATGAAGACGATGTTATACTTACTTCATCTGGGGGCTATAAGTGTTAAATGAAACAGTGCATGTCCAGTGTCTAATACAGGGGTGGGTGCCTAGCAGACATTCAATAGATCAGAGTTAACAACAAAATAAAGCTCTTTGGGTTTATCTCAAAACAAGTATGAATGGCAAATAAACAGTTACAAATGTGAGATGATCAACTTAAAAAAGTCAGAGGAATATGAATTACCACAATACAGTTTTGTCTGCAAGACTGACAAAAATATGCAAAGAAAGGTATCTCTGGATCTGGGGAGAGAGAAGGAAATTGAGCGCTCTTGTACAAGGTTGGCTGGAGTGTGAATGATTAGCATTCACTTGAGAAGCAATTTGGTAATATTTTTATTTTTAAAAAGATACTGTTATGGATTGAATTTGTCTCAAAAAACAGATGTTGTAAATGTTGTTACGTGCTGTGGAGTCGGACCCGATTCACAGAGACCCCTTCGTGGGTTTCTGAGGCAGTATCACTATGGAAGTAGATTGCCCAACCTTCCTTCTGAGGAGTGGCTGGTGGGTTTGAACCGCCAGCCTTCTGGTTAGCAGTCAAGTGCCTGAGGCACTGTGCTACTAACCCCTAAACCTGTGGTTATAATCCCATTGGGAATGGGTTTTCTTTGTTGTGCTAAAGAGGCAGTATTAGTGCAGGATGTATTTTCAGGCAATCTCTTTGAGATATGAAAAAGCAGGTTAGGTAAGCAGCAAGACAGCAGAGATGGGGGAACACAGATGCCAGGCCTCATAAGAACTCCCAGGAACCAAGAAACAGAAGCTGAGGAGAGACAAGGACCTTTCCCCAGAGTCCACAGAGAGAGAGCCTTCCTCTAGAGCCAACACTCTGAATTCAGACTTCTAGCCTCCTAAACTGTGAGAAAATAAATTTCTGTTTGTTAAAGCCACCCACTTGTGGCATTTCTATTACAGCAGCACTAGAGGACTAAGACAGACATATAACCTTTGACTCAATGATCCCACTCCTAGGACTTCATTCTGAATGGAATGTTGTTGTTGTCGTTACCTGCCGTGGAGTCAGACCCGACTCATAACGACCCTTCCGTGGGTTTCTGAGGCAGTATCATTACGGAAGTAGATTGCCCAACCTTCCTTCCGAGGAGTGGCTGGTGGGTTTGAACTGCCAACCTTCTGGTTAGCAGTCTAGTGCCTCAGGCACTACGCTACCGGATGTAAATATGTAAATATATACACATATGGAGCTATCAATTGTGGAAGAACAGAAGGGCAGTGTTTGCACAGGAAGACAGCTGGGGGTGGGGTGGGTGGGAGTGCATGGGAGGGAATGACACAGGGAAGAAGCAACTATGGGCAAGAAGTGGGAAGAGAGCTGCTACATTGTGGGGAATTGCAGTCAATGTCATGAGACAAAATGTGTATGAACTGTGTATGGAAAATGAATTTGCTCTGTAAGCTTTCACCCAAATCACAATAAAAATTTAAAATATATATATATATATATGTATATATATATGGGACCTCTGGTAGCATAGTGCCTAAGGCACTTGACTGCTAACCAGAAGGCTGGAGGTTCAAACCCACCAGCTACTCCTCAGAAGGAAAATGGGGCAATCTACTTCTGTAGTGATACTGCCTCGGAAACCCAAGGAGGGGTCGCTATGAGTCAGGTCCGACTAAACAGCACATAACAACAACAACAACAACATGTATATACATACACACACACACATATGCACATTCATTTACAAATCTATTTTGGCATGTTCAGTTTATAATTGTTTTTAATAGCAGTAGCACAAAAATTTTTAAAAAATCCATGTGTACATCAATAACGGAATATTTGAATAAATTATGGACTTTCTTTTTAATGGACTAGTAACCAGCCTTTAAAAATAATGAGGTAGAACTATATTTGGAAAACCAAAACACCAAATCAGTTATCCTTGAGTTGATGAAATCAGTTAACCTCGAGTTGTTTCCAACTCATGGACCACACGTGTATCAGATGGAACTGTGCTCCAGAGGGTTTTCAATGGTTAATTTTTAGAAGGAGATCACCGGCCTTCCAAGGTGCCTCTGGGGGGACTTGAAACTCCTTAGCAGGTGACCCACCCAGGGACTCTCCATATTAGGAAAGGTGCCATCATACACACATAAAATAAGAAAATGTGGGGACTAAGTAGTGTAACAAAATTCTGTTTCTGTAAAAAAAGAATCTCTAGATACACAGTAGAGCGATAGCTTCCCCTTTGTAAATTGAAGAAAAATTTGGGAAGGACACATAACAGTTTGCTAAGGGTAGTGACCACCTCTGAGGTTTAGAAGGTGGGATGAGAAAGGAGAGATGTTAACTTTTCTTTATGTTAAGTGGTGGGATTGTAAGTGATTTTCTATCTCTCTCTTTTAATTTTTTTATTTTTCAGCATTATCTAAACAATACTTAAGAAAGGAAAGAGGGAAAGGGAAAGATGGAAGGAAGGAAGGAAGGGAGCGAGGTAGGGAGGGAAGATGGGAAGAAGGAAGGAGGGAAGGAACTGGGCAGCAGGCAGAAGGAAAACGGGCCAGGAAATACCACTTTGTGCTTAAGGTGGGACACCTGACACACAATAGGTCCTAGGTAAACATTAAGTGGAAATATTGATTGTTTATTGTTCAGCCAGTAACCCAACATTTAAAAAGATTATTACCCTGTTTGCTTCTTAAACATGGGTATAACATGTGCAGCAGCTGTGAGCAGCATGCACTTAAGGGTCCTGGGCATGAGGATGGGCCCTAGGCCCGTACAGCTTGTTCTGTGCTCTGATGGGGACATTCACAGAGGGCTTCACGCATGTGACCTGAGCTACTCTGGGTGCAGATGTTAGTGCTGAAGGGAAAAACCCAGCTGTGAAATTGCCTTCAGAATCGAGAATGCTGAAGTCAAATGCTACCCAGTGCCTGCCAAAGCTAAGATATTGCAAAATGAACAAAATTATACAAACTCAAGAGAAAGCAAATGCTCTTCTTCCTAGGAACTTGCAGTTTACAAAACAAAGATAACACCAAGTGACTTTACTGAACTTTCTTACTAGATAAACACTGTGTTTCTAACGTCATGGATGCCAGCTTTTGAAATAAAAATTCAGTCCTCTCTTGAGCAATTTCAAAAGTATTCGAGACTCCAAGATTCAGAGTCTAAATGTAAATGGCCCTCTAAATAAATTTTATCATTTAATTCAATCTTTAAGGAGCTCTGATAGCATATTGCCTAAGGCACTTGACTACTAACCAGAAGGCTGGAGGTTCAAACCCACCAGCCACTCCTCGGAAGGAAGATGGGGCAATCTACTTCTGTAGCGATACTTCCTCAGAAACCCAAGGAGAGGTCACTATGAGTCAGGTCCAACTCGACGGCACAGAACAACAAGAAGTCAATCTTTTGGGAGCTCTGGTAGCATAGTGCCTAAGGCACTTGACTGCTAACCAGAAGGCTGGAGGTTCAAACCCACCAGCCACTTCTCGGAAGGAAGGTTGGGCAATCTACTTGCACAGTGATACTGCCTCGGAAACCCAAGGAGGGGTCGTTATGAGTGAGTCCACTCAATGGCAGTGATCTTTTGTCCTGCTTGATTAACTTTTTCTGGATAATTACATTTTGGACACACCAACAAACAAACAAAACTTTCTCTTACATAGAAGGGGAAAAGACACTGTGTTGGAAATAACTGTAAAAGAAGTTGAAAGTGGGAAGACAACTGGGATGTGAGGTGAATGACAGAGCTGAGGAAGACGCTTTTGTCAGGCAGCCATGGGAGATATACAGAGAGCTGAGGCAAAGGACACTCAGTCTTGGAAAAAAACCTCTGTGTCTGTGGGGAAGAGGGCCGAGACTTGTCTCAGACAAGCTGAGGTGGCTGTGTGGGTAGCCTCAAGCTGTGTGGGCAGGCTGTGGATGGAGACCCCACGGACAGTGCCAGATGGCAGAACTCCAAGTGGGAGGAAAGGAGATGATCTGTATGCTATGCACGGATGCCCCACAGAGCAGAGGGACTGGGTACCAGAAAAGGAAGCCGATGCAATTAAAGAAGAGATGCTTGATCCTCGATTTACTTTATTATTATTCTTGTTAGCTATTGTCGAGTTGGTCCCACAATATGTAAAATGGCATGAAATGCCTTCCAGTCCTGCACACAATTTGTGATCCACAGGATTTTCACTGGCTGATTTTCAGAAGTAGATGGTCAGCCCTTTCTTTATAGGCTGTCTTAAGCTGAAGGCTCACAAACCTGTCCAGCATCATACCAAACATGCAAGCATCCACCAACAGACAAGTGGTGACTGCCCTAGGGGTGCATTGACTGGGAACTGAGTCTGGGTCTCCTTCACAGAAGGTGAGAATCCTGTCACTGAGATCACAATGCCTCCCAACCAGATGCCTTGGATTTGACTTTGATTTGTGGCAACCCCACATGTGTCAGGGCTGAATTGTGCTCCACAGGGTTTTCAATGGCTGATTTTTAAGAAGTTGATTGCCAGGCCCTTCTTCTGAGGAGCTTCTGGGTGGCCTTGAACCTCCAACCTTTCAGTTAGCAGCTGAGAACATTAACTGCACATCACAGAGACTACGGATGCTAAAACTGTTTGGAACTCTGTATCCTACATGGACTTGAAACATTTTGAGAGCATCGCAGACTGCAGCAGGGCTCCGTAATCATCTGCTCATGAGCATTCAGGTTGCTGCTAATTTTTCCCAGTTGTAGCTATCCGTGTAGTGAATCTCCCTGTGCATTATGCTTTTCCTGTATTGAGGACAATTTCCTAAGAATAGATTCCAAGAAGTGGAACAACTGGGTCAAAGGATATGAACACTTTATGTGTCTTAATACACAGTGGAAAGCATTTGGAAAGCCAAATTGCATTCCAAAAGGTTGGTTGAACCCAATCACTTTTATTTCAAACAAGATTTTATGGGTGATTACGCAGGGCTTTTAATGAGATGTTTGGCTAAGAAATGATAGTACAAAAAGTGACATTTATTCTGCGCTAATCATAGCTTTTCTATCCACTGTCTTATTTAATCCTCACAATAACCCTGTGAAACTCATTGCCATTCAGTTGATTCTGACTCATAGTCACCCTAGGGGACAGAGTAGAACTGTCCTATAAGGTTTCCAAGGCTGTAAGCTTTACAAAAGCAGACTGCCACATCTTTCTCCTATGGAGCATTTGGTGGGTTTGAACTGCTGACATTTTTGGTTAGCAGCCAAGCACTTAACCACTGTGCCACTAGGGCACCTTCATCTCTGTGAGACAGGTATCATTATCCCCATTTTGCAAACAAGGAAACATTCTCAGAGATGTTAGGTGCTTTCCAAGTCCACATGACTAGTTGAGGGGCTAAACTACTATTTGAATTCAGGCCTGCCTTACTTCAAAGCCCTAAGCTTTTCCCCACATTGCGTGGTCTCCAGCAGTTTCAGAAACACCAACCAAAGAACAAAAATAAGCCGGAGATGATTTCTAGGTCCAAAGAGCCATGAAGCTGTTAGCTGATTCTTTACATTTTTACTATTACAGATGAGGAAATTGAGAATGAGATGTTAAGGTTTGAGGTCACACCACCAATAAGTGGTAGAGTTGTGATCCGAACCACAGACATCTGACCTCATAGCTTGATTCCCAACCAGTAACCAGACCATATAGCCTCTTAGTGCCCAAACCAACCCTATTGGTTCTTTCATCCTTGATGGCCTTTGGATAGGATGTTTTACTCTGGTCAACCTATAAACCCAGAACCTGCCTCACACTGCCATCCTGTGATAAAGCACTGAGAACCAAGGGAATGCTTTAGATAGGAATTCTTGGTGGTGGAGTTTGTTTGTCCCAGAAGTCATAGAAGACTTCCAACTTCAGAATATGAACATTTCAGAATAAGCAAGAACACATGTTGGACAAAAGGCACGAACAGCCTGGAGAATCTGTAGCTTATTCTTCAGTTGGTTGAAGCGCGTGGCATTGGTGTGTTGGGCTGGTTTAGAAGGATAGAGTCAGAGTAAACATCACACATTGTTTCCCAGTGTAGCAACACTTTACTTTTCCCATTCTCACCACCCCCTCAACACTATCCCCTGAACACCCCACTGCCTGTCCTGTCCACCAATCTCACATAGCCTATCTTCCCTGGAAAGTCCTCTCCCCACCAACCCATAACCTATCTGTCCTACAAGACCCAGAACAATCTCTTCCTATACAGCCTCTCCTGAGCCCAAACTCCCCCTCCCCCTCACCGGCTAGCACTGAGCCCTCCCTCGTTCAGACTCATCTGGCAATTATTCTTTTCACAATTCACTTGGCAATTAATCACGTACTGTCTTGTGATGCATTTACTGTTGTTGGCTTAAACAGATAAAAATATCTTCTAGGCCTGTTTAACTTGTCACATGTGTTTGGCTTGCCTTTCTGAAAAGGGGAAGTCCAAAGGACAAGGCAGGAATCACTAATGAGGAAGAACTCCTCTCAGAAATAAATTTTTAAAAAACTAATAATAATAATAACTAGGTGTACATGGCTTTCACATTCATTTTGCATATATTAATTATTTCCTTTGATCCTCACACAACCCGGGGACATGTGTATTATTATTAGCATTTACTTCTCAGTTCAGTAATATTTGTTGACTATAAGATCAAATGCGAAAGCTGGCATTGAAAGATCTCCTAGTCTCCCAGATACACACGTCAGATCATTTGTACTGACAAAGATAAGAACTCTTTGCAACGTTAGCATTGGCTTGGACTTAAGCAAATAGCTAGTCTGATGAGAAAGGATGTTGCTTAGCCTGGGTCCAGAAGTAGATCGGCAGAAACCACAGAACCAACACAAAGATTGAAGCAGATCATGGCAGTCTGAGGAAGGTACACTTAGTTGACCTAGGCCAAGTGCTTGCCTAATGCCCTGCTTTGGAGGGATTGATAGTCATTACAAACTTGGCTCTGGAATGATGCCTGCATGCTTGTGGGTGTAGCTGTGTATACATTTTGTCTCTGGTAAGCTGTAATCCATCATTTCCATCCAACAATTCATTATACCATGTAGGTTTAGGTTCATTAACACCTTTGCTGCTGTCACTGCCAGTTTTAGTGTCAAGAATTTCTGCTGATGAGAAGTGTCAAAAATCTCACTGATGGTCAGCATCCTGATATCTGGGATGGGCAGACCAGGTAATGTACCTTCTAACAGATTAAATGCTCTTATTCACAGGATCCATGACTGAAACATACACACACTTCCACTGACATTGTTTTAGGAAGGTGGTCCTCACCAGCTTGACCATAATGCTACCTTCTCCAGTAAAATATCACCTATGGCAAAATGGATGTAATTCATGAAAACCAAAGCTGCAAGTTGCACAAAATTAAACTAAAAGCAGCAAAATGCTAGATTCAAACCCAGAGCTGATCACTAAACTAAGCTCCTAGTCTATCCAATTTTGCAAGAAAATGATTCCAATATTCCACAGATGAGTTATGAGAACAGCCAAGTCTGATTGAGAAAGGCCATTTAGGAGAAAGGGGTAGGGAGGCATAGAACTCCAACCACAGTCAAGACTCATAGCAAAGAGAGGGAACACACCTCATATAATGGATGGTCAAATGGGCGATATCCTATGGGCAAAACTGCAAAGTAAACTCTGGGTTCAGTAGATGAACAATAGTTACAATATTTAAGAGAAAATGACTGGTTTTGCCAATGGTGGAGTGAAAGGTAGACCTCATGCTAAGAAAAATGTGTGATACTGTGTTTGCTTGATAGGAAAAATTTAGCAAAACTATGTATTTGCATTACTTTTGTATCTAAGAAGAAATGCCTCATGGCTAGGTGTATTGCACAAGAGTTTTGTGTGACTACAGAATCATCTTTCTCACCTGTGAGAGCTGGATGGGAATGGGAATGGGGTGAAGCAGATGGATGAAAGATTTGGGTACTCCTGTTGTACCCATCTGTTGATTTTGAGCAACTGGAGCTCTAGCCTCCCATGGAATCCATGGGCTCTGAGTGCTCAAGGCAGGATGCCCTTTCAAAAGTGGAGCTGACAAGATTTCAGCTGTATGCTACATTGACCAGAGTGTGCAGTGACCCAAGATAGTGGCAGGACAAGCAGTCCTGTTGTTTTCTTCTCTTGCTTGGCTGGTTCTGAGCAATTCCTGGGTGAAGAATGGTCTTGGTGTGAGGGAAATGCCAGCAGCCTAGGGCTAGGTGTGTAATGCCAAGAGAATCACAGTAGTTATGGGAAAAACCAGGTCAGAGGCAGGGCAAGACAGAGGAAGAGTAGGAGACTGCTACACATTGTCTTGTTTGGAACAGCTGTGGTTTGTGCCATGATAGTCTTAAAACAGTTGTACCCACAAGGTGACATTTGCTTTCTCTAACTGGCTGGTGACAGCTCATCTTTTCTCTCTGGCTGACATTCTCAGAGTAAGAAACATACACTTAGCCTTGCTCTCATTTCCCCTCAATGATTTGATGCTTCAAAGGTAATAGCAACTAATGATGATTTGAACAGTTATGAGTTATTAATCCATCAATTAATAAATGAATCTCTTGCCTTATTCCACAAAGGATCTGAGGCAGAAGTTATTAGTAACATTTATCATGATAACCAGGAGAAAATGATGATAACATTGCAAGAACCTGGACACATGGTAATTGCAATCATGATTGTTATAGCTGTGAGTTAACAGATCGATGCCAAGTGGAATGACTATTTGGAAAAAGAATTTATGTTAATAGTACAGTGAGAAAGAGTCTTGGAAGAGTGAGTCTGTAAGTGAGCAAGGATTACATTAGGTGAATGGTTGGTGGATGGTTGCCAGGCACTAAGACTGGTTAAACTGATTATGAAATTAAATTATTATTTTTGAATGTTTCAGTTCTGGACAGTGTATTGGATGCTTTGCATTATACAATCTCATTTAACCCACATAACAGCCTGCACAACCCCTGTTTATAAATGGGGAGACAGAGGTGCTTCAAGAGTTACATATCTATCAAATCACCATTGGGACCCTAAGCAATTCCTTCTCACTGTGTTACCTTCTTTTTCCTTCAGATCTAATTGACTTCAGAGTCCCAAGTGTACGGTTTTACCAGTGCTATCTCAACCTTTTGGTGACACTGGATATGTTGCTACAATCTTGCAGAAGGCAGACAAGCTTTAGGGTAGATTCCTCTGAAGACCTCATGTGGTAACATCAGGGGACATTACCTGCCACACATGCGTAGCATTTTATCTTCTGCAAGGGACATTTATATTCATGATTGTATTTGGTCCAAACAATGAACTGTGAGGGGTTGAGTATTAGTATCTTCCTCATTTTATAGATGATGACTATGATATCATGGTGAATTTTTGGGTTCCCTGAGCCAGTAAGTGGCAGAAAAAGTCTGACAGAGTGGAAAGAGAACATGCTTTGGAGTCAGATCTGTTTAAATCCCAAATCCAGAACTTTCCAGATCTCTTAGGCTGGGTTCTCTAGAGAAGTAAAACCAGTGAAACTTATATATATGGAGAGAGAGAGAGGGAGAGAGGGAATGAGAGAGAGGGAGAGAGGAAGGGAAAGAGAGAAAGGGAGAAGGGGAGAGAGAGAGAGAGAGAGAGAGAGAGAGAGAGAGAGATTTATCATAAGGAAACAGCTCATGTAGTTACAGACAATGGCAAGTCCCAAGTCCATGGGTCAAGCATCAAGCTGGAGGCTCCTCCTGACTCACGCAGCTGCAGGGGCTGAGGAACCCAAAATCAGCAGTCAATATAGCAGGCTGCTGGCTTTGGAGGCTGACTAATCCCAGATTGGTAGGTAAAATGGCAAATTGTTAGCTCACAGCTGCAAAGGCAACAATCCCAAGATCGGCAGGCAATACGGCAGTCCCCTAGCTCAAGTCCAGGAACCAGAGCTGACGACGAGCCAGATGCAGGATCCAGACCCAGTAGAAATCCAGAGAATATTTCTGGATGTCCATATACATATATTGGAAGCAGACAATACCCCTGAGGAAACTCCCTTTCAAAGGCTGGTTGCTCACAGCAGATCTGAGCATGGAGGTGATTACATTACATCAGATCTAATCATGGGGGATGACTACATCATAATTGCTAAACCACTGAGAATCACGGTGCAGCCAAGTTGACACACAACTCTAACTGTCACATAAACTGTGTGACCCTAGGTACTTTACCTAGCCTCTCTGAGCCAAAGTTTCCCTGTCTTAAATTGAAATAATTTAACACAAGGCTGTTAAACTTGGCATATGGGCCCAATAAATGTTCCTTCCTTTCCCTCCACTTTAAACTCTAATGTCAGAAGACTGAAAAGGAACAAACACTGACTATGACACTCAGATTAATAGGGCAGAAAACTTAGTGGCTTTAATTAGATCTTAAAAACATTTCAACATCTGTGGCATATTACCAGATGTTGTGTCTGCTAGCAATACTTACGGTTCAAGTGAGATTTTGTGCAGTAAAGGGGCTATACCTCTAATTGCCCAGAGAGTTGTGTTCAACAAACATTGCTAAACAGAAGAGGGAAAAAATAGCTTTTCTTCTGCTTCTTCTGCAAGGAACACTGAGACAATCTAATTAGCATGCCTGGTGTCTCCAAAATTGAATTCAACCTAAGAGTATGCTATTAAAGGCTCCCACATTAGACAGGAAAGTAATTTGAAATGACTGAGCTATCTGCACAAACACCTTAATGTTACTCTAATGGGCCCAGAAAAACGATGACATCAAATACAGTTAAAAGGAATTTAAGTTTAATTGCTGCCTAATAAAATTATTAGTACATTTTCCTAACCATAAAGCTATTTCACAGTCATGGATAAGATTTTGCAATTTTATAAATGATCAAGTGTAGTTTGCTGTCATAAGACTTTATATATTTTGTTATATTCTTCCCTTCTGGAAATATTAGTTTGGAGGCGGCTACTTGCTGGTCTCCCAACATGTGGGCTTGATTGGGTTCCTGGCCTCTACCAAGAGGAGCTAAAGGGCACAAAGTCTCACTGTCCACTTGGTGCCTGGAATGACACTCTTCATTGTACTTTTCAGTGAGCAGTATCCTCTCCAAGAATACTTTCTCTAAGAGTGTGTTGACCTGGCAGGGTTGTTGCACATCTATAGGGTGCCTTCGTGAAAATTAGAAAGAGAGGTCCCTGTGAATGGTCAAATTAGAAAATTTGGGACACGCAGCTTGGCAAGTGAAATGGGAACTGGATTTCAACTCCCATTTGCCTCCTGAGTTTGGTGCCTTTGTGTTGTACAAACTTCACAGCCATATATGGCAGCCCAGGAAAATAAGGTCCCTGTCACTGGAGGCACTCAAGCAAGGCTAAGGTGACTGTCTCAAAAATGTGATGGAAGAGTTTGTAACATTGGATGAAAAATTGGGCTGGGTGACAGATGTCTGGTGATTTTACATAACAGCTGACAGACATAGGGACCAATCTTGCACAGAGATGAAGTAACCAGAACTAGGACTTAAGCCTCTGATTCTGAAACCTAGGCCCATTTGGCTTTGCTGGGCTTTTTTCTACAATTCCCATGAGAGGACTTTGACTGAAGGTCTATATGAGCCTCTCTCACACATGCCTATTCAAATATGATTTTAAAAGACTGAAGGCATTGGAAGGTGACTTGGAAACAATAGTGTATGGAAATACGGAGTCTAAGGGACAAACAGCAAGGGTTATTATAAAACCAAACCAAACTCACTGCCATCAAGTAGATTCTGAACCACAGCGACCCCTCCTGGTGTTTCTGAGGTAGTACCTCTATGGAAGTAGATTGTCCAGTCTTCCTTCTAAGGAGTGGATGGTGGGTTTCAACTGCCAGCCTTCTGGTTAGCAGTCAAATGCCTTAGGCACCATGCCACCAGAGCTCCTAGGGTTATTAGAAGAGAGTTTAAAGGTATTAGATACCCTCCCCATGTGAGAGACTTAGGAGAGCAGATGTAGGAGTCAAAGAAGAGCACAGATGTTTATAGAACTTTCCAGAGACTCATAGCAATTTACAAATCTCCAATATTTTAGCTTTTAAGTCAGCTTGTAGATAGAGCCATCACATTTCCCAGACACCTCTTGAAAATTCTAATTCTATGCTGCTCAATAAAACTCTGTCCTTCTATTGAAAAGTAAGCAATTTCTAAAATGCATATCTTAATTTGATTTCATTTAAAATAATTGTTGTGAGAGCTATCACCATAAAAAAGTACACAAATGAAGGGAATAAGTCCTTTTTCAGACCAGAAATGTCTAAAAGGGAACACAATAGGAGCCAAGAGAGGGGAAGAGAGCTAAAACATACTGAGCATACTCTGTGCCAAGTAGGGTTTGTTATTACCCTCATTTTAAAGATTAGAAAACAGAGGCATGGTTAACTGGGGTCATGCGGCTTGTAAGTGGAAAGGCTGGGTTTTGATCCCAAGTCTGTGTGACCACAAGGCCCTTGAGTCTTTTTCCACCCCACACTTATTCCCAGTAACAATCACTCATGTTCCAATCTTCTCTCATTTTTTCCATCTTGCCAAACCCCTTGAGGTCTTATTTACTGTTAGGCTTTCTACTCAACTTGCTGTAAAACGTTTATAGGGCACAAAGTTATAACATTATAGGCTATTGGCTGGAAAGGTGCTTGGAGGAAATGGATGGGCCCAGCCTGCTGCCCAAATGCCTGCTATCATTGAGCAGTGGGATCTGCATTGTCAAAAAAGGGCTCCCAGCTGTTTAATGCTGAGCTCCAAAAAGACTAAACCACTACAGAAGTGGAAATGACACATATTTCATTTCTTTGTTGTGGAAAAGCCATCTGGTGTAACTTTTTTCCTCATGTGCTAGTGGCCTTTATTGGGTAGGGAGTGTGGTTGAGGATTTTCTTAGATAAGAAACCAGGCTTTGGACAGAAACTCTTTTCCTTCTGGCACTTGTATGTATAGAAGAGGTCATTACCCTAGTGACTTCCAGCTGAAAACTATGTGTGGGATGTGTGGGGTATGTCCAGGTCTGACAACTGGTACCTTGCCCATTGCATATAGCTTAGCTGGCGGAGGGGATGAACAGAGAGGAAGTTAATTTACCATGAAAGCTCATCACCTGGCTCATATCTAAAGAAAGATGTACTCATTCACTCATTAATTTATTCATTCAAAACATTTACTTAACTTCTGCTGTGAGTTGGAATCAACTCGATAGCAGTGGGTTTGTGTGTGTGTGTGTGTGTGTGTACCAAGTGCTGGGGGAGAAAACCAAGAAATCAAAGAAAACCAAAACATGGCTCTTTTCTGCTTATGAGGATTTCACTCTGTAGTGGAGGGGTCAGGGGGACAAATACATACAAGGCATTTGTTCATTCATCCAAAAATGAGCTCTTACTATGTGTCAGCTCCTAGAGTTACACAGATAAAGACATAGACCCTGTCCTTAGGGATCTCAGAGTCTATTACGGCAGACAGAACATAATCATGGGGACATGTAGTAGACAACAGCCAGAGGTAAAAACAGGGTGTTATGAGGGCACAGTGGAGGAATAGACGCTCAGGGAAGACTTCTTAGTGCAGAAGATGTGTTAGGATCTGAAGAAATTAGCTAGAGGAAATGAGTAGGGGAATGGACATTTCAAGTAGAAGAAACTGCAAGGGCAAAGATTAAAAAAATAGGGGGGTGGGGCCACAGATAACAGCATGAAACATCGGTTGAAGAAGTATCAGGAGCCCAATATTGCCAAAGCTAAGTGTGTGTGTATTTGTGTGGTGAGTAGAGGTCATGGTAAAAATGAAATAGAGAGGTAGGCAGGGCTGGGTTACACTGATAATTTGTTTATTTTGGAATCTTTGAGGGACCCACTGAGAGATTTTAAGCAGTAGATATAGGGTGAACAACTTGTCCTGATTTGCCTGGGAATGACCTGGTTTTAAAATTGGCAGTTCCATGTCCCAAGAACTCCCTCAGCCCCAGACAAACCGGGATGGTTGGTCACCCTACAGGGAAGGGGCAGGCAAGATCACTATGGAATCCTCCTGGGAGATACGATGGATCTGTAAAGACACTATTGCAGTAATTCAGGAAAGCGATGAAGAAACTGTGTGTGAATCAAGGTAGTTGGCAGTGGAGACCAAGAAGTGAGAATGGATCTGAAACAAAGGGTAGAGAGAACTAAACCTAATCACCTTTTTCTGGAGTGGGCCAGGAGAAAAGGACAGAATCTAGCTTTAATCCCTGCTTTTCTAGATTACTTGTTAATTTGCATCAAAAGGAGTCCCTGGGTTGTGCAAATGGTTAATTTGCTAGGCTGCTAACCAGAAGATTGGAAGTTCAAGTCCACCCAGAGGTGCCTTGGAAGAAAGGCCTGGTGATCTACTTTGGAAAAATCAGCCATTGAAAATCCTAGCCCAGTTCTACTCTGACATATATGGGGTAGCCATAAGTCAGAATTGACTCAATGACAACTGGGGGAAAAAAACATCATAAGAGCTATTTTTCTTTATGAGTATTGGTGCAGAAATGCAGACAAGGAAAGAAAACTTACACTTACAATGTCCCTACTATGACCAGGCATTTTCCTGGTACTTTATGCACAATATCTCATATAATTCACATGCTAATCCTATGACATAGAAGGCTGTTAATTCTCCTTAATTGTACAGATGAGAAAACTGGGGCTCAGAGAGCCTAAGTAACTTGCCCAAGGTCACACAGTACTGACATTCCAAGTAAAATATGTCTCAACTAAGGCCTTCTACTCTTGCATTCTCCTTATTCCCATCAACACCACTCCAGGCAGGGTGCAGGAAGTGGTACTTGAGCTGGACTCTGAGAGAATGACATTTATCCAAGTGGAAAAGGGAGGAGAAGGGAATAATTTGAAAAGAATCCAAAGGCACGTATGAGTATGCTGTGTTCTGGAAAATCCCAAGTAGTTAAGGATGTCATTAGCTCTGTGTCAGTGGAATAATAAATAAGTATATATGTATGTTAGAGTTAATTATTCTCGACCCTGCTATCCTTTTATGCAGAGCATCTGCAATAATGGCAAGATCCTGTCTCAAGTCTCAGTGGATTTTAATTGCTCAGTGGATTTTAATTGCCCAAGTAAAATAAATAAAAATAAACTGAACGATGCTTTTTCATGGTTTCTAAATCTGCTTGCAAATCCCAATGGTTGTCAGTATTTCCCAATATAGAGTTGACTGAGAAGTGGTACAATGAACTTTAAAAAGGGGATCTGTGCAAATGGAGACCACCACACCCTGGATCCTGTTTTCCTTTCGGTAGTGAAAATCCTGCACTCCTGTAGATGTACTTAAAATGGAAGTGTGGTATCTCAGTTATCTTCTTGTTGTTAGATGCTATGGAGTTGGCTCTAACTCATAGTGACCCTATGTACAGAATGAAACACTGCCCAGCCCAGTGCCACGCGAGCAATCCTTGCTATGCCTCAGCCCATCATTGCAGCCACTGTATCAACCCAGCTCGTTGAGGGGCTTTCCCCTTTTTGCTGACCCTCTGTTATACCTCGCATGATATCCTTCTCCAGGGAATGGTTGCTTCTGACAACATGATCAATGTAGGTGAGATGAAGCCTGGCCATTCTTGCTTCTAAGCAGCATTCCAGCTGCACTTCTTCCGGGACAGATTTGTTCGTTCTTTTGGCAGTACATGTTATTTTCAGCATTCTCTGCCAACACCACAATTCAAAGGCTCAACTCTTCTTTGGTCTTCCTTATTCATTGTCTAGCTTTCACATGCATATGAGGTGATGAAAATGCCATAGTTATCTAGTGCTCCTAAAACAGAAATATCACAAGTGGGTGGCTTTAACAAACAAATTTATTTTTTCACAGGTTAGGAGGCTTGTGGTCAGAATTCAGGGTGCTGGCTCTAGAGGAGCTCTAAAGGAACTCTGGTGGTGCAGTGCCTAAGGAATTTGACTGCTAACCAGAAGGTTGGTGGTACAAACCAGCAGCCACTCCATAGCAGGAAGACTGGGAAATCTACTTGTGTAAGGATTTACCACCTTGGAAACTCAAAGGGGGTCGCTATGAGTCGGAATCAACTTGATGGCAGGATGGGATGAAGTTTATTTATTTTTTTTGGCTCTAGAAGATTTTCTCTGTCACCTCTTGGGGAAGGTCATTGTCTCTTCAGCTTCTGTCTCCTGGTTCCTTGGAGATTTCTGTGTGGCTTGGCATCAACTTTCCTTCATCTCTGCTTCCTAGCTTGCTCGTATAATTTCTTTTATATCTCAAAACTGATTTGCTCAAGATATACCCTACAGTAAGCCTGTTCATTAACATAACAAAGAAAACCCATCCCCAAACGGGATTATAATCACAGATATAGGGGTTAGAATTTACAACACTTATTTTTGCAGGACATAATCTCAATCCATAACAAAGCAGCTTCCCTCTTCCTTAGGGATTCAATTTATTAAAAGGAATCATTATTGGGCCAGTCTAGTGGGCTGCCATTGTCTCTCTGCATATAAGATGTATCTCAAGGTGTCTGCTGCAGCAGCTGCAATTAAAATCTATTGAATGATGGGATAAAATGATTCACACTTGCCACAATAGCTGAGGCACTAGATAAATGAGGGAAGTGTAATTAACAGATAACCTGAAGTGGGACTAGGGGCTTCATGTAGATTGACACTTGAGTGCTTTTTACAGGAACCATCTGATGGTGAAAAATTACTTTACCCACTCTAGCTGTGATTTATGTAGGCAGTTATTGTGTTTATTACCAGCTTCTTGTATATGATGGCTCAGTCTCGGAAATATGTATTCTCATTTCCTAGGAGGGTATGTAACGAATTAATCCAAGAATAAAAAGCAGGCTGATCTCATTTGTTTTCCCATCTGTGGGGTGAGGATTGATGGTAAACTGAGACCGAATTTGTGTAGTATTCTGTTTTATTTCTGACTTCTAAACCTTCATTTAATTGAAGAATTATATGTAGGATACAATCATCGACAAGAGCAAATGACTTTTTCCCAAACACCTGAGACCAAAAGGTATGTGTGTGTTTTAAGAGTGTTGTTGTTTTTGTTATGTGCCGTCGAGTCGGACCCGACTCATAGTGACCCCTCTTTGGGTTTCCGAGGCAGTATCACTACGGAAGTAGATTGCCCCCTCTTCCTTCCAAGGAGTGGCTGGTGGGTTTGAACCGCCAGCCTTCTGGTTAGCAGTCAAATGCCTTAGGCACTACGCTACCAGAACTCCTAAAATTACCTTAAAAGGGAGAAAAAAAGAGAATTAAAAACTTCTAGAATTTCTACCTATGTCTGTTATGATGAAGCTTGACTGCATACAATTTAGAAACTTTAATATCAGACAATAAACAAGAATAAAATTTTATGTTTCTCATAGGTATAAAAGTTTATAGGTAGATGGCCCAGGGAACAAAGAGGGGCATGCTCCCTCCCTGTAAGAATTCTTCCAGGAAATGGCACACATTATTCTTCTTACATTTCATTGGTTAGAGCTTAGCTTCATGGCTATGACTAATCAAGTGAAGCTGGGAAATGTAGTCTTTACTCTGGATGGCTATGTATCCAGCTAAAAACTGGTGTTCTGATACTAAAGGAGTAGAGAATGGATACTGGGGTACACATTTGATACACTTGATAGTAGAACCTTTAACTTACCCATAGCCTTTCTCTGAGCCTTTGCCATTTCAGCACAGCCAAGAAGTCCAACCTGAGTGACAGCTATTCAGATAAACCACTCTGCTTTCAATGACCTCCTGCCCTGTCCACTCAATCCCATAGCTGCCAGGTAAAATGCTGACATTTTCACAGAACTTTTCCAGAAACCATGATACTTTGCTCTAAACAGTGACCATGAGGTAATGACAAGAGGTGTCATTACTGCTGTTGTGTGTAGGGGGCGGGGTTCCTGGGAAACTGGTGCCTCCCAGTCTGAAGGTCTTTAGAGTACAAGCCATCCACTGTAAACAAGGGGACATGTGTGCTGAGAAAAAGAGGCTTTATGGGGCTGGGGGTAACTAAGGCTGTTGCCAAAGGGGAGAAGGAATTGGGAAGCCCCCTTTTTAGGAATGAATATGGAGGGCAGCAGCCCAGGGAGCATTTAGTTCCCATCACAGTGTAGTTATGAAGAATGGTAGCCCAGGAACCAGAATTCAAGAATGTTGTAAGATTCTGGAGCCTTTGTCACTTCTCTGTGTTTTTTCACTGACTGCGTGTCTCCTTAGTGATGAGAGTAAAATCTTAAATCATGAAGAACTCACAAGAATGTCTTCAGAGTCAATGAGGACAGGAGGAGTTTAGGATGCTAAAATCCAGCACTTTGCCAGATTTTGGGGAAGAATTTGGCAGATTAGAGGGAAGGCATCAACTCATGAAAGAAAGAAAAGTGGGCTGAGTTTATGGATGCTGACTGGACTGAAAAAGGAAAATGGCAGCATGAAGAGATGGCTGCAGCCCAAGAAACAGCTGGCAACAGACTACAACATAAAGAAGCCACCACCAACCCCAAATTCTGGGGCAAAGAAAGCAGTTGGTATGTGGTAAAAATGTGTGTTTTGGATACTGATGACCTTGACTTGAATTCTGTACCTACCATGACTGTAAGCCTTTGGGCAAGTCATTTAACTTCTCCAAGTCTCAATTTCCTCAAGCACAAAATGAGGATACTAATGGTAGTATTTCATAGGGTTATGAAGATTCAGTGAGATGGTTCATGTAAAGTACCTACCAGTCTGACTTTGTTAAACACACAACGCCTACAGAAAGTTCACTGTTATTAAATTTAAGCAATTTTTCAGATTGGTGGAGAAATTCTTTTCAATCGTTCTGAAATCATGCCAATGAATGTGAGGATAAGATGAGCGGTAAAGAAAGTGACTTCAAATAAGAAAGTGACTTCAACCCAACACTAAGCAAAATGAACTGTACTCATTAGCGGTATTGTAGGAGCTCTTTTGACTAACAATCACATCAACTCCTTGAAAGATTAACCAACTCTTATCATCCCTTCTGTATTAAGTACTTACAAAACCCATGGCATGTTGAAAGCTTCACCAAAATCTTCAATATTTCAGTATAATTCATTTTCAAAGGCATAAATAAAATATTTAATAACACCTGAGTTACACCTAATGTTTCAAATAATTGAAAAAATAGCACCAGTTTTATGATATCTTAGAGGTAAGAAACAAGTAGAATCCTACCAGTTGATTAAATAATTGTTTATTTTATATAACACAGTTATTTTTTCAGTTTTAAGAGTTTGCATATTTGGAAAATCAAAACCAGTTTTCTTAGCACTTACATTTAGCAAGCCTGCCACTCACATGCAATGAGCATCAGAAAATTAGAAAGCAAAGCTCCAAGAGAGCTAAACTGAGTTCAGACTCAGAGGCAGATGGTTTATTTGTAGTAGGGTTGTGTGAGTAAGAAGTCTGGACACAGAGAAAGTGTGCTTTGATTAGTTGGGTCAGAGGGTTCCAGCAGCTTTCAATCTAGAGGAAATTCTGCCAATCAAACATCAGGGCATTATAGCCCCTTCCAATTGCAGAAGACATTTTGCCAAGATACTCACATTGACGGAAATCACACCTGGTGTAATACTACCTTTTTCAGTATAGGTTAGAAGTAGAAACAAATAACAAGAGATGTAATATAAGAGCAAATCTTTCAACAATTGCAGACAGAAACAGCATTCTCAACACTTAGCACATCAGTATTGATACCAGAAAATGGGATTGAGTTGGAGACTCAGGATCAGAACAGCGGTGATTATAGATTGGAGAGACAGAACCCAAATGCTTACAGAAGATATTCTAGTTCCACCTCTAAAAACGATGGACTAGTGTGTATCAGTCCAACGACCTGCCAAATATAACTAGAAAAGCTATATTAAACACACACACATGCATGCAACACAACAAAACAATTTGGTGTAAAGCACTGGAGAGCTCTCAATGCAGCCAGGACTTGAAGGCCAAGATCCTGGAGAGAAGGAAAACGCATAGAGCTGAGTCAAACATTCTGAGCTGCTTTTCCCTTTCAGGCATTGGCTTTTTCATCAGCCATACAAGGATAAGAAACAGACGCTGAGCATAGCTTTTGGCAGTCTCACAGGGCTGGGAAGAGAAAATGACTTGAGCCAAGATCCTGAAGAGAGGGGAAGGGCAGAGAAGTAAGCCCAACATTTAGCACTGCTTTTACATCTGAGGCAATCGCAGATTTGTAAGAGTCTTTGGGCTAAAAGTTTGTAAATCAGTGTAGAAATTAGCGGCTAAGAGGTGAAGCAGAGGTTTCAGCAGAGGTCAAAAACCACAAGGAGGAGAGATACTGGTAAACACCGCAGGCTTTCTTAGAAACCCTGAAGAACTGGAGTTCTCCAGGAGTAAGAGTGAATCAGAAATAAACGAACTCTCACAAAGACTGATATCCAGCTTCAAAAGAGACCAACCCAAGACTTGATCGAGGTGATCTGCCCCTACTCTCACTGCCTGCTAGAAGAAGAAAATTTTCTGTGAAGGAAGATAATATCATCCAGAACCTCTATATTTTCTTTATGTACTCTGTCTAGTGTTTAATGATAAATTATCAGACATACTAAGAAATTGGACAAGGGAAAAAGAGACAGTAGAAAATAGAAACAGACCCACAGGTGACCCAGATATTACAGTTACCAGATATGAATTTAAACAACATTGGTGATTAAAATGTTCAAGGAAAAAGAAATCAAGATGGAAATTTTTAGCAACAAATTGCAATTTATTAAAAAAGAATCAAATAGAAATTCTAGGTCTGACAAGTATGATAATTAGAATTAAGAACTGGTAGATAAGTTTAAAGGAGATCTGGTGGAACAGTGCCCAAGGCATTTGACTGCTAACCAGAAGGTTGGTGGTTCAAAGCCACCAGCCACTCTGTGGAAGGAAGACCAGGCAATCTATTTCCATAAAGATTTATCACTTCAGAAACCCAATAGGGGCTGCTTTGAGATGGAATTGACTTGATGGCAGTGGGTTTTTTATTTTTATTTTTAGATAGGTTTAACAAAGCTTATGCAACAGAAAACAGGATAAGAAAATATTCTAAAGTATGGAGAGAGAAAAATAATGAGGAGTATGGAAAAAAGCATAAGATATATGAAAAATGGTGAGAAAACTGAACATATATAATTGGTGTCCCAGAAGGAGAAGAAAAAGAAAACTGGGGCAGAAGCAATTTTTGAAGAGATAATGGCCACAATTTTGCAAAATTGACAAAAGCAATCAACCCACAGATTCAAGAAGTGCTATATAATCCAAAAGGAATAAATACAAATAAAACTACACCAAAGCATATTGTAGACTATTGAAAACCAAAGACAAAGACAAAATTGTAAGAGCAGCTATAGAAAAGATATATTACCTTCAAAAGAGCAACAGGGAGACTGATAGATGACTTCTCAGCAGAAATGATGGAGGCCAAAGACAGAAGAATGATGTCTTTAAAATACTCAAAGAAAATAACTGCTAACTTATTTATGAAAAATATCCTTCATAAATGAAGGCAAAATATAGACATTGTATGACAACCAAAAATGGAGAGAACTTTTGTCTGCAGATTCTCAGTAAAAGAAATGCTAAAGGGAGTTCTTCATGAAGAAAGTAATCCCAGAAGGAAAACAGAAATGCAAGAAGGTTAAAAAAAAGGTCAAAAGAAAGGGCAAGCATATATGGTGAAAGTAAATGAATATTGATTGTACAAAATGATACTCGTAATGTCTTGTGAGGTTAAAATACATGTAAAGTTTAATTATTTGGTCATTTGGTTCTCTTTAGTGCTGCTCTAACAGACATATACTACAAATGGGTGGTTTTAAACCAAAAGGGATTTATTCTCTTACAGTTTAGGAGGCTAGAAGTTCAAGTTCAAAGTGCCAGCTCTAGGAGCTGGGTGAAAGCCCCTCAACCCTGGGCTTTTAGCTCTGCCTCGTGCTCCAGGGCCACTGGAACTGGAGGCATCTTTTCAATCAGGCAGCTGCTGGCTACTGAGGCTGACAAACCCAAGGCTGACAAATGAAATGGTACACCACTAGTTCAAGTCCAGAGACAGTTCCAAGATTGGCAGGAAACATGGCAGGCTGCTGAATGAAGACTCAGCTCCATGTAGGGTCCAGGCATGCAAAAAACCTGCAGAGACCCTCCTCAATACTTCTTGTATACCAGAAGCAGACTACATCCTTAAGGCAGCTACTTAGCTCCTTCAGTAGATTACACCATAGAGTTGATTACCAGCCTTATCAGGGGAATAACTACATTCAGCTGCCCCGCCATTCAACACCAGGACCAGCAAAATTGACACATAACCTTAACTACCACAATTGGTGACAATACAACTAAAGGTAGGAGTTGGGAAGGAGAATTGAAGTCTTGCATTGTCCAGGAGGTTGTAAGTGTATAAATAGAATATATTCAACTCTAATAAGCCAAGCACGTATGTCATAAAAGACTGCATGCAGTAAAAGAATTAAAACTAACTAACAAGCTAATGAGGAGTAGGTTAGAATAATAAAATGAAACTCTAAACTAGGGCAGACACTTACCCTATAGCAAACATTGCTGCTGTCTGAGGGACCAAATTTGGGGGTGGGTGTTAACCTCAGACTCAGTTTGTAGTTATATTTGTATATTATATATTATTTGCTTGAGCTTAAGTTATTTGCTTAAGCTTAGGATCATTAATCTGCATGCACATAATTCAAAAGGATGAATTCTGAATTATCAAATCCATTTTGCAAATACCTTTCAGACATTGATATAGAGGAAAACTTTATCTTGAAAGACCCAAACCATGCTTGCTGTCATGATCCCAGATCATAAGCTGGATGTGCACACCCTTTATATTTTAGTTGGTTATTGAATACATTATAAAGGGAGGTTGTCATATTTTAAAGAATGAATTCGTCTATCAACGATTCTTGGTTAAATGTATGCATTTATGAAATCCTATGAAAAATTAGTCTCCATACTTTATTACTGACAACAAATAGGCTCTACAACCCTCTTTCCTACCAAAGAATTCTTAATAAGAATCTAATGTATTTCTATGCGTTTAAAGTTTATTTCAAAAGAGATTCCAGTTACCCCAGTGCCACCCCCAGAGAGTTGCTTTCAGGAGCTGTAGTTACCGATGAACAGGCAGCCCATAATGTCCATGGATCAATGCCCTTTGGAATAGCATTGACTTGCGAGTTAATAGACTTTTGATTTTCCTTACTCATTGATTAATGGAGCAGTAATTTTGCTTTTAAATAGGAAGATAAATTAAGAAGTACTGTAACTGGGACCTATAGGAAAATAGGCTGTAGATTGGAGAGCTGGTGGTAGCTATGGAGACAAAGTAGGTAGAACAGCTGAGTTTGCTAAAGCAGCCCTTCTGTCAGGGAACTGAGAGCTAAAGCATTCAACACAATTCAATAGACACTGACCAAGTATGTACCATGAGTCATGTGCGAGGTCCCACTAAGAAGAGAGAAGGGATGGGTCTGGGGCACAGTCTAACTTAGACCGACTTCTGTGTCTGAGTTCTCTCTTAGAGACAACATAGGCATCCATAACACAAGACAGTAAATGATTCAAATAGAGTTGTAAGATGTTCTGAAAAATCCAAGGCAGAAATGACACACCTTTGAAAGGATCAGGAAAAGCATACTGACAGGGATGATGTATGAATTAAGTTTGGAACAAAAACCAAAACCAAACTCACTGCCATCGAGTTGACTGCAACTCATAGCAACCCCCTTTGGGTTTCTGAGGTGGTAAATCTTTACAGAAGTAGATTGTCCAGTCTTCCTTCCATGGAGTGGCTGGTGGGTTTGAACTACCAACCCTCTGGTTAGCAGTCAAATGTCTTAGGGACTATGCCACCAGAGTTGAGGTCTGGAAAGTTGGGTGGAATTCAGATGGATGTATATGAAGAATGAAAAGTCTTCTAGGGGAATTAGTGAAATGAAAGAATTCAAACCCTAAATCTAGTGATTATTAGCTATATGACCTGGGGCGGCTGCTGTTGTTGTTAGGTGTGGTCCCGTCTTCTCCGACTCATAGCGACCTTATGCACAACAGAACGAAAACACTGTCCAGTCCCATGCTAGCCTCATAATCCTTGCTATGCCTGAGACCATCATTGCAGCCACTGTGTCAATCCACCTTGTTGAGGGCCTTCCCCTTTTTCATTGACCCTCCACTTTACCAAGCATGATATCCTTCTTGAGAGAATGGTCCCTTCTAACAACACGACCAAAGTAGGTGAGACAAAGTCTGGCCATTCTCGCTTCCAAGGAGCATTCCAGCTGCACTACTTCCAGGACAGATTTGTTAGTTCTTTTAGCAGTCCATGGTACTTTCAGTATTCTTTGCCAACACCACAACTCAAAAACATCAACTCTTCTTTGGTCTTCCTTATTCATTGTTCAGCTCTCACATGTATATGACTCACTGCTGTGGAGTCGAATCCAACTCAAAGCGACCCCTCTTTGGGTTTTCAAGGTGGTATCACTAGGGAAGTAGACTGCCCAACCTTCCTTCAGAAGAGTGGCTGGTGGGTTTGAACCGCCAGCCTTCTGGTTAGCAGTCAAATGCCTTAGGCACTATGCCACCATGGCTTGAGTTAGATGCAACTTAGTCTTCAAGGAGACATCTTTGCTCTTCAGCACTTGAAAGAGGTCTTTTGCAGCATATTTGTCCAATGCAATATGTTGTCTGATATCTTGACTGCTGCTTCCATTGGTGTTGATCGTAGAGCCAAGTAACATGGTCTTTGACAACTTCAATCTTTTCTTCATCTATTGTGATGCTGCTTATTGGCCCAGTTGTGAGGATTTTTGTTTTCTTTATATTGAAGAGTAATCCATACTGCAGACTATAGTCTTCAATCTTCATCAATAAGTGCTTCAAGTCATCCTCACTTTCAGCAAGCAAAGTTGTGTTGTCTATGTATTGCAGGTTGTTAATGAGCCTTCCTCCAATCCTGATGCCACATTCTTCTTCATATAGACCAGCTTCTCAGATTATTTGCTCACCATACAGATTGAATAAATATGGTGAAAGGATACAACTCTGACTACTCCCTTCCTGATTTTGAACCATTCAGTATCCCCTTGCTCTGTTCAAAGGACAGCCTCCTCGTCTATGTATAGGTTCCTCATGAGTACAATTAAGTGTTCTGGAATTCCCATTCTTAATATTATCCATCATTTGTTATGATCCACACAAGTGAATTCTTTTGCATAGTCAATAAAATACAAGTAAACATCTTTCTGGTATTCTTTGCTTTGAGCCAAGATCCATCTGACACCAATGATCTCTTGCTCCACATCCTCTTCTGAATCCAGTTTGCATTTCTGGAAGTTCTCTGTCAATATACTGCTGCAACTATTTTTGAATTATCTTGAGTAAAGTTTTACTTGCATGTGATATTAATAATATTGCTTGATAATTTCCACATTCTGTGGGATCACCTTTCTTTAGAATGGGTACAAATATGGATCTCTTCCATTCCGTTGGTCAGGTAGCTGTCTTCCAAATCTCTTGGCATAGCCGAGTGAATGCCTCCAGTGCAGCATTTGTTTGTTGAAACATCTCAGTGGGTATTCCATCAATTCCTGGAGCCTTGTTTTTCTCCAATTCCTTCAGTGCAGCTTCAACATCTTCCTTTAGTATCACTGGTTCTTGATCATATGCTACCTCCTGAAATGGATGAACATTGATCAATTCTTTTTGGTACAGTGACTCTGTGTATTCCTTCCATCTTCTTATGATGTTTCCTCCATCATTCAATATATTGCCCATAGCATCTTTCAACTGCAACTTGAGGCTTAAATTTCCTCTTCAGTTCTTTCAGGTTGAGAAATGTCGAGTGTGTTCTTGTCTTTTGGTATTCTAACTCCAGGTCTTTGCGGCTTTGTCTTCTCAAGCTGCTCTTTGAAATCTTCTGTTCAGCTCTTTTATCTTGTCATTTCTTACATTTGCTTTAGCTACTCTCTGTTCAAGGGCAAGTTTCAGATTCTCTTCTGACATCTATTTTGGTCTTTTCTTCCTTTCCTGTCATTTTAATAACCTTTTACTTTTTTCACGGATGATGTTCTTGATGTCATCGCACAGTTCTCATGGTTTTTGGTCACTGGTGTTCAATGCATCAAATCTATTCTTTAGATGGTCTCCAAATTCAGGAGGGATATAATCAAAGTCATATTTTGACTCTTGTGGACTTCTTTTAATTGTCTTCAGCTTCAACTTGAACTTGTATGAGTAGTTGAGGGTCTGTTCCACAATCAGCTCCTGGCCTTGTTTTGGCTGAAGATTTGGAGCTTCTCCATCGCCTCTTGCCACAGATGTAGTCAATCTGATTCCTGTGTGCTCCATTTGGGGCTAGTTACCTATCTTTTCTGGGCTTGGATTTTCTCATCTGGAAAGTAATTAATAATAACTACCTTGTTTAGTTGATGTGAAGATTAATTGAAGTAGGTTAAGTCTGTAAGAAATCTATCATTTTACATGGTACAAGATGGTTGTTGTTAGTTGCAGTCATGTTGACTCTGACTCATGGTGATCTTATTTACAACAGAAAAAAAACACTGCCCCATCCTGTATCACCTCACGATCACTAATATGTTCAAAGTCCATCATTACAGCTGTTGTGCCAAACTGTCTCACCAAGGGTATGCCTTCATTGGCCCTCTGCTTCACCAAGCATGATGTAGATGTCAATCCAGTGACTGACTGTTCCTGATGAGATGTCTAAAGCAAGTAACTTAGACAATGTTCTGTTGTGATCCATAAGGTTTCCATTGGCTAATTTTTGGAAGTAGATTGTCAAGCCTTTCTTCCTAATGTGTTTTAGTCTAGAAGCTCTACTGAAACTAAATGGAAACTATAAGCTACATAGTGTTGAGAAATGATAGCAAGACTTGGAAAGAATCATTCTCTATTTGCCTTACTTTTCTGAAACAATGACAGTGAATGCTTCTTTGATTTTCTGCCTGTTTGAACTCTGGGTGCTTGAGCTCCTTCAAAACCGGGACTGTGTCTTAAGCCCTCTGTATCTCCTCTACCCCTGCTTCCCTTGGGTTGTAGCTCATGGTCAGTACACAGGAAGTGTTTGTGGAAAAGAAGAGTATATAGATGTATACTGCATCTCCCAGAGCTCTCCATCATTCCCACAGAATCACTTACAGCCCTTTTGTCTATCTGGCAAACTCTCTTCATCCTTCAAAATTAAGCTTATGATTTTGTCAAGTCATTCATCTCAAGACAAAATTGGACATAACTGACCCTTTTTCCTTAGTGCCCCCATATAAATTTATACATAACTATAACAAGCATCTCACTAACTTATAATTATTTGTTCATCCTCTTTCTCCTTAGTCCTTGATACCAGACCTTACAACCCTTATTAGCTACATGGTGTCTAGAGGGCATGATAAAATGTGGAGGCAACTTTATTGAACTGCAGAATGTGATAAGGCAGCAGAATATCCTCCATGAGATGGGGCCCCTGTTTCATCTTCTGTTTGGTTATATAGTCCTATATTAAAGAAAAACTGCTACATTCACATAGTTATAGAACACTTAGAATTTGACATATGGCTTATAATTTCTGTAGCTAATTTCATACACTGTGAAGTATAGCACAATTTAATTTCTTTTCTTCTCTGAGATAAGGATTTTAGATTGTTGTATGGGGTAGAGTGTGCATTATAAGCTAGGAGAATAGCATAACATGTCTCCTGCCAGCTTGGTGGTGTCAACACTTTGCCACTGGGTATTACTCATTTTGTGCTAGCAAGGTGTCTTGCTCAGTGCCTTGCACAGAGTAGATGACAGTAATTACTTATTGAATGAATAAAAGCCCTGGTTTCTGGTCACTTCTCTGTTCAGAAACTCTCAATGGCTTCCTGATTCCTACTGGTCTATGTGTAACTTCAGCAACTTGCTTATGAGATTGGTATTCAGCTTCAGCCAACCTTACTTTACAGGCCTGTTCACTACCACTTACTGAAGAAGGTAAAAGACTACAGCCTTCAGAATGGATTACATCTGAACAAAAAGAAAACAAAAATCCTTACAACTGAACCAATAAATAGCATCAAGATAAGTGGCAAAGAAATTGAAGTTTTCAAGGATTTCATTCTTCTTGAATTAACAATCAATGCCCATAAAAGCCATAGTCAACACATCAAACGATGCATTGCATTGCGCAAATCTACTACACAAGACCTCTTTAAAGTGTTAAAAAGCAAAGTTATCACTTTGATGACTACAGTGTGCCTGACCCAAGCCATGGCTCTGGTGGCGTAGTGCCTAAGGTATTTGACTGCTAACGAGAAGGCTGGCGGTTCAAATTCATCAACCACTCCACGGAAGGAAGACTGGGCAATCTACTTCTGTGAAGATTTATTGCCTTTGAAACCCAAAGGGGGTCGCTATGAGGTGGAATCAATTTGATGGCAATGAGTTTGGAATTTGGCTTTGGTCATATGCATGCTAAAGCTGGACAATGAAAACAGAAGACAAAGGAGAATTTATACATTTGAATTCTGGCTGTGGTAAAGAATATGGAATATATCATAGCCTAAGAAATGAATGAACAAATCTGTGTTGAAGTACAGCCAGAATGCTCTTTAGAAGCAAGGATGGTGTGATTTTTGTCTTGCTTACTTTGGACACACTATCAGGAGGGACTGATTGCTGGAGAAGAAAACCATGCTTGGTAAACCAGATGGTCAGTGAAAAATCGGGAGATCTTTGATGAGACAGATTGACACACTGGCTGCAACAATTGGCTTAAACATAGCAACAATTGTGAGTATGGTGCAGGACCAGGCAACATTTCATTTTGTTACACATTAGGTCTCCATGAATTGGACCTGACTGGATAATACCTAACAACAACCTCTATTGTTTTATACCATGCACCTTTCACTCTGGGTAAACTGGACCACTGGGAAGATGGGGTCTTGGCTTGATGGAGGACCTCTTTTATGACCTAGGAAGAACTTGTTTGCATGGTAATTGTCAGACTTACCTTCAGACTGAGAGAGCTGAAGAACTGCATGGACAACAGGGACACTTCCAGATGCTATGACCAAGGTGGGAAATGAGTAATGTATTCTCAAAACAAGTCTGGAGGCCACATGTCGTGGTGGTGTGGGATACAGCTCTTAGGACACACTTCATTCAGCCAAAGCACATGTACTGGCTGCATCTTAACACAAGAAGTGACAACAAAATCTGCTATCCTGAGTGTGTGTAGCTAGAGCAAGATAAAAAACCCACTGCTGTCGAGTCGGATCCCACCATAGCGACCCCTCCTTGCGTTTCCGAGGCAATATCACTGCAGAAGTAGATTGTCCAACCTTCCTTCTGAGGAGTGGCTGGTGGGTTTGAACCGCTAGGCTTCTGGTTAGTGGTCAAATGCCTTAAGCACTATGCCACCAGAGCTCCTAAAGCAAGATAGGGAGCTAATATTTTTGTGCATCTAGTAAGAATTCAAAAAACCTAATTTAATATCACTCATGAAATCTCCAACTTCCTGAGGGTTGAGGAAGGTCCCGCTCTGTGCTCTGTGTTCCCAGTGTACCCTGTACTTGACTTTCCTACCCTTGTTGAACTGCATTGTAATAACCTACTTCTATGTCAGGCTTTCCTATGAGACTGTGAGCCCCTTAAGGACAAATGATCTCCAAATAAGCTGACACATGAATGAATGGAAGAATGAATGAATGATTGACATCTATACCAGGTGCATACACATTTTTGCCACTTTTGTTGTTGTTATGTGCTGTTGAGTTGTCTCCAACTCATAGTGACCTATGTACAACAAAATGAAACACTGCTCAGTCCTGTGCCAGCCTCACAATCCCTACTATATCTGAGCCCATTGCTGCTGCCACCATGTCAATCCATCTTGTTGAGGGCCTTCCCCTCTTTCATTGACCCTCCACTTTACCAAGCAGGACATCCTTCTCCATAGAGTGGTCTCTTCCGACAACATGACCAAAGTAGGTGAGATGAAGTCTGGCTATTCTCACTTCCAAGGAGCATTCTGGCTGTACTTCTTCCAGGACAGATCTGTTAGTTCTTTTAGCAGTCCGTGGTACTTTCAATATTCTTTGCCAACACCACAACTCAGAAGCATCAACTCTTCTTTGGTCTTTCTTATTCATTGTATAGCTTTCACATGTATATGAGGTGATTGAAAATACCCTGGCTTAGTTTAGTCTTCAAGCAGGTATCTTTGCTCTTCAGCACTTGAAAAAGGTCTTTTGCAGCACATTTACTCAATGCAATATGTCATCTGGTGTCTTGACTGCTGCTTTCATTGGCATTGATTGTAGAACCAAGTAATATGAAGTCTTTGACAACTTCATTCTTTTCTCTGTCTATCATAATGCTGCTTATTGGTCCAGTTGTGAGGATTTTTGTTTTCTTTATATTGAAGTGTAATCCATAATGCAGATTGTAGTCTTCAATCTTCATCAGTAAGTGCTTCAAGTCATCCTCACTTTCTGCAAGCAAATTTGTGTCATCTGCATATCTCAGGTTAATGAGCCTTCCTCCAATCCTGATGCCACATTCTTCATATAGTTCAGTTTCTCAGATTATTTGCTCAGTATATACAGATTGAGTAAGCATGGTTGTTATGTTATACATAAGGCTGCCACTAGATGGCGAATACTCATTGGAAAGGCCAGCTCTAAAACCGTCTCAGAAACAGAACCTGGTGGAAATTAAGTACATTTTTGGCACCACTGTACGAACACAAGGAGCTCTGGTGGCAGTGTGGTTAAGGCATTGGGCTGCTAACCAAAAGGTTGTCAGTTCGAACCCACGAGGTGCTCCATGGAGAAAGATGAGGCAGCCTTCTTTGGCAAAGATTCTGAGTCAGAGTCGACTCGATGGCAGTGACTTTGAGTATGAACACATGGGAGCCCTGGTGGTGCGTTGCTTGAATCTCTCACTTGCTAACTGAAAGGTCAGTGGTTCGAATCCACCAGACACTCCGCAGGAGAAAGATGGTAGAAGTCTTCTTCTGTAAAGATTACCCACTGCCATTAAGTCGATTCCGACTCATAGCAACCCCTACTGGGTTTCCAAGGTGGTAAATCTTTATAGAAGTAGATTGTCCATCTTCCTTCAGCTGATCAGCTGGTGGGTTTGAACCACCAAATTTTAGTTAGCAGTCAAACGCCTTAGGCATTGTGCCCCAGAGCTCCTTTCTGTAAAGATTACAGCCTTGGATATCTTAGGGGGCAGTTCTACTCTGCCCTACAAGGTCCATATGAGTTGGAATATACTCAGTGCCAACAGGTTTGGTATGTACATATAAAATGGTGAAATTTTGGGGGCTTCGTTTCAGAAGCTCTGGTGGCATAGTGTCTACGGCATTTGACTGTTATCCAGAAGGCTGGTGGTTCAAACCCACCAGCCACTCCTCAGAAGGAAGGTTGGGCAATCTACTTCTGTAGTGATACTGCCTCGGAAACCCAAGGAGGGGTCGCTATGAGTTGGGTTTGCCTTGACGGCAGTGAATTCAGTTTTGGTATGCTTTGTTTCTGTTTAGTAGAGAGAAGAAGAGGAATACCAGAATGGAAGTCAGGAGTTCTGGGTTCCAGATCTGTGCAGCTATGAGCATTTGGGCAAATCATGTGTATTTACTGAGTCTCCATTTTCTCATGTACAAAATGGTAGACTCTGTGGTGGTTAAGTTTGTGTGTCAATTTGGCTGGGCTTGCTTGAATGGCCGGACAACTGAATGTAGTTATTTCCCATGGTGAGATTGGTAATTAAGTCCATGGTGGAATCTATTGGAGCAACTGAGTAGCTGCTTTAGGTATGTAGTCTGTTTCCTGTATAAAAGAAACAACTTTGGGAATGGTCTCTTAGCTTATGGCATGCTTGAACTCTGCATGTAGCCAAGTCATTGTTCAGCAGCCTGCCATGCTCTGCCGATCTTGGGACTTTTAATGGAATTTAATTAATGGCCTGCTGTGTGGTTTGGTAACATTGGGACTGTGTTTTCTTACTTGTCAACCTTGGGCTTGTCAGCCTCAGCAGCCAGCAGCTGGGTGAAGAAAAGCCTCCAGTTTCAGTGGGCTGGGAGCAGGAGGCAGAGCTGAAGTCCAAAGTTGTGGAGCTTTCACCCAGCCCTAGAGCCTGGCACTTTGAACTTGGACTTAAAGCCTCCAAACTGTGAGAGAATAAACTCCTGTTTGTTCAAGCCATCCCATTTGTGGTATTATTCCTGTCAGAGCAGCACTAGGTAACCAGAACACTCAGTAACTTCGGATAAACAGGTATTTATTAGCATCTATGATATGCCAGACCCTGACTTAGGTACTAGTGGTGAAGAGATGGCTCAGAAATGGTTTCTGCCATCTAGGATAATGCTTCTTAACTCTGTGGTGAAAGACCAGTTTTTGTTTCTGTTTTAAATATTTAATCTGTTGCGATGATTATGAAGATGGTGCAGTATTGGGCAATGTTTTGTTCTGTTACACATAAGGCTGTTATGAGTCAGACCCAACCCGACGGCAGCTAACAACAACAATCTGTTGCAGAGTGTACTTTGGTAAAATATAATTAAAGTAAGTTTTTTCTTTTTTTAAAAAAAAAGCATATAAAATCCAAGTCCTGATGTTTTATTATATTAGATTCTTTGGACATTATCTAATTGCTATAAAAGTTTCTAAATGCTTATTACCCATCTCTGGGCCAGCACTGCATACTTTGGGAAGTGCTGATTTAGGAGCTCATACTCTCGTGAGGGAGCTTTACACAGCCCCTGCAGGACATGCGTCTATGAATGTAGAACAGTGCCACAGACCAGCAAGGCCTTCTCTTCTGTGGCTCAAACACTTCAAACACAGAGAGCCACTGCTATTAGTTTTAAGGGTGCAGAGGAGATGGTTATGACCTCTTCTGGAGCCTTGAGAAAGTTTTGGCCAGTCCCCTTTTATTCTTTTGAGACATTAGGCTCACCTAGGCCACAAGCTCTGTTGGCCACCAGGATGAGAACAATACACCAAGACCACATAATGTACTTTCTTATATGGTATCTCTAAAGCTTCCAAAACCTGAGGGTTGATTGATTGGTTGGCTTATTTATTTTTTTTAATTTCAACCATAAAACAAATACTGTTTTTGAATAAACAATGCAAAACCATAGTATAACATTCAAAAGATATCACAAGGAATACAGTGAAAATTAAAGTTCCTTGGTGTAGTGCCTAAGGCACTTGACTGCTAACCAGAAGGCTGGTGGTTCAAACCTACCAGCCACTCCTCAGAAGGAAGAGTGGGCAATCTACTTCTGTAGTGATACTGCCTCAGAGACTCAAGGAGGGGTCGATATGCCGACTTGAAGGCAGTGTTTGGTTTGGTTTGGTTTCCTCTTCTTACGAGGGCTCCTGGAGGAGAAGTCCTCATAGCACAGTGGTTAAGGTGCCCAGTTACTAACCAAAAGGTTGGAGGCTCCAAACCATCAGTTGCTCTTTGAGAGAAAGATGTGGTGATCTGCTTCCATAAGATAAGAGTATGGAAATCCTATGGGGCAGTTCTACTTTGTCCTACAGGGTCTCCATGAATCAGAAGCAACTAGAAGGTAATGAGCTGTTTGTTTTGTTGTCCTGTTCCTTGCCCACAATCTCTCAGTTTCCCATTCCAGAGGCAATCACAATGAACACAATTCTTACATATTCTTCAAGAGATAGTCTATGCACATGTCTTTAAAAATGGGTATACACTATAAATGCTGTGCTGTATGTTCTTTTTTAACGTAATCATTTGTCTTGGAAATGTTGAATCTCAGGACATTTTGATCTTCTCATTTTTATTATGATAAACGAATATTTAAGTTGTTCTATGCTTCGTATTACAAACAATGTAAACAAATAGCTTTGTGATTATAATTTTATATCTATGTGTGCTTATATCTACCTATGTAAGTCCTGGATCCAGAACTGCTGGGTCTGAGAAATGTGCCTTCCTCAGAGCTGTACCAGTTGGCACTGCCATAGTTAGTCTATGAGGGCATTTCCCTACACTGCCGTCAACATATGGTTCTCAAAAACAATTTTTTAAAAATCAAATTAGGTTTCCTCCCAACCTAATCAGAAATTGTAGCTATGTGGAATTTGCATTTCTATAATTGTACATCAGGTTCAGCATCAAAGCCATCTTTATATCCTTTCCTGAGTCCTGTCTGTTCATGTACTTTGATCATTTTTCTATTGAATTGTTGGTCTTTTAAAAATCAACCCATGAGTTGTTTATATATTCAAGAAGTCAGCCCTTTGTTTATCATTTGGGCTACACATATTTTTTCCCAATTTGTCCTTTGAAAAAATTAATAATGTTTTTCTACAGCTAAAAATAAATTTAGCTTACTAAATCAATCTTTCTCTTACAATCTCTGGGTTTTGTGACATGTTTGGAAGGAACTTAACACTACATTACAAAAATAATTCTCCCATGTTTTCTTCTAATGCTTTTATATTTTCATTTTTAATATTTAAGTATTTTACATACTCAACAAAACACAACCACTGCCGTGGACTCAGATCTAACTCATAGCGACCCCTCCTTGGGTTTCCCAGGTGGTATCACTACAGAGGTAGATTGCCCAACCTTCCTTCCCAGGAGTGGCTGGTGGGTTTGAACTGCCAGCCTTCTGGTTAGCAGTCAAGTGCCTTAGGCACTATGCCATTTGGAATTTATTTTGGCTTAAGGTTTGAGATCTGGAGAATTTTTTTTCTTCCTACTTGGCTTCTAATTGTGCCATTACCATTTATTAAATAATTCATTTTTTCATACGTTAAAAACTACAAATGAATTTGATCTATTTTTGAACTTTCTATTAGATTCTATGCATGTTCTAGTATCACACAGTTCAACTTACAATAATATGTATTAACTTATAATTAATTAATGTATTATATAATATATAATGGGAGCTCTGGTAGCATAGTGGCTAAGACACTTGCCTGCTAACCAGACGGCTGGCGGTTCAAACCCACCAGCCACTCCTCGGAAGGAAGGTTGGGCAATTCTACTTCCGTAGTGATACTGCCTCGGAAACCCAAGGAGGGGTCGCTATGAGTCGGGTTTGACTCGACGGCACATAACAACAACAACAACATAATATATAATAGTATATATTATATAATTAATATATATAATATACAATAATATATATTACATAATTAATTAATATATAGAATATAATATATATTGTATAATTAATTAATATAATTAATTAATATGTATTAACTTATAATAATATGTATTAATATCTTATTTGGCTAGTATCCACCTCATTATTCTTTTTTCAGACATTTTTTGTCTATTCTTGATTGTTTAGTTTTCCATTGTCATAGAATAAGCCTATATAATTGAAAAATTATTTGATTTTTTTTTAAATTTTTGGACAGGACATTAAATTTACAGATTAAGTTATGGGGTATTAGTCCTTTTGTAATATTCAGTTTCTTATAAAAATTTTGTTTGTTCAACTTACATATCATTCTTTAAAGAAATAAGAGTGTATGTGGTAAAATTCAAACAATACCAAGAGGCAGATGGTGAAATGTAATTGCACTTTCAGTCCTGACCCCCTACTCTGCCAATTCCCAGAAGAGGCACCTGGATCTAGTGTATCTTATAGAGCTATTCTACAAATATACAATGATATCTGTGCATACAGTCACTTGACTCTGTCCCTTCTGCCTTTTTTTCCCAGATGGCAATAAGCTATACACACTGTTCTGCCTTTTCCCACTTAACAACATACATTGGGGAACATTTTGTATCAGAACACACTCAAAACAAAAAAAAAAAGCATGCCATTTTGTCCATTCTGACTCATAGTGACCCTATAGGGCAGAGTGTAACTGCCCCATGGAGTTTCTAAGGCTATAATCTTACAGAAGCAGATTGCTACATCTTTCTTCCACAGAGCAACTGGTGGGTTCGAACTGCTGACATTTTGGTTAGCAGCTGTATCAATACATACAGACTGAACTTATTCCTTTTAATATCTGCATGGTATTTGACTGTATAAATGTAACCAAAACTTTTAGTACATCCCCTATTGATAAAACAATTAGCTCTTTTCCATCTTTTGCTTTTATACCAAACCAAACCAAACACACTGCTGTCGAGTCAGACCCGACTCATAGCGACCCCTCCTTGGGTTTCCAAGGTGGTATCACTACAGAAGTAGATTATAAGCAGTGCTGTAATGAAGATCTTTCCTCACATAACTTTGTGAGAATATTTCTGAAAGATAAATTCTTAACTATGCAAGTACTATGTTGAAGTGTGAAGCAAATGTGTAATTTTGATAGATATTGCCAAATTGTCTTCAAATCTTAAGGCAATTTATTAATTAACCCCTTGTAGTAGTTAAATTTGTATGTCAACTTGGCTGGGCCTAGTTGAGTGGCTGGGCAGCTGGTGGTACTTATTCCCCATGATGAGACTGGCAATCAACTCCATGGTGGGCTCTACCACAAGCCACAAGCAGCTGAGTAGCTGCCTTTGGGATGTGGTTTGCTTCCTGTGTATAAGGAGAAGCCTTGGGGCTAGTCTCTAGCTTATGGCACGGTGGGACCCTGCACATAGCCGTGTCATTGTTCAGCAGCCTGCCATGCTCTGCTGACCTTGGGACTTACAACAGACTTGAATTAATGGCCTGCCGTGTGGTTTGGTTACACCGGGACTGTGCCATTTTATTTGTTGACCTTGGGCTTGTCAGCCTCAGCAGCTAGTAGCTACCTGACTGAAGAGATGCCTCTAGCTTCAGTGGACCAAGAGCAGGAGGCAGAGCTGAAGCCCAAGGTCAAGGGGCTTTCACACAGCCCCTAAAGCCTGGCACTAGCCTGAACTCAGACTTCTAGCCTCTAAACTGTTAAGAGAATAAACTCTTGTTTGTTCAAGCCATCCCATTTGTAGTATGTGCCTGTCAGAGCAGCAACTAGCTAACCAGAACACCTCTACTCCCATTTAAATTTACCTTCTATTTGCAACATTTTGGCTCAGTTACTGTAACAATAGATTTTTTAGTGAGTGAAATGATCTGTAAGTCTTGAGTCAAATTTCCCCACATTTCTCTGGTACACAGATTTTCCAGAAGAGTCCCAGGGGTTGAGGGTGATCTTGCATAAAACTGTGGAAGTTGGGAATTACTGTTAAGAGGTAATTTCTGCACCCTTCCAGCAAAGGCAGCCTGCACCAATTTTATTAAAGAGCAGGCATTGCTGAATCACTCTGTCTGCTTGTCCCAGTGTGATTTGGATTTGTTTGAAGACTTGGCTGAAAGCAAACAAGAGGTTCCATATGACTCCAATCATACCTTTCAAACAATGCTCTATATTCTGTATCAGGTATCTGTGACTGAACATCTTTAACTCCTTTCCTCAGCCCCACCCTTAAAAAAACAAAACGAAAGAAAAAACCCAGTTGCCGTGGAGTCAATTGTGGCTCCCGGTGACTCCAGGCATTTCAGAGCAGACCTGCGCTCCACAGTGTTTTCAGTGACTGTGAACTTTCAGAAGTAGATCACAGACCTTTCTTCTAAAGTGCCTCTGGGAGGATTCAAACCACCAATATTTCAGTTAGTAGCCAAGTGTTTGCACCATCTAGGGACTGCTCAGACCCAACCTTGGAATCAACTTTATTTCTATCAACCACAGTGCTTATATAATACACACTGCATTCATTGTGTGTGTGTGTGTGTGTGTGAGAGAGAGAGAGAGAGAGAGAGAGAGAGAGAAAGCGTGTGCGAGAAAAGGGCAAAGGTAATATGTTTCATGATATTAATGTAAACCAAATAAAATTAGGTACCCAGGGTGTTATTTGCAGCAAGGTGACACATCTTAAATAATATACCCAATCTGACTCTAAGAAGCCTTGAAAAGCACTGTAGACGTTCACTGAATGTTTCTTGAGAAAGCAAAGGGCAAATGATATAACACAATGCTCTGCAAAGTGTATTGCTAAAAATTCTCTCTCGACGTCTCTTCTTTTAGACAGCAAACTCACTTAAAAACCTCCTTCGGACTTTTCTTTCTCTCTTCAATTTCCACTCCAAATGGCAGCTGCTCAAATATATCTCTTCTCACTCCTTAAAACTTTTAACACTGGCTTAGCTTCCTGGTCTTACCTTTTACCTCACTTTTCTCCTTTCCTCGTTTTTATTCTCTTGCACATTATGTGGCATGATTTATCTCTTCTTTCAATTGCAGCCTCATCCAGTAAAACCAAAGTGTATTCTTAGAAGGTGGGGAAAGGAAGGATATAAACCCTTCAAAGTAAGGATTTTTGTCCTAACAATATTAATAATAATTGGCTCAAATGCTAAATAGCGTAGTGGTTAAGACATTTGGCTGCTAACCAAAAGGTCAGTGCTTCAAACCCACCAGCTGCTCCATGGAACAAAGATGAGGTGGTCTGCTTCCGTAAAGATTTACAGCCTTGTGTACCCAATAGGGATCACTAGGAGTCAGAATCAATGCAACGGCAGTGAGTGTGATGTTGAGTTTTCAAATGCTAAGCCAGGCACTGTACATGTATCATTTCATAACTTACACATGCAGCTCATATTATCATTATTGCCTTTTTACATGTGCGTGAGATTAGGTGACTTACTCAAAGGTGAAGACTTAAGGCAGCCACAGAGCCAGAATTCAAGTTTACCTACTTGTCCTGCTCTGTGCCCATTGGTCTTAAGTAACAAGGCAAGACAGCAGGTGGCAAGTACAAATAAATGGTCTTAGTCCTTATCCTCTTTCCAAAACCTCATAGTTACATCCAGTAATGCCCTTGGTCCTACCTCAATTGTTGGACCAATCTCAATTGCTGGACCAATTGGTCTTAAGTAACAAGGCAAGACAGCAGGTGGCAAGTAAAAATAAGTGGTCTTAGTCCTCATCCTCTTTCCAAAACCTCATAGTTACATCTAGTAATGCCCTTGGTCCCACCTCAATTGCTGGACCAATCTCTAGACCCAGCACAGAGGCTTAGCTCTGTATCTTGGGTTTCTCTCCTCTCCTTTGCGCTGAGCCTCTGCTCCCTTTAGTGCGCCTCCCTTCTGTAGGACTGACATTCTGTCCTGAATCCTGGACTGTGGGCTGGGGCTCTAGGACTTGGTCAAATTCTTGCCAGTCTACTGTTGTCCTGAAATACCAATCAACTTATCTTCTATTTTAAATTCTCTTTTTAGTATATACTTCCCTGCCTCTAGCCCCCGTGTGGGATGATAGGCTGGGTGGTTCTTTACATAGGGATAACCACTAATTGGATTAGTGGTAGATATCTGATACATGGGGCATCAATGCATAGGCTGTCCAGTGATTAATATATCTTACCAGTATTTTCAGTAAAAGTCATCAAAACTACTCAGTTGGCTGTGGAAAACCAAGGTGGTAGGTCATATAGCCACCATTTGGGGCCATGTGCAACCTGAGTAAGCAGAGGAAGCAGGTCTATTGAGAAAGGATAAGAGAAGAGATTTACATGGAAGAGCATAGAAAAGACCATGCGTCTCTGAGGTAGAACAATGGAGACATAGTTGTCTTAACCTGATGTTTTCCAGTTCCAACTCTCATGAGATTTTTCTGAATCAATACAAACACGATTCTCAAGAGTCCTACTTCCTCTCAACAATAAAGTTTTCTTTTTTCTTGAGTTTGTTTGATAACAGTCAAAAGATACATCACTAGAAAACCTTCCTTAGGGTTTGGAGCCTACAATGTCCTCATTGTAGCCCCTTGGCTCATGTCCTGTCACATGTGAGAAGGTCTCCCCCTCTTGGCTGCCTCTAGTTCTTGTTTGGGGGTGACCTTGAACCAGCTCCTGTGAGCATTCCAGTTAAGGCCATTCCAAGGAAGGGAAGAGCATGAAAATGGGAGCAGAGCTGGAATGGACATGGAGTTTTGTTGTGGCTCTTTTTTAATTTGAGGGCATAGTTACTGTCCTCCAATTGTTTATGATTACCTTTGGGACAGAGGGCTAGGGTGTATTGGGAGATGAGGCTGTTGAATAGGGGTAGCAGGGGCCGGCAGAGGCAGAGCCTGGAGAATGGCAAATGCAAGTTATGACCTCATCCTCTGGACATTCTCAAGCTGAGGAATGTCATAATGACTGTGAACATTGAGAACCTGAAGCATTAGAAACATTAAATTTTCTAGTTCATGGATAGACTCTTAGGACATATTCCACATGCTACAGATGAGGAACTGGAGACCCAAGAATGAAAATAGAGGAATAACTGGTAACATTTAGTGAGTGCAGGCTCTGCACCAATCACTTTACACATTCCAGCTCACTTAGGCCTCACAATAACTCTATGAGGTTGGCACTATTACCATTCTCATTAAGTAGCCACTCCAAAGTTCCACAGTAAGGAAGTGGTGGAGCCAGGATTTGAACTCAGGAAGTATTTATTCAGAGTTAATGCTTTTAGCCATTATATCAGACTACTTCTCAAAAGTACTGAAGACCACTGGAGCTGTGTTATTACAAATAAAAAGTTAGGAGAGAGAGAACACATACCTGTGATTTTGTTAATTGGATAATGCAGTGTGCTGTGATTCATGGAAAACATCTGAAATCAGGCAATGGTTTTAATCAAAGGAAAGTGATTAAAAGTTTAGAAAATTAAAAAATCAGAAAAACAAAACTTTAGCAGACATATGTCATCTCCAATGATTTAAAGGAGACGAGAAAAGAAAATTCTCAAACCCTTCATCCAGTTCCCAGAACCTTATGGACTGTTTCAACTTTAAAGAAAAAGAACACCTGCTTGTTATTGATTCTTGAACCACAGGTGGTGCAGTTAACCTGCTGGTTGGTTTAAGTAGTCTGCTAAAGCAAGGCTTCTTGAAAGAAGAAATGGTTGATGCCTATATTGTTGTTGTTATGTGCCCTCCAGTCAAACCTGACTCATAGCGACCCCTCCTGGGTTTCTGAGGCAGTATCACTATGGAAGTAGATTGTCCCATCTTCCTTCTGAGGAATGGCTGGTGGGTTTGAATCGCCAGCTTTCTGGTTAACAGTCAAGTGCCTTAGGCACTATGCTACCAGAGCTCCTGATGCCTGTATTAGGGCCCACTCTTATGTGGTCTGAAAGGCTGTGCTCAGCTAAGGCCTGGTGATCTACTTCTATGACATCACAGCCACTGCATCGCTATGGAGTACAGTTGTGCTCTGATACACATGGTCATCATGAGTCAGAATTGATTCAATGGCAATTTTTTTCTCTACATGGACAGGGAAGTCTTGAATCTAGATAAATATAAAAGGCAGAGTGGTTTTTCTAGTGCCTGTTTCATGATTAGGGTAGCCTTCCAAAATTCATAGTTTTATGTAAGAGACATTCATGGGTCTCATTGATTGAACAGATATTTATTGAGTATCCTATTATGTGTGAGACACTAATAAGTGTGGGAAATACTCTGGTGAACATCTAGAAACATGGAAGACTAAACTGATGCAAAAGGTTTTTCTTTCAAGAAGGAAATGCTGAACAATAACTACATAATACACACATACACAAATATATATATATATACACATATATACACACATATATAGCTGAGTTTAGAAAAACTCTCCAAGTCTCAGAAATGGGGTGAAAACTCTAACCCAGAATAGTAAACAGAAGCTGGCACATGGTGACCAGTTGGGGCCCTGGATTGGGATATGGGCTCCAGGAGCTGGAGGCAGGCCTTTTAAGGCCCACGCAAGGAGATGAGGGGAGGTCTTGAGCTAGTGTGAAGTGAGATGTGGGAAGACAACCCTTGCAAACAGTTGAGTGGTTTGAATGGCTGCCCTGTTTATGGACAGAAGAGAAAAAAAACCTTATACCAATCACCTCAGGAATGTGTCCAGGACACTTGCCATCCTTTTGCACCCTGAGTGAAAAGAAATAGAACGCCCCAGCCTTTCCCAGGTGTAAGTGTAGAGTCCATATTTATACTAGCTGCACAAGGCAGAGCCCCAAGCTGAAAAATTACATCAAAACTTGGGTGTGATCAGGAGAAGGAAATACAAAATCATTCTGAGGAGGCACTACAAGTTGAGCACACTAAACTCCTACAGGAAAGAGAAAAAGTGCTAAAGTTGAACAAATAATCTAAAACCAAGGGATGGAACTAGAGATGGGGAGAGAGAGCAAGTTCAAGTAAAAGGAAAATGAGACCCAAAGACCCTGAGATAATAGAATAATCTGAGAGAGACAATTAGACATGTTTAAAATTATTGAATGGGCAAAAGTAACCACAATGAAGGAATTAGATAGTATGGAAAGCAGCAGAGGTGAGTGTGGAATGGAGAAACAGCACAGGTGTCTACTTGAAGGGGCTCATTGTCTAGTTGGGACACAGCTAAGGACACAAGCAGTGAAAATTCAGGCAAAGAGAAGGACAGCAGAGGGAGCTCCGGAAGCCCAGAGAAGGGGCTCCAGACTTGGTCTTCCCAGAGGAGTTGACGTTTCAACTAAGCTGTGAATTAATTACATGCTCAGTTATTAGCTGAAAGGAGGAGGAGAAAAAGGTCTTCTGACCAATGGGAACAGCAGTTGTTAAAGTCTGGGATGATTCAGAGAATGGAACATTCAAGACTGCCAAAGTCCTATGTGGGTCTGCACTTTTCCATGGCTCAGGCAGAGCTCTCCTAAAGTAACCACACCTACACTATATGGCGATAGTTATTTTCCACCCAGTCTGTGAATTTCTTCAGAGTAGGGGTAAAATAAAGGAGCCCCAGGGATGCAGTGGTTAAATGCTCAGCCACTAACCAAAAAGTCAGCAGTTCAAACCCCTTTTCTCAGCCCTATAGGATCTCTATGGATAGAAATTGACTCAAGAGCAAAGAGTTTTTGGGACTGAAGTGGTCCTTCATTCAAGAACTTCTTAGTCTCATTTTGTGCCATACTCCCCCTCATTCACTCTCCTCTTGCCTCATCAATCTACTCTTGATTTTTCAAGCCCAATAAACTCGTTTCTGCTTCTGAGCCTTTTCATATGTTGTTGTAGAACAGTCTTTCACTCATACTTTTCTTTTGGGTCTCAGCTTAAGAGTTTCTTCCCAAGAAGGCCTTCCCTGACCACCTTATCTAAAATAGGACCCTTACTACCATTTACAATTATTATTATTATTTTAAACTTGTTTCCTTTGTCTCCCACATTAGAATGTAGGAACTAGAAGGAGCTCCATGAAGACTGGAAATTATCTTGATTACCAATACATACAGTATCTCCAACACATTTAGTAGGTGCTCAGTAAAGCTATCAAATCAATAAATTAGTGAGGAAGAGACATCAAACAAGTACTCAGGATAGAGTGTGATGAATAATGATAAAGGAGTTACACGGTACTGTGGGGGCATCTGGCACAATGACCAATTCAGAACAGAATCAGGAGAGGCCTCCAGGAAGGACTGATGGATGAATAAGAACTCACCCATTAGAGGGGTGCTAGAAGATGTTCTTGCCTGAGAAAAGACCCAGATACAAGAGGGGCATAGCTCATCAGGGAAAATGAGTTTCTGCATGGACAAAGGTAAGAGCTGCAGCAAGAAATAAAATCCAAGAGGTAAGACAGGGCCAGATCACGGAGGGCTTTTCAAACCATGATGAGCTTGGACTATCCTCTAGAATCAATGAGGAGCCATTATACATTTTAATTGAGGGAGTGGCAAGATCAATTGTGTTTTATAAGGGGAATAATAAAATCAAGGAGGCACACACCCATTAGAACAATCAACCATACACACGAGATCAAAAGGGCAGTATGTGCCCACACAGGAAGGAAGTAGGAAGAGCGCTGTTACATTTTGGGGATTGCAATCAATGTCATGAAACAAAATGTGTAGGAATTGTTGAATGGAAAACCAAGTTGCTTTGTAAATTTTTACCCAAATCACAATAAAAAATAAAGAAATAAAATAAAAATTGGAAGGGGGGGAAAAAAAAAGAAGGCCCTGCTGCAGCATAGATGACAAAAGAGGACTGGAGAGGCAGGAGATCGGGGGCTTCTCCAGCAACTTAAAAGTGGTTAATGCGCCAAGCTGATGACTGACAAGTTGGAGGTTTGAGTCCACACAGAGACATCTCAAAAGAAAAACCTAACAATCTACTTCCAAAACTATTCAGGCATTGAAACCCCTATGGAGCACAGTTCTCCTCCGAGGCATGTGGGGTCACCATGAATCGGAATTGACTTGATGACAACTGGATTTTTTAGATGGAGTGGGGGCAATGAAGATGGAGTGAACTGAGTGACTGTAACAGGGGAGAAGCTAGGTGAGTGGAGGAAGACTCAAGGATGACACCCAGGTTTCTAGCACGAGTAACTGGGAGAATGGGTTCATCATCTTCGGCCCAGCATCTAGCAGAGAACCAGATCTAGTACACACACCATAGATGTATGCTGGCTGAAGTAGAAATGGTCTAAGTGGGATGCAGAGTTTCCATAACAATGACTATTCGTCAGCTCACTTTGGGTTCCTAGGTCTAGCTACAATTGCACTCTACCATTCCCTACTGCCTCCACCTGCCTTGGTTTACTCATTTGTGACCTGCCAGGCCAAGTTCTCATTCCCAGGCCCCTTTGGTCACCAGGAAGAATTTGCCTCAGTCCCCCTGCTAAGGAGCGTACACTGTGTCCCTCCCCCACTCTCTCCAGACACCAGTGTCACGATTGCCAATAACACTGTTGTAACATTTCATTAATTTTCCTGGTGTTTTACAGTTATTGTCACATTAAAATTTATACTCAACAGTATTATTACAATTTTCCACTACTAATGGAATTATTATTTTTGTTCATTTGTGTTTGAAAGCCATTAGCATAAAATTTACCTCCAATAATATCCTCTGTGATTTTTAATGCCCTTGAAACTCGCAGTGAATGATAAGTCTATAATAAGAGAACGCTGGTAAGCATATAAACGTCTTCTTTTGGGGGGGGAAGGGCTTTTTGTTTTCATCATGGTTTGAGTCAGGTTCTTTGATAGAATGATTGGTAGGATATAAGGTAGTAAAAGCAAAGAACACGGTGTTAGTTTGTAGATGTGTTCAAACAAGATTGGTTATTCAGAGTACAATTTTATATTCTAAGTGGATTCTTTTCTTGCTCCTTTTTATGTCATTTCTTACCTGACTTTCAGAAAAAAAAAAAATATATAATGAATTGTGTACTTGAAGGGCAAGCTAAAAATTGTCTGGAAGTAAATGGATCTGAAATCACTGTATTCTATTGACTTTCCAAGAAGCTGGGGGGTTTGAAGCATGGTTGTCAGGGTACTGAAAAGAGGCCTTATTCCAGAGGCTCGATGCAGAAGCTAGTCAGCAGCATTGGATACCCAATGAGCAAGGTAAGCATGGCCTTACTTGTGCTTACTTATGAATCTGTAGTGAACAATTTCACTTTTTTTTTTTTTAACCACATCTGCTTCTAGATTCTGCTTCTAGATATGTCTGGCACTTGTCCCTCTCACAAGCCCACAGTATCTTCCTACAGAATCAACGTCTTTACAATCCCTAACAGGGATAGGATACTTAGCAAGCAAGGTAAGTACAAGTAAGCCCTGCTTATAGGGTTATCTGCCCTTGCTAGAAGAGAAGGTTCCCTGTAGGGCAGCTGTGTGGGGCAAAGAAGATGTACAGGTAAGGCTGGCTTTAAGGGTCTGTGACTTGGACAGTGCTTGAAGGGCTCCAGGCTTGATTTGATGTTGCTGTCATTGTCTTGAAATTCTTAATACATTTTGATTTTCATTTTTCACTGGGCCCTGCAAATTAGGTCTCTGGTCCTGAGTAAAGAGGACAGACAGGCATGTGTTCAAGTCTTGCATCTAGTATTCTCTAGTGATTGGCTATGCCTCAGTTTCCTTGTCTATAAAATGAGGGTAATGTCTTCCTTTTGGCTAGATGTGAGGACATCCAGTGGTCCTGAAAGGCAGTGATAGACACTGAGACTTGCTCAAGGGGATTCTTAATTTCCACATGCAGTGCCCAGAATGAAACTTATTTTTATGACTTTGTGTCAGGAAGCCTGGCCAGCTGAGATAGACTGGCCTTGCTGTGCGGTACAGAAGCTAATTCCAGGAACCCACCAAGAAGGAATGTTTTCCTAAGATGGATATTGCTTAAATTGGGGGTTCTCATATATCAGTTGTCAACATTTTTACTGCTATGACACATGACAGACGATGTTCACTAGCATATGGTACCATGGCTTCTCATAAATCCCTGTGTGCTTCCTTTTTCTCCAGAAATCTCTCAAGAAGCCAACACAATGAGGCTTGTATTATTATCAAGATACCCCTGACCTTCTTTGTAGACTAGTATTTTAACCATGATTTGTAACAAATTATTTTCCACACACCACACAGCAGATCTTGACAAGCCAATGTGTTCCAATTCCACATCTGAGAACCAGTGAAGTGGATCACAAACAAGGGTCCCCGACATGACCCGCCAGGCAGCATAGAACCAGCATGGAGAACTCCATGATTTAAAAAATTAGTATGGCTGAGCCAAAGCCTGAATAAGTGATGTCAATTACTAGGCATGGCCGCCCAGAAAGAGAGAAACACAAAGTAGTGAGATGGGACAAGGTTTTGATGAATAACATGTGATCTTGGAACATCTGGTCAAAACTTTTTTTTTTTTTTTTTGCAAGAAAGGAGAAAAGACTTTAAATCAAATTAATAAGAAACACAAGCTAATTCCTAGGCATTTTAGACTCTGGTCCAACAAGATTCTTCCAAGGATTACAGTAGGAGTCAGGGTGACCTTTACTGGATTCAACTTGGGGTTTGTGGCCAGTTTGGAATCCAGCTGGTAGATTTCAAGGGGAAGCACGGGGCTTCAGCTGTGCTCACCCTCCTGTGCATGGTCTGAGCATGAGCACACTGAGCTGTGGGGGCAGGTTCAGGCCTCTCGTCCAGGGCCCAGGCCCTGGGAGACCTGAGGCCCACTGCATCCACTCAGGAGACATGGAGCCAGAGCACAAGGAGGGCAGCAGCTGCTCAGAGCCCTGTGTTGTGAAATGACCACATCACAAGCAGGGTTGTCTCTGTCCTTATTTCCTTCTGAGCTCTTGGTTGGCAGTGAGACCTGGTTGCCCACTTAGCTCTCTCAGGCTGGGTAGTAACAGTTAAATGGGACCCATCTCTCCATAGTGCAGTATGTTAAGGGCCACCAGAAACCCAAGGCTTTTCCAAGATCCTCTCATCGGCCACTTTCTCGTGTTGACTGAATCAGGCTTTTGATGAAGGGTGATGGCATTGGAAGTTGAACAAATTGAGAAGCATTATAGGCTGTTTCGCCCTTATCTGTCAGTGATATGAGTGGAGGCCTAGATAATGATACAGCTGCTGTGCCCACATGAGATAGTACATAAAATGTACTTCAGTCTATGATGATTATAACTAATGACTGACTAATGAACCAAAGTCCTCAAGACATAGTTGCAAAAATCATGTGCTGGTGCATAAATATTTATTTTCAAAGATGGCAATTTTTTTTTTTTTAATTTATTGTGCTTTAGGTGCAAGTTTACAGAGCAGAGTTTGTTTTACATTCAACATTATGTGTACATTTAGTTTCACTCCCCATTTACCATCCCCAACCCTAACCCAGTCTCCTCCCCACCCTGCCTAGTAACCTCATCCCCCGCCCCCGTCCCACCCCACTCCACCCCTACCCCTCATAGTTATGTACTCCTGTGTGTCCTGCATTTCCTCTGTGAGAATGTTGCCCCTCTGGTGCCCCGTGGTCAATTGCTCCAAGGTATGCATCTCTATAGAGTATGTGGGCTCATCACCCTGGGTTGAGTGGTCTGCATGTACATCTTGCTTACTATTGGGCTGAGAGCCAGCTCCTGGGAGTGAGTTTTATTCCAGGCACAGAATGCATCCCAGGGCCATAGTATTGGGGGTCTCATCCGACTCCATCCGACCAGCAATTCTGGTCATTATTGAGTTTCTGGATTTTGTTCCATGTTTTTCCTCCCACTCTATCCAGGATCTCCAATTTGATCCTTTCCTGAGTGGTTGGCATTGGTAGCCAGGCACCATCCAGTTCTTCTGGTCTCGAGGGCCATCATGTCCTAGGGCTGATTGCTTCCAAATGCCTTTGGGCTTTTTTTTTTTTTTTTTGCACTCTTTCTCACTTCCAACAATGGGAGACTATTAGCTGCATCTTAGATGGCCACTTGAAAGCTTTTAATACCCCAGTCGCTACTCACCAATGTAGCATGAGGAACAAGACTTTTACGTATTTTGTTGTGCCAGTTGAGTCTTAGTGTCCCCTAGTACTATGGTCCTGAGTCAGTAGATCCATTGGATCAGAGATGGCATTTTTGGCTTACATAGCTTGAACATCAGTCCCCAACCCTTTACCCAAGTAAGAAAATTATAATTCACCGCATTGGCTCTCAGGAGACCAGAGACACGATATCCAACAATGCAGGCATAGTAGCAGCATAAGCAGAAGAAAACATAAATGCATTCAGGGAAAATCTGAGACAGGATGAACATCTGTGCCTCTGTACTTGACATAAATTCCCCAAACTCAGCAAACAGATTTAACATCCTATGGTAATAGCTGCCCAGCACATGATACTGCAAATTTCAAGCTCCTGGGAAAGAAATCTAAGGAAGGCTTTCACTCCATTTCTGTTTATTGATCATTCTGTGCTATTTTCTTACCTGTTGTCGAATTTCTTCCTCCATTTTCACTGGTGAGCCCAATTCTGCAACTTGCTTGACACCTTCACTTGCATATCCTCCATACTCCCACAGCACATAATTCTTGGAGTGGGATCCGCCAATGATCGCAGACCAGTGATTGGCCCGACCTGGGAAAGCCAACCAGGATGCAGTTAACATTGTCACTGTGGCTGAAACATGAGTCTCTTAAATGATGAGGAGAAGATGTAATTGTATAACAAAATGACCAGCACTGACTAACCACATACTCTGTGTTTGGCCCTGTGCTATTCAGTCCTCAATAGGCACAGTCCCTGTTCTCAAGAGGCAATAAGCAAGTAAGTGTTGGGAATGTGCAGATGGGACAATAGCAGATGCAAGAACAGGACACAGAGTGGCTCAGAGACATCTGTCTGGGAGGGTATCAGAGAAGGAGGCAGCTCAGAGAATTATCAAGGCTGATCAGATTTGTAGGGCAGGAGAAGGAGGAAAGGCTATTTCTAGCAGACTCAGAAACATTAAATCACACTGTGTGTTTGGGGATCCATAAGTAATTCAGCATTGCTGTGTCACACACTGTCAAGGGTAGAGGTAGAGAATGGTGCTGGGGAGGTAAGAAGGAGCCTGGTCATGGATTGCTTTGTTTTAAGTGCTTTGAGAGTTTCGATGTCATTTGAAAGGGTCTGGGAACCACTGAAGGGTTCTGGATAGGAGGAAGACATGATTGCATTTGAATTTTAGATAAATCACCCAGATGGCAGTGTGAAAGAGTGCAATAGAGGGAAAGAATTAGAGTGGAAACCTGGGAAGACAAACAAGGAACAGAAGGGAAAGGGAATAAGTGGATAAGAGCCTTAAGTAATTCTTGAGAATAAAATAAGCCTTGTTGTCTTCAGATGACTTTATGTACCTTCCAGGATCAGAGGCAGGTAAGTTAGCTACATTTAAATGATGGAATAGGCAATTTGGATACATGGAAATGACCAGTCCACAGTGGTTTAGTGACAATCACACAGGATGGTGACTGTAGTGGTATGTAGAAGGGGATTAATGCATAGCACAAAAGCAAGAAGAGAACAGAATAAGATTGGGGCAGGACCAAGAAACTAGTAATGGGGAAAACGGGTTCAGACCCAGGTCTGTCTGAGTCCAAAGCACACAGTCTCTTCACTTCATCCCACTGGGAGATCAGAGACCTGAGGAGACATTAGAGGACAATGAAATAAGATGAAAAAGAAGGTCAGGACCATCTTGTGGGGGCTGCTTAGAGCTCATCCTTGGAAAAGGGCATTGGAAAAGGAGGAACAAGATGAAATCGCTGTCTGGGAAGAATAGCATAACCATTGTTAAAACAAATACTGAGCATTTACTATGTGCTAGGCAAGGAACTTGACATACGTTATCTCATTAAACACTCAAAAAAGAAAAATCTTTTTATATACATAATATCATGGGTTGTATTTATCATATGAGAAAATTTAGAGAGGGTGTGTGAGTTCAAGCAAGATCACAGAAACAAATGAGCGAAGAAGCTGGGATTCAAACTTGAGTCTGTCTGGCACTAGAGCCCACCTGTTTTCCAACATACTGTACCATATTTCTTGCGGGACATGCTCAGTGGTGGGAAGGGAGAGGATCTAAGGGTGAGGAGATAGAAGGCTCTTCAGCATTCTTTGCATGAGTTGTGTAGGGTCTAATGTAGGGCATTGCCCAAGGAAATGGGAACAGTGGATTAGAGGTATTAGCCAATAAGAGGGAAGATTGCACACTTCCTGGGAGGCAATTTGATGAAATACTTAAAACTTGGGCTTTTGGATTCAGAGCAATATGTATTCTAACCACAATACTGTAACTTTCTAGCTTGAACAAATTAGTTTATCACTCTTAACCTCAGTTTCTTCATCTGTGGGGTGGAGATATTGATGTGACCAGCCACGTACTCTTGTTCCAAGCCTGAAGTCCATGAAGTAATGAATAGTTTCTCCATATTAAAATGGGATCTATAAATATTATCTAGTTGAATTAAATATAAATAGGAGTAGAGGTAGGGCAAATTCAGACAAGTTTATGGAAGATATGAGGACCAAAGGGAATCTGACTGTATGATTGGGAGGCAGTATGACTTAGAACTGGTGGGCAGAGATGATAGAGATATCAGGTGCAAGGACTTGAATCTGAAAACATGGCAAGGAATCCTGTACATGTAACTCAGTGATCTGAGGCCTGCAGAGGAGATAGCTAAGCAGACCTCAGTTAGCTGGGACACAGAGAAGTTTACCCCTCGGCCCACCATTCTCCTGGAAATAGGGTAAGAGAGAGGAAAATAGAAGCCTCAGGAGACCTGAGATAAAGGGCCCAGGTTAGCTCTTATAGCTTTCTCAAAGGAGTACTTGGGGAACTACCTCTGGGGTCCTTGATGAAACACTGGGGCTTCAGCCTTAGGAAGCAGAGGTAAAGAAGTGAAAACTTTTGCCAATCCCTTCAGTTCTTAGCTCTTTGGCTTAGCATGCCTCTCATTGGTCCCAGCAGTGTCCAAGGGGCCTACATATATCTAGGTCTAGATGTTTATTCTCAATAGCTTGGATGAGGCTTAGATAGGACAGGAACTGATGGAAAGCTGGGGGGAAGAAAATTATTAGACATTTTGAGTTTGAGATGACAGGTCAACTTCATTCACTAGTCTAAAAAGCCACTCCAGAGAGATCCTGAATGTGTGTTCCATAACCTCCTTTCTGATACCTTTTCTGTTGTAAGAACTGGTGCTAACTTACCAGTGTTCACAATGATGCCTGGAAGGGCAGTACTGATTAAAAAGAACCATGGCTGGCATTTTGTCTGGTGTTGGAGGAGACATGCTACATTATAGATGGATTCCCTCATGTGTTCTGCCCATGACAGGTATTCAGTGACAGACCATATGTCCCAGCCTTTTTGGCCAGTGGCTGCATTCCCTTGCCAATCTCAGTCCCACAGAAAACCAAGCATTTATATCCTTGACATTCATTCACAGCATTTCACTGGAGAATGTCCTACAACCTGTCATCCAACCGCAGCCTCACCTATAATCTTTCAGCCCTGTTTGGGGCCGTTTGGCTTGGAACAACAGTAGGTGACTGGTCATATCAATATCCCCACCTCACAGATGAAGAATTTGTTCTTGGAATTTGCTATTGTAGCTACAACCAAGTTCTTCCAATTTCAAAGTCCCAGCCTCCCCTTTTCCTTTGATCTCTCAGTAGATGACCTTACCACTAAAGTCTTCTGAACAGACCAAGGTCAACCCATCTACAGACTCATCCATGTACCATGTGACCTGTGACTAACAGAAAAATGTTATGGACTTGCCAGTCCATTCACAAGAGTTGTCTTGGATCATACTTTCCTCTAGCTCTGTTATTCTCACTCTAGGATCAGTTTCAGAAGTTTCCTGGTTTCTGATGTTTTGGATTTGGCTACAGAACTTGACTCCTCTGGATTTGCCCCTGGGTGCTGCCCAGGACACAGCTTGCAGTTGCCTCTGGCTATTCCTGCTCTTCGTTGCTTCAGAACTCACTATGACCAAGTTGTTCAAAGTTTTCAGGATCTCATCTCATTGTGGCCTCCTGGCAAAAACTCTGCATAGGGACATCTCTCAATTTTGGCAGAAATTCCTCAACTTTCTATTTTTCTGCCTTTCTCACTCAGCTAGCCTTTTTTCCTTAAGGTCTCAAGAGAAATGTCTTTGCCCACTCCAGGGAAGCCCCTTGCACTTAGGTAAGTGACTCCATTCTCTTCCATTTCTTCTGAGGCCTCCCATAATAATATTCTATTCTATTGCCTTAATTTATTCAGTGAACTTTTACTAGGTGTTACTAAGTGCTAGACAAAGGCTAGGCAAACTACAGCTCCCACCTTTTTTTATTAAATCCAATAAAATTATGTATTTTATATATTATTTATATATTGTGTATGACTGCTTTTATACTGCAATGGTAAAGTTGAGTAGTTACAACAGAGACCATCTGGCTTGCAAACCCTAACATTTACTATCTGCCCATTTATCGAAAAAAAAATTGCCCAAACTTGTACTAGGCTATAGAGACTTAGAGATGAATCAGACTTAGTCCTTGTCATTGAGATTTTCAGTCTGGAGGGTGGGGTGCAGGGCATGGAGGACAGGCAATTACAATAAGGTGCACGTAATACAATTTTGGAAAGACAAACACGGAGTGATAACCACACAAGCACACACAGAGGGTACACATAACTCAGGCTGTATCATAGAAGGTTTCTGGAAGAAGATGGCAGATGAGCTAATTTTTGAAGGATAAGTAGGAGTTAGTAAGACAGAAAGAAGATTAAGAGGACTTGCAGAAGAAACTGTATGTGCAAAATCACAGGCATATGAAAAAGCTTGAGGCATACAGAAAACCACAAGTAGGTCAATGCAGTGTGTGTGTGTGTCCTATGCATGTGTGTGTGTGTGTGCATGTGTGTATGTGTTTATAAGGAAAGGATGATCAGAGACGAGACCGATCAACTAGGTTAATCATGTAGGAATGTAAATGTCTTACTTGGCAGTTTTTATTTTTTTCTTGAAGGCAATATGAAGTAGAGACAAAAAATAAGATATTTCTGTCTACAGACAACTACAAAATTACATATCCTCGCACAACTTCTGCTTCTGGCTGTGATGGAGCAAACGGCACTGGACTAACTCTTTAGCCATACCCAACTATAAAACTGGGCAAAATATATACAGCATACGGTTTCAGATGTTGGAAACCAGACAGCAAAGAACGATGATCCCTGAGATAAAAGAAACACAAGAGGTGGGCTCCATGTTTTCTCTCCTTTTCTGCCTGGGATTCTTTATCATTTGTGGTGCAAGAAGGAAGGGCACAAGCAGTCTGGCTGATAAGGATGCAGAAATAGGAATTCTGTGCTGTGAGGTGGATGGGATTTACTGGTAAGAGTATCAGAGAGGAGGGAATTGCACAGAGAGGAACTTCACAGATATGTTTAGAGGTCCCATTAAGCCTTTGACCAAACACTAAGCAGCATACATGCAGGGAATGAATCCACAAAGTGTGTCAGAGAATAGCTAATGGGAAGCTATGAGCTGAAGGGAGATTCCAAAGGTCATGCCAAGCTAAACATGTAGAAGTTCCAACCATGCAGATTAGAGAAACCTTGCTGATCATTCTGGGCATTCAACTGAGACTCTAGAAAGGCCACAACATAGGAGCAAAACTACTTTAGCCTTGAGTAAGGACTGCTCTAGACTCACTCTAACAAAGCTTCAGAAGCAAGCCTTGAAAGGGAATCAAGGACATCCAAGTAAATTAATCACCTATCAGGTCGAAACTCTATACTCTCTAAAGGAAGAAAACAAACCCAGACAATCAATGATATAATATTACAATGTCTATCATACAATAAAAAAATTACTAAACATGTGTAGAAGCAAGAAAATGCTGCCCAAAGTCATGAAAAAGTCCGTAGAAATAGCTCCTGAGATACTAGGATTAGCACACAAGGACTTTAAAACAGCTTTATAAATATGTACAAGGATATAAAGGAAAATATGAACATAATGAGTGAACAAATGGGAGAAATCTCAGCAGAGAAATAGAAACTATTTTTTTCAGAAAAAAAAAGCAAGCAATAAACAAATAGAAATACTAAAACTGAAAAACAAATATTTGTATTAGGACATGGCAAAGGAAAATATTAGTAAACTGAAAAATAGGACAAGAGAGACAATTCAGAGAGGGAAAAAGATTGAAGAAAATCAAC